>NW_027507790.1:140783337-141410837 GCF_037356315.1 Lithobates pipiens
CCAACTTTGCATTGCGGTAAAATTGTGCATGTTCGTGGAATGCCAGCAAACAACAGTACTTACCTGTTTAGAGTTACAGGGGCGGTCTAGTGCTAGAATTATTGCGCTCGCTCTGACATTTGCTGCGATCCCTCACATGTGTGGTTTGAACATTGTTTACATATGTGGGTGTGAGCCAAGCGTTCACTACTGCATGGAGGAGGGCACTTTAAATTGCTTTTTTTTTTTAAAACATTTTATTTATATTCCTTTGTATTCCCTATTGCAAGCCAGATCCTCCTCTTCTCTGCTCCCTTCAGGTGCTCCTGGCCCCTCCCCCCTGCTGAGTGGCCCCACAGCAAGCAGCTTGCTATGGGGGCACCCGAGCTGAGCCACTGCTCTGTGTCCATCCAGACATGGAGCTGCACCACAGCCCTGCCCACTCATTGGCTCACTAAGTTTGACTGACAGCAGCAGGAGCAAATGGAGCTGCTGATGTGTCTCAGTCATTCAGGAGGGAGAGTCCCAGATGGCTGCAGGACTTGGACATCGCTGCACAGAGATGGGGCTCAAGTAAGTCTTAGGGGGGCTGCTGCACACAGGTTTTTTTTATCCTAAAGCATACAATGCATTAAGATGAAAAACCTTACAGCAAAAAGTGTTTTCCTTCTGGGATAATGGTTTTACATAAATAAAAACTGATTATTGTAAGCACTCCTGTCGGTGTTGAATGGCTTTTTTCAATCATGTAACTGATACATCTGCAAGAGAGCTTATTCTTTTGAAAAAAACAACAAACTTCCTGGCTGGATCACCAGATGAAAATAGAGAGCAAGCCTAAATTCTTCTAGATATTTGCAGTTGAATCCAGCAACAGAACGGCAGGGGAGATGGGAGTACAGGGAAGTAATGAGAACAGTTACAAGATGATCTGGTCGCTGGAGGTACTGAAAACAACTATAGCAGCCCACTCTACACAGTGTTCTTCCAGGTCCTGCGCTCAAGCGGCTTCCTCTGTGCACATGAAACACAGGGGATAATTTCGTCAGCATCACTGCCATTCAGGGAATGCTTTTCCCCTTCTCTCTCCATCTCCTCCAATCAGAGAAAGTCTTGTATTCTGTGAAAATAAACAAGGTTCTCTGAATGATTGTGCTGTCAAGCAAGCGATCTCGTGTTCAGTGTGTACAAGGCAAGCTGCTTGAGCACAACCCAAGCTGGACCCAGAAGATATTGGCTATTACTGTATGTAGCGTGGGCTACTACACTGGTTTTCAGAATTCCCAGCAGCCCCCTACTTATAATGGATAAATACACTGTGCCACACTGGACCAAAGGAAGGCCCGGCCATACACTGTTCAATCTCAGCCGGTACAGTAGGAACCAGCGGAGATTCGATCCGTTAATGTGCAGACTGAATGTACAAACCTGATAATTGATGCACTTGGGTACAACAAGCCTGCCGGATTCTCTTGCGATTATCGCTCGCGGCTGCTATAGTCACTAGTGATAATAACCGTCTCCTTGCAGCAGGGACGGCTTCCACCGCCCCCGCCCTCGCCCCACCACCAGGGGAAGACAATGGCCTAACAGGAGGGATTCCCGTATCAACGTGGTCTGCGTTGATGGGAGAATTAGCAAATTTCTTTCCTGCAACCCGTGGTTGCAAGAAAGAAATTTGCTCAGTGTATGGCCGACTTTAGTTGACAATAATTTCTGGAGTTCTTTAAACAAAAGACTGCAATAAATGTTTAAAAATGTGTTCACTATGACAGTACCCTTTTACAAGGCTACATACTTGAGCAGAGGGGCTCTGAACAAAGTTGAGAAGGTTGGGGTGGGTGATGGATGGCTTCCATGGACACGGTATCAGATTAATCACATTACAACATAGCCCAGGATCCTTTGTAGACATAGTAAAAACGGAAAGACGATTGTCTTGAAGGGCTACAAAATTGGCGAGTGGTTGAAGAAATTGCGCACTGCATATTTGGGGATGGCCAACTCTCCTTGAACCATGCCACTGTGGGGTGGGGCGCGGGGTGCATAGCGGGTGGGAGGAGAGTGTAACCATTCCACGGAGGATATCTGATAGAACATATGGGGAGTTACGGAATTGTATCCTTGTGTTATGGTAGACTGCCTCCGGCTGGAGGTAGGAATGTTGGTGTACCAGTCTGGGCAAAGTTAAGGGGGGACGGGGGGGGGATGTATCACAAGTTTATGATAACTTTTATGTTGTATTGTTTTTTGTAGTGTACCGGTAAGTTTGTGGCCGGTTGTTGCCCTGTGTGGCTTGTTATAAAATGGATTGTATAAAACTAAATTTAAAAAAATATTAAAATTAATAATACTATTAATAAATATAAAAAAAATATAATATATATATATATATATATATATATATATATATATATATATATATATATATATATATATATATATATATATAATTTATTTTCTTCACTGAAAATTCCCAATGCATTCTTTATTATCTTTCGTAGTAATTGTTCTTCTAAGTTTATATTCTACAAACAACCAGAGATAATCAAAAAGACAAGCTAAATACAAAATGTCAGTGAGAGGAAAAAAAAAAAACACAACATTTTAAGTAAATGTGAAATAAGCACATTGCACTTAAAAGCAATTCTGGTTAAACAGTTCCCATCAACATGAAAAATAGGCTTCAATCAGCTTGTATTTAAGTTCTCCAGAAGAATTATAGTGCCACTTAATCTTTGCACAAGGCATTGCATGCCTCATGTAGCATGAAAGGACTGGGGGGTCCAATTAAAGATGCCACTGTGTGCAGACATCTACTGCTCTGCATATATTCCATCTTGTGCTAGCTGAAGGTCTATGTGGAAAGGAAAAAAAAAAAAAAAAAAAAAAAAAAAAAATCAGCCTCCAGCTTCCTTTCCCTCACTAATGGGATCCCTTTTATTTCAACAAGGAAAGAAAAAAAAAAAAAAAACCTCCATCTGCAGCAATGAGTCACCACCTACTGCAGCACGACAACAACAGACCTCTGATCCTCAGCCCTCTATACCCATCTAGCTATTTACTAATGATAGCACTACCGTGCCCATTTCATAGTGTACAGGGAATTGCACGGTATGCACAAACGCCTAGCAATCATCCTTCATCATTCCCACTGCTCTAAACTGATAGAACGGTGAAATCAAACTGGATGCTTAAGAATACTTTAAACTTTATTCAGCATATATGAAAAGAGCCCAAATCCTGTAGATTTCCACGTAGCAAAAAAAAAAACAAAAAAAAAATCAGCATACATAAACCTTGTACAAGTGGATAGTGCACCAAATAGTTGGTTATATACTGACCCAGCCCCACATGTAAAATCAACATACAACATTTGTTCCCCAAAAATGGTCAGTAGAAGCACCAGCACAATGCAGGAGCATCCTTGTCATAAGATTTGATACATTGGCAGCAGGAGCTCACTGCAAGGCTGCATTCACACATCTGCGATTTTAAAGCACTGATGTGTAATGGTAACTCATTTGAATGACACCTCAAATCGCGGCTCAGGTCTGCCGCATGATAAAACGCGGCAAAACGCATCGTGGGAAGCATGCCGCCCAAAAGTAGCTCCTGAACATTTTTTGGGCGACATGCTTCCTCCGATGTGTGTTGCCACGATTTATCGTGCTGCGATTTGAGGGGGGGGGGGGGTCATTCAAATAAATGGCATCTCTAATGCGAGTCCTGTGATTTTCCATACAAAAACGCGGGCAGATTCACGGCAAATCTGCCCGCGATTCAAGACGCAGATGTGTGAATGCAGCAGAATTGTGGCGTTACCCTTGCCTAGGCACAGCAGCCAGAATCCGGGTGTAAAGTATATATTTTTTTTTCTCTATACATCTTCTTTCCCCATATGTACTTTTTAAAGTGTTACTGATCCCAGGATTCTGCAATCACTATATCTGATCTCCCACAACACACAGAACATGGAATTGCAACAGTGTTAGTAAATATAAACTGCTAAATACCCTCTCTCATCAGCAGTATATAGCAGTTTTGTGACTTCTATCATGATGGGACATCAAGCACTGGGTAACGCTTGTAGGAGTTTTCATTCTGCTCTGACTGGCCTATGAGGCCTATGAGGCTGTACGACCCCTGACCTTCTGTCTGGACAGTGCTGATCACATGCACTCACTCAAAAAAATTAAAAATAAACAAACCCAAAAACACAACTCTCCAGCAATACACACCAAACTGAGCATGTGCAGAGTGCCCCCAAGACAGATGGATTGGGGACAGTAAAAAAAAAAGGGGAGAATCATACAGCCTTTTTACATAATGCTCAGGATTAACTCCTTAGGTTCCACATTGAATATAACAAGCATTCTTTACTGCATATGCAAACTGATTTTGTGGGTTTAGTAACAATTTAGGTGTATTTCTTTTTTTTTTTTTTTTTTGTTTTGAATAGTAGAGTGGGGAAGGGTAAGATGCTCTAATTGTCATTGCTGTCTGGGCCCCCAGAGGAGAGATTCACCCCTCTTAGTACTGGTGACCATTGACACTGAGAAAAAGGTTGATGAGAAATCAAAATTTTAGAGTTGTCCCCAAAACAGGAGTTCTTCTTCCACTGGGAACACCTGTGTAGAGTGACAACTATCCAAGATTTGAACCCCTCTCACTTTGGGAGCTTGCCTCTAACTTCCTGTTGCATCTGTGGGACAAGAATCGAAGGGAAATTTCCCCAACGGTACATAGAACACCAAAAGTAGTATAGCAGGCATTTTACCTCCATCTAAAAATGAATAAAAGTTATGGATGTAGATGAACTTGAAAGAGGAAATGTGTACACTGTACATGTGAGGTCACCCACTTACTACAAAGACCCTTGCATTGTGGTGCAAGGTCCACTTTAAAAAAAAGGGACAGAGACAGTAAGGCCTCATGTACACTGCTAAACGAATGTTTAGGAGCAGTTGGGCATTTTTTTTTTCAGCTGCCCCTGAACTCTCCTCTATGTTATCTTATCAGTACATGTACACAGGGTCATTTATAATGTTTCCAGGCAGTTGAGTTTAGAGGCTTCTTTTGGAAAGCAAAAAAAAAAGGAGTTCAGACGCTGAGTTTTAGAAGCATTTGGCACTTGAAATGCCTCTAAACGCGGTAAATCGTGC
The DNA here is from genome assembly GCF_037356315.1 of Lithobates pipiens. Taxonomy (NCBI): domain Eukaryota; kingdom Metazoa; phylum Chordata; class Amphibia; order Anura; family Ranidae; genus Lithobates; species Lithobates pipiens. Next base: position 140,788,482 of record NW_027507790.1, read on the forward strand.
TTCGTTTACAGGCGTTTTTTCATTTTTGGCTATTTTTCAGCGAATACCTCCATGGTAAGCACCCCTCACAGTCCCGAAAGTGTCCAAAACCAATGCTTATAAGGCAATCTGATAAGGCATGCAGGGTAGGCATTAAAGAGTAGCTCCACTTTTGTTGAGAAGGAAAAAAAAAAAAAAATCTCTGGATAGATTACAACCTGTTTTTTGCGCTGAAGAAAAAGCGATTTGTTGTATGCAGAGTGAATCTGAATGGGAGTGACATTTTAATTATTAATCAGCATGATGCACTTGCAGTGTTCCAATGAGGAAGAAATGCTGGGTCTGCATCCTTTTAGAAGTGGTTAACCTTTTAGGAGTATCTCACCAAAGAAAAAAAAATTATTTGTTGCAGAGGAGGTCTAAAATATGAATTGTATCTTCATGCAGACTACCGAGAAATCCGTGGGCCAATCACACAAGAAACACACACAGAAAATTACATTCCTGGGGGAGTTCCGTACACTATCTGTGTACAGAACGCTTTTAGGTTGCCATATTGCACGGAATTTTACAGGACATTACAGAGTTGCAAACTGAAAAGGAAAGGTGATTTTTCTTAGATCAATTACTGTACAATACGGCTTATGTAGCAATTGTATATGAGAATTTATATATATATATATATATATATATATTTATTTATTTATTTATTACATACATACCACATATATACATACACACACTATTTTTTTTTGCTATTTTTCCCCACAAAAGTGGAGTTACCTTTTAAATATGTTTAATTACACAAGTTCTAAAACTCCACTGCTGACTTGTTCATATTTGTGAAATTTGGCAAACTGCTGACGACTAAGCAGTTGAAGACAAGCCAACATGAAAACAACCAAAATATTCATTTGTTCAACTGGGCTCAAATGGAAAATACTGCTGCAGGCGTAAAGGAAAAAATAAAAAATAAAGAACAACCAACCAGCCTTAGGCCTCAGGCAAACTAAGTTTCAGAATGTCTCTTATGGGCTCGACTTTTTACTGCCTCTCAGCACCCTTCCATGTTAGCCTGTGTGTCCATGATCACATAAGCATGTATAGGTGTTTAGAGGCAGAAAAAAAAACATTATAAGAGAAGACTGCTGGCAGAAAAACAAAAAAAAAGGAATAAGTGTATACTGTAAGCACGATTAGTGCTTGAGCATATATTCATTTCAATAGCCAGAAATAATATTCTGACCAATAAAATGAATGCCCAAACACCCGACATGCCTAAATGCATTTGCAAAATGTGGCTTTAGGCGCGTTCTTAATGCTGCTTTTCTCATGGAAAAGAAAAGGCGTTCAAAGAGCTAAGGCCTTACTTTATGAACTTTAAAGTGATGAATAAGTCTGTAGCTACTGCTTTAATATAACAAATGGCCTTCTCACCTCCGTTGGCGTGACTCCTGGCATTCGTATATCCAGTGTATAGTCTGAAGAATCTTCTGAAAAAACTGGTCTTGTTGATCCTGAGCATCCATTTGACTGACTGGATGATTCTTGAAACCTTTAGGAGGAAAGAAAGAAAGAAAAAAAAAAAAAAAGTTAGGAATTTACTTTCTTCTCTGTGTAATCTATTTAAATAATTTTTTCATGAGTGCAAATCAAATCCTTGAAAACGGGCAATCATTTTCTACCCATGTTAGATTGACGTATCAAGTATGTATACCAATCTACTTCACATAACTAGGATTGATCAATGAACTGCTCATGACATCCACAAAATTCTGCAGCTGCACTAAACGTGAAAAAAATAAAAAAATAATAAAGAAATAAATAATAATACGACTTAAATTACTTTTTGATCGGTCATGGTACCAGGGCTGCACATCGGCCTAGTACAACGATCTGTGTTCTGCTGTGTCAAACGCACACAGATCATGCCGATGATCTATGGCCCCTATGGGGCACACAAGTTGTGTCAGTGATAGAACGTCATATGACATAAAGGTGGTTAAACAACGTGCCTTTTTCTTAGACAAAATAAATAAAAAAAATCTACAATGGGCAAAGTAGAGAATACCTGGATTGTACATTCACAAGGCTCAGCAATTGGTGTTCTCAGAATATCACAACTATGACAACAAGGATATTTCAGCAAGTGACTGGCTGGCTTCCAATTATGAAAGAAATACAGCAAATGCTCTTGCTGGCCTCCTCATAAAAATGCCTTAGCCCTTGTACACACAGTCGGAGATTCCGACAACCAAATCCGTCGGAGTAATTCCGACGGATTAATTCCGGAAGAAGTCCGGAAGTGATGTTGCATACACACGGTCGGACTAAGTTGTCAGAAAATCCGATTGTACATAACGTGATGACGTTATTTCATTACGACGTGACTACGTTCAAGCTAGTAGCCAATAGCTTTGGTCTAGGAATTTGATCTGAGCATGCGTGGCACTTTGTCCGTCGGAGTAGGCTACACATGATCGGAGTATGTCCGATCGGAGCATTTTGTCGGAAAATTTTACCGGCAAGTTGGAAAAGTTAGTCCGTCGGATATTCCGACGGAAACAGTCCGATGGAGACCACACGCATTCGGAATATCCGACAAAAGGGTCCGATAGGACACATTCCGTCGGAATCTCCGACGGTGTGTACAAGGGCTTAGAGTCATTGACCTACAATAACCATGCAGCAAATTAGGGTCTAAAAAGTGAAAAAGTATACGAATAAACTTATCTCTATACTTGTTCACCATCAGAGTGTTTGAGGCAAACTATCCTTATGACAGCCAGGCTACTAGAATTCAGAAAGGAAAGGTCAGCGATTGCTGGTACAGTATATTTGATTCTCTCCGGATACGTGTACTTCAATCCTCTTTTAAGATTAATTTATATATACTTTTAAAGTGGCCAGTTTGTTAAGTAAAGTGGAACATCAAGCAAAATTCCACCCCCATTCACCATTTTCTGCGACATCAGAAATCTAGACTCCACCTCACATGAAATCTGAATAGTAGGGTATCTATTCTGAAGGGTTGGTGATCTCCGAGTTGGACCGCCAACAAAAATTTTGCCACTAAAAGGAACTAACTATAGGAAGCCAGTGTTAGACAATTCAACAGAACCCAACAATAGCAGAGATAAAGAAGGAGCTTCAGAATAGAGTCTGGAGGTGCTCAGCATAGATTTTTAAGAGGTAAATGGGTCTTTACAACAAAAACCATATCCAACATCATTTTCATTCAATAACAGGATTCTGGTTTTGTCTATACAAATCATTGGTGTTTAAAGTGGTTGTAAACCCTTACAAACCACTTTGACCTACAGGTAAGCCTAGATTAAGGCTTACCTGTAGGTCCAAGAAATATCACCGCTGTCTAAGGCGCATGGCTTAGACAGCGGCACGCAGGCGCACTGGTTAAGCCGCAGATCGCGGCGATATGCCGCGAGTGTCGGCTCGCATGAGCGGGAGTGACGTCATCTCTGCTCCGGCGAATCACAGCGCCGGAGCAGCGAGACCCATGGAGACCCACCAAAAAGATGGACGCTCGGAACTACAGGGGACAGCGGTGACTTTGCTGGCTCCTGTGTCAGGTAAGTGACACATAATGGACTACTATGCGATGCATAGTAGTCCATTATGCTTTACCTTTGCAGGGAATCAAAGAGGAATTAAACCCATCGATCTAACAGTTTGAAAAAACAGTTACACTCCCGGCATGGCGGAAATGTTAACGGTCACATTGGTTGTGCTCACAACCAAACTGTCAAACCATCCAATGGCTGATGTCATATCTGATCACACGTGCAGCTTCATTGCAGTTAAAGATTAAATAGAGGCCAAGATGGCAGCTTCCTTGGCTGAAAACGATAGGAGGGTTTACTTCCACTTTAAGACCCAGGTCACGGGACAACAAATGGCAATAAAGCCAAGCTTGGCACAATCTGAATGAGCGTGAGAAGGACGGGACCTTCTCTATAAACCAGTAGTTGGACAGAATAGGTACAAACTAATGTGTGCTAATTAACCCCCCTAATCCCGAGTCTGGTTCGGGTTGGGATTTTAATAACAGGAGCGGTAACCCCGAGCCAGACTCGGGATCGCATCGCTGGATGCAGGGAGGACACAGGGAGAGTTACTTACCTTGTCCCCTGGATCCAGCGATGTCCACCGCGCTGTGTGATCGAGCTGTCCTCCGCTCGATTCACAGTGCCGAATGCCGCCAAGCTCCGTTCCCTGCGGCGTTATGGCGCACGGGAGCGGAGAACGGACGCAAATTCAAAAAAGTAAAAAAGACACAAAACACACACAGTACTGTAATCTTACAGATTACAGTGCTGTATTAAAAAAAAAACACACACCCCCCCCTTTGTCCCTAGTGGTCTGTGCAGTGCCCTGCGTGCACTTTTATATCATAAATACTGTTTTTTCTGCCTGAAATTTGGAGATTGTCCATAGCAACCAAAAAGTGTCCCTTTTCAGTGTTTTAGGATTTGATTATATTATTGAATAATTTGTATTATTCTTTATTATATTATAAGCTTTATCATACTCGGGATGTCTGCTAGACTCTGGTTTGAACAGATTTAAGAGAGTTATTCCTAAGAATTACAGGGCTACAATATAAAACGCCAAATTTCCATGCAAAATAATTGTACCGCTTTCAGCGCCTAAAACCAGAACTAATCATACCGCCAGGGAGGTTAAATACACTTCTCCAGCCTCCGAAGCATAAGTGAAAATATTACCCTTGCAGAGGAGTGACACATGTACTGCAAGGTTCAAATGCTCGTTTTGTTTATGTTTTGAGGAATAAGCAGCTATAAATTACCTTATTTCTCACTCCCTGATGCCCTGGGATGTGGGTGGGCCCTTGCTATCTGCAAATACAGTGCGGGGCGGCTGGTCGTTAATTAAATGCAATGATTTCAGTATGCCTTCGATTCGTGGAACAAAGAGAAGGCACTTTGAGGGACTAGAAAAGAAGAAGCATGTGGGATCAAGGAATAATGAAAGTACAGGCAGTCCCCTGGTTACAAACGACTCCTACTTACAAACTGAGGGAGACAACAGGAAGGGAAATTCACTCCTGTAAGAGTTATTATGGGAAAAAAAAAAAAAAAAAAAAAAAAAAAAAAAAGAAGGTGTCTCCACTGAAGCGTCATCACTATATATTATATACACATACATACCCACCCACTACAATACAGGGCACTTTCATCCCCTTCCTTCCTAGACCGATTGTCAGCTTTTGGCGCTCTCGCAATTTCAATGACAACTGTGCGGTCATGCTACTCTGTACACAAATCACATTTTTTATCATTTTGTTCTCACAAATAGAGCTTTATTTTGGTGGCATTTAATTTACAACTCAGTTTTTTATTTTTTTGGCAATATAAGCGGAAAAAAATAAAAATAAAAAAGGGCGTAAATGTGAAAAAAAAATTATTTTCTTCTTTCTATTTTAAAAGAAATCCAATAAAATCGAATTTTGTCATAAATGTAAGCCAAAATGTAGTCTGCTACATGTTTTTGGTAAAAAAAAATTCCGTTAAGTGTATAATTGGTTTGTGTGATCACGGACATATGTACGCAAATGATCATGTACAGATGTGTGCAGGTGATCACGGACATGTGTGCGCAGATAATCATTGGGTCATGTGATTTTAGTGGGACATATGTGGGGGACATGTGTGTTTTACACTAGGTTGGTGATCAGTGAGTAAAAAGCTGTAAAAAAATAGCTCATACTCACCGATCACCAGCCGGCTGCAGCAATCCGCTCTCCTCAGCGACGACTTCCGTGTGAGAGGAGAGCATGGCAGCTGTGATTGGACACGGCCGTCATGTGATCAGGAGGACCAATCACAGAGCCCTCCTTCTGATCCGAGATGCACCCCTCCTTCTGAAGGACGTTCCTGAACGTCCAGTCTGAAGGAGAGCTCCCCCACCAGGCCATGTGTGTATATATCGCATGTTTAAACGCTTGCAGCTGATTTTTGATAATCAAGGCATTTTGGATTAGTGGAGGCTCACATAATTCTTTATATTTTAATGATAATAGTAAACAACACAAAGTTTTGCCTTAAGTTATACTTTAATGCAAATGATGCCTCTGAGGATCTGTACTATATCCTGGCACTAGATAATGATGGTCTTGATTTGAATATAATTTTAATTGCTTAGTCTCTCTTCTAGGGTACCTGGATACCTTTACACCCTTTCACACCAGGGCGTTTTGCAGGCGCTATAGCGTTAGAAATAGCGCCTGCAATCCACCCTAAAGAAGCTGCACCATTGTGTCTTTACCGCTCCTCCACCGCTGCTCCCTATTGAAATGAATGGGGCAGCGCTGTAATACCGCCGGCAAAACGCCGCTATTGTGGCGTATTGCCAGCGGGTTTAACCCTTTCGTGGCCACTAGCGGGGCGTAAAAGCGCCCCGCTAGCGGCCGAAATGCGCCGCAAATCTGGCGGTAAAACGCCGCTAAAAATAGTGGCGTTTTACCGCCGATGCAATGGGTGGTGTGGAGTGAAAGGGGTCTTAAAGACTTAGCAGGGAGATCAAACATTACCAAGGGCTACCCAAAGTGCTTGAAAAAGTTTAAAACCTTGTCACACTTCTTAAAGCGGGAGTCCACCGGGACTCCGCGTTTTTTTTTTGTTTTTTTTTTTAAAGCCAGCAGCTACAAATACTGCAGCTGCTGACTTTTAAAATAGTGACACTTACCTGTCCAGCGCGCCCGCGATGTCGGCACCCGAAGCCGATCTCTAGGTCGCCTGTCAGGTCCTGCCGCCGCCATCTTGGGTATGGGAATCAGGAAATGGAGCCTTTCGGCTTCATTTCCCGGTTCCCTACTGCGCATGCGCGAATCGCGCTGCGCAATAAGGACGCTCCCCGCTGCCTCTGGGATCTGTGTGTTTCCCAGCAGGCAGCGGGGCACTTGCGGGAAGGGGCGGGCACTTGCGGAAAGGGGCGTAAGTTACGCCCCTTTCCGCAGAGAGCTATCCCGGAAGTGGGTGCAGTTACCTGGATTATCCAGGTAACTGTACCCCCCTCCCCCCTGAAAGGTGCCGATTGTGGCACCGGAGGGGGGGGAGGGTTTCGATGAGCGGAAGGTCCACTTTAGGGTGGACCTCCGCTTTAAACATCTAAAAAGTGGTTGTAATCCCTTACGTACACCCAGTTAAGTGACTGCCTCCAGGTGATACACAGAGACAAAACAAAATCCTCCACATCCGTTCAAAGTGCTAAAATATAAAGCTGGTCTGAGCAGTCAGAAAAAAGGGGCGGAGAGCTGAAATTACACTGTACAGATCTCAGTCAGGAGAGCTGACTGGGAGGGAAAGGACACCCCCCCCCCCTCCTCCACACAGGAACAGAGCTAAGGTTGTTAATCAGCTGGAGCTCCCTCCCTGTCACTTTTGTTCCCTTGGTGTCAGGAAAACTTGTCAGAAGTGATTCATGTTGATTGCAGAGGTTGATTGAGACAATTATACACTATGGAGGGATATGCTTTGTTCATATTTCATGTCTGAGGTTTACAACCACTTTAATAACCACAGCCTGGCTACAGTTGTGCCTTACATAAGATGTGAGCACTCTTGTTAACCACTGCACTAAATTACTAAAATTTGACTTCCAGAAAAAAATATCGGAGAACATATGCAACAGAATACGCAGACACCCTCTTCCCTCTCCATCCAACAGTTTGAAATCTAAAAAAAAAAAAAAAAAAAAAAAGAAGGAACATGTCGGGGTCAAATTATGGGAGCTGCCACTTGGTTTTGAAGGTTTAGGTTCCAAGACTGTCATCCTAATCCTTCCTTTACTTCTGGATGAGCCACAAACCTGGAAAAAGGATGTGCATATTCATTGGTTATACAACTGGAAATTCCAAGTCAGCATTTATTCATTCATGTAAAACCTTCATTCCAAAAAGGGAAAAAATAAAAAATAAAAAAAACTGCTGCTGTAACTGCTTGGAGAACATTAGCTGGTATTTCAGCTTTAAAAGGGTTAGTTCACTATTTCAGAAAATGTAAAAGGGGAGGCTGCAGATGGGCACTGATCAGGCTGCATTAATAGGTAATGGTGTGGCTGCAGATGGGCACCAAATGAAGATTTTGGTGCCAAAAATCGAAAAAGCAGGATGCACCTCTAATGGGCACGGATCAGAAGGTGCTGAAGTCACATGGTTCTGGGTTCCGGTCCAGAAGTTGTTGCTGACTCCATGGTCCTGGTCCTCCTGACCAGCCCCCAGAGGCCCTCGTGGCCTGGGGTGCGGATCCATCCGTTTCCAAGCCTCAAAACTGGCCAGTCCGAGGCACAGTAACTGGAAGGAGGATTCTAAGGTGTTCTGGTGCCGTCTCGGGTTTGGAGAGGCCAAACAACTCTACATGCAACCAGGGGAGGACTCTTCAGTAAGAGGACCACGCACGAGGCTGGCTGCTCATTAAGAGCATGGACGCTGAGCTGTTAAGGACACTAATTGAATCTGCATTTCTTACGGCATCGCCAAACGGGCTGCAAGATACTGGCACAGCAAGAAAGTTCTACCTCTATCCTTCCGTTTGCAACTAAGTTTTTCAACCATGTCTGTGGCAGAGACTTTGCTAAGCTAAAATTACTTGTTGGCTGCTAGTATCTGTAACGATATCACGTCTGGGACAGGAGATGTACCTAGTTGCCATTTTGTGTGGAACGCAGCCATGACAGCTTGGCTACCTTGTAAACTTACAGAAGAATCTAAAATCCCCCTCCCTGCCTTAGGAATTCCAAAGCTTTTAAAATCTTCAAAAAGGAAAGAAAGGTTATCTCAGCAAAGGAAGCAGAACCAGGCTAGGTCAATAAACAAGGCTCATGTTGCCTGGCAAGATATTCCGGCCTGTCGTAAAACTGTCACCCTCTCCATTCAGAGAACCAACAGATACCCGTCGTAAATTCCTCATACTACATAGACTGCAGACAGATTAGTAAAGTTTTGAAACTTCAACATTTTTTATAACTTTCAAAGCAATCATAGCACAGCCATAATATGGATATATTTAGTTTCTTCAGACAATTTTTAACATTTCAAGTCTAGACACCCCTATGTCAGGTCATATGGGAAGCCACTGGGACTCCTTACTCCTCCTAGGTAACCCTGAAATGGGAAACCTGTCATGTGTGGACTTGTTTTGAAGCAAATATCATGCTGATCACTAAAATGGATATCTGCAGTCTATAAACAGTAGAGAGGCAGAGATATGAATATGTATCACAAAGTGTACCTGGGACAGGGTCATGAGTGTAGACACCTTCCAGCAACCAACCCCTAAACAAGATGACCAGACGATTGGTCACTGGTCGCTGTCAACACCCCCGTTGATTTGACAGAAAAGAGGAGAGGCCAAGGCAATGGTCAGTTCTCCTTTTACCATCCAAGCAAGAACATCTGCCAAGTTTGAGAACCGATTACCTTGCTCATCGATCGAACTCTGATCAACCCTCGGACATTAATTGCAAGTATTCTTCCTTCCCAATTCTACCTTATTTCTTTGTGGCTGTATATTGTCTTTATTTTTTTGAAACATCCTTTTTCTGTAAATGTTTTATTCGCACCAACCTTGACCTTTTCATAATAAACCCTTATGTTGAAGTGTTAACCTTGTCTTTAAAGCTCTTGATGCAAACTATAAACGAACCTGTCTCTAAAAAGGGCGCTACTGTGGTAGAGTAAGGCACTGAGCAGACCTGCCTCTGGTGGCAGTGTGTGTTGCAGGCGCTTATTCTAAACTTCTAATTGGTATTGCTAAAATTACGAGTCCCCCCCGTCTCTGTCTTTAAACGGGGGTGGTGGCAGTTAAAGGGTTAATTGTGTAATTAGCCCAGTGACAATCGCTCTTAGGTTGCCCGCACCTAGATTGTGGTCCCGCAAGCTGGAAAAATCTTTGTGCTGGGTGCAGCTGAGTGTGGCATTGTTACGTAAGTGACAGCGGAGTGTGAGGTTGGCCGGTCCTTTGTCGCCAGTTAGCGAGGAGGGCAGGGATCTGACACCCACGTTCGTCACAGTATCCACAAACAAGGATTTATCCAACAGTTAAAGAATCCAGTTGCGAGTGGCTATTCCCTGGATTATGTAAAGAGAGGCCTTTATTGAAGTCAGCAGTTCCAAAGTATCTGAGCTATACTTCATCCTTATACCCTCTATTCCCAACGGAGTTTTGTTCAACTGTTTTATGCAAATAAAAACCCTAAAAAGGAATTCAAGTGTCGGTCTCTGCAGTTACTGGGCCATCAACCCTGGGAGCCCCTAGACAAGAACGATGAGTTACGAGCTGGAGGAGATAAATCGGTAAGCCCAGAAAAAAAATAAAAAAAAAAAATAAAACAGCCGCTCCTTCGGGGGGTCAGTGCTACACCTACAATAAAGTGATCATTTTATTTTTGGGCTTAGATTGTAACCTTTAGTATGGGGGATATCCGCACATCCTTTTGTTTTGGCATCAGAGTAAAAGCGTGGCGGTTACCTTTTTACAATTCTATTTTATCTTCAAGATTTTTTTTCTGAACTATGTGGTTTTTATAACAGCCTAAAAATCAATGGCATTTTCACTTAGAATGGCATTACCAATTAAAACCGAAAAAAAAAAAAAAGAAGAAGAAAAAAAAGGAACCTTGGTATTTCACGCTGCCAATAACATTGCTACCGACTAATACAGAATGTTATGATCATGTATAGTACATATTTCTAGGCTCCAAAGCACAGATTTTGAAGATCTGGGACTATGCAACTAAATTGTGTTACGATGACTTTAACAGCTTGACATTTTTTTTTTATTAAAAAAATAAAATAAATTAAATAATAAAGTTGCTACCATACAGACATAGCATTAGGGGTTTTGTACTGAACAGGCAGCCACCATATGTTAATAAGTACATAATAAAACTGGGGATTCCAACCCTTTTCACATCACTGATAATGTAGCAATCTGTTGACGCAGCAAAGACCACCTTCAACATAAAAACCATCCTTTCAAATCGGGAGTAATTAACATTGGATAAATGACTGGTGCATCCTATCTGGGATCCAGCGTGTCATTTTTAAACATATCAGGAAAATGTGCTTCCACTGAAAGTGAGAAAAAGCCTCACAACATAAAAGAGCCCAACATAATATTTTATGGTTGTGTTTTAAAAACGCAATTGTACTTGTTAATAGTAATCAATTTTTAAAGGACATTTAGAACAGAATTTCACCAAAAACAAATACATTTAGAAAAACAATTTGTATCTAGGTCAGGTTGGCCAATTTTGGACTGACAATACTGGTTCCACGGGACCTCAACTAGTCCAAAAACCCTTGGCTTATATCCATAAGCTGCACACATAAAATACACACACACACACACACACACACACACACACACACTGGGGTTTATTTACTAAAGCAGGAGAGCGCAAACTCAGGCTCACTTCTGCATAGAAACCAATCAGCTTCCAGGTTGTATTGACAAAGCTTAATTGAACAAGCTGAGGTTAGAAGCTGATTGGCTACCATGCACAGCTGCACTAGAGTTCACCAGTTTTAGTAAATCTACCCCATTGTAACGAATACTTGGATGCATAGAAAGTGTTAGAATCAGTGTTCCTCAACCTGGATTAATCGTGAGGTTGATAGAGGTCCTTGAGTAATGGTGGATTGAGCTCTCACCTACACAGACCACCAATGCAAAGCGCCACCAATGCTAGAGGATCCTGCCATTTCTACTGTCTTCCCTTCTCATCTGCAGTTATTCCTTATTTTAAAGAAAATTGCTAGGGTGAGGTGGGTAACACAATTATGTGCCCTAGGTGGTCAATTATGTTAGGCATGCCACCTTGTTAAATATTTTCCCAAAGTGGTTCTAAGGCCTAAACATTTTTCTTTACGTTAACGAGGAGCTCCACCCAAAAAAGGGGAAGCTCCGCTTGTTTGCATCCCCCCCCCCCCTTCCACTGCCACATTTGGCACTTTTTGGGGGAAGTGGGTACCTCGTTTTGACTGAGCCAGAAGTATGCCTCGCCCCCCTCCTTTCCCCGCAGTCTTCTGGGACATATCACAGATCCAAGAAGACTAAGGGACCATTCACAAGGCGCAAAGTAACATGCCGCAAGGCTTCACTTCCTGTTTCCCTTGACTTTAGATGTCAGCGCCTGTACCTGAAGCCGACTGAATAATCAGCTCAGATGAGGATATCACTGGATCCAGGGGCAGGCAAGTGTCCTTATACTAAAATTCAGCAGCAGCATTTGTAACTGATGACTTCATTTTTGTTAGGGGGGGGCCTGGAGCTCCACTTTAATGCATCCCCTGCATTAAGGTAAAAAAAGGCTCCAGTGGCATTATTGCCTTATACTTACCCGAATCCTCACTTCCAGTGCTGCGCCTACCTGTAGCAGCTCACCCTACTCACTCTTATAGGCTTTGCTGATGAAGCGGGGATGGGGTAAGGGGGTGGTGCTGTGCTACTCTGTGTTGGTGCCCATGGACACAGGCAGTGCGGCTAGGGATATTTCCTGGCACTCTGAGATTTCAACCTCTGGGCAAACGAGCCCAAAGACCCCATCACGTCCGCCTCCATCAATCAACTGGAAGAATTGGGTCTCCAGCAACTGATAAAGACCCCCACGCATGGGTCAGGACACACCCCGGACCTAATTTTTAAACAAAACATTGACATCAACATACTCGACAACATGAAATTGCCATGGACGGACCACCACGCCATCAAAATTCAAAATCGCCTCCAATGAAAATGAAAAACGGAAGCCTGCAACAACAATGCACTGGACCAGATCGCAGTAAAAAAAAAAAAAAAAAAAAAAACCTAACTGTACTCCGAATCCTTCAAAACCACTCTATCCAATAAGATAACTACAATGACCTTAAGCCACTCTGTGGAGCAAACACTCAACTCCCTGAACAAGACATTACTGCAAATCAGCAGACTCGGTAGCCCCAAAACGCAGGGCTCTCATCAGGAAGAAAAACTCTGGATGGTTTAATGGCTCCCTCTCCCTACTAAAGCAAGAACACAGAAGAGCGGAAAGAACATGAAGAAATCCCACTGAGGAAAACCACTCCAACTACAAAAGGTCTCACAGAGAATTATCGCAAAGCGATCTTCAAAGCTAAAAATGATCACTTCTCATATACAATCTCAACAGCCTCAAACTGCCCGCGTGAACTGTTTAAAATAGTCAATGAATCCGGTATGCCTAGAGCCCCCCGCAAATGAATCCCAAGATTACTGTGACAAACTGTCGGATTTTTTCACCAATAAAGTCGAAACCATCAGGAAAACAATTTTTCAAAAGAAAAACAACCAACCTCAGCCATCAAAAACATAAAGAGGATATCTACACCAACATTGTACAACCACCGCGGACACCACAAAAAACATCAATAAACTTCGTGACAGTATCTCACCAATTGACATCATCCCCACAAAACTACTGAAAGAATGTTCCGACATCGTGGCTCCCACTATAAAACGCACCTCATAAACCGATCATTCCACGAAGGGATTGTTCCCAGCACCTTCAAACAAGGCATCGTCAAACCTCTGCTAAAGAAACTTAACCTGGACCCTCAGGACCCAAACAAACAACCGTAGGTCAATCACAAGCCTTAACACCATCTCGAAGATCATGGAAAAAGCCGTAGTACAACAGTTACAACTCCACCTGGATACACACAAACTCCTGGACCCGCTGCAATCAGGCTCCCACCCAGGTCATGGAACAGAAACAGCACTCCTTAAGATTTGGAACGACGCCCTCGAAGCAGCAGATGACGGAGAGTCATGTCTCCTCGTACTGTTAGACCTCAGCGCTTGATACAGTAGACCACAATACTCTACTCGTCCGCCTCACAGAAGTATCCGGAGTCCAAGACGTAGATCTCCAACAGTTAGCATCCTTCCTAGGAAACCGTTCACAGACAGTGAAACTAGGAAAATTGTTCTCTGAACCCCCGGGCAGTCAGCTGCAGAGTCCCTCAAGGATCACCTTTATCACCAGTTCTCTTCAACATTTACATCCACCCACTCCTCCAAATCAGATGTTCAGGCCTTTGCTTCCACTCATATGCTGACGACACGCAACTTTATTTCCGTATCACTGGACAAAAAGATCACCACCTACAACTTGAAAACTGCCTCAATTCAGTAGAAGACTGGATGACCACCAACTCCCTCAAACTCAAGGAATCAAAGACAGAGCTTCTTATCTTACACCCAAATCATAATTCCGTAACCAAAACCTTCTGGACTCTACTCACCGTCTTTGGGCAGACCATCTCCCCAAAGACCAAGGCTAAGAGTCTTGGGATTATTTTAGACTCACAAATGTCAATGGATGCACAAATAGGAGCAGTAGTCAGTGGATCTCACCATCTGCTACGCATGCTTCGCAGACTCATCCCTTTTATCCCAAAGAAGGATAAAGCAGTGGTAGTTGGAACAATCATTAATTCACGACTCGACTACGCAAACTCGCTTTACATAGGATTACCACAATATCAACTTGCGCGATTACAACTGATCCAAAACACGGCGGCAAAGCTGATAACAGGAAAAAAAAAACCCTGGGAACCAATCTTTCCTTCACTGAGGAGCTTACATTGGCTTACCGTAAAAAAAAATAAAAAAAAAAAAATCGGATCACATTCAAGACCCTCTGCCTCACCCACAAATGCGTGCATAGAGAAGCTCCGCAATACCTAGCTGAGAAAATACATCTTTACACACCAAACCGCAGTCTTTGATCAGCCAACAAAAACCTCCTCCTCGTGCCAAAAGCCCAGTACAAATCTAAGGGGGATCGGAGATTCGCTGTCCAAGGACCTCAGCTATGGAATGCTCTACCAATCAACATCCGCCTGGAAGAAAACCACCTGGCTTTTAGGAAAAAACTCAAGACCTTCCTCTTCTAGCTGATGACCAAAGCTCATCACAGCGCCTAGAGTCGATTTAGTTTGCGTTGTGCGCTATACAAATATTTCATTAATTCAGAGAACACATGAGTGTCCCATAGCATGTGGCTTGCTTTTTGGGGAACTCAGAGCAGAAGCACCAGTGGGGGACCTGAGAACACAAAGGTTCCAGGCCACTCTGTGTAATTCCATTACACACAGCAAATAAGCAGAAAATGTTTGTTATTTAAATTTAAAAAATGAAGAGCTAAGCCTCTACAATCATTTCAGCTTATTGACCATACCAGTGTACTGTAGGTATAATCTTCCTTACCAGAATCTGAAAGTTTCAAGGCTTCCTCAGGGGTAAAAAACAGAAAGGCTGAATCAGAGGCACACATAGCGTTTTGCTTTTAGCCCAAAAAGTTAAATTTTGGTCTCATCTGACCAGAGCACTTCTTCCACATTTGCTGTGTCCCCCACATGGCTTCTCACAAACGGCAAATGGGACTTCTTATGGCATTCTTTCAACAATGGCTTTCTTCCCACTCCTCCATAAAAGGCCAGATTTGTGGAGAGCACGACTAATAGTTGTCCTGTGGACAGATTTTCCCACCTGAGCCGTGGATCTCTGCAGCTCCTCCAGCATAACCATGGGCCTCTTGGCTGCTTCTCTGATTAATGCTCACCTTGCCCAGCCTGTCAGTTTAGGTGGACGGCCATGTCTTGGTAGGTTTGCACTTGTGCCATACTCTTTCCATTTTCGTATGATGGATTGAACAGTGCTCCACGAGATGTTCAAAGCTTGAGATATATTTTTATTTTATTTTTTATTACCTAACCCTGCACTAGATTTTTAGTTAGGGGTATCAGAGTAAAGGGATCTGAATACAAATACATACCACACTTTTCACATATTTGCAAAAGAAATGTAAAAAATAAATAATTTCCCTTCTACTTCACAATTATGTGCCACTTTGTGTTGGTCTATCACATAAAATATCTTTTCTCATCATCAGTTAGAGCAGTCTTGTGACTTCTATCAGTGTCTGGTTAAAGCTTGTAGGAGGTGATTTCATACTGCACTGGCTGTCCTATGAGGATGCAGGACCCCTGACTCTCCATCAGTGCTGACTGGGACTGTGCTGATCACATGCACCCTCAAAAGAAAAAAAACACAAACACAGGAGATGGTTTGGGACTGTGGAAGAAAAGGAGGATCAGAGAAGACAGGATCAAACTGTTTTATTTATTTATTTTTACACACACAATGCGGAGGATTAATCCCCCTAGGTTCCACAGTGAGTATAACAAGCATGCTTTATTTCATATACAGATGATTTTACTGTTGCGGGTTTAGTAACACTAAGTGGGGTCAGCCACACACTGATCAAAATTCGTCTGGTCCCAAATTTTGACCAGTGTATAGCCAGCTTTAGTCTGATGACACCTGGGTAATTTTTTTTCATAGAGATTAAATCACTTTAGAGATTAAATGGCAACAAGATAGAGTTGCTGATGATAGTGCTGCAGCAGGGGTGTCAAACTCAATTTTGTTGCGGGCCGCATCGCCATTATGGTTTCCCTCAGAGTTAATTGTACCTATAAGACTAAATGTCAAGTGCAACCCACTATTCCTTACATCAGAAGTCAAGAGTCCCCCATCATCCCTTACTTCACAGTGCACCCCCTTACCTTGTGCTGCTGCCAGGAAGATGCTGGGGGAAGAGCGGGGGAAGAGCTGGGAAAGAGAAAGTGCAGAATCTGGAGGAGGAAAAGAGGAGGGCTGGAGTCTGCTGAATGTTGAGATTAGTGGAGGTCTGAGACTAGGGAGTGCTGTGGCTGCACAGAGAAGAGCAGGATGTGGTGGAGGAGTTCTATCTGCCTCTCTGCTGAGACAAGGTGGGTGCAGAGACGAGGGAGGTGCCGTAGGACGGGTGCGAGGGCCACATAAAATGGCCTGGTGGGCTGGATTTGGCCCACGGGCCTTGTGTTTCACATATGTGTGCTACAGCACTGGTCCCACTCTGTTACAAGTTGCCCTCCTTTTAGCAACATTTCATAGAAATGCATTAACCACTTACAGACCGGAAAATTTGGCTGCTTAATGACCAGGCCATTTTTTGCGATACGGCACTGCATCGCTTTAACTGACAATTGTGCGGTCATGCGACGCTGCGTCCAAACAAAATTGACGTCCTTTTTTTCCCACAAATAGAGCTTTCTTTTGGTGGTATTTGATCACCTCTGCGGTTTTTATTTTTTGCGCTATAAAACAAAAGAACAGCCCCAATTTTGAAAAAAATTAAATAAATTTTAATAATATTTTTCACTATACTATCCCAAAAATGTTTTTAAAAAACACATTTCTTTCTCAATTTAGGCCAATATATATTCTATATATTTTTGGTGGGAAAAAAAAAAAAAATACAATTTATTGCGCAAAAGTTATAGTGTCTACAAAACTATGGGAAAGATTTATGGCATTTTTAGTATTTTTTTTTTTACTAGTAACGGCAGTGATCTGCGATTTTTAGTGGGACTGCAACATTGCATTGGACAGATCGGATACTTCTGACACATTTTTGGGACCACTGGACATTTATGCAGCGATCAGTGCTATAAAAATGCACCGATTACTGTGTAAATGTCCCTGGCAAGGAAGGGGTTAATACTAGGGGCGATCAAGGGGTTAAATGTGTGTTCCTCAGTGCATTCTAAAGCTGGTCATACACCTATAGATTATCTGCAGATTTTCTATGGTTAGATGGAAAAAGTTGGAGATTCCTCCATCCACAAAGTTTAGCGAACATTTAGAAATCTGCAGATAATCTATAGGTGTATGGCTAGCTTAACTGTGAGTGGATAGGACTGACAGGAAGAGGAGACATATCATTGTTCCCACTTAGTAGGAACAAATGGTATGTCTCTTCTCTCATGACAGAACAGGGATTTGTGTATTTACGTCCACACACACACACACACAGACAAACGACTGTTCCTGCTACCGTGCAGGCGATCACGCCCACTGGGCATGCGCATCGGGCACCCCGCCGTGCAGCGGGCACCTGCGCCTATCGCCCTTAAGCAGACGTACCCATACGGCGATTTGCGGGAACGAACCACCTAGTGTACCTATGGTCAAAATGTAAAATCATTAATTTCTCCATCGTATTTTAATTAGCTCTAGCCTACGCCTATTAATCTGAACAATCCTGAAGTTTGTAATCTTACTTTGTGAAGATCCCAACACATTTACTTGACGAATATTTACTACCGGTATGTCCTGCGAGTAGGCACTGCTGTGTCACACATTTCACAGAGCCTGCCTACTGAACTACATAGGTGCTGAGAGGAAGAGTTCCAGGAGGAAGTCAGGTAGTCTCCAAGATATGCAAGAAAACACAAATGCAAGCAGTTAGTCTGTAACGTGTGTATTAATAAAAACACATAGTAACTTCCATCTAGGTAAACAAGGAAGGGTACACCTGTGAGTAAACGCTATGAGAGGCATCCATCACACTGGTCAGTAGAAGGTATGCTGTCTCAGCCGCTCTGTGGGCTCTCCCGGCTGGCAGGAAGATGTTATGGTGTTGGAGAGCTGGAGAAGAAGCTTGGAACACTTCCTGGATCGCAGTGCTAGAAGGGATGGCGTCACAGGCATGATCACAACATGTTTCTGGGTTGGCGCACCCTGGTGGTGGGAGGAATACGCAATCCTTTTTCAAGCTAGAAAATGTTTTCTATTAATACACAGTCTAACTCAGAGGCGTCTGCATTTTTTTATTTAGTTTTTTTAAGTACAGGAATCATTGCTTGTAAGCAGCAAGGTACCATGGGATATGTAGTCCTTAGAAATTAAAAGTAAACTGCAAAAGGAGAAGCTGCAAAGCATGCAGGGAATCCAGGAAGTTGTGGAAAGAGATGGTCAGCAGACAGCCAGAACTTACAATACGAAACAACATTTTTCAAGTAATCTTATATTGGATTGTCAATATTAACCATTGTTTGTATTGCCATTACAATGCTGATGTTATAAAACTAAAGTATATTGTTATGACTGGAAGAAGAAACTTTTTGTTCAACATAAAAGCTGTACTTGCATAGCGCCTCCCTTGAGGGGAGAGTTAGGATTGTTACATTTGTTTTCTTGTACTCATTTTGAAAACTTAAAGCCGGAGTCCGCCGGGAGTTCCGCCGTTTTTTTTTTTTTGTTTTGTTTTTTTAAAAAGCCAGCAGCTACAAATACTGCAGCTGCTGACTTTTAAAATAATGACACTTAGGCCTCATGCACACGAGACGCAGTTAAACGCGCGTTCAGATGCAGTTGGACAGTTTTTTCAACTGCCCCTGAACTCATTCAATGTTATCCTATGTGTCCATGCACACAGTCTCGCTTTTTTCCGTTTTTATGCAGTTGCGTTTAATCTCGTTTTTCCAGAAGCAAAAAAATGCGTTCAGAAGCAAAAATTTCCACGTTTCAGACGCAAAACGTGGCAAAACGCGGTAAAACGCGGCAAAACGCCGCTACCGCGTTTAGCCGCGTTTGCGTTTATATGCGTTTTTAAAGGTGACCTTTTTTTTTACATTAAAAATCTCAAAAATGATTGCAAATGATGAAAAACCATTATAAAAATATTTTAAACAATTGCAATTGCAAGTGGACAATCCACAACTTGTGGCAAGTGACATGGCAGGTGGCAAGTGACGTGGCAAGTGGACAATCCACAACTTGTGGCAAGTGACATGGCAGGTGGCAAGTGATGTGGCAAGTGGACAATCCACAACTTGTGGCAAGTGACGTGGCAGGTGAAGTGGCAAGTGACGTGGAAAGTGGACAATCCACAACTTGTGGCAGGTGACGTGGCAAGTGACCTGGCAGGTGACGCGGCAAGTGACCTGGCAGGTGACGTGGCAAGTGGAAAATCAACAAATTTTGGCAGGTGACTGGCAAGTGACGTGGCAAGTGGACAATCCATAACTTGTGGCAGGTGACGTGGCAAGTGACGTGGCAAGTGGACAATCCACTTGTGGCAGGGGACGTGGCAAGTGACGTGGCAAGTGGACAATCCACTTGTGGCAGGGGATGTGGCAAGTGACGTGGCGAGTGGACAATCGACAACTTGTGTCAGGTGACGTGGCAAGTGGACAATCCACAACTTGTGGCAAGTGATGTGGCAAGTGGACAATCCACTTGTGGCAGGTGACGTGGCAGGGGACGTGGCAAGGGACGTGGCAAGTGGACAATCCACAACTTGTGGCAGGTGACGTGGCAGGTGACGTGGAAAGTGATGTGGCAAGTGGACAATCCACAACTTGTGGCAGGTGATGTGGCTGGTGACGTGGCAAGTGGACAATCCACATATTGTGGCAGGTGACGTGGCAGGTGACGTAGAAAGTGGTGTGGCAAGTGGACAATCCACAACTTGTGGCAGGTGATGTGGCTGGTGACGTGGCAAGTGGACAATCCACAACTTGTGGCAGGTGACGTGGCAGGTGATGTGGCAAGTGATGTGGCAGGTGATGTGACAAGTGGACAATCTACATCTTGTGGCAAGTGACGTGGCAGCTGACGTGGCAAGTGGACAATCCAAAACTTGTGGCAGGTGACGTGGCAGGTGACGTGGCAAGTGACGTGTCAAGTGGACAATCCACATCTCGCGGCAAGTGACGTGGCAGGTGATGTGGCAAGTGACGTGGCAAGTGGACAATCCACAACTTGTGGCAGGTGACGTGGCAGGTGATGTGGCAAGTGATGTGGCAGGTGATGTGACAAGTGGACAATCCACATCTTGTGGCAAGTGACGTGGCAGCTGACGTGGCAAGTGACGTGGCAAGTGGACAATCCAAAACTTGTGGCAGGTGACGTGGCAAGTGACGTGGCAAGTGACGTGGCAGGTGACGTGGAAAGTGGTGTGGCAAGTGGACAATCCACAACTTGTGGCAGGTGATGTGGCTGGTGACGTGGCAAGTGGACAATCCACAACTTGTGGCAGGTGGCATGGCAGGTGACGTGGAAAGTGGACAATTCACATCTTGTGGCAAGTGACGTGGCAGGTGATGTGGCAAGTGACGTGGCAAGTGGACAATCCACAACTTGTGGCAGGTGACGTGGCAGGTGATGTGGCAAGTGATGTGGCAGGTGATGTGACAAGTGGACAATCCACATCTTGTGGCAAGTGACGTGGTAGCTGACGTGGCAAGTGACGTGGCAAGTGGACAATCCAAAACTTGTGGCAAGTGACGTGGCAGGTGACGTGGCAAGTGACGTGGCAAGTGGACAATCCACAGCTTGTGGCAAGTGACATGGCAGGTGGCAAGTGATGTGGCAAGTGGACAATCCACAACTTGTGACAGGTGACGTGGCAGGTGATGTGGCAAGTGGACAATCCCCAACTTGTGGCAAGTGACGTGGCAAGTGACGTGGCAAGTGGACAATCCAAAACTTGTGGCAGGTGACGTGGCAAGTGACGTGGCAGCTGACGTGGCAAGTGACGTGGCAAGTGGACAATCCAAAACTTGTGGCAAGTGACGTGGCAGGTGACGTGGCAAGTGACGTGGCAAGTGGACAATCCACAGCTTGTGGCAAGTGACATGGCAGGTGGCAAGTGATGTGGCAAGTGGACAATCCACAACTTGTGACAGGTGACGTGGCAGGTGATGTGGCAAGTGGACAATCCCCAACTTGTGGCAAGTGACGTGGCAAGTGACGTGGCAAGTGGACAATCCAAAACTTGTGGCAGGTGACGTGGCAAGTGACGTGGCAGGTGACGTGGCAAGTGACGTGGCAAGTGGACAATCCAAAACTTGTGGCAAGTGACGTGGCAGGTGACGTGGCAAGTGACGTGGCAAGTGGACAATCCACAGCTTGTGGCAAGTGACATGGCAGGTGGCAAGTGATGTGGCAAGTGGACAATCCACAACTTGTGACAGGTGACGTAGCAGGTGATGTGGCAAGTGGACAATCCCCAACTTGTGGCAAGTGACGTGGCAAGTGACGTGGCAAGTGGACAATCCACAACTTGTGGCAGGTGACGTGGCAGTTGGACAATCCACAATTTGTGGCAGATGACATGGCAAGTGACGTGGCAGGTGATGTGGCAAGTCATGTGGCAAGTGGACAATCCACAACTTGTGGCAGGTGCCGTGGCAAGTGACACGCTAAATACAAGTACACTGCAGCTCTCACAGCTGCTGCTACTCACTCTGGTCTCACAAAATTGCTGAAATAGTTAATTTTTGAGCTGGGGAGGGTCTATGATGTTAGCTTAACTAAACGCTTCTAGACGCAAACGCGGTAAAACGCGGTAAAACGCCGCTAAATCGCGGTAAAAATCGCGGCAAAACGCGCGTTTCTAAACGCCGGTTTCAACATGTGTCCAGCAGCGTTTGCATCTGCGTCTCGTGTGCATGAAGCCTTATCCGCCCAGCGCGCCCGTGATGTCGGCACCCGAAGCCGATCTCTCGATTGTCTCTCGGGTGCTGCCGCCGCCATCTTGGGTATGGGAATCAGGAAGTGGAGCCTTTCGGCTTCATTTCCCGGTTCCCTACTGCGCATGCGCGAGTCAGGCTGCGCAATAAGGATGGTCCCCGCTGTCTCTGGGATCTGTGTGTTTCCCAGCAGGCAGCGGGGAACTTTCGGAAAGGGGCGTAGATTCTGCAGAATCTACGCCGGAAGTGGGTGCAGATACCTGTACTGTACAGGTATCTGCACCCCCCTCCCCCCTGAAAAGGTGCCAATTGTGACGCCGGAGGGGGGGGAGGGTTCCAATGAGCGGAAGGTCCACTTTAGGATGGACCTCCGCTTTAAAGAACTACTGCAGTCTGCTCTCATAATTTGTAATAAAAACATCTTTGTCATTCTGAAGCTTCCCACCAGCCACTTTGCATATTTCTTTTTATATACATGGCGATTCTGTACTTCTCAAATATGCTGCGGAAATCTCCCTCCACCGAGTCTCGCTACAGCCATTAAAACTGTGGGCAGCAAAAGCTACTGCCTGTTCACTTCCTGGATTTAGACAGAAGCATACCTCCAGCTCTGCAGATTTCATTGGCCCTCATGACTCATCCCCCCTGCCTTTCCGAGATGAGATATATATATATATATATATATATATATATATATATATATATATATATATACACACACATATATATATATACACACACACACACACACACACACACACACACTTACTGGCAGAAAAAAATATATATCCAAAAGTTAACAACAAGAGGAGATTTAATAGATGGAAATAAAATTACTGAAGGTCCTCCTAACAAACAAAAAAAAAAAAAAAAACAAAAAAAAATAGGAAGGAAGGAAGGAAGGAAGGAGGAGTATAGGTCCGCTTAAAAAAATAAATAAATAAAAAAAAAAGGGATGGTCGGCAACAAATTTTCCGCCAGCACAAACACTGCTGAATCGGACAAAAATTGGCCATGTGTCATCAGCCTAACGTGCATATAAACAAATAGCTACAAACTCACATACATATCGATCTCTATGGGCTAGGGGGTGTTGTATTAAACTAATAGTACCTATTAGATTGTAAGCTCTTCTGGGCAGGGCCCTCCTAATCCTCTTGTATTTTATTGTATTATAACTGTATTGTCTCCCTTTTATATTGTAAAGCGCTGCATAAACTGTTGGCGCTATATAAATCCTGTATACTACACTGCTCCATGCACACCGAAGCTCATAAAACAGAAGTTTTTTGGAGTTTGGGTGTTGTAGACATGTCAATGGAGAAGTGATCGAGGGGGTGTACATCTCACCTAGGTTGCTACACAGTGTGAGATGGTAAATCCAGGATGGATCAGTTTCTCAGCAGCGATATGCTGCTGAGTTGTTATTTAATTTTTGCCGGGCCTGGGTTTATATGGAATGGCAGGTAGGTTTGGTAGAGGGACCTGTCATTCCACATCCCCCGATCCAGTTCTGGGTTTGGGATCAGGTGAGCTTGGATCCTAATTAGCCTGGGAAGCTAAAGGCTCTGTAGGGTCTGCAGGTGATTGCTTCTCAGCCAGGGAATGAACAATCTGTGTGTTGAAGGAAGCTGCAAGCACAGCCACTGCTGGAGCTAAAACTCACCCTGTGATATCCAGGCGAAAGACGCTGTGTTTGTAAGTGTCAGATAGGTGAGCAGAACCTGTTAGTAAGCGCCCAGCCGGGCTAGGACTTTTATTTTTGTTGTACTTAGAAAGCACGGTGTTGCTGTATATTTTGTTTGCTGGACTGTTTGTACCACGAATAAACGCCAAGATCTGCTTTATAAATTCCAAGTCTGCTGTGAACTGTGTCCAAACACACCCTACCCCGGGAAGATCCCTTACAATTGGTGGAGAATGCGGGCAAAGTCGGTTGCTAGGGGCAACGGTGTGGACAGACTTGGCTACAGCTGCTTATGTCTTGGGTGAAAGCTGCAATGACACTCCAGGAACAGTCCAGCAACATGGAGGAGATGCTGAAGCAGTTTATGCAAGTGAGTTTGCAACAACAGCAACGATATGAACAGTCCATGGCGGCACAACAGCAGATGCATAAGGAAGAGTTGCAAGCTTTGCGCCAAAGCCAACAACAACTTATCGAGCACCTGATAGTAAATCGTGAGGCGCCTGTGGTTACTAATCCACCCATAGTGATGGGAGCCGCTCCAGAGATTTTTTTTGGGAGAAGGACTGTGCAGAAAGCGCTGCAAAAGATGACTGCTGAGGACGATGTTGAGGCCTTTCTAACAGTATTTGAGCGCGTGGCTGAGCGAGAGAAGTTACCAGCCGCTGAGTGGGCAGAGGTAATTGCGCCCTATTTAACAGGTGAACCCCAAAAGGCCTACTATGACCTCAGTGAGCAAGAGGTTAAGGACTATACTCGGCTAAAAGAGGAGATACTTGCCCGACTAGGAGTTACTACTGCAGTCCGTGCCCGGAGGGTACGCAACTGGAGCTACAGTCTGGACAAATCAGCGAGGTCCCAGATGTATGACCTAATCCATTTGGCAAGAAAGTGGTTGGAGCCAGACACTTCTACTCCTGCACAAATCCTAGAGAAGGTCGTGATGGATCGCTACCTCCGAGCGCTTCCTACTGACCTGCAACGCTGGGTGGGACAAGGTGATCCTAAGAACGCAAACGAACTTGTCAACCTTGTGGAGAGGTTCCAGGCGACTGAGGACTACCTCCGTGATGTTCCTGCAGCATCTTCACCTCCCCGGAGCGCCAGATCTGTGCCGTCAGCTGGTAAGAGACTTCCATCTATTGGGGGAGTGTGGAGGGGTGCTGATGGGGGGAAAAGGGCTCAAGTGGTGTCTCAGGGACAAAAGACTGGTGATGGTCCCGGGTGGCTAAGGGGCTCTGAAAAGGACTCCTTGCCAAAGAGACCAGGCCCTATCCAGTGTTGGAGATGCCATGAGGCGGGACACGTGTCGGCCCATTGCCCTCTTACCTTTGAACCCATGGAATGTGACGCTAGCCGGCGTCAGTCGCTATTTGCGGAACCATCTTGTGCTGCAGTTCCTGGACTAGAGACTGAACCGCAAATCTGCGATATTACAATCAATGACTTTCCTGTTAAAGCGTTAATGGACTCAGGAAGCCTTGTAACCTTGGTGCATGCTAGCCTGGTGACTGGGGACTTAGAGTCTAAAAAGCATATGAGTGTTGTGTGCATACATGGTGATACAAAAATGTACCCTATAGTGCTGGCTAAAGTCGGGACTGAACAAGGCACCGTACAATATGAAGTGGGTGTGGTTAAAAACCTCATGCATAATGTAATATTGGGGCGCGATTTTCCATTATTCTGGGCTCTCTGGGAAAAAAGAAAAATCCCCAAAAGGAGTGAGGATACCTCTAAGGGGGTTGCCTTGTCCACTGTGAATGATAAAAGTATGCAGGATGAAAATGATTGTTTTCCTTTACAGGTCCTGGCTGGGGAGGAGGAGGCTCCTCCCACTGAGCAAAATATACTAGACTTAGAGGTGTCTAGAGATAATTTTGGGGCTGCACAATTACAGGACCCCACTCTCAAAAATGCGAGAGAGCAGGTTGCTGTAATGAATGGGGTACCTCAGGAACCAGATGCTGAAAAAAGATTTCCACATTTTTCGGTGACTAATGATCTTTTCTATAGGGTTAATAAGGTTAAGGATGAGATTGTGGAACAGCTTCTGGTACCTAAGCCGTACCGGCGTCAGGTGCTTGACATGGCACATAACCATGTTCTTGGGGGACACTTGGGGACTGACAAAACGCGAGAGAGGGTTCTCCAGAGGTTTTTTTGGCCGGCCATATATGATGACATTAAAAAATACTGTGAGTCGTGCCCCACATGTCAGGTTAGTGCCCCAGTGTCACATTTTCGCAGTCCTTTGGTTTCGCTCCCTATTATAGAGGTGCCTTTTGAGCGTATTGCCATGGATTTAGTGGGTCCCATTGTAAAGTCAGCTAGAGGACACCAGTATATTTTGGTAGTCCTGGATTATGCGACCCGCTATCCTGAGGCTGTACCCTTAAGAAACACTGCATCTAAAACAATTGCACGTGAGTTGTTTTATATGTTCTCTAGGACTGGGATCCCCAAAGAAATCCTAACTGACCAAGGTACGCCATTTATGTCGAAAGTAATGAAGGAATTATGCAGACTATTTAAAATCTCACACATCCGTACCTCTGTGTACCACCCCCAGACGGACGGATTGGTGGAGAGATTTAATAAAACTTTGAAACATATGTTGAAGAAAGTGGTGGCAAAAGATGGTCGTGACTGGGATCATTTATTACCCTACCTCATGTTTGCTATTAGGGAGGTGCCCCAAGCGTCCACAGGGTTCTCACCATTCGAGTTGGTCTATGGTCATCACCCTAGGGGTCTACTAGACATTGCAAAAGAGACATGGGAGAATGAGTCCACCCCATACAAGAGTGTTATTGAGCATGTAGCACAAATGCAGTACCGTATAGCCACTGTAATGCCCCTGGTAAGGGAACACCTCCAGAGGGCTCAAGAGGCCCAAAGTAGAATTTACAACCGGTCCGCAAGAATCAGGACATTCAACCCAGGCGATAGGGTCCTTATACTAGTCCCCACTGTTGAGAGTAAATTCTTGGCGAAGTGGCAAGGTCCCTATGAAATTGTTGAAAAGATCAGTGAGGTGAACTACAAGGTGCACCAACCAGGTAGAAGGAAGCCTTTCCAAGTTTATCACATAAACTTGATCAAGCCCTGGAAAGACAGGGAATCCTTGGTGGCGACAAATACTGTTAATAATTTGTCACCACCAATCCCTCCAGTCAAAGTAGGTGATACTCTATCAGTGTCACAGAAACAGGAGGCTCAGGAATTTTTACAGAAAAACAAAAACAAGTTCTCTGACCTCCCAGGGCGTACCCACCTCATCCATCATCACATTGAAACTGAGCCTAGAAGCAGAGTAAACCTTAAGCCCTATAGGATACCCGAGGCACGTAGGGAAGCCGTATCTGCCGAGGTAAAACGTATGCTTGCTCTGGGGGTAATTGAGGTGTCACAGAGTGAATGGTCCAGCCCAATTGTGCTAATCCCAAAGCCCAATGGAACTTGGAGGTTCTGTAACGATTTCAGAAAGTTGAATGAGATCTCCAAGTTCGATGCGTATCCTATGCCCAGGGTAGATGAGTTGATTGAGAAGTTGGGTAACGCCAGGTACATAACCACCCTCGATCTCACAAAGGGCTATTGGCAGATTCCACTTTCTGACGAGGCTAAAGAGAAAACTGCTTTCTCCACCCCTGATGGGCTATTCCAGTATGTAGTGATGCCGTTCGGGTTACATGGAGCGCCTGCAACTTTCCAGAGGTTGATGGACTTGATTCTGCGACCACATCGTGATTACTCAGCCGCCTACCTCGATGATGTGGTCATTTTTAGCCCTGATTGGGAAAGTCACCTCTGTAAGGTACAGGCCGTGTTGGATGCCATTAGTGATGCAGGGTTGACCATAAATGCCGAGAAGTGTGCTCTAGCCCTAGAAGAGGCCAAATATCTGGGCTACATTGTTGGAAGAGGATTGGTTAGGCCACAGCTAAATAAAATTGAGGCAATACAGAATTGGCCTAGACCCCTGACAAGGAAACAGGTTAGAGCTTTCCTGGGTATTACGGGTTATTACCGTAGATTTGTGCCGAACTTTGCCTCAGTTGCTGCTCCGCTAACTGACTTGACAAAGGGCGGAAAGACAGCAATGGTCACGTGGACCCCAGAGGCCGAGGAGGTTTTCCAAAGCCTTAAGTCTGCCTTGTGCCAACCACCTGTGTTAGTCACCCCCGATTTCAGGCGAGAATTTCTGGTCCAGACAGATGCCTCTAACACAGGCTTAGGTGCAGTACTCTCACAAGTAGTGAATGGTGAGGAGCATCCGGTGACGTACTTGAGTAGAAAACTAACCCCGGCCGAGAAAAATTATGCCATTGTGGAGCGAGAATGTTTGGCAGTGAAGTGGGCCCTAGAATCGTTAAAGTATTACTTGCTAGGCAGGAAATTCAAGTTGGTGACAGACCATGCCCCCCTAACATGGATGAAGTTAAACAAGGAGAGAAATGCAAGAGTGACTAGATGGTTTCTCTCCCTACAAAACTTTAATTTCACTGTGGAACACAGGCCAGGGAAATTACAGGCAAATGCTGACGCATTGTC
The DNA here is from genome assembly GCF_037356315.1 of Lithobates pipiens. Taxonomy (NCBI): domain Eukaryota; kingdom Metazoa; phylum Chordata; class Amphibia; order Anura; family Ranidae; genus Lithobates; species Lithobates pipiens. The sequence goes on from NW_027507790.1 coordinate 140,817,071, forward strand.
GAGGGTGAGTTGTCTGTGGGGACAAAAGGCTCAGCCCTCCGGTCTGAAAAAGAGGGGGGGGATATGTAGACATGTCAATGGAGAAGTGATCGAGGGGGTGTACATCTCACCTAGGTTGCTACACAGTGTGAGATGGTAAATCCAGGATGGATCAGTTTCTCAGCAGCGATATGCTGCTGAGTTGTTATTTAATTTTTGCCGGGCCTGGGTTTATATGGAATGGCAGGTAGGTTTGGTAGAGGGACCTGTCATTCCACATCCCCCGATCCAGTTCTGGGTTTGGGATCAGGTGAGCTTGGATCCTAATTAGCCTGGGAAGCTAAAGGCTCTGTAGGGTCTGCAGGTGATTGCTTCTCAGCCAGGGAATGAACAATCTGTGTGTTGAAGGAAGCTGCAAGCACAGCCACTGCTGGAGCTAAAACTCACCCTGCGATATCCAGGCGAAAGACGCTGTGTTTGTAAGTGTCAGATAGGTGAGCAGAACCTGTTAGTAAGCGCCCAGCCGGGCTAGGACTTTTATTTTTGTTGTACTTAGAAAGCACGGTGTTGCTGTATATTTTGTTTGCTGGACTGTTTGTACCACGAATAAACGCCAAGATCTGCTTTATAAATTCCAAGTCTGCTGTGAACTGTGTCCAAACACACCCTACCCCGGGAAGATCCCTTACAGTGTGTTTTTTTTTTTTTTGTTTCGTTTTTTAACAGCCCATAAACTCCACTCTGTGTTATCCTATGTGTCCATGCACGTTTTTGAACTTTTATCAGCAGTGGAGTTTATGGGCCGTTTCCTGAACGCCAGAAAATCACGTTCAGTTGTTTTTCTGACCAGAAAAAAAAACGCCAGATGCTCACAAACGCTAATAAACGCTCAAAATTGTGGCTCACCAGCATTTAACATTTTTGATCCATAAAAAATAAAACGCACACAACAAAAACAAATGCTAAAAACCACTAACACTGAAAAACGCTATTGCAAAAATGTTAAAAAACATTGAAAGACTCACTGCAAAGCTACTGCCATTTTTATTATGTTATTTTGACGTCCAGTGAGCATGGAGCCATAGACTTCAAACAACAATTTCTGAACTTTAAGAAAGCTGCTTACGTTTTGTTGCTCATTAGCCAATAAGGAAACCCAAGAACATGCAACCATGTCTGATTTATGAGCCGTTTGCCCATGTCCTATTCTAGGTTGGTAGAATACTTTTAATAATACATGAATATTTCTGATTGTAGACATGAAGAAAAAACAAAGTGTGTCTTAGTGGAAACAACAGAGTATATTACAGGCTATGTGGTCAATAGATTAAGATTGATCTGTGGATCAAACAATTAAAGCTTCTGTTTATCTACATTACAGATAAATTGATTTGCGACTTTCCCCTGGGCACAGATACAGAAACATTATAGGTCTCTGTGGCATTAATAAACAACGTGAGGTTTCTCGGGCATATCCTGGGAGTTGGATGACAGCGATATATATGTAGGTGGGGATATCCTAAAGTTTCCCTTCGATGTTTTTTGGCTGACATATGGTGCTCACACGACTGGGTCCCAGCTGGGACGGGTTTACAGAAAAACACCGCGTTTTCCCGTTTGATGAGTCGAGAAGCAGGCAGCGTCTCAGACAAAGCTGTGAATGAATAATGGAAACAGCAGAACGCTTACAATAGGAAGAGATGATAGCATATGGAGAGAAATATTCTGGGCGCTGTGGTGAATTATATATGCATGCATCAATATTTAATACCATCATTATGGAGATAGATGCATTTAGAATCTCACAGAGGAGGACGCTCGGATCTGAACGCTGTTTTCTTCAATATCACATCACAAATTTTATAATAAAAACGCGATTATCTAAACAGGATATAAATGCTGGATGTGCTTTCTAATGGAAGGAAATGAAATCCAAATACATAAGATTACGAAAAGCACAAAAACACAAGAGGAAAGAGAAGATGCCAACTAAACAGATTGGGAAATCATTTAGGAGAAACCTTGATGGACAAGGAGCTGTAACCATCGCAAAAACACATCTGTTTACTGTCATTAGATCCAGTTCTCTTGATTACGGGTCAGTTCAACTAGTGCTTTGCCTTACTCAATGGGATTTTACACTCAGCACAATGAAATTGTACATGCCATATGAATATCCATTCCGCATAAGGTTAACCAAAGTTGCTGATCCAATACATCCATTTAGACGGGTCACAAACCTGTTGAGTAGGTTGCATATATTTTTCAGTATGCTGGAAATTTCATTGGGTTTAAGCCCCCATTCACCTTAGTCTCCCTACACCCGATTACACGCAACACCAAGGGGGTCGATTTATTTTGGTTGTTGTTTAAACAATTAAAATAACATTTTTTTAATCCTTTTTTGTAATATCTCTTACAAAAAGGGGAGAAAAAAAAAAAAAATTTATAATAATATCCTATAGATGCCCAAAAGAAGAACCACACTAAGGCTGCTTTCACACGGAGGCGCTTTGCAGGCGTTAAAGTTCTAAAAAATTGCGCCTGTAAAGCGCCCCGAAACAGCCGCTGCTGTGTCTCCAGTGTGAAAGCCCGGTCAAAAAAGTCCTGCAAGCCGCATCTTTGGAGCGCTGCATTTACCACTCCTAAAGCACCCCTTCCCATTGAAAACAGTGGGGCAGCGCTGCAAACCTGCCTGCAAAGCCCTGGCCGCTAGTGGGGGTTAAAACTGCCCCGCCAGCGACCGAATAGCGGCGCTAAAACGACAATCAAGTGCCACTAAATATAGCGTCGCTTTACCGCCATCGCCCGCGGCACCCCACTGTGAAAGTAGCCTAAGGCTGGCCATACAGTTATACAATTTTCCTTTAGGATTTAACAAAACCATAGAATATAAGGTCAAACCTAAACACTCTCAATTTATATGCAACCAGGCAGACCCTTGTACTACATTGTTGAAGGTAAATCTAAAAAGGAAATTGAACAAGGAAATTGTATTATGTTTGGCCAGCTTAAGGGGTTCATTTACTAACAAACTGGAGAGGGCAAAAATCTGGTGCAACTGTGCATGGTAGCCAATCAACTTCTAACTTCAGTTTGTTCAATTAAGCTTTGACAAAAAAATAATAAATAAATAAAAAACGGAAGCCAATTTCTATGCAGAGCTGCACCAAATTTTGCACTCTCCAGTTGTAGTAAATAAACCTCCTAAGTGACCATTTTGTTTTCTCCTTAATATCAACCCAACCAAGCCTGCATTCGCACTCATGTAGCACGTGAATTTTGCGCATGGCCCAGTCTAATTGTCACTTTTCACACTTCTACACTCAAAAAAATAAAAATAAATAAATAAAAAACCCATGAGCTCCGAGTGTGTTGAGTAATTTTTCCTCCATAGACATGAATGGCGGCACCGATAAATGCGCAAGTCTCATTTGCGGCCATTTTTACACCTGAGAAACTCCTCTCCCTGCCCAGCCCAGGAAACAAACGCTTAAAAGCTTGATAGGTGTGCAAAAACACGGCACAAAACTTGTCAAAACAAAAACAGAAATGAAAAAAGGAATGCATTCTGCTCAGGTGTGAATAGAGGCTGAAATAGCAAACAGCAGTAACTTTGCGCTCCTATTTGCACTATGGTAGCACAACATCAGGCATTGTGCATGCGTGAATTTATTTTATTGCTCTGCATGCAAAGAAGCTCATGCATTTATTTTTCCCCTTTTTAAGCATTCGAGTATAAAAATGTTCTTAATGAACGGCACCACAAGTGCAACATGTGGCGAAAAATGCGCAAAATTCACATGCTACACGAGTGCGAATGCAGGCTTGGTTAGGTTGATGTTAAGGAGAAACTGTACTCCAGGGATATGCAATTAGCGGACCTCCAGCTATTGCAGAACTACAAGTCCCATGGGGCATAGCAAGACTGAAAGCCACAAGCATAACACCCAGAGGCATGATGGGACTTGTAGTTTTGCAACAGCTGGAAGTCTGCTAATTGCATATCTCTGCTGTAGTCACTTAGGAGGTTGATTTACTAAAACCGGAGGGTGCAAAGCCTGGTGCAGCTCTGCATAGAAACCAATCAGCTTCCAGTATTTTATTGGCAAAGCTTTATTGAACAAGCTCAAGTTAGAAGCTGTTTGGCTACCATGCACAGCTGCACCAGATTTTGTACTCTCTAGCTATAGTAAATGATCCCCACAACGTAGCTCTTCTTTGGGCATCTATAATATATTTTGTTGCGATTCCAGATCATAAGATTAAAATAAAAAAAATAAAAATTGTATTTGTTTAAACAACATAAAAAGAAACAAACGAAAACAAAAATTTCTGTTTTGACACTCAAACATCAAAAGCAACAAATAACACAACTTCTTATTTAGAAACACACAAAGTAAGCAGTACCGACCTTTTGAAGACGGATAGGGGGCTCCTGAAACAGTAACAACTGTCTTGTAAAATCAGCACCAATACGAGGAAACTGCTAACAAACCCGGCCATGTCCACCCTAAATCCCGCTCGTATGAAAAGGCAGTGTTGTAATCCCGGTAATTAGGAATCTGGATTCAATTCACTTCTCCATTAGCGATAGCCCTCCAGGTATCCTAGAGCAAAGGAAGGCTCATCAGTGAGAGCCCAGAAATCTTCTCACACTCGGCGTTGGATGTATGGTGTACAAGTCTGTGCTCTTTACAGGTGGAGATGAGATGCAGAAGTTGAATGACGGTCTCCAGCAGGGGCTCGCACCCTGCCGCTCCTCTGATCACCCACAATTACACAAGGCTTGGAGTGACATCATGCAAACACCATCATCAGTCTTCATTGAGAGCCTGCGAAGAGAGAGAGAGAGGGGAGGGGGGGGTCAGGACGGATGACTAACATATTACACCATTAGTCCTCCGCAAATCCCTGCTGACGCTTCCACACATATCGCTTCTTGGAGATCCTGAAGCCCAACCCCGATAAACTACCAGATGAGATCGCAGTTCACACTCAGTCCTGGAGTCATCCTCCGACATGGACACAGCTCAGCCTACAGATCCCACCACCTACATGGAGCTATGGCACACAGGGCTAGCCGACAGAGCTTACAATCACAAAGGAGTATGGGTGGATAAAAAGGGGAAATCTGGGAACAGGCTGAAATTTTCTTGCAATCAAGAAAAGAAATAAATAAATGTAATCGTGACATAGAGAGAGACATAGGAGGAGGGGGGTGATGGCAGTGTGTGACAGCACATCACTCACCTCCAGTACTCACTCCAACCACAACTGATCTAGGGATGGCTAGGCTCATCTCCAGTAATAACTGATCTAGAGAAGACTAGGCTCATCTCCCATCACTACTCCAACCATAACTGAACTCTAGACTGCTAGGCTCATGTCCAGTAATACCTGAACTATCGAAATGGCTAGGCTCATCTCCAGTAAAAACTGATCTAGGGATGGGTAAGCTCATCTCCAGTAATAACTGAACTCTATAAGGCTAGGATCTTCTCAGGTCCCCACTCCAAGCGTAACTGAATTCCTGAAGGCTAGGCTCATCTCCAATAACAACTGAACTAGGGAATTCCAGGCTTATCGCCTGTCCCCACTCCAACCATAACTGAACTCTGGAAAGCTAGGCTCATCTCCAGTAATATGTGAATTCTGGGTGGCTAGGCTCTTCTCATGCAATAACTGAACTAGAGATGGCTAGGCTCATCTCCAGTAATTAAACTAGGCTCATCTTCAGTAATCAGTGAATTCTGGGTGGCTAGGCTCATCTCCAGCAATAACTGAACTAGAGATGACTAGGATCATCTCCAGTAATAAGTGAACTCTGGAAGGCTAGGCTCATCTCTACTAATAAGTGAACTCTGGAAGGCTAGGCTCATCTCTACTAATAAGTGAACTCTGGAAGGCTAGGCTCATCTCCACTAATAAGTGAACTCTGGAAGGCTAGGCTCATCTCCACTAATAAGTGAACTCTGGAAGGCTAGGCTCATCTCCACTAATAAGTGAACTCTGGAAGGCTAGGCTCATCTCTACTAATAAGTGAACTCTGGAAGGCTAGGCTCATCTCCACTAATAAGTGAACTCTGGAAGGCTAGGCTCATCTCCACTAATAAGTGAACTCTGGAAGGCTAGGCTCATCTCCACTAATAAGTGAACTCTGGAAGGCTAGGCTCATCTCCAGTAACCAGTGAACTCTGGAAGGCTAGGCTCATCTCCAGTAACCAGTGAACTCTGGAAGGCTAGGCTCATCTCCAGTAACCAGTGAACTCTGGAAGGCTAGGCTCATCTCCAGTAACCAGTGAACTCTGGAAGGCTAGGCTCATCTCCAGTAACCAGTGAACTCTGGAAGGCTAGGCTCATCTCCAGTAACCAGTGAACTCTGGAAGGCTAGGCTCATCTCCAGTAACCAGTGAACTCTGGAAGGCTAGGCTCATCTCCAGTAACCAGTGAACTCTGGAAGGCTAGGCTCATCTCCAGTAACCAGTGAACTCTGGAAGGCTAGGCTCATCTCCAGTAACCAGTGAACTCTGGAAGGCTAGGCTCATCTCCAGTAACCAGTGAACTCTGGAAGGCTAGGCTCATCTCCAGTAACCAGTGAACTCTGGAAGGCTAGGCTCATCTCCAGTAACCAGTGAACTCTGGAAGGCTAGGCTCATCTCCACTAATCAGTGAACTCTGGAAGGCTAGGCTCATCTCCACTAATCAGTGAACTCTGGAAGGCTAGGCTCATCTCCACTAATCAGTGAACTCTGGAAGGCTAGGCTCATCTCCAGTAACCAGTGAACTCTGGAAGGCTAGGCTCATCTCCAGTAATCAGTGAACTCTGGAAGGCTAGGCTCATCTCCACTAATCAGTGAACTCTGGAAGGCTAGGCTCATCTCCACTAATCAGTGAACTCTGGAAGGCTAGGCTCATCTCCACTAATCAGTGAACTCTGGAAGGCTAGGCTCATCTCCCATAATCAGTGAACTCTGGAAGGCTAGGCTCATCTCCCATAATCAGTGAACTCTGGAAGGCTAGGCTCATCTCCCATAATCAGTGAACTCTGGAAGGCTAGGCTCATCTCCGGTAATCAGTGAACTCTGGAAGGCTAGGCTCATCTCCACTAATCAGTGAACTCTGGAAGGCTAGGCTCATCTCCGGTAATCAGTGAACTCTGGAAGGCTAGGCTCATCTCCACTAATCAGTGAACTCTGGAAGGCTAGGCTCATCTCCACTAATCAGTGAACTCTGGAAGGCTAGGCTCATCTCCACTAATCAGTGAACTCTGGAAGGCTAGGCTCATCTCCACTAATAAGTGAACTCTGGAAGGCTAGGCTCATCTCCACTAATCAGTGAACTCTGGAAGGCTAGGCTCATCTCCCCTAATCAGTGAACTCTGGAAGGCTAGGCTCATCTCCCCTAATCAGTGAACTCTGGAAGGCTAGGCTCATCTCCAGTAATCAGTGAACTCTGGAAGGCTAGGCTCATCTCCAGTAATCAGTGAACTCTGGAAGGCTAGGCTCATCTCCAGTAATCAGTGAACTCTGGAAGGCTAGGCTCATCTCCAGTAATCAGTGAACTCTGGAAGGCTAGGCTCATCTCCAGTAATCAGTGAACTCTGGAAGGCTAGGCTCATCTCCAGTAATCAGTGAACTCTGGAAGGCTAGGCTCATCTCCAGCAATAAATGAACTCTGGAAGGCTAGGCTCATCTCCAGTAATAAATGAACTCTGGAAGGCTAGGCTCATCTCCAGTAATCTGGGGACTCTTCTAATGACATCGGACAGACCGGTGAGAGATCAGACTGCGGAGTGTCAGAGGAGATCGGTCGTGAGCCCGGACAGGCGGAGGGCTCCACACACCGGGGAGAGGTGACAGCTCAGTCCCGGCTCCGCACTGCCTCCGATCCCAGGAACTTTTCTCCGGAGCTCAGGACAGCAGAGAACTCAGCCCCCGCACCCCGATCCCGGCTCTGCCCCGCCCTCTTCACCGCTCACCCCGGACACAGCCCCTCCCCCTCCACCGGGACCCGCCGCCCGCCACTGACCTGATTCTCCGCTGCCTGCGGGTCTACGTGCAATTAGACAAGGAAGCTGTGCGGGGAGGGGAGACTACAACTCCCAGAAACACTTGCGGAGGGGAGAAAAAAAAAAAAAAGATTCAAAAAACCTCAAGCTTTATTATTCAACAACAGTCTTACTTAAAGTGATATTAAACGCTGTGTTTTAACTACTTCAGCCCCAGAAGGTTTTACCCTCTTCACAACTAGGCCATATTTTGCGATACGTCACTGCATTACTTTAACTGACATTTGCAACGTTATACCCAAATAAAATGAATTAACTTTTTTTCAAATAGAGCTTTCTTTTTCGATCACTGACCACCAAGCATACCTCCCAACATTTTAAAATGGGAATAAGGGACACCATCTAGCACAACTTAGGCACCGATTTAACCCTTTGATTGCCCCTGATGTTAACCCCTTCCCTGACAATGTCTTTAGTACAGTGACAGTGCATATTTTTAGCACTGATCACTTTAATAATGTCCCTGGTCCCCAAAAAGTGTCAAAAGTTTCAGTTAGTGTCCAGTTTGGCTACCGGAAAATAGCAATCCTGATATAAGTCGCTGATCGCCACCATTATTATTAAAAAATGATTATAAAAAAAATAAATAGAACAAAAAAAAAACTATAGTTTGTAGACCCTGTAACTTTTGTGCAAGCCAATCAATATACGCTTACTGGTATTTTTTTTTAACCAAAAAATGTAGCAGAATACATATTGATGAAGAAATTAGATAGCAGAAAGTAAATTGTCGGTCTTTTTTTGTTTATAGCGCAAAAAATAAGAACCGTAGAGGTGATCAAATACCACCAAAAGAAAGTTCTGTTTGTGGGAAGAAAATTATGTTTGGGTACAGTGTTGCATGACTGCGCAATTGTCATTCAAATTGCGACAACGCTGAAAGCTGTGTCCTGGATAGGAAGGGGGGAAAGTGCCTGGTACTGAAGTGGTTAAACTAGTGGTCAATGAGAGCAGGGCCCCCTTACACTGGTGATCAGTGGGAAACTTGCCCTGTTACATTGGTGGTTAGTTTGACGAATGCTCATTACAACGGCGGTCAGAGAAGTGCCTCCAAACACAGTGGGAAGAATGATCCTTACATTGCTGGAGCCTCGCGGACAAGACAAGATGGGTGAACTAGAGATACTGTTGTACAAGGAGGATTTGGATTTTGTGGGAATTTCAGAGACCTGGTTCAACAGGTTTCATGATTGGCTGGCAACCATTCAAGGGTATACCCTTTATCGCAGGGATAGAGAGGGTAAAAAAGGGGGAGGGGTATGCCTGTATATTAAGAATAATGTACAAGTGAACGTGAGAAATTACATCGCTAAGGGAGCTAGGAAGGAGGTAGAATCCTTATAGGTAGCGCTCCAAAGGGATGAAGCTAAGAGGAAAATATTACTGGGAGTATGCTATAGGCCCCCTAACCTGAGGGAGGAGGGGGAGACAGACCTCATATTACAAATTGGATTAGCAGCAGGATGGGAAGTGTTATCATAATGGGGGGTTTTAATTATCCAGATATAGACTGGTCAGAGGGAACCACGCATTTGTCTAAGGCTCGCCAGTTCCTAAATGTCTTGCAGGACAATTTTATGGGTCAGAAGGTAGACGCACCAACTAGAAATAAAGCATTACTGGATCTACTGATCACCAACAATACAGACCAGATCACAGATGTGGAAATACGGGGCAATTTAGGTAACAGCAAAATAGGAAGCATAAGGGAAATACAAAGACACTGAAATTCAAAAGAGCCAACTTCCCTAATCTACGAACCTTGCTAGAAAATATAAATTGTGATAAAATCTTAGGAGGAGAGATGGGTTGGCTTTAAGAGCATAATAAATAAGGGCATTAGCCAGTGCATCCCATTAGGTAATACATTTAAAAGAGCAAACAAAAGTCCTGGATGGCTTAATGCCAATGTAAAAATGCATATAAAAGCAAAAGAGAAGGCCTTCAAAAAATACAAGGTTGAGGGATCATCATCAGCATTCAAACTTTATAAAGAATGCAACAAGAAATGTAAGGGTGCAATAAGGATGGCTAAGATAGAACATGAATTACACATAGTGGAGGAGAGCAAAAGAAAACCCAAGAAATTCTTTAAGTAAACAGTAAAAAAGGGAGGACAGACCATATTGGTCCCATAAAGAATGAGGAAGGACATCTGGTTACAAAGGAGGGGAAGATGATGAAGGCATTGAATTTATTCTTCTCTTAGGTCTTCACAAGAGAATCGGGGGCTTCAGTAACCAAAACTGCAGTGTTTATCCTCATGACACATCACAGGATGTACCTCCATGGTTAACAGAGGACAGAATTAGAATCACACTTGTTTATTAATAAAAATAAAAAGGTAAATAGAAAAAAGTGTGGTCAAGCATAGCCAGAGTCCAGTAGCCAGATCGGGTAGTCAGCCAGTCCAAAGTTCATAAACCAGATCGGGTAATCAGCCAGTCCAGACGTCAGGGATCCAAGGAGAGAAACTGCAAGCAGGATAGAAGCCAGGGGGGATGTCAGCAAGCCAGTCTTGAAACAAACAGCAGGAGATGGTTCCTAGTGATGTGACAAACGTGGAGGCAAAGGAAAGAGTGAGCTGGAAGGCTTTAAATAGGCAGGTTAGACGAGCATAATCAGGAACAGCTGGTAACTGTGGAAAGAGAAGAGAGCTGGCAATTAGCGGACGGCTGAGCGGCCAGCCCAGAGGAGGAAGGGCTAAGCCAGCCCTGACAGTAACTCAGTCAAGTAATTGCCAGACCATTGTTCCTCATTTTTACTGACTGGAATGGTACCAGCTGATTGGAGAAAAGCCAATGTAGCCCCAATATTTAAAAAGGGCAGAAAATATATCTCTGGGAATTACAGACCAGTTAGCCTAACATCAATAATATGAAAGTTCTTGGAGGGGATGATAAAGGACTATATACAAGAATTTAGTAATGAGAACTGTATCATTAGCAGTAATCAGCATGGATTCATGAAGAATCATTCTTGCCAAACCAATCTATTAACCTTCTATGAAGAGGTGAGTTGCCAGCTAGATAAAGGAAGGCCCGTAGATGTGGTTCCCCATAAATGTTTACTGTACAAAATAAGGTCCGTTGGCATGGACCATAGGGTGAGTACATGGATTGAAAACTGGCTACAAGGCCGAGTTCAGAGGGTGGTGATAAATGAGCAATACTCGGAATGGTCAGGGGTGGGTAGTGGGGTCCCACAGGGTTCTGTCCTGGGACCAATCCTATTTAATTTGTTCAAAAACGACCTGGAGGATGGGGCAAACAGTTCAATGTCTGTATTTGTGAACAATGCTAAGCTAAGCAGGGCAATAACTTCTCCGTAGGATGTGGAAACCTTGTAAGAAGATCTGAACAAATTAATAGGGTGGGCAACTACATGGCAAATGAGGTTCAATGTAGAAAAATGTAAAATAATGCATTTGGGTGGTAAAAATGTGAATGCAATCTATACACTGGGGGGAGAACCTCTCTGGAATCTAGGATGGAAAAGGACCTGGGGGTCCTAGTAGATGATCGGCTCAGCAATGGAATGCAATGCCAAGCTGCTGCTAACAAAGCAAACAGAATATTGGCATGCATTAAAAAAGGGGATCAACACCAGAGATAAAACGATAATTCTCCTGCTCTACAAGACTCTGGTCCAGCCTCACCTGGAGTATGCCGTTCAGTTCTGGGCACCAGTCCTCAGGAAGGATGTACTGGAAATGGAGCGAGTACAAAGAAGGACAACAAAGCTAATAAAGGGACTGGAGGATATTAGTTATGAGGAAAGGTTGTGAGCACGGAACGTATTCTCTCTGGAGAAGAGACGCTTGAGAGGGGATAGGATTTCAATATACAAATACCATACTGGTGACCCCACAATAGGGATAAAACTTTTCCGCAGAAGGGAGTTTAACAAGACATGTGGCCACTCATTAAAATGAGAAGAAACTATTAGATAAGCACCTGAACGGCCGCAACATACAGGAATATACAATGTAATACTGACACACAATCACACACAGAGGTTGGATCTGTGTCTTTTTTCAGCCTCACCTACTATGTAACTATGCTGATCAGTAGGAAGACATTTCCTGAAAATATGGTCATTGGTGTCAGTGGTTACTTATCTAGAAAATCAGAGATGAAACTTCACCAGCGCAATGCTGCTGACTATGTAAAGTGGAAATGGGCCAGAATTTTGCTGACATCACCTGGTAGAGGTATGACTCCACCACTGCTTAATTCTCAAGGAACCCCAAGTAACCTCTGGAGGAACCCTGGTTGAGAAAGGCTGCCCTACATTGGCCATAGCCTAGGACTCAGTAGCATTGAAAAGCTGTAAACTGAAAGTGCTGGGGTCAGGCCGCGTACACACGCGGGGACTGTTCGCTCAACTTTGTTTGTCAAACAGTTTCAGCGGACAGTCCGCTCAAAATTAGCATGGACGGACTTGGCCACACACGACGAACGAACAGTCCGCTGAAACTTGCGCGATGACGTGAACGGCACGTACGACGGGACGAAAAATACGACGTCCTATATACTGCAATACAACTTTCGGCGTGTAAATCCTTTCTGAGCATGCGCGGAACTTAGTTTGACGAACAAGCCTACACACGAGGGGACTGTTCGCTCAAACAAAGTTTCAGCGGACAGTTTTTCGGAAATTCAGAAAAACTTTGTTCAGCAGACTGTTCGCTGAAACTGTCCGCTGAAGCCCACACACGAGCGGACTGTCCGCTGAAACACTGTTCAGCGGACAAAGTTGAGCGAACAGTCCGCCCGTGTGTACGCGGCCTAATGCCCCGTACACACGAGAGGGATTAAGTCTGACAGACCTCCAAAGGAGTTCCGCCGGAGTTCCGCCGGAGTTCCGACGGAGTTCTGGCGGACTTTTCGACCGAACGGACTTGACCACACACCATCACACCAAACTCCGACGGAGTCGAACGTGATGACGTACGACTGGATTCGACGTAGGAAGTTCCTAGACAGTAGCCAATAGCTGCCCTAGCGTCGGTTTTAGTCCGTCGGAGTAGCACACACACGAGCGGATTTTTCAAAGGGGACCGGGTCCGGCGGAGTTCCGTCGGGAAAATTTAAAGCATGCTTCATTTCTAAAGTCCGTCAGACTTTAGCTTCGCTAAAGTCCGTTGCAGCCCACACACGATCGGATAGTCCGCCGGACTCAGTCCGTCGGAGTTTGGATGTCGAAAAGTCCGCTCGTGTGTACGGGGCATTAGAGTTGTAACAAACAGTTTACTAGGTTATGCTTATGTTATTGTGCCTATTGTGTTATTAAAGAGTTAAGTCACTCACAAAAAATGCTTATACAGGTTAAGGGGCACCTGTACATACAAACAAAATGTGCAGATTTGACCAAAGTTGAATAATGCCCTTATTATACAGTAGGTGTAGGCCAGTGATGGCAAACCTTGGCACCCCAGATGTTTTGGAACTACATTTCCCATGATGCTCCACTGCACTACAGACTGCATGAGTATGATGGGAAATGTAGTTTCAAAACATCTGGGGTGCCAAGGTTCACCATCACTGGTGTAGGCCATTTACATATACCCAAAGCCTGCGTGAAAAACTCTAGGAGATATCCTCATCCTGACCTGCCTTGTTACTAGGACATTACTTGGAGGCTCTCAGCCATTACTGTTCACCCTGGCCATCACATGAGCTCAGAACTACTGCAACAGGGAAAAGAAAGCACATGTGAGGGGGTTTGAATTAGTCATTTGATTATGGGTGTGAATAGTAATGCCCCGTACACACGAGAGGGATTAAGTCTGACAGACCTCCAAAGGAGTTCCGCCGGAGTTCCGCCGGAGTTCCGACGGAGTTCTGGCGGACTTTTCGACCGAACGGACTTGACCACACACCATCACACCAAACTCCGACGGAGTCGAACGTGATGACGTACGACTGGATTCGACGTAGGAAGTTCCTAGACAGTAGCCAATAGCTGCCCTAGCGTCGGTTTTAGTCCGTCGGAGTAGCACACACACGAGCGGATTTTTCAAAGGGGACCGGGTCCGGCGGAGTTCCGTCGGGAAAATTTAAAGCATGCTTCATTTCTAAAGTCCGTCAGACTTTAGCTTCGCTAAAGTCCGTTGCAGCCCACACACGATCGGATAGTCCGCCGGACTCAGTCCGTCGGAGTTTGGATGTCGAAAAGTCCGCTCGTGTGTACGGGGCATTACAGCTCGGAGTGTCTTAGCAACATCCTAGCAACAAGACATGATCGGATCATGCCATCTCTGGGAGTACAGCTACCAATGGCTTCCATGCATTATTTAAGCCACTCCCCTGTGTGCACCCCTGCCATGTTTCCGGGACTCTGTGCTTTCACCTAAGTGCCTGGGAACTCCATGTCAGGTAGAGGGGAGGGAAACCAGCACATATATGTAATATACATCACCGCTGTGTTCTAGTAAGAAATTAAAAAAAATCTAAATTTTTGGTCTTTCTTCCTTAATAAAGTATAAAATAAAAAACCCAGTGGTGGTGATTAAATGCCACCAAAAGAAAGCTCTAGCTCTCTAAAAAAAAACACTTTAAAGAGGAAGTAAACCCTGATGGTTTATTTCCTCTTTGATTCCCTGCAAAGGTAAAGCATAATGGGCTACTATGCATCGCATAGTAGTCCATTATGTGTCACTTACCCGACACAGGAGCCAGCGAAGTCACCGCTGTCCCCTGTAGTCCGGAGCATCCATCTTCTCAGTGGGTCTCACTGCTCCGCCGCTGTCATTCGACGAAGCCACGATGACGTCACTCCTGCGCATGTGCACGGGAGCCGCCACTCGCGGCATATTGCCGTTGACTGCGGCTCGCTCAGTGCGCCTGCACGCCGCTGTCTGCAGCGCATGCACCGTAGACGGCTGTGCCTGTGTTTTGGCAAATATCTCCTAAATCGTGTAGGTTTAGGAGATATTTCTTGGACCTACAGGTAAGCCTTAATCTAGGCTTACCTGTAGGTCAAAGTGGTTTGTAAGGGTTTACAACCACTTTAAGGCCTTTGTACAGGGTGCATCTCACAGTTCCAATTGTTTGTCCACCTGTGACTCTGTTGGCTCTCCACCTGGTTCTGTTGGCTCATGAAAAACCACCTTTTGAACCCATCAGAGATATTCTTTTGTCAACACTTCTCTAGGTGCATTTGTGAGTTAGTTGCTTTCTATTATAGAGAACTCTTTCTTGTTCT
Organism: Lithobates pipiens; assembly: GCF_037356315.1. Taxonomy (NCBI): domain Eukaryota; kingdom Metazoa; phylum Chordata; class Amphibia; order Anura; family Ranidae; genus Lithobates; species Lithobates pipiens. Next base: position 140,832,330 of record NW_027507790.1, read on the forward strand.
ACATAAAAGTAAGGTTGTCTTCAGGTCTAGGGCTTCTTTTCTTCTTATGATGGTTTTCTCCTTTCACTTTTACTGCTTAGGTAACTGCTCCAGTTCTCCTCAAAGGGATTTGCCACCTTTGTTTGGATGTGATACAAGCTGTTTAAAGGGGTTGTAAGCGGCAGCCCCCGGGAGCCCCTGAACCTTACCTGAACCCGGTCTTGCCAGTGATGGGGAAGAGCACACCAGCTCCAGGTGGTGTCTTTGGTCCTGTTGGATAGATTGATAGCAACACAGCCATTGGTTCCTGCTGCTGTCAATCAAATCCAATGACGCGGGGGGGGGGGGGGGTGAGTGCTGCTGTCTGTGTCAATAAACGTAGCAGCAGGGCACGGCAGCGCGCCCACACAAATGCCCCGAGGGAGAGCCGCTCTTCCACGGGGAACAGGAGAAGCCAGGAGCACCACTGAGAGACCCCAAAATAGGAGGATCAGGGCCACTCTGTGCAAAACCAATTGCACAGAAGAGGTAAGTATAACATGTTTTTTTTTTTTTTTAACTGAACCTTTAGTTACCCTTTAAATCTCGGATACATCTTGTTTCAGGCTGACAGACTCACTTTTCATCATTCCTGAAGATCACGATAAGGCTTTGTTTACGCTTGCTTTAAAATGTGGCATTGGACACGCTTTTTTAAAGCACGCTGAATGCCAATTACAGCACCTGTCACTAAATAAAAGGTTAGCTTACAGTCCTGTTTACAGATGTTTGCTTTGCTTCGCTTCAAAAATGATACCCCATGTCGCTTTCTTGGTGCCTTAAAGCTTCTGAAAGCCTCCATAGAAGTCTATGATAAAACTCGTTTACAGCACCTGCAGCTTTTGAGAGGCTTTTATTCAGCTTTAGCTACGCTTTGTTATGTAGGTATTGCAGAAATGAGATATCTCAGGATACACTGGTAAACCAACAGGCGAAACGAAAAGATGTCATCAGCAATTACTTTCAGTCCATGTGTATATGTTCTGCGAGTGTTTGGGGCAGCACAGTGGTGTAGTGGTGTAGCACTCTTGCCTAGCAGTAAAAAGTGTCACTGGTTCAAATCCCAACCATGACACTGCCTGCCTGGAGTTTGCATGTTCTCTCTGTGCCTGTGTGGGTTTCCTCTGTGTACTCCAGTTTCCTCCCATACTCCAAAGACATGCAGGTAGGTTAGTTGGCTTCTGTCCAAAATTGGCCCTAGTATATGAATGGGGACCTTGGATTGTGATCTCCTTGATGGTAGGGACTGATGTGAGTGTGCAATGTACAGGGATAGGGACAATTGTATACACTCACTCAGGTTGGGCTGGATGGACCAGTGTCTTTATTCAACCTTACTAACTATGTAACTATGTCAGGTGCAGACATCAAATCTGGTGTACAGCAGGAATATGAGCAGGGTCCAGACTGGAGCAGAACAGACAGTACACGTGGTGTGAAACATGGGAACACCATAGCTAAAATGAATGGGGACTGGAGAGAAAGGACTGAGCAGCAGAGGATCAGCAGAACCATGGGACCGGAGCAAGGGGAAACTAGCAATGTCACACTTGGTGTGCAGTGTAGGTGCAATATAGCAGGAGGTGAGTCACATAGTTAATCTGGTTGAAAAAAGACACAAGTCCATCCAGTTCAACCAATATAAGGGGAAAAAAAGTTAGACAAAATTTATAAAGAAATTCGTTTTTTTATCGGATATGTTTTAAAGCAGAAAGTAAAAAATATTGTTTTTTTTTTCAAAATGTTTTCATTTATATCGTAAAAAATTAAAAAACCCAGTAGTAATCAAATACCACCAAAAAAAAGCTCTATTTGTGTGACAAAAAATATATAAATTTTGTTTAGGTACAGTGTTGTATGACTGTGCCATCTTGAGTTAAATTAGCACAGTGCCGAATAACAAAAAATGGCCTGGTCAGGAAGGGGGTAAAATCTTCCGGAGCTGAAGTGGTTTTTGAACCCTAAGAACAAAAAAGTTGGTAAATAAAATATCTTGTTGTTGTTTGCTTGGTTTTATAGCGCAAAAAGGGCTATTTTATGTTATCTTTGTAGAAAACATAAAAAAACGCTCTTTTCATCTATCTTTGTAGAAAACATAACAACTTTCTTTCAGCTTTGAATAGTTCTTAGTGCAAATACTCTCAAGGCTTGAAAAACTGTTTGTTGCTTTATCTCTCAAGATATATTTTCTCACCCTCAAAAAACTGCAAATATCATAATCAGATGATGAAGAAAATAAACACATCATTAGAGAATGCTAGATAAGAATTGCCATTGGCACATGTAGATGTCATAGCACATAATCTATTCTTTGTCTTGTATCATAGTTGCCAACTGTCCCGAATTTCGCGGGACATTCCCGCCATTAGGACATTTGTCCCGAATTAATTTTGTCCCGGGAAATGTCCCGCGAAATTCGGTTTGTCACGGGAAATTGAATTTCCCAGTTTTTAGCCGCCGGCCGCTAGAGGTCGCCATTTTTAAGAAGACCAGAAGTTGGTCTACACCTGTGGTGCCGCCCACCCCCGCTGCTAGTGTGTGTTTGTGTCAGTGAAGGGCGGTGAAGGGCGGTGGGCGGCGCCACAATTATGTCTGCGCGCGGCAACGGCGGCCAGTATGAATGTGTATGTCGGGGCGGGGGCTAGTCGGATGTCGGGGGCTAGTCGGATGCCAGTCGGATGTCGGGGGCCAGTTGGGAGCCAGTCGGATGTCGGGGGCCAGTCGAATGTCGGGGGCCAGTCAGTCGGATGTCGGGGGCCAGTGACAGTCATGGTATGTGGCCAGTCTGTGAATGTGGGGTCCAGTCTGTGAATGTGGGGTCCAGTCTGTGAATGTGGGGGCCAGTGGTATGTTGGGGGCCAGTCTGTGGATGTGGGGGCCAGTCTGTGGATGTCGGGGGCAGGTTGTATGTCGGGGGCCAGTCTGTGGATGTTGGGGGGCCAGTGGTATGTCGGGGTCAGTCTGGAGATGTGGATGTCGGGGCGGGGGCCAGTCGGATGTCGGAGGCCAGTCGGATGTCGGGGGCCAGTGACAGTCATGGTATGTGGCCAGTCTGTGAATGTGGGGGTCCAGTCTGTGAATGTGGGGTCCAGTCTGTGAATGTGGGGGCCAGTGGTATGTCGGGGGCCAGTCTGTGGATGTGGGGGCCAGTCTGTGGATGTCGGGGGCCAGTTGTATGTCGGGGGCCAGTCTGTGGATGTTGGGGGGCCAGTGGTATGTCGGGGGTCAGTCTGGAGATGTGGATGTCGGAGCGGGGGCCAGTCGGATGTCGGGGGCCAGTGACAGTCATGGTATGTGGCCAGTCTGTGAATGTGGGGGTCCAGTCTGTGAATGTGGGGGCCAGTGGTATGTCGGGGGCCAGTCTGTGGATGTGGGGGGCCAGTGACAGTCATGGTATGTGGCCAGTCTGAGAATGTGGGGGGCCAGTCTCTGAATGTGGGGGGCCAGTCTGTGAATGTGGGGGCCAGTCTGTGAATGTGGGGGCCAGTGGTATGTCGGGGCCAGTCTGTGGATGTGGGGGGCCAGTCTGTGGATGTGGGGGCCAGTCTGTGGATGTGGGGGGCCAGTCTATGGATGTCGGGGGCCAGTTGTATGTCGGGGGCCAGTCTGGAGATGTGGATGTCAGGGGCCAGTCGGATGTCGGGGGCCAGTGACAGTCATGGTATGTGGCCAGTCTGTGAATGTGGGGTCCAGTCTGTGAATGTGGGGGCCAGTGGTATGTCGGGGGCCAGTCTGTGGATGTTGTGGGGGCCAGTCTGTGGATGTCGGGGGCCAGTTGTATGTCGGGGGCCAGTCTGTGGATGTTGGGGGGGCCAGTGGTATGTCGGGGGTCAGTCTGGAGATGTGGATGTCGGGGCGGGGGCCAGTCGGATGTCGGGGGCCAGTCGGATGTCGGGGGCCAGTGACAGTCATGGTATGTGGCCAGTCTGTGAATGTGGGGGTCCAGTCTGTGAATGTGGGGGGCCAGTCTGTGGATGTGGGGGCCAGTCTGTGGATGTTGGGGGCCAGTTGTATGTCGGGGCCAGTCTGTGGATGTTGGGGGGCCAGTGGTATGTCGGGGGCCGGTCTGTGGAGATGTGGGGGCCGGTCTGTGGAGTATGTGGGGGCAGGTCTGTGCAGGATGTGGGGGGGAGGTCTGTGCAGGATGTGGGGGGCCCCGGTCTGTGGATGTGGGGGGGCCCGGTCTGTGGATGTCAGAGGGACACCAGATGTAAGGAGGGGCTCCGCTGATGGACACAGATGTGAGGAAGGTACCTCTGATGGGGCACCTGATGTAAGGACAGACTCCGCTTGGGACACCTGATGGCATCTGGTGGCAGGCAACGTGGCTAGTGACGCGTGCATGGCTACCACTGATTCGGCATTATGGTGAGTGGAATGATTTCATTTCACATTACAATGTAATAATAGAAATAATGCGCTTCAATCATCCTGACACCATAACAATCATGGCGCCGGGATGATTGAAGCGCCAACACCAGGTATTTGGAGTATCTTTATCTGCTGATTGTCAAACTCTGGAAAACACATATTACTATTGTCGTGTAGGATCGGGGGGCTGCTGTCCCTCCTTCCCCCCCCCTCTCCTTCCCCCTCCTTTCCCTCTCTCCATCCCGCTCCTTTCCCTCTCCATCCCGCATTCATCTCAGACTCTAACCACACCCATTTGAGCCACGCCCCATGTAAGCCACGCCCATTATTTAACGTAAACCACGCCCATTTTTAAAATTTCCTATGCCAAACCTATAAACGCATGCCCCGCCCCCTAATTACACCACAACTCCGCCCACTGCCAAAAAAGTGCCCCGAATTTTTTTTTTACAATTTTGGCAACTATGTTGTATGTGTGCTAAACAAACCTGATTTTAAAGACAACTTGCACAGGAAAACTATTTATATTATATAAAACTTATACTTTTTTGCTTTGGATGGTATATACATAATTTTTGGTGGGCATACAGCTAAGCCCCAAAATCATGACTAGTACACATACTGTATAGCAGACCCTTATAAAGCGTTCTATGCCCTTAGTGGCTGTTGGCCAAAAGTGTTACACAAAATTGGACATTCCGACAACAAAATCCTGAATTTATTTCCGACGGATGTTGGCCCAAACCTGTCTTGCATACACGCAGTTACACAAATGTTGTCGGAAATTCACGTCAAGAACGTGGTGACATACAACACTTACGATGAGCTGAGAAAAATGAAGTGCAATAGCCAGTGCGGCTCTTCTGCTTGAGTCCGAGCATGCGTGGAATTTTGTGCGTTGGAATTGTGTTGTCGGAAAATTTGAGAACCAGCTCTCGAATTTTGTGGGTCAGAAATTCCATCAAAAATTGTCCGATGGAGCCTACACACGGTTGGAATTTACGAAAACAAGCTCACATCCAACATTTGTTGTCGGAAATTTCAATTTTCTATACGCGGCATTAGGCTTACACTGGAAAGCCATATAGTGGGTGATAGTATAAGTGGGTGAGGACGCGCTATCGCGTGAAACGCATTGGGTAGAGCTTACTGCGTGCCATCAGGTCGCTATATCGGAGCCCTGAGTGACAGCGTTTTGATAAATGTATTTATCAAATGTATTTTATCAAATGTATTTTATAAAATGTATTATATTAAATGTATTTGAATCTTTAAAGTTTTGTATGCTTATACTCTTGTTCAAAATCAAGGGTCCGTTAAACTTTCTAAACAAGGGGCCAGTTTGCCGTCCATTAAAATTTTTTGGTGCTGGACTGTGACTATCAGAGTAGAAAATGTCCTGGTATCAGTGTGAGAAATAGTGCCCCATTGGTGGTGTCAGTGGGAGAAATGGTGCCCCATCATTGGTGTCAGTGGGAGCAATAGTGCCCCATCATTAGTATCAGTGTGAGAAATAGTTTCCTATCATTGGTGTCAGTGGGAGGAATAGTGCCGTATCAGTGGGAGAAGTAGTATCCCATCATTGGTATCAGTGGGAGGAACAGTGCCCCATCATCGGTGTCAATAGGAAGAATAGTTCCCCATCATTGGTGTCAGTGGGAGGAATAGTGCCCCGTTGTCAGGAATTATGCCCCAAGGGCAGGATAAAATCAAGTGAAGGGTCACATCTGGCCCCCGGCCGCAGTTTAGAGACCACTGCTCAAAATAAATGATACTTCACTATGAGGTGCTTTTTTGTATCATTACTCGTGGTGCATATAGAGCAAACAGTGGAGTATTATCCCCAGAAGGACTTAAGCCTCGTACACACGATTGGATTTTCTGATGGGAAATGTGTGATGACAGGCTGTTGCCGGAAAATCCAACCGTTTGTACGCTCCATCAGACAATTGTCGGATTTTTCACGGACAAATGTTGGATTGCAGGCGTTAACATTTTCCGCAGACAAATGTCTGCTGGATTTTCCAAGTGTGTGTACACTAGTCCATCGGAAAAAAGTCCAAAGTACAAACACGCATGCTCAGAAGCAAGGATGAGCCAGAAGCGGTCGGTCTTGTAAACTAGTATTCATAATGGAGAATTAACATTCGTGTTGCGGCAAATTATGATATCTCTAAATGCAGCGCACATTCTCTTGTTCTTTAATGGGATAATAATGAAGCTGCTTTGCTGGTGATACTGATGGAGTCATTGCAAACACATTTTCCATGGCTTGTTTTTCTAGTGATATCAAGAATAATATTATTTTTTTTATTTTTTGTTTTTTATGTTGTGCAAGTTACCACAACACCATTATCCTGTAGTTTTTAAGATCAAATATACAACTATGCTGGTGTCCCTTGTCAATTTGACATACAAATAAAATTAGACATGCTATCTGCCAATAGAACTTAACCAAAAAGTGCATTCTATGCATCCAAAGCAGGAGTCCTTCATCCGCAGATAATTCCAAAAATCATCGGATTATTCTCCTGGAGCTCCCACAGCAAAGACATATGACATAATTGGTCACATTAATAAAGCAACCAATTTTTGGTCCAAGAAATCCTCCTCCTCCTGTTCATGGATTGGACTTGGGTCAAAGCAATAACTCCAAGGCCAATAATAAATAACAGGTTATCTCCTCCGATTCCGCAACATGTCTGGTTGACGAACGGGCGTTCAGAAACAAACTAAAAAGCACGAAATGAAAAGCGCAAAATGAAAAAGAGCGAATCAACACTCACCAAACTTCTACTAACATGAAATCAGCAGAAGGAGCTTAAAGGGTGGTGCTAAAGAGCTGAAAAACCATGTAGTGCGTCACTATGTTCGTTTTTGTTGGCCGACAATTCCTTGCCATTTGTATGCAAGACACAATCCAGGCAAACACCTTAGGACAAAAGTATTTTTGTCTGCGGAAAATTTGATTGTGTGTACGAGGCTTTAGAAGGAAGACCAGGGATGCTCTATTCTGATGTCTGCATTGGTCCTGATTACCATCAGCTTTAGTCCCTACATGCCCAGTTGATAATTCTGGCGGTGAGTGCACATTGCATGCGGGTGAAGGACAGTGATTTGTTGGACAACATTTTTCTTCACACTGAGTGGCACTTTATTCATGGGTGTAATTCTCAGTGGATGACTTTTGGCTGTATTACACTATATAGTCTTTTCCTAAGTTCCAGTGTATAAGATGTTGCTATAATCGTAGAGCTGGCTGAGGCTGGGTTCACACATATGCGATGCAGAAACCAGCGCGATTCCTGTGCGGGTTCCCACATAAGCTTATCACTCGCAGGCAGTTCACACTGCTCTCTGTGAACCACTGCGAGTGTCAATAAAAAGTTAATGACATCCCCAGATTGATTTGCAGATTGCAGTGCAAACTGTCAAATGGTCCAGAAATCCAATATCAGTGTGGACCAAAAAAGGGCCCTGTGCCATTTTGATGCAAATGCAATGCGATTTGAGCCATACAGTTTGTATGGCTGAATTTGCATCGCACAGACTTCGCATGTGATCTGCAGAGTAATGCAGTGTGAACCCAGCCTTAAAGAACTGGAAGAGTCCTGTAAAGTGTATGACTATTAGGGTCATAGTTAGGGTCATACTATTAACCCCTATACACACGATCAGAAATTCTGCCAGCAAAAGTAGGATGTGAGCTTTTGGTCAGAAATTCCGATCGTGTGTATGCTCCATCTGACTTTTGCTGACAGAATTCCAGCCAGCAAAAGATTAAGAGCAGGTTCCCTATTTTTCGGTCGGAAAAAGTTCCAATCGGAAATTCCGATTGTCTGTACAAATTCCGACGCGCAAAATTCCTGCTCGTAAACAATTCCACACATGCTTGGAACCATTGAACTTCATTTTGTCAGCTCATCGTAGTGTTGTATGTCACCGCGTTCTTGACGGTCGAAAGTTCTGAGAACTTTTATGTGACCATGTGTATGCAAGCCAAGCTTGAGCGGAATTCCTTTTGTGTGCGATCTGCTGATCCCTGCTGAATAGACAGATGACAGGTCAGTTTCCGCTCACTGTGCTGAGATGGACCTGTCAGAGCCCCGCTCTCTGCTCTGGGGAGATTGGAGGAAAACTGGATGAAAAGACCGCCCGTCCATTTTCATCCGATCCCATCCCATCCGATCTGCCAGATGGATGAAAATAGGATTTCACAGACAGGATCGGATTGGATAGCAGTGGGTGTCTGCGGACATGCTACCTCTGACATCCACCTCTCCATAGGGCCCCTTTCACACTGGGGGGGGGCGTTACCGGCGGTAAAGCAGCACTATTTTTAGCGCTTCTTTACCATCATTTTAGTGGCGCTATTAACCCCTGCTAGCGGCCAAAAAAGGGTTAAAAACCACAGCAAAAGCGCTGCCACAGCAGCGCTATGACAGAGGAGTAGCCACGATGTCCCATTGATTTCAAAGATGCTGCTAGCAGGACTTTTTTGAGCATCCTACCAGCACATCTCGCCTTCGGCGGCGAGATTGACCACTCGCTAGCCCTGTCATGGACTTAAAGGGGAAGCCCTACGCTGAAAAAACGGCGTGGGGGTCCCCCCCCAGAGTCCATATAAGACCCTTATCTGAGTACGCCAGTCAGGAAAGGGGGTGGGGACGAGCGAGCGCCCCCCCATCCCGATCCGTACCAGGCAGAGTGCCCTCAACATGGGTGGGTGCTTTGGGGAAGGGGGGCCCTGCAGCTGTTTTTTTCGGCGTAGGGCTTCCCCTTTAAGTCCATACCAGGTGATAGGGCTAGCAAGGTGTTAATCTCGCCGCCAAAGGCGGTGACATTGACTTCCTTCACTAGTCCCGTCTACCTGGAACCTCGTTCAAAATGAACAGACTTTCCTCCGTGTGTGGGCAAGTCCGTTTATTTCAAAAGTCCAGCGGACTAGCACACAGATGGCCGGATTGTCAATTGACAATTTTTGAGTCACAATTACTTTCTAAGTCCGCCAGACTTTTGGGGAAAAAAAGTCCGCCGGAGCCCACACAAGGGTGGATTGTCCAGCGGACTCTGGTCCGCCAGACCAAGTCCGCCGGATATTCTGATCATGTGTACGCGGTCTAAGAGTGAATGCAGGCTCCCACTTGGGTCTGCCTGAAAAACTGACAGACAGACAGACCTGATCGGTAAGCCCATGTGAAAGCTGCAATTATCTGAGCAGCCTGGACCTCTGGTGAGTTAACAACCTGGCTGTTTGGAACATGGAAAAGGACTTTTTTTAACTTCTAGCAGTCACTTCATATATTTTATGAACTTTAGGACATAACATTTTTTTATATTTATTCACTTATGGTTTTGAAACATATCACTTATTTTGATTGAATTGTGTAATAGATTTGCACTTTTAGCGCTGCATGTTTATGTATTTGACAACCAGTGTACACTGAGCTCCAGAGGTTTGAATAAAAATAGTGCACCTTTTGTGCAAAGTTTCTGGGAATTGAAGTGAAATTTGTTCATCTGTACCAGTTGCTGATGTATGGTAGTACCATAAAGCAATACATTTTTTTGTCAAATTAAGTTGTTTCTGTGGCAGGGATAATGCAATCCTGTGTAGTTATAAAAATTATTTGCTGCTCCCAGAATTGCCATTCATTTACTTATACACAGATCACAGACAACCAAATATTTATTGAGTTACACTGCTGTCATGTTCTCCTTCTGTCAATTTATGCTTGACTATTATGTTTAAGCCCTTGTACATATGGTCGGAGATTCTGACATAATGTTTCCCATCGGACCGTTTTGTTGGATAATCCGACTGTGTGTGGTGTCCATCGGACTGTTTTCCAACTTGTCCATAAAATTTTCCCGCAAAATGCTCTGATCGGACATACTACGATCATGTGTAGCCTACTCCGACGGACAAAGTGCCACGCATGCTCAGATCAAATTTCTAGACCAAAGCTATTGGCTACTAGCCTGAACGTAGTCCTGTCGTAACGAAATAACGTTATCATGTTATGTACAATCAGATTTTCTGACAACTTTGTCCGACCGTGTGTATGCAACAGTTTCGGACAGTTTCGGACAAAATCCAACGGATTTGGTTGTCAGAATGTCCGACCGTGTGTACAGGGGCTTAGACTTTTTTTCTGTTTTGCACTTACTGCATGCTATGTAGCAGTAGATTGATGTAGAAGGAGAATTGGTCTCTCTGACATTTTACATGTATTTTGATTCTCAATCAGCTCATGTTTGCATGCCTTTTTGGGGAGTAGAGTTGCCACAAGGCTGTTGCTTTTCCGCCCTGTCTGTTATAAATGGAACTTGTTGCTTACGTGATTAAAATGAAAGAGATGGCAGAGCTGCTATATTTTCCAAGAAAACCTACCTTATTTGGGATCTGGGGCTAGGGAAGCAACCCAGCCACCCATGGTATGCTGAAATAAACAAGCACTACAATGCTAAGCTTGTTACTGGTACCCGGTGGCTTATTGTTGCATACTTCTAGTTGACCTTTTACCTTTGGTGTTCTAAAGTTGCCTGTTGTATCATTTGTAGATACAGATTGCTCAACTGGAGGAAATCACAGGTAGGTCTTATCCACACTGGACGTTCCTTTTCCTCCCCTGGATGTCTTACTCCAGAGGAAGAAATTTTTTTTTATATACAGCTTACCTGTAAAATCCTTTTCTTGAGAGTACATCATGGGACACAGGAGCTTCATTACATAGGGGGTTATATAGGCACCTCTGGTGATTGGACACTAGTTGACCCCAATTAAGGAGAATTCCTCCCCTATATAACCCCTCCTATATGGGAGGCACCTCAGTTTTGTAACAAAGCAATAAGAAACCACGTAAAACCCAAGAGGGGCGGGAGCCCTGTGTCCCGTGATGTACTCTCAAGAAAAGGATTTTACAGGTAAGCTGTATATAAAAATCCAATTTTCTTGATCATACATCACGGGACACAAGAGCTTCATTACATAGTGGGATGTCCCAAAGCAATGCTCAGATTGAGGGGAGGGAGACACAGATCATAATTATAGACCGCCAGGGACCGGAGGACCTAAACTGCAGCCTGCAGTACACTGCACCCGAGGGCGATATCCTCTTGCCCTCTCACATCCACCTGATAGAATCTGGTGAATGTGTGGACTGATGACCAAGTTGCAGCCTTACAGATCTGAGCCAGGGAGGCCTGGTGATGCACTGCCCAAGAAGCACTTACAGCCCTCGTTGAGTGCGCTTTCACTTGAAAAGGAGGAATCTTCCCTTTTACACTATAGGCCTGAGAAATAACCTGTCTAATCCATCTTGAGAGAGTGGATTTTGACGCCGCCTGGCCCTTCCTAGGGCCTTCTGGCAAAACAAACAAGCAATCAGTTTTCCTTATCTGAGCAGTTGCTTGAAGATATATACTGATTGCCCTAACCACATCCAAAGTGTGCTAAGATTCTTCTTCTGCGGACAGTAGGATTACGTCTTGATTCAAATGGGATCCCAAAACCACCTTAGGTAGAAAGGACCTGTTGGGGCGCATGACCACCCGGTCCTTATGAATAATTAGATACAGCTCCTTGCCGGAGAGAGCTGCTAGCTCTGATACTCTTCCAGCCGTGGATATGGCTACCAAGAAGACCAATTTTTTAGTCAGGAGAACTCATGAAGCCAGATGCAAAGGTTCAAATGGTTGCCCCTGCAAAGCCGAGAGAACCAAATTCAGATCCCATGGGCATACCGGAGGTTTGACTGGCGGTCTTAACCGCATGGCCCCCTGGATGAAAGCCCGCACCAGGGAATGCGATGCAAGTGGCTTCTGAAAAAACACCGACAGGGCCGAAATCTGCACCTTGATAGTGCTTATGGCCAAATTCATTTCTAGGCCTGACTGGAGAAAGGCCAAGATCCTGCTAATGACATACCTTCTAGGATGCCATTTCCTGAGTTCACACTAGGAAACATATGCCCTCCAGATTTTGTGAAAAATAAGCCTGGAGGCCGGCTTTCTGGCATTGACCAGAGTAGAAAGGACTGGCCCCGAAAGGCCACGGTCTCTCAGAATGTGGGTCTCAGCAGCCAGACTGCGTAAAGCAGGATGGTAAATTGGACCCTGTGAGAGCAGATCTGAGCAGAGGGAGGATCCATGGCCTGCCTACTGCCAATTTCATGATTTCTGCGTACCATGGTCGCCTGGGCCAAGCCGGGGTGTAGAGCCCATTCTCCTGGGCACAACTGCTGGCGGCTCAGAAAATCCGCCTGCCAATTTTCCACTCCTGGAAAGAAGACTGCAGATAGACACGAAACATGCTTTTCTGCCCACACAAGTATGCGATTTACCTCTTTTTAGGCCACCAGACTCCTGGTACCGCCATGGTGATTGATATAAGCTACTGCTGTGGCATTGTCAGACTGAACCCGAACAGGGATACCTTGTAGCCTGTAAGACCACCTTATGAGAGCCATATAAACTGCCCAGATCTCCAAGACATTTATGGGCAATAGCCTCTCGATCGCAGACCATTTCCCCTGCGAGCACGTCTCCTCCAACACTGCTCCCCAGCCCGTCAGGCTGGCATCTGTCGTGATAATCTTCCATGGAAGAGGAAGAAAAGTTTTGCCCTTCAGCAAATTCTTGGTTTGTAACCACCATACGAGACTCTTGCGTGTCCCTGGGGATAGACGCATAGGAAGATCCAAGGATTGGGGCTTTCTGTTCCAAGCCGTAAGGATGCATTTTTGCAGAGGCCTTGAGTGGAACTGGGCGAATGGGATGGCCTCGAAGGAGGCGACCATTTTCCCTAACAGGCTCATGCATAATCGAATGGGGGATGATCTCCTGCCCAGAATCAGGCGCACCAGCTCCCCAATGGCCAAGGCTTTTGGTCTTGGAAGAAACACCCTGCCCTAAGCGGTGTCGATGACCATACCCAGGTATTCCAACCTGGTGGCAGGCTGCAGGGATGACTTTTCTAGGTTTATAATCCAACCTAGGCGTTCCAGGTGTTCTAGCGTTCTGGTAACGCTGCGGTTCAGGAACTCTACTGTTTTCTCCATGAGAAGTAAATCGTCTAGATAAGCCATGAGGCCTATACCCGGAGCTCTTAGGTTTGCCAAGAGAGGGTCCAGAATCTTCGTGAAGACTCGTGGGGCGTAGCAAGCCCGAACGGCAAGGCCACAAATTGAAAATGGCGCTTTTCTACCGCAAACCTTAGAAATCTTTGGTGTGCGGGAAAAATTGGCACATGGAGATATGCATCTTTGATGTCTATTGATGCCAAAAATTCTCCCCCTTGCAGGGAGGAAACTACAGTGCGGATTGACTGCATTCGGAAGGACCGAACGCGTAAATACCGGTTCAGATCCTTCAGATCTAGGATAGGTCTGACACATCCATTTGGCTTGGGAACGGTGAAGAGATTCGAGTAAAATCCCGAACCCTGTTCTTTTGGGTCCACTTCTACTATCACCCCCTGGGATAGTAAGTGATCCAAGGCCAGAAATAGCGGTTTTTGCTTTGCTGGATCCCTGGGGATCCTTGACCTTAGGAAACGAGAAGGTGGAATCTCCTGAAACTCTAGCCTGTAGCCCAGAGATACCGAAGAGATCACCCACTTGTCCCGGATCTCTTTCCGCCAGGCTCCTGCAAACTACAGGAGCCTTCACCCCACTCGGCCGAGCGGGGGCGCCCCTTCACAAGGAAGCTTTTGGGCTCTGCTTGGCAGGCTTTCGCCCCCAAGTCTTTTTCTGCCCCTGGGCTCAGCCCTGAGCCTTTCCTGTAGAGGAGGGCTGAGAAGGCCGTTGCCACTGCTTAGAGCTTGATGCTCCGGGAGAGAGAGCACGCCTGAATGAAGGACGCTTGCTCCTTTTGACTGGAAGGAGAGTAGATTTACCTCCTGAGATTTTTTGGACGAATTTATCTAATTCTTCTCCAAACAAACGTTCCCCTTTGAACGGGAATCCAATCAAATGCTTCTTGCATGACAGCTCAGCTGTCCAATACTTTAGCCATAGGGCCCTTCGCATGTGAACCAACATGAGAGACAAACGTGATGCTTGTTGGACAGAATGCAAAATCGCATCAATCATGAAACACAGAATGTGAGGCAATTCTGCATAATTTTCTACTTCCTCACTGGGAAGGAGGCCAAGCATCTGCTTAACCTGTTCCTTGAGGAACTGACACAACCCCACGGCTGCGACTGTAGGTTGCACTACAGTACTAGCCATGGAAAAGGAGGCTTTTAATAAGGTTTCCAGCTTTTTATCAGTTGGATCTTTAAATACCTGCGCATTATCCAAGGGACAAGTCAGGTTTTTATTCACGCAAGAAACAGCCGCATCAACAGATGGGACCCCCCCACTTCTTGGTGAAACTTTCCTCCAGAGAATAATGCACAGAAAACCTTTTAGGAGGAGCAAACAGTTTATCGGGATGTCCCCAATCCTCATACAACAATTCCTCCATTAAGGGATGAATTGGGAAGGAATAGGCAGTCTGTGGGGCTTTCCTGACTCCCAGGGAAGAAACAGAGGATGTAGCGACTTCAGCAGCAGGCATTCTGAATGTGATACGCACCAATTCAGTATAATACTGCACCTGTTTTCTGAGTGCCTGGGAGGAGGGGACTCTCTCCTCTTCCTCTGATTCATCCGACTGCTCATGATCCCTAGCCCAAAATAGGGATCTCTCCTCATTTTCAGAAGAATCATCTGAGAGAGGGATTTCAGCAGAGGGAGGGGATCTACCTATCTTTTCCTGCTATCTTTCAGGGAAGCAGAAATAAAATTCATTATTCTCCATTCAAAACCCTCCAATGTAGCCTTAAGGGAGTCCTCAGTGACATAAACAGGTGCTGAGACATTAGGAGAGGCTGCAAAACCTGACAGGGGCACTGACTCATCTTGAGAGGCTGGTTCCAGTCTTGCAGGGGGGGATGGTAACTTACAGGCACTTTTAGAACCCCTGGTCGGCTGACGAGGCCCGGGTACCATACCATCTTGGGAGTCAAATATCGGCCCGAGGTATGGATCCGGTTTTGTTGTAGCCCTTAGGCCCCCGCAGGGACCTGCATAGAGCTAAAGTTTTACGTGACCAACCACCATAGACACTGGCGAAAAAACTGAGGTGCCTCCCATATGGGAGGGGTTATATAGGGGAGGAATTCTCCTTAATTGGGGTCAACCAGTGTCCAATCACCAGAGGTGCCTATATAACCCACTATGTAATGAAGCTCCTGTGTCCCGTGATGTATGATCAAGAAAGCAGCGTTAAAAATAAGCCTAAATAAGAGTCCTTTAACACAGGCTTTAGGATTAGGTCCGCCTGTCAGTTTTTCAGGTGGACCTGATTGGACCCTCCATTCACCCCTATGGATGTCAGAGCTGACACCTGCTGCTATCCAAACCGATCATGTCTGCCAAATCCAGACAGAGGATGATATTTACCATCTGGAGGATCGGTCTGTTTTCTCCTGATTTCCCCATATGCCGCGTACACACGCTCGGAATTTTCGTCAGAAAAAGCTCTGATGGTTTTCCCGATGGAATTTTGAGGAAATTCGGCTCAAGCTGTCTTGCCTACACACGGTCACACTGAATTCCGATCGTTTATAACGTGGTGACGTACAACACGTATGATGCGACTAGAAAAAGGAAGTTCAATAGCCAGTAGCCAATAGCTTCTGTCTCGTAGTTGAATCTGAGCATGCGTGATTTTTGGCGTGTCGGAATTGCAAACACACGATCGGAATTACCAATAGAAAGTCGGACAGTAAAATTCCGATGGAGCATACACATGGTTGCATTTTCAGATGAAAAGCTCTCATCAGTCTTTTTCTGGCCGGAATTCCGTTCATGTGTACGCGGCATTAGGGGAGAGGGATTCTAAGCGGTCCTGCCTCTAAATGTCTATAGGGGTTATTTACTAAAGGAAAATCCACTTTGCACTGCAAGTGCACTTGAAGTAAAGTCGCTGTAGATCCGAGGGGGACATGCAAGGAAAATAAAAAAACAGCATTTTAGCTTGCACATGATTGGATGATAAAATCGGCAGAGCTTCCACTCATTTCAGATCTACCCCTTAAATTTAGAGCGACTGCACTTTCAAGTGAACTTTCAAGTGCACGTGTAGTGCAAAGTGGACTTGCCTTTCATAAATATCCCCCTATGTGTGCATGGACAGATAAGGGTCGGTTTACTAAAACTGGAGAGTGCAAAATCTGGTTCAGCTCTCTATAGAAACCAATCAGCTTCCAGGTTTTTTGTCGAAGCTTAATAGAACAAGCTGAAGTTAGAAGCTGATTGCCTACTATACAGAGCTGCACCAGATTTTGCAATCTCTAGTTTTAGTAAATCAACCCCATAGGCTAACAGAAAGGTGTATCGAAGCAGAAAAAAAAAAAATCAAATGCCCTTGAGGCTAGATTCACATTGGTGCGATGTGAAGACCACAGCGATTCCTGTGTGGGCTCTCGCATCACATCGGAATTGCAGGCAGTTCACACTGCGCTCTGCAAATCGCTGCGGGTGTCAAAATAAAGTTAATGACACCCTCAAATCAGTTCACAGATCGCAGTGTGAACTGTGAAATCGTATGGAATCGGATTGCATAGGTCTGAACCATTTTGTTGCAAATGCGTATGCTGTATGGCTGAATTAGCATCGCACAGATATCGCATGTGATGTGCACAGCAATATGGTGCGAATCACATGCGATGTCTGGCATCTCATAAGTATCAACCCAGCCTGAAAGTGGTGCGTTTGACACCTATTGTGCGTCAGCACTTACTAGGAACTGGTAACTAGATCCAACTTGGACCAATATAAGTATGCATTTCTCATACCTGAAGGTCCACTGGGGAAACTGACAATAACCGTAGTAGCGATTTTCTGGATCCTGTGTTGAGCGGCTTCCCCTCTGAACACTGACCACAGGGGTTGCTCTTGCTCCACCTCTACATATTTTTTTCAATACACACAGTGGTCATTGTGGAACAACCACTTGACACAGAAGCTGAAAGATTGTGGTGATTACTGTAGTAGTGTCAACTACTGCAGCGATTGTCAGCTTCCACAGTAGCCCATCAGGTATGAGATATTCATATTTACATAGGTTCAAGCTGGATGCAATAATGATGGAGTTCAGCTTTAAAGTTATTTCAGTTTCACACTAAACCCACATCAGAAAATAAATGTCAATTGTTGACTCTTCCCATTGAGCTATCTGGGATGCTGGACAGCTCCCTGCCTGAGCCATTGGACAATCCTATCTGATCCATTGGAAAACCCTACCTTGTGTCTTGATTGCTGTTGAACCTTGAACTCTTTGCTCCTCCCATGGACTTCCTATATAAGCCTTGTCTTAGCACTTTCTCTTTGCCAGGCTATTGTGCCTTCTCAGCCAGTGCCTTGCTCTTGTTCCTGCTGCCGTCTGTATTTTTCTACCACTCGTGATCCACCCTTGGGTTGTTCCTTGACTACTGTACTGCCTGATCCCAACCTGCATCTACTCATTACCAACCTTTTGGCTTGTTTACTGACCATGCTGCCGTTTGATCCTTATCTGCTCATCTGCTGCTAGACCCCCGGCTTGCTCACACCCTGGTGGGGCAAACCTTAGGGCCGCGACCTGGTACTAACATGCAGCTAAATACATCTCCACCATCAGGAGCTCTGGTGAACACCGGCTAGTACACTTAGATTCCGCACCTCAGGTGAGCCTGCGTCATCTGCCAGGATGACTACCTGTGTACCTATCCTGCTGGTCAGTAGTAGTCCTGACCTGGTCTTCACACCTAACGCCTGATCATAACAGCTGTATTAAATGCTGTTCATACTCAATCAGTCACTATGTATTCTGTATTATAAAAAACATGGTTGATCCTGCTGCTCTCTATAGCCACCTGTTGTTTATGTCCCCAATTCAGCTAGGGATTCTGCAGCTGTGTTGGCAACTCTGCACAAGCTCAGTTTTCAGGGAGTTTCTATGCTGAGTGTTTCCGCCCTATCACATCTGAGCAGCCCATGTGACTATAGAGTCACACATGTGGGCATATACACAGTGGTACAGCTCACTCCCTCCCTCTTCCTCCATGCCAATTAACCAGCTAAACACATTGAGGGAAGGATAATACATGTAGATTATTGAAGTCTTCACCTCCCTCTTATTCTAAGACATAGGCTGCAGGGGTCTGACACAGCCTGTGACTGACAGAAATAGAAATTTGTCCACACCTTTTTCCACAAAAAAATTAAGATTTAATTTCAAATATATATTTGTACAAATATAAAACAGTTTATTGATATTATTTATTTAAATTCACTCTGTATTCCAAAGGCTGTTTTTTTTTTTTTTAACACGTGACCAGTAGCAGAAGCTCTTTATGCTTATGTTTCCCTGCAGACCAGCTGGGAAAGAGCTGGGTCATGTGACAGCTATAGACCAATTAGGAAAAAAAGTACTCTGTTTTTAAAAAAAATAAAATTACAATGCCATCACCCGTACCGATACGGCTCAGCAGCCACTCGGCTGTTATCACAAGAAGCAGGAGGGGACACCCCTCCCCACCATCCGCTGGCTTGCTGGAGTCCCGAACAAAGCTGGAATCGGCTACAATCGGGTCTACGATGTAGTAACTCGAAAGCGATGTCACAACGTCACTTCCAGTTTACTCGGCTGCAAACGGAGCCAGTTTTAAAAGATCCACTGCATTCAAAAACGCAGATTTTGGCGCTTTGAATACTTTTAAGTGCAGTGCAGGGGTTTGGGGTATGGAGGGATTTGGGGTTTTAGACCCCAGATCCCTCCATAAGGAGTACCTGTCACTGCCTATTACTGTCGCAAAGGGATGTTTACATACCTTGTGACAGCAATAAAAGTGATCCAATATATATATATATATATATATATATATATATATATATATATATATATATATTATTTTTATTTTTTTTTTGCAAAAGAGACAGTATAAAAATAAATTAAATAAGTAAAAAAAAAAAAGTTTAAGGCACCCCAGTCCCATGCGCTCACGCACCAAAAAAAACGCAAATGTAAACAGTATTCAAATCACACAAGTGAGGAAGAGCGTGCGCAATTTTAAACCGTAACATGTTAGGTATCTATTTACTCGGCATAACATCCTCTTTGACAATATATAAAAACGTAACATCCTCTTTGACAATATACAAAAACATTGGGCTAACTTTACTGTTTATTTATTTTTTTATTCAGTAAAGTGTCTTTTTTCCCAAAAAATTGCATTTGGAAGACTGCTGCGCACATACAGCCTTAAATAAAATATTGCAACAACCGCCATTTTATTCTCCAGAGTCTTTGCTAAAAAAAAAAATATATATATATATATATATATATATATATATATATATATATATATATATATATATATAATGCATGGGGGTTCTAAGTAATTTTCTAGCAAAAAATAGAGATTTTAACTTGTAAACCAGTGTCAGAAATATGCTTGGACCTTAAGTGGTTAACTGCCATGAAAGCAAGCCAGGATAGTAAAGTTTTCAATGCTCACACACTAAACACAGGGCAAACCTGCTTTTTATTAGAAATATGCACATGATATCACAAAAATTACACTTCTTTGCCCTTTGCTTTCTTGAAAGGAAATGTTTATCCTGCTGACATGATGAACCAAAATGTCTTTTCATTTTGAGATAAAAGTTCCATCATATAAAAAGTGGCTGCAATATATCTGGATGTTTGGAACAGATTACTTGGTGATGATGTTTGCAAAGAACTTTTGAACTGTTATGGTCAGTAATTATATTTATTCTCTAGAGGTCTGCTTTATACAGGATAAGCTCTCTTTGTTGATTACAGTGTGTAATGAAGCCGCTTTCGTTTGCTGTCAATTTAATTAGGATTCTTTTTATTCTGATATATGACTAAATCACTCCCTTATGACCAAATAGATTGTTTGGCTAAATCTGAATGATATTATGTAGAACAGTATGTCTGTTAGTTTGCAGTGATTGCATTGGTTTGTTCTTCTGAAATATATTTGGAATATTTTAGAACCAGTAGGCTCTAGAAGGGACTAGGAAAGAAGCTATGGCAACTGCTATGACTGAAACGCTGTTTATTACCTTCCCTTGAGAAATGATATAAGTGGATCTAAATTCTGACTAGATGACATTTAGTTTGCTAAAGCACTGTGTACCATAAACAGTTGCCATTGTTTTTACTTTCTTGTCTGTGATATTCTCCAGTGTCACTGCAGCGATTTCTTGTCTACATAAATTCTACAGTGGCAGCTGCCTGTTATTTTTCATGGTTGAGCTTCCCGATTATAATGTCAGTGGACCATGTCTGTGCAATGAGTATCAGGACAGCCACTTAAAGAGGAACTCCAGTCTCCCCCCCAAAAATTAAGTTAGCAGCTACCAATACTGTAGTTGCTGACTTTTCAGGGATCCATCAATGATCGACACCCGAGCCTGCAATACCCTGCCAACACTCTGCCATAAATTGCCATACCCAGCCATACTCGGTGATACCCAGCCATACTCGGTGATACACTGCAATAGCCAGCCATACTCGGTGATACCTAGCCATACTCGGTGATACACTGCAATAGCCAGCCATACTCGGTGATACCCAGCAATACCCAGCCATACTTTGCAATACCCAGCCATACTCGGTGATACCCTGCAATACCCAGCCATAGTCGGTGATACCCTGCAATACCCAGCCATACCCGGTGATACTCTGCAATACCCAGCCATACTCGGCCAAGCTCAGCCATACTCTGTGATACCCTGCGATACCCAGCCATACTCGGAGATAGCCTGCAATACTCGGTGATACCCAGCCATGCTCGGCCATGCTCAGCCATGCTCGGCTGTACTCAGTACAGTACCTCTGTATGTGGCCAGGCTGTGGAAACCTCACACACGTGTTATCGCCGCACTCAGGAGGAGTAGGAGAATCTATTTCAGCGTGTCATTTTTGGTATGTACATGCTATGTATTAAAAAAAAATGCATTTTAACCACTTCCGGCCCGCTGGCCGTCATATGACATCCTTGACTTTGTGCGGGGATATCTGAATAATGCCTATAGCTAACAGGCATCATTCAGATATCAGCTTTTTCAGCCGGCGATTCCCTACACCATAAGAATGATCATAGCGGCTGTTCTACTGCTTGATCGTTTTTACAGGAGGCGACGCCCCCCCTCCCGCCACCCTCCGGTGCTTCTACCGACTTGCCAATACGATCAAAGCCAGAATCGTTTTTTTTTTTGTCAGGCTTCCCAGCCTAGAGGTGAGATGTGAGGTCTTATTGACCCCATATCTCACTGTACAGAGGACCTGTCATGCGGTATTCTTATTACAAGGGATGTTTACATTCCTTGTAATAGGAATAAAAGTGATCAAAAAATTTATTTTTGGGGAAAAAAGTGTCAAACTAAAATAAATAAAGTAAAATGAACAATACATTTTTTTTTTGCGCCAATGTCCCTGTGAGCTCGCATGCAGAAGCGAACACATACGTAAATCCCGCCCACATATGAAAATGGTGTTCAAACCAAACATGTGAGGTATCACTGCGAACGTTAGAGCGAGAGCAATAATTCTAGCCCTAGACCTCCTCTGTAACTCAAAACATGTAACCAGTAAAAAAAATTAAAGCGTTGCCCATGGAGATTTTTAAGTAGCGACGTTTGGCGCCATTCCACGAGCGTGTGCAATTTTGAAGGGTGACATATTAAGTATCTATTTATCTTTCACATTATGCAAAAATATTGGGATATCTTTACTGTTTTGTTTTTTTAAAAGCACAAAACAGTCTTTTCCAAAAAAAAGCATTCGAAAAGTTGCTGTGCAAATACCGTGCGAGATAAAAAGCAACGACCACCATTGTATTCTCTATGGTCTTTGCTAAATAAACATATATAATGTTTTGGAGTTCCATGTAATTTTCTAGCAAATAAATGATGATTTTTACATGTAGGAGAGAAATGTCAGAATTGGCCTGGGGGCTCCAGAACGCTTGATGGTGCTCCCTGCATGTTGGGCCTCTGTATGTGGCCACGCTTTATAAAAGTCTCACATATGTGGTATCGCCATACTCCTGAGTAATAGCAGAATGTGTTTTGGGGGGTAATTTGTGGTATGCATATGCTATGTGTGAGAAATAACCTGATAATATGACAATTTTGTGAAAAACAAAAAAATGAAAAAAAAAATCTTGAATTTGCAAAAAATTGTGGGAAAAAATGACAACTTCAAAAAACTCATCATGCCTCTTACTAAATACTTTGGAATGTCTTCTTTCCAAAAATGGGTCATTTTGGGGGTATTTGTACTTTTCTGGCATGTTAGGGTCTCAGCACTTCAGGTGCGATCAATTTTCAGATATTGGCACCATAGCTTGTGGACTCTATAACTTTCACAAAGACCAAATAATATCCACCAATTTGTACTTATTTTTACCAAAGATATGTAGTAGTATAAATTTCGGCCAAAATTTATGAAGAAAAATGACTACTCCGCTAAATTTTATAACAGAAACTAAGAAAAATTCATTTTTTTACAGAATTTTCGGTCTTTTTTTTTATAGCACAAAAAATAAAAAAACTCAGCGGTGATTAAATACCACCAAAAGAAAGCTCTATTTGTGTGAAAAAAAGGACAAAAATTTCATATGGATACAGTGTTGCATGACTGAGTAATTGTCATTCAAAATGTGAGAGCACCGAAAGCTGAAAATTGGTCTGGTTATTAAGGGGGTTTAAGTGCCCAGTGGTTAAAGCGGCCTTTTCTGTTGCATTTTTTGGAGCTCTGCGTTTGGGGGAATTTACTGCCCCCAACAAATCTTCCTCTTCCTTTCTACATTTTTCACATATGTCTTTGGAAATGGAACGTGTAAAGATATTTATTTGCAGATCAAAGATGTTTGTGTTGGGTAATGGTCTGTGGATCTCTTTAGGTAAATCCCCCAATCCTTTAGTGTGCCCTGTTTTACATGTATCTGAATACATTTCGGTCAGGCCATCATCGGAAGGTTCATTCTTTGTCCATCAGGATTTTTCCCCTTTGACGAGATATCAGTTTTCAGCTGTGCTATCTTCATGCCTTAAACACCTTAATCTATCCGTTTTGAAATTTTCATCACACTCCTTTAGGATTGGGGTTGCTACTACAGCTAATTCTTTAGGTCTCTCTTCAGATGTTCAAAAGAGGGGAACTAGTAGATATAAAATATATGTCCGCCCTGAATTGTTAATTGTTTGATTTTTCTCTTTCACATTTATCCAAGAGTACTTCTGGATAGTAGGCCATTTCTATGTCTTCTGGGCTGGGAAACGGGCAGAATCCAGGATTTATTCAAGCAGTTTAGGCCTAGACGTTAAAGCGGGAGTCCACCGGGACTCCGCGTTTTTTTTTTTTTTTTTTTAAAAGCCAGCAGCTACAAATACTGCAGCTGCTGACTTTTAAATAGTGACACTTACCTGTCCAGCGCGCCCGCGATGTCGGCACCCGAAGCCGATCGCTCGCTCGGCTGCCGGGTCCCGCTGCCATCTTGGGTATGGGAATCAGGAAATGGAGCCTTTCGGCTTCATTTCCCGGTTCCCTACTGCGCATGCGCGAGCCGCGCGGCGCAATCCGGACGGTCCCCGCTGCCTCTGGGAGCTGTGTGTTTCCCAGCAGGCAGCAGGGCACTTGCTGAAGGGGGCGGGCGCTTGCGGAACGGGGGCGTAACGTACGCCCCGTTCCGCAGAGAGCTAGCCCGGAAGTGGGTGCAGTTACCTGGATTATCCAGGTAACTGCACCCCCCTCCCCCCTGAAAGGTGCCGATTGTGGCGCCGGAGGGGGGGGGGGATTCCGATGAGCGGAGGTCCATTTTAGGGTGGACCTCCGCTTTAAGCTTTTGTTCCCTCTATTAGTTTTGGCCTTCTCTGAAATGGTTTCTAGACTCCTGTGGTCTCCTTCCAGTAATCTATTCTATGTGGATAGAATTAGAAGACGCCTGAATAGAACTATCCATAATTTTCTATTGTCTTTGGGTGGTGTTTAGTTTCAGTGTTTTTTTTCATTTCGGTGTTTTTTTGCCTGGACTATTCAGGAATGATTTAGTACATTTATCCACAATTGGCATAGACATATTCAATATGGGTCTTCAAACCGTGACTGAAAAGGCCTCAGTGTTGGGGGACCTCAGCTGGAAGTTTCTCTCCCGACTGGTCGTTGCGAAATAGTCGTCCAGCTTTATCTGGATGGACACCGTTTAATTCTTATATTTATTATAGCCAGGATGGCTTCATAATTTAATTTAATTATCGTTAATACAATTATCAGGTTACCCCTTGAACAACACCGTGGCCTATAAATAATTTGCCAAAATAAATAAATTATTATTAAAGAAAGAAGTGTTTTTTGGCCTTTATGTATATTGAATAATCCCTTTGTGCTAGCCCATGACTTTTCTCTTTTGTTAATGCAAGATATACATAGACCACAAGTTCGCTGGAAATTTTCTGATAGGTACAACAGGCATGTGTAGCTTAAACTTTGTCGAAAAACTGAAATGTGAGCTTGATTGTCATGAGTGATGTATTACTCTTTTCACATTCCTTATGAGAATCACACAGGGTATGGCAAGTGTTGATAACAATGTAAAATGTCCCCCTATGTTAAGGATCAAATTTAGTTTTGAGAGTATTTTGGGTATTCACATAAATGTGGTGTGTGTGTATAGATATAGATATATACATATATGGTATACAAAGTAAATGAGGTATGTTATGTAATGCAAGGAAATGAAAAAAGCAGCTCTATTAATTATTATAGTTTCTATGGCTATGTATGTTGTGTGTAGGTGGCAATATTTTCCTGGGATGGGAGAGTAATTTACAACTTAAGATGTAGTAACTGAGCCAAGAGTGCACGTGGGTCTGCGCTTGCACTTGGGTCTGCGATTGCACATGGGTATACGCTTGCACGTGGGTCTGCGAGTGCACATGGGTCCGCGAGTGCACGTGGGTCTGAGAGTACATGTGGTCTGAGAGTGCACCTGGTCTGAGAGTGCACGTAGGTCTGCAATTGCATGTGGGTCTGCGAGTGCACGTGGGTCTGTGGGGCGCGTGGTCTGTAAAGTACCTGTGTATTGTCTTGTTGAGTACCTATGTATTGTATTGTTGAGGAGTAGTGTCAGGAAGCTAGTTGTTAGGTAATTTGGACAGGGTATAATCCCAATCCTCATTAAATTGGTAGGTATGATGCCCAGTGGGTGTGGAGATGCGACTCGGTGTACATCTTGCGACATGTATGGGTTCCTTAAATATCTGCTCGAGGGCGAATACTGCTGTGCAAAATGTAAGCACATTGTTTCCCTGGAAGCCCAGGTTCTAAATCTAGGGAAGCAACTGTCAGCACTGAGAAGACCCTCCATACTAAAGGAGAGGCAGGAACGTACACGGAAAGGTGCTGGCAGGGGTCAGCACAGAGACAGGTGTCATAACCTCCCAGGGAGCTTTAGGTAGCTAAAACAAGTAAGCTAAGAATGGTTTTATGGCATGACCATCTGGCAAAACATGTTGAAGGCTATCTGTACCCTTATTGTTTATTTATAGTGTGACATGCCATACTTGGTAATCTGTCCAAAATCAGTCATGCTGACAAGTAGGGATGAGCCGAACACCCCCCGGTTCGGTTCGCACCACAACTTTCGAACGGACCGAAAATTCGTGCAAACTTTAGAACCCCATTGAAGTCTATGGGACTCGAACGTTCGAAATAAAAAGTGCTAATTTTAATGGCTTATATGCAAGATACTGTCCTAAAAATGGTTTGGGGACCTGGCTCCTGCCCCAGGGGACATGGGTCAATGCCTAAAATGTTTTTAAAAATGGCAGTTTTTGCGGGAGCACTGATTTTAATGACGATTAAAGTGAAAAAAAAAGTGAAATATTCCTTTAACCACTTACCGACCAGCGCACGACGAAGTACGTAGACAGAATGGCACGGGCAGGCAAATGGGCGTACATGTACGTCCCTTTAAATTTGCCGCCCTGCCATCGGGAGCACACCGCCGGCGGCGCGCTCCCGCGCTGGTCGGGACCCCCGTGAGTCTGGTCGCGGGACCCACGGACTCGATCGCCGCGGGCATACCCGCGATCGTCTCACGGAGCGGCCAAATGAAGAAATGCCGTTGTAAACAGCATTTCCCCATTCACTGCATTTATATAGCAGTGATTACTGTATAAATGACAATGGTCCCAAAAATGTGTCAAAAATGTCCGATGGGTCCCACACAATGTCGCAGTCACAATAAAAATCGCTGATCGCCGCCATTACTAGTAAAAAAAAATAATAAAAAATTATTAATAAAAATGCTATAAAACTATCCCTATTTTGTAAACGCTATAACTTTTGCGCAAACCAATCAATAATCGCTTATTGCGATTTTTTTTACCAAAATATGTAGAAGAATACGTATCGGCCTAAACTGAGGGAAAAAATTTTTTTTTTATATATTTTTGGGGGATATTTATTATAACAAAAAGTAAAAAATAATGCGTTTTTTTCAAAATTGTCGCTCTATTTTTGTTTATAGCGCAAAAAATAAAAACCGCAGGGGTGATCAAATACCACCAAAAGAAAGCTCTATTTGTGGGAAAAAAAAGGAGGTCAATTTTGTTTGGGAGCCACGTCGCACGACCGCGCAATTGTTAGTTAAATCGACGCAGTGCCGAATCGCAAAAGTGGTCTGGTCTTTGACCAGCAAATTGGTCCGGTCTGAAAGTGGTTAAATATCGTGCCTGGGGGGTGTCTATAGTATGCCTGTGAAGTGCCACGTGTGTCTCGTGTTTAGAACAGTCCCTGCACAAAATGACATTTAACGGAAAAAAAGTAATTTAAAGCTGCTTGCAGTTTTAATGTAATATCTGGTTCTGGAAATATGGATGAAAATAATTCAGAAAAATGGCATGGGTAGCCCCCCCTGCCCATTACCAGCCCCTTTGGGTCTTGTACGGATATTAAGGGGAACCCCATACCCATATTAAAAAAAGGAAAGACGTGGGGCCCCCAGACCCTATATACTCAGAACAGCAGTATACAGGCGGTGCAAACAAGACAGGGACTGTGTAGGTTTGTTATGTTAAGTAGAATCTCTATGTAATTTTGAACTGGTACATTTTTAAAGTGTAGCTCCAGTCAAAAAATCTATTTTTAAGCTTTTTGGAAAACATAGGGAAGGGTTATCACCCCTGTATAATTTATTTTGCCGTCCGTCTTTTTTCATCTCACTTCCTGTTGTCTCCTTCCGTTTGCAAGTAGCAGACATTTGTAAGTTGGATGTTTGAAAGTAGGGGCCTGCCCTATATGCTCTGCAGAAATGGCAGAACAAAGTGTTGGTGTTGCCACATGTTGCCACATTGCAACATTGTAAGCCCTCAAAGTGACTCTTGGTGGGCGCTGGAGCGCCCTGCTGTGAACGATTATATCAAGAATTGTAATTACATGCCATTGTTGAACAGTGGTAGAAAAATTAGGCCTTTGGTGGTTGTGGTGCTGGTGCTGGTTCCGCAACACTATAAGTCCTCACAGTTACTCTCGGTGGGCACAGGAACGGGCCCTGCTGTGAAATATTATATCAAGAATTGTAATTACATGCCCTGTTAAACAGGGGCTCAAAAATTGGGCCTTAGGCACTGCTTGCTTGTGCCATGACACTGCAACCTCTCCCATATACTCTAGTTGTAGTGCAGGAATGAGCCCTGCTGCAAAGCATTGCATCAAAAATTGTAATTAAACGCCCCTGTTAAACAGGGGCTGAAAAATTGGGCCTTAAGCACTGGTGCTGGTGCCACGACACTGCAACCTCTCTCATATACTCTAGTTGTGGTGCAGGAATGAGCTCTGCTGCAAAGCATTGCATCAAAAATTGTAATTAAACGCCCCTGTTAAACAGGGGCTGAAAAATTGGGCCTTAGGCACTGGTGCTGGTGCCACGACACTGCAACCTCTCCCATATACTCTAGTTGTGGTGCAGGAATGAGCTCTGCTGGAAAGCATTGCATCAAAAATTGTAATTAAACGCCCCTGTTAAACAGGGGCTGAAAAATTGGGCCTTAAGCACTGGTGCTAGTGCCACGACACTGCAACCTCTCCCATATACTCTAGTTGTGGTGCAGGAATGAGCCCTGCTGCAAAGCATTGCATAAAAATTGGGCTGGTGGCATCACCCAGAACCAAAAATGTTCTTCCAACATATCAGCGGAGGAAGGAAGAGGATAGACAATAAACATAACAGGACAGTCACTCAGCATCAGCATAGGCAGTCAGCCTCAGGTGCTTGGTAGCTATGGGTGATCCAAGACTGATTCATTTTTATGAGTCACTCAACCGAGTCGGTGGACAGGCGCACCCTGTGATCGGTAACAAAGCCACCAGCAGCACTGAAGGTGCATTCCGAAAGAACGCTGGATGCAGGACAGGCCAGTAGCTCAATTGCATACTGTGCAAGCTCTGGCCAGTGATCCATCCTCAAGACCCAGTAAGCCAGAGGATTTTCGGTGGGAAAGGTGTCCACGTCTGACCTTGCCCCTAGGTATTCCTGCACCATGTAAATCAGACGCTGGCAATGGTTGCTGGAACCGATCATACCTTGGGGCTGCGGACTAAAAAATTATCTGAACACATCGGTCATACGGCCACCTTCTTCACCGCTCCTTCTGACCGATGCCTCAGCAACACGTTGTCCAGGACCAGGAGTTTGTAACCTCCCAGTCTCTGGGAACGCGTTGCACAGACCTTTCTGCAAGGCCTCCTGGAGATGTCTCATCCTCTACTCCCTCTGCGACGGCAAGATAAGGTCGGCAACCTTACCCTTGTACCGTGGATCAAGGAGAGTGGCCAGCCACTAATGATCCGAAGAATGCGAGAATCCTCCGCAGGCTTTGCAGGATCAGGGAGGCCATGCAGCGTAGGTTAGCTGAGGCATTCGGTCCAGAGTCCTCTGGGTCACTAAGGACAACATGATCCGCAGCTACCTCCTCCCAGCCACGTACAAGTCCACGGGTTTCTTGGGACTGTAAATAATCCCTACAAGACTGCTGCTGATGCTGAGTGCCAGCCTCCACCTCCATGCTGACACAATCATACTCCTCCTCATCCTCCTCCTCCTCTTCCTGTGTGATGGGTGTTACAGCAGGAACACTGTCTGGATAAAGGGGGCCTTGAGAGGCAAGGAAGTCCTCCTCTTCCTGCCTCTGTTCTGCCCCAAGTGCCCTGTCCATTATTACATGCAGTGTATGCTCCAACAGGTGGACAAGAGGTACAGTGTCACTGATGCATGTACTGTCACTGCTCACCATCCTTGTGGCCTCCTCAAACGGTGACAGGACAGTGCATGCATCCCTGATCATGCCCCACTGGCGTGGTGAGAAAAAACCGAGCTCCCCTGACCCTTGCCGTGGTGCTGTAGTCGCACAGGTACTCATTGATGGCCCTCTGCTGCGTGTGCAGCCACTGCAGCATGGCCAACGTTGAGTTCCACCTGGTGGGCATGTCATATATAAGGCGGTTCTTTGGCAGGTTCAACTCCTTTTGGAGCTCAGCCAACCGAGCACAGGCATTAAATGATCGGCGGAAATGCACACAGACTTTCCTGGCCTGCTTCAGGACATCCTGTAAGCCCAGGTATCTGCCAAAGAACCGATGCACCATCATGTTAAGGACGTGAGCCACACAGGGCACATGGGTCAGTTGTCCCTGTCAGAGGGCAGAGAGGAGGTTGGTGCCATTGTCGCAAACCACCAATCCTAGTTTAAGCTGGCGTGGCGTCAACCACCTCTCGGCCTGCCCCTGCAGAGCTGACAAAATATCTGCCCCAGTGTAGCTCCTGTGCCCCAAACAAACCAGCGCAAGCACGGCATGGCATCGTTTTGCCTGCATACTTGCGTAGCCCTTTGAACGCCTACGGAGCACCGCTGGTTCTGAGGACAGAGCACTGGAAGAGGCCATGGAGGAAGAAGAAGAGGAGGGGGTGGAGGAGAGAGGTGTGTCACAACCAGTAGTATCATTTTGGAGACGTGGTGGCGGAACAACCTCCAACACTACTGCACCTTGTCCTGCATTCTTCCCAGCTACCAGAAGAGTGACCCAATGGGCCGTGAAAGACAGGTAACATCCCTGTCCATGCCTGCTGGACCATGAGTCGGCGGTAATATTCAACTTACCGCTGACCGCCCTGTCCAGCGAGGCAAGGACATTGCCTTCCACATGCTGGTAGAGAGCCGGAATCGCCTTCCGTGAGAAAAATATATATAATATTCACCTTACCGCTGACCGCCCTGTCCAGCGAGGCAAGGACATTGCCTTCCACATGCCGGTAGAGAGCCGGAATCGCCTTCCGTGAGAAAAAGTGGCGTTTGGGGACCTGCCACTGAGGAACTGCACATTGTACAAACTCACGGAAGGGGGCCGAGTCTACCAACTGAAAAGGCAGCAGTTGAAGTGCTAACAATTTAGCCAAGCTAGCATTCAACCACTGGGCATGTGGATGGCTGGGAGTGAACTTCTTTCGATGGTCCAGCAGCTGGGGCAGGGAAATTTGGCTGCTATAATCAGATGTGGGTGTACTGCTAGCAGAGTGCCCAGAAGCACTTGGCTGTGACACACCTAATTCTACACCTTCATTCCTCTCAGAGCAGGTTTCAGAGAGGACTGAAGGTCTAGTGGGGTTGGAGATCCCAGCTGATGAGGAGCAAGGAGAGGTCCACTTTGTTCTTTGGTGTGGGTCTTTGAGGTACGCTTGCCAACGAGCTGCATGGCAGGTCAACATATGTCTGGTCAAGCATGTGGTGCCCAAGCGGCTGATGTTTTGGCCACGCGAGATACTTTTGAGACATATGTTGCAAATAGCAGCGGTGCGATCTGATGCACTCGTCTCAAAAGAGGCCCACACCAAAGAACTTTTAGAATAACGCGCAGAGGCAGCGCCCTGCACAGGCGGAGGTCTGCGGTGTGATTCAGTCGGTGTGCTGCCAATAAGCTGGCCCCCAGGGGCATCCTGCCTCGTTGGACATGTGCCTCCTCCTCCTCTCTCCTACCAGGCACCCACGTGGAGTCAGTGCCCTCATCATCCCCTCCCTCTTCATCGCTGGAGCAAACCTGGCAGTATGCTGCAGCTTGTGGAATATGATTGCCAGATTGCTGTCCTTCTTTAGAATCCCTTCTCTCTGCGCTAATGCTACTGCCTTCCTCTAGCTGAGTATCATCATCAGAGCCTACAAAACACTGGGCATCCTCCTGGAGCATGTACCCAACACTGTGCTCAAAGAGTTCAGGGGACTCCTCAGGAGGACGTGGTGGGTCTAGGGAAGGAGTCACTGATGATGACCTTGAGACGAGGGAAAATTATGCATTGGCAGCTGCTTTGCTAGTACCCTGAGCCTGGGTGAGAGAGGATGAGGAGGATGAAGAGGGCTTGGTCATCCACTCTACCAAGTCTTCGGCATGATGCGGCTCAACACGTCCAGCTGCCAAAAATAAGGACAAGCGTGTCCCATGGCCACGTGCTGATGACGATGCACCGTGTCCACGACCAGCACTGTTGTCTCTCTCCTGCAGATGCCTTTATTATAGAACAGGAATTAAAGGGTAGATACCGGTGTATACAGTGCTGTGCTGTAGGCACACAACACTAACTAACTCCTGCAGATGGCAGATGGCTCAATTAGAGAAGAGCTATATAGGTGGATAATGGTGTATACTGCGGTCAGGGCACACAGACAACACCCACAATCTCCTACAGCTGACTGAAAACTCAATTACAGAAGAGCAATATAGCTAGCTATATAGGTGGATAATGGTGTATACTGCGTCAGGGCACACAGACAACACCCACAATCTCCTACAGCTGACTGATAGCTCAATTACAGAAGAGCAATATAGCTAGCTATATAGGTGCATATAATGGTGTATACTGCGGTCAGGGCACGCAGACAACACCCACAATCTCCTACAGCTGACTGAAAGCTATATTACAGAAGAGCAATATAGCTAGCTATATAGGTGGATTTAATGGTGTATACTGCGGTCAGGGCACGCAGACAACACTCACAATCTCCTACAGCTGACTGAAAGCTCTATTACAGAACAGCAATATAGCTGGCTATATAGGTGGATATAATGGTGTATACTGAGGTCAAGGCACGCAGACAACACCCAAAATCTACTACAGCTGACTGAAAGCTCTATTACAGAAGAGCAATATAGCTAGCTATATAGGTGGATATAATGGTGTATACTGCGGTCAGGGCACACAGACAACACCCACAATCTCCTACAGCTGACTGAAAGCTCTATTACAGAAGAGCAATATCGGTGGCTATAATGGTGTATACTGCGGTCAGGGTACGCAGACAACACCCACAATCTCCTACAGCTGACTGAAAGCTCTATTACAGAAGAGCAATATAGCTATCTATACAGGTGGATATAATGGTGTATACTGCGATCAGGGCACGCAGACAACACCCACAATCTCCTACAGCTGACTGAAAGCTCTATTACAGAAGAGCAATATAGCTAGCGATATAGGTGGATATAATGGTGTATACTGCGGTCAGGGCACGCAGACAACACCCACAATCTCCTACAGCTGACTGAAAGCTCTATTACAGAAGAGCAATATAGCTAGCTATATAGGTGGCTATAATGGTGTATACTGCGGTCAGGGCACGCAGACAACACCACAATCTCCTACAGCTGACTGAAAGCTCTATTACAGAAGAGCAATATAGCTAGCTATATAGGTGGATATAATGGTGTTTACTGTGGTCAGGGCACGCAGACAACACCCACAATCTCCTACAGCTGACTGAAAGCTCTATTACAGAAGAGCAATATAGCTAGCTATATAGGTGGATATAATGGTGTATACTGCGGTCAGGGCACGCAGACAACACCCACAATCTCCTTCAGCTGACTGAAAGCTCTATTACAGAAGAACAATATAACTAGCTATATAGGTGGATATAATGGTGTATACTGCGGTCAGGGCACTTAGACAGCACCCACAATCTCCTACAGCTGACTGAAAGCTCTATTACAGAAGAGCAAAATAGCTAGCTATATAGGTGGATATAAGGGTGTATACTGCGGTCATGGCACGCAGACAACACCCACAATCTCCTACAGCTGACTGAAAGCTAAATTACAGAAGAGCAATATAGCTAGCTATATAGGTGGATATAATGGTGTATAATGCGATCAGGGCACGCGGACAACACCCACAATCTCCTTCAGCTGACTGAAAGCTCTATTACAGAAGAGCAGTATAGCTAGCTATATAGGTGGCTATAAGGGTGTATACTGCGGTCAGGGCACGCAGACAACACCCACAATCTCCTACAGCTGACTGAAAGCTCTATTACAGAAGAGCAATATAACTAGCTATATAGGTGGATATAATGGTGTATACTGCGGTCAGGGCATGCAGACAACACCCACAATCTCCTACAGCTGACTGAAAGCTCAATTACAGAAGAGCAATATAGCTAGCTATATAGGTGAATATAATGGTGTATACTGCGGTCAGGGCACGCAGACAACACCCACAATCTCCTACAGCTGACTGAAAGCTCTATTACAGAAGAGCAATATAGCTAGCTATATAGGTGAATATAATGGTGTATACTGCGGTCAGGGCACGCAGACAACACCCACAAACTCCTGCAGATTGCTAAAAGCTCAATTACAGAAGAGCAAGAACACTAAATCGCATCCTGCCTGTGGCCAATCATGGCTCTCCTCGCTGCCGGCGCTGTGATTGGCCAAGCATGCTTGGCCAATCATGAGCCAGCAATGCACTGCGATGGCCCGTAACGTTCTTTATTCGCCAAACGTGCGAACAGCCGATGTTCGAGTCAAACGTATGTTCGACTCGAACATCAAGCTCATCCCTACTGACAAAACTGCAATTATCTGTAACCAGTGTTGAACCATGTATGTGTCTTCCATACAGTATAAATACCCCTGTAAGAAGAACAGCTCTTGGCCAGTCCACCTTGAGGGCTGGTCCGTACACGTGTATGTTGTCAATAAACGAGTGGTGTTGACGAAAATTCCACAACACAACCTAATAATAATGATGTCTGATGACAGTGGCCTATATCTGAGAAATACTAGAGATAGTATGATAAATGGGACCAGAAGATTAAAAGTGTTGCCATTTACTAATTTTAAGGGTCATTTTGAAAATGAAAGCATACCCATATGATATTAACATTGTGTGGGACATTGTTGGCTATTGCAGTGTGATATGAAATACAGAAGGTGCCCATCTGGCACCAAGGGCACATGTCACAAGTCTTGGAGTGGATCAGGTGTCCTTTGCAGTAACAAATACTGTATAAGTGTTAAGTATTTTGTATTTTGTATATTATCACACCTCCAATACTGAATTTAGATTTATATTGGATATATCAGTTAATGAATTACAAAATGTTGCTTTCTTAAATTAATTATTGGGTTTCTTTATTATCTGTACTTGGCAATGCATGTTTCTCTTTCACTTAAAAGAATAATCAAGCAGAAGAGCCGCACTAGCTATTGAACTTCATTTTTCTCGGCTCGTCGTCGTACATGTTGTACGTCACTGCGTTCTTGGCGATCAGAATTTCCGACAACATTTGTGTGACCATGTGTATGTGAGCCAACATCCGTTGGAAAAAAAATCCACATTTTTGTTGTCGGAATGTCCAATCGTCTGTACGTGGCATTACAGTTAGGGAAAAGTACCAGTAGGAGGAGGGAAAGCATAAGGACACTGCTGTGCACTCCTTAAGCACTGGCTGCTGGAACTGCTTCTGTGACCTTCTCAGAAACCTCTTTATGTCACTTCAGTCTGCCATCCTGCCACTTAGCCATCCCTCCTGCAGATTCTACCCCTATAAAGTAGGTCATGCCTACAGAGTGCCTTAAGAAATACTTCTGCATATCTGTGTTGATGTTGTGTGACCTGCTGGTATAATCAGTGAGACCGCTATTGCTTATGGGCTGTACACACAATAGGATTTTCCGACAACAAATGTTTGATGTGAGCTTGTTGGCAGAAATTCCGACTGCGTGTATGCTCCATCGGTCATTTGCTGCTGGAATTTCCGACAACAACTGTTTGAGAGCAGGTTTTCAAATTTTCCGACAATAAGACTTGTTGTCGGAAAAATCCGAGTGTGTGTACACAATTCGGACGCACAAAAATCCACGCTTGCTCGAAATCAAACAGGAGAGCCGCACTGGCTTTTGAACTTCATTTCTCGTCAAACATGTTGTACGTCACCGCTTTCTTGATGTTTGGAATTTCTGACAACATTTGCGTGACCGCGTGTATGCAAGACAAGTTTGAGCCAACATCCGCCAGAAAAAACGGTTTTGTTGGTGGAATGTCCGATCGTATGTATGTAGCATTACACTAACTTTAGTGCCATTAGTGCCTGTACCAGGCCACTGTTAGGGATTTTTCTGTGGTGAAGAGAAACATTAATTCTACCAGTTATTAAGACTGTTACTGAAAGTGTTACTGCACCTGTTACTGCAAGAATGACTGCACCTGTTACTACAAGAATGACTGCACCTGTTACTACAAGAATGACTGCACCTGTTACTACAAGAATGACTGCACCTGTTACTACAAGAATGACTGCACCTGTTACCGCAAGTGTTAATACTAGTATTGCTGTAAGTACCCTTGTAACCCTTCTGGCATACTACTTTTACAAATATAAGAACTGTTAACTCCTCTTGGTCTCTGTGTGTGCCGTTGTCTCGGAACCTTTGGACCATCATGTATTTTATATACTTTTGAATTAATGTATTACGGTATTTAATTTTCAAGCAACGGTGATAGATTTGATTTTTAATGTTGGTTAAAGTGGTAGTAAACTGCTGTGTGTGTTTTTTTTTTTTTTGCAACTTGCAAGGTAAAGCCATAATGTGCTAGTATGCATCACATACTAGCACATTATGTGAAAACTACCAGAGAATTAAGCCCTCCAGTGCTGTGCTGTCACTCCTGAGAGGGCATCTTCACCCAACCTTCCTTTTGGGTTTGCGGACTCTGGCTGTGTGAGTAGCCGTAGACACGATGATGTTACTCTCGCGTGCGCGTGCAGGAGCCAAGGATTATGGCACAGGACTCTTCAGAGTGCATGCGCCAGTGATGTCACCAGCTGCATGTATATTAAATATCTCCAAAATATCTGTGCACGTTTAGGAGATATTTTCAGTAACTATAGATAAGCCCTGTTATAGGCTTACCTATAGGTAAAAGTCAGAGATGGACGTTTACTCCCACTTTAATATGTGATCTTTATGCAATTACAGTTATGACTGTAAAAGGGCAATTCAGTTATTTCTGAAAAAAAAATAGTCTTAGATGTTTTATTTAATTGAAAGGCATCCATTTAAGTGTAAGGCATTCACAAGTATCAGTCCTTTTCTATGTTCCTTATTGATACTAAAGTCTTTTTTTTTTTTCCTGAAAAATAACAAGCATGCTATACTTACCTGCTCTGTGTAGTGGTTTTGCACAGAGCAACCTGGATCCTCCTCTTCTTGGCTCCCACACCGGCACTCCTGGCTTCTCCTTCCTGCTATGTTCTCCCATAGTGGGCAGCTTGCTCTGGGGGCAGCCAAGCAGGCATGCTCCCAACCCCTGGCTCTGTGTGTCCATTCAAACATGAAGCTGAGACTCAGTCCTGCCCCACTTTGTCTCCTGATTGGCTCACTGGCTGTGATTGACAACAACAAGAGCCAATGGCTGCTGCTGCTGCTGCCAAAAGCCAATCAGGTGTGCGAGTCCCCGGATAGGCAAGGCTGGATCAAGAGGGGGCTCAGGTAAGTATAAGGAGGTGCTGGGGGGGGGGGGGCTGCTGCTCACAGAAAAACCTTGTGCCTTTACAACCACTTTAGTTATAGAAGCAGAACATAAGATGAGGCAAAAGTACACTAGAGGAAATAACCAAAGCAAAGGAAGGCAAGGAAGAGAAAAGAGAAGAGAAACAGACTCACCCATTTTTTTTTTATATTACAAGAACAGTTCTGTGTAGGTGGCCAGGGGTAGCTCTGCTGTTTGAAGACTCTAGCAATGCCCTTGACTTATGGGAACCCAAGAAAGGAAGACTGTGGAGCTGTCGGTGTCAGCATCTACATTCACAGATCTTGAGGTGTGATTGTGTGGTTCCTCTTATTTATAGTCAGTTTATCTGAATCAAGAAACATCTCAAGGTTTCCCACAATATTTTAACAGAAATATATTTTATTGGTACAGTGATACTACTGTTATAAGACATGTATTATTGCACATTTTCCACCAATGTCAGCATTTCTAGCAATGTCGGCATTACAAAGGCATACAAAGCAATGCCAAAATGCCAGCCATTTAGGTTTTATAGCAAGGAAAGATGTGTTCGCTTAAAAATAAGATCATATCAAAATCAATAATCAAAATGTACTGTAAAGTTTAGTAGTAGACTATTTTATATATACTGGTTGTGATTTACAAAAGGTAAGTAGGTCATTCACTTTGCAAAGGAAGTTGGCCTTTACAAGGAAATATTCCCAGAGTTTAAAGTGTTAATAAACCCAGGAACCTGCATTCACCTGCATTCAACATGGAAATGCAATTATTTTAGTAAATATAAACTGCTAAATACCTTTTCTCATCAGCAGTATATAGCAGTCTTGTGACTTCT
This sequence comes from Lithobates pipiens, assembly GCF_037356315.1. Lineage (NCBI taxonomy): Eukaryota > Metazoa > Chordata > Amphibia > Anura > Ranidae > Lithobates > Lithobates pipiens. The sequence goes on from NW_027507790.1 coordinate 140,870,468, forward strand.
ATCAGTGTCTGGTTAAAGCTTGTAGGAGGAGCTTTCCTTCTCCACTGATTGTCCTATGAGGATGTAGGAACCCTGACCCTCTGTCTGGACAGTCCTTATTGGCCCTGTGCTGATCACATGCACCTATCCAAGAAAAAAAAACTCTAGCAATACACACCAAACTGAGCATGTGCAGCTTGTCCCCTAGCCTCTGTTCTATTAGGAGATATATTGGGGACTGTCAAAGAAGGATAGGGTAAGAGAAGACAGAATCAATCAGCCTTTTTACACAATGCAGAGGATTAACCCCTTAGGTTCCACAGTGAGTATAACAAGCATGCTTTACTCCATATACAGACTGATTTCACTGTTATGGGTTTAGTAACACTTTAATGAATGAGGTGAAATTTCACATTTCAAAAAAATACCCAAATCAAGTGCAAGGAAAAAAAAGTAAATCCATTTCTGCTTGTACATTTGTATAGTAAAAGGGAGGAGAGCTTTATCTCATTCACTAAAGCTTTGGGACAGACTCCCTTTCAAAGTGAACAGCCTATTTGTCTTTAATAAATCAACCCTTAAGAAAAATGAATATTGAGGGTATTAGACACAAAATAGTGAGGTTGATTTACTAAAGGCAAATATACTATTCACTTTGCAAGGGATGTTGCACTGTGCAAGGGAATTTTCCCAAGAGATTAGTGAGTGTAGTGCAACTTCACTTTGAAAAAAAAAAATACCCAATCTCATGCAAGGAAAAACAAAACAAAAAACCCCCAGCATTTTTAGTTTGCACATGATTGGATGATGAAGGTCAGCAGAGCTTCCCCTTATTCACTAGGTTCTGAGGAAATTTGCCTTTCGGAGTTCAGCTGCAATTGAAAAGTGAACATTCTGGGGGTTATTTACTAAAGGCAAATCCACTTTGCACTGAAAGTGCACTTTGGAAGTGCAGTCGCTCTAAATCTAAGGGGTAGATCTGAAAAGAGTGGAAGCTCTGCTGATTTTATCATCCAATCATGTGCAAGCTAAAATGCTGTTTTATATTTTCTTCACATGTCCCTCTCGGATCTAAAGCGACTTTACTTCCAAGTGCACTTTCAGTGCAAAGTGGCTTTTCCTTTGGTAAATAACCCCCACTGTTTGTAGTAGATCACCACTCAGTGTATCAATTGCTGTAGCACATGGCACATGTATAACAAGAACAGTGATATAGTTTATGAGACCAAATTACTGTAAAATTCTATATATTTCCCCTGAACTGCCAAACACTTGCTCTTCTCCAACATAACATAAAATAGGTCTCTGGTCAGTTCTACATGTTATGCTGTAAAATTAGTTTTTTTGTTGTTTAAACACAGTAAAGGAAAATGCTACCCTTGTCCCTAAATTGCTGTTCAATACCAAAAAATAAATACAAAACCCCTGAAATAATAACCTGTAAATCTCTCATTGACCTGCTACTTGGTGGATAATTTTCTGTCTATGACTGTGGACGGGTCCTGGGTGATGCAGAGGAACCAACAGGTTGTGCAGACAGAAGCAACCAGCCAATAACTTTGTCTAATGCCGCGTACACACGATCGGATTTTCCGACAACAAATGTTTGATGTGAGCTTGTTGTTGAAAAGTCCAACCATGTGTATGCTCCATCGAACATTAGTTGTCAGACTTTCCGCCAACAAATGTTGGCTAGCAGGTTCTCAAATTTTCCGCCAACAAAACTTTGTTGTTAGAATTTCCAATTGTGTGTACACAAGTCTGACGCACAAAAGTTCACGCATGCTCGGAATCAAGCAGAAGGAGCCGCACTGGCTATTGAACTTCCTTTTTCTCGGCACAGTGTACGTCTTGTACGTCATTACGTTCCCACGTTCGTAATTGTTGGCCAACATTTGTGTGAATGTGTGTATGCAAGACAAGTTGGAGCCAACATCCTTCCAACATTGTCGGAAAGTCTGATCGCGTGTATGGGGCATTACAGAAAAGCCTCTCCCAAATCACAGAGAAGCGTTGGTGAAATAGTGTGTTGGTGGCACCTAAAGGGAACCTGCTCTGTTAAACAGATGAGTACTTTAGGAGCTTTTTAAAAAAAAAAAAAAGGAACAGGGGGGGTAGAGACACCATTTTATATTTGTGAGTTAACCCTTTAAAGTCCACATTTTTCAATGAGTTAGCGTGACTCACAATGTGCGCTAACACCAACGGTGGAGCAGAACGTTAAAGGGTTCATCAATAGGTCGCATGCACACTAACGGCAAAAAATAGAGTCTTCAGGTCCACAATACAAATATTTTTAAATTGATCTAAATGCATCTTATGGTCTTCTATGGACACGTTTTGCATTCATGGACAGGTTAATGTTGGTTGTGAAGAGCTGATTGTAGCTGGATGGATGTAAAAGCAACTAGACACATCTAAATGCATCTAAAGCCCCATACACACTATCAGATTTTCTGCTGATTTTTTCCTTCATATTTACCAATCTATATATATATATATATATATATATATATATATATATATATATATATATTTGTTTAACAGCTTTATTTAACATTTTTCTACATTTATATGCAGATTAAACTTTTGAGTAAAGATGACAGTTACAGGAGATAGGAAAACGATACCATAAGGCCCCATGCACACGGGGCAGCTTCTGTGGGTGCAATCTCTGCATTTTAGTGCGCCTAGGAGGCACAGGGGTAGCATCCAACCCTGCTGCCTATAGCCTGTCAAAGTCTATGGCAGGCAGAAATATATTAAGGCTGGACAGGGCTGTATGCAGAAGACCTGTGTTCCAGGCTTTCTTCCCTGAATGCATAGGGTCTCAAATACAAGTACTATTCGGTAGTGCACGCAGCCCCATGCCTTTCAGCATACTATAGACTTTGACAGACTGCAGGCAGCAGGGTTCCATCCCCTCCAGAAATACAAAAAACGTTTTCTTGTGTGTGTGTTTATTTCATGTTTTTACAGTCCTCCCTGCCCTCTGCCTCCATTCACCATTTGCTTAGTTGAGAATGACCAGTCCCTGCTCCTGGAGCCTCCTGGGATATGCACATGTAGCTCTGGCTCCTGAAGAGCACACGCTATGTTTTTTTGAAATTTAATATGGCATCTGAACCGCAGTTTGGTTTGGGTTTAATTGCTCCAAATTTTGACCTCAGCATCAGTCTGACTGGACTACAGGGTGGTCTGCCTGGCCAATGGGGGTGCTGTCACTTTTGGCAGGTATGGAAACACAGTCCGGTTGGGTGCTTTAAGGTTACATTCTCTCGGAAGCAGCCCATTGGGAGTGTCACTCTTGCTGTGCCTTCTGGGAGGGGGTACTTAAGGTGCAGATGTCACGTGTTTTGGGGTTTCCAGTCCAGAACTATGTTCTGACTGCATATGGTCCTGGTCCTCCTGACCAGCCCCCAAGACTTCCATGACCTGGGGTGCGGATCCACCCGACTTTATGTCTCGGGGCTGGCTAGCCTGAGGCGAATAAACTAAACAAAGGATTCGGAGGTGGTCCGGTGCTGTCTCAGGTTGTAGAGAGTCCCAACAACTTCGAAGTTATCCAGGGGAGGACTCTTCGTGAGAAGGCCACACAAGGGTTGGCTTCTCAACAAAAGCCTGGTAAAGCTGAAGGACCTAAGTGAATCCAATCTTGTGCGGTATCGCCGGACCGGCTGCAAGATACTGGTACCACACGAGTGCTCTACAAGTGTTCAAGTTTCCTTGTTCGTGTTCTATAACAGTCTTTGGCAGAGACTTGTTCCTGACTCAAGCACCCTGTTGGCTGCTAGGCCTGGTGAGAGAAGGACTATCCAACTATTGTGAGGATCCAGAAGGGAATGCCTATTCTCTGGATTTATTCAAAGTGATAGAGTTCTTTTCATACTGACTTTGATAATAAGAGTACCTGGACTTTTCACCTAAACCCTCTGATCCTATACTGAGAGACTGTTTGTTAACTACTTTTTGCAAATAAAAATCCCTTCAAGCGGGTCTGTCGTCAGTCTCTATAGTTCTTGGGCCATCTACCTCAGGAAACTCCTAGACGCAAATCGAGGTGAACAAGGTAACGGTAAGCCCAATAAAATCAGCCGCTCCTTCGGGAGTCAGTGCTACACACATTATATATCCCAGAAGACTGCACGTGCAGGGACACAAAGTGCTGGAGGGCAGACCTAACGCCATGTCATTGGGGGCTGACTGAAGAACCCAGAAGAGACAGCCATTTCCCAATGATGTCAGAGAAGAAGTTGGCAGCGTGGGATCTGGTCTGCAGCAGCGCATTGGCAGATGACAGCAGGACAATGCTGGATTTGCTTGGTGTGTGAGTATGTGAATTGAGGATAACCCAGTAAATCAGGTAAGAAGGGATACAAAAAATATCATTGGGTGAAATTCCTTTCTCAGCCCTTGTACACACGGTCGGAGATTCCGACAACCAAATCCGTCGGAGTAATTCCGACGGATTAATTCCGGAAGAGGTCCGGAGTGATGTTGCATACACACGGTCCGATAGGACACATTCCGTCTGAATCTCCGACCGTGTGTACAAGGGCAAAAGGATCACTGTATCTTTAGCATTATGAAAAGGTCCGCCATTGTGACTAATAGTGGATCTCCTTTCCAAAGAAATAAATTGGGTTTCTACTACACATGCACAGCCCAGTTAAAGACTTTTGGTGAGGAGACCGCAGGAGTATTGGGAGTCCATTGGGAGTCTGTCTGTTTAAAGTAGAACCTCTTCATTAAAATGGTAAGGGGTGTATAAAGACCATCCATCTGATACAGCTGGACAAGGTTGAGGTATTACCTCACATATGCTTGGTTGACTCAATACAAACCAGTATATGAGTCCACATTTTCTGGTAAGTGTGTCCATTTTACTCCTTGGTGGTGGATTGCACAAACCAGTGACCAGTGTTTTTTAAATTGTGCCTTCACATGGGTATCTTCATCTTCACTTAAGGATTTCAATTTCTCGGAGGACTATTTTTCATTTTTCATTTTTTAATGAACTTTAATTTTGAAGTCATTGAACTTTATACATTCATTATCATTTTTGCTTTATCGATCACATGTTATTGATGTTTAGATTGCTGTTACATTTCATGTTTTACTATTTGTGTGCACAGTAATGCCGTGTACACACTATCGGATATTCCAACAACCAAACCGTGGATTTTTTTTTCCGACGGATGTTGGCTCAACCTTGTCTATCATACACACGGTCACACAAATGTAGTTGTTAATTCCGAACGCCAAGAATAAGGTGACGTATAACACGTACGTCGAGCCAAGAAAAATGAAGTTCAATAGCCAGTGCGGCTCTTCTGCTTGATTCCGAGCATGCATGGACTTTTGTGTGTCAGAATTGTGTGTCAGAAAATTTGAAAACCTGCTCTCAAACAGTTGTTGTTGGAAATTCTGACAGCAAATGTCCTATGGACCATAAACACAGTTGGAATTTCCGACAACAAGCTCACATCGAACATTTGTTGTCGGAAATTATGATCGCGTGTATGCGGCATAACAGTTTTCCATGTCCCATTCATTGTATTAATACTTGTTCATTGCACGGTATTATCCTTTTTATTTATTTAATGAATGACTGTAATATAAATAAACAATGAGAATAAAAGTTTACCATTGTTTGCACCCCTGGAGGCATGTCTGGCTATACTCCATCACATTTGCTGAACAATTTCCTTTGCACATAAACCTGGAAAAATATAAATAAAGACACGTGAATTTGAAAATAAATGAATACACTGAGTACTACTATCACATACAGACAGTATATTGATCAAATACTGATATATTGACACAATTTTTTTGGTAGTGGCCCTTGAATCAGAATGTACCAATCCAAAATCTGTGGCAGATGTTTGCAAAACCGTGCCAGTCCACTGTCCAGGATTGCAGGTGTAGGGGTTGCAAAAGCACAAAAGCACAAAAAAACTATAGCAGATCCTTTGCTAAATAAAAAGTGAGGCTAAAACCAATTAGAATGGCAATTTGGCTTTTTCCAGAAAGGCTACTGTGCTGTGGAGTGTTAATGAGCTGCAACATACTGTGCACTCGTGGGCAGCTGGGACTGAATCAAACAAAATTTAACAGAAAAATATAGAAAGCGCTCATTGCGGCCTACACACATCCTGCTCTTAGCCCTCAGAATGTTCTCAACTGGCTGAGAAACCTTTTTAATAAATACTGCTTCTTTTATTTTTGTGCTGTCCTTTGCACAAAAATACAGTTCGGCATAATGCATTAGTCAACATTTAATCCCAGTCTGGAAATAACTGTGACAGTGGCACAACATGGCACAGGTTGGGATTAGGGACCCTCTGTAGCCCCATGAATTTGCCAAAGTACTTGGCCACATTTGCATGCCCTGCATTCATTGTGCTACTTTTGCCGCGTACACACGATCAAACAAGCGGGTGGAAAAGTCCGGCAAACTCAAGTCCGCCAGACAATCCCCCCGTGTGTAGCCTCCGGCATACTTTTTTGACCCGAAAGTACGGCGGACTTAGAAAGTAGTTTTGCACTCCAATCTTCCCGCCGGACTCGCATTTCGGCGGACAATCCGGCCGTGTGTGTGCCAATCCGCCGTACTTTTGAAATGAACGGACTTTTCCCGCCCGGAGAAAAGTCTGCTCATTTCGAAGCGGGTCTCCAGGTAGGCGGGGCCCGCGAAGGAGACGTCGCTGGCCCCGCCACCTGGTATGGACTTAAAGGGGAACCCCAACGCCAAAAAAAATTGGCGTGGGGGTCCCCACAAGTCCACAACAGACCCTTGTCCGAGCACGCTACCCGGCCGGCTAGGAAAGGAGGGGCGAGTGAGCACCCCCCTCCTGAGCCGTACCAGGCCGCGTGCCCTCAACATGGGGGGTGCCTTGGGGAAGGGGGGGCCGCACGGACCCCCCACCCCAAAGCACCTTGTCCCCATGTTGATGAGGACAAGGGCCTCTTCCCGACAACCCTGGCCGTTGGTTGTCGGGGTCTGCGGGCGAGGGGCTTATCGGAATCCGGGAGCCCCCTTTAATAAGGGGCCCCCCGGATACCGGCCCCCCACCCTATGTGAATGAGTATGGGGTACAATGTACCCCTACCCATTCACCTGTAAAATAAAGTACAAAAAAAACACAACACACAAGATAAAATAATTTATTGCACAGCTCCAGGGGTCTTCCGTCTTCGGGGGTCTTCTCGTCGGACTCCTCCTCTATCTTCTTATAGCTCTTTTGCTAGCGGAGGAGCCCGGCATTCTTCTTCGTCACCGCGGCCTCTTCTTCCGACTTCGGGGGTCTTGTCCCCCTCTTCGGTTCTTCTGCCGGGCCACCGCTTCTTCTTATAGCTCTTTTACAGGCGGTGGCCCGGTCTTCTGTCGCCGCCTCCGCCGCCGCCTTCCGTTCTACTTCTCCTTCTTCTCCTGGAGATGTTGACTCGACGCTCTCTCCGGCCGCAATGCCAGGGACGCGCTGCGCGGGGACTTATATAGGGACAAGGGGCAGGGTCATCGGTGGGCTCCCGGATTCCAATAAGCCCCTCCTTTCCTGGCGGACTTTCCTCCACGTGTGTGGGCGAGTCAGTTCATTTCAAAAGTAGGGCGGATAGTACGGCGGACTTAGTACGCCGTATTAGTCCGCTGAAAAAGTGCCGTGTGTGGGCAAGCAGCCTGTTTGGAAAGTCCGACGGACAGTCTGGAGGGAAGTCCGCCAGACTAAGTCCGTCGGACAGACGGCTACGTGTGTACGCGGCTTTTGAAGGCTGTTAGGGCATACCTCCCAACATTTTAAGATGGGAATAAGGGACACCTATTAACAAACGTATGTAGGCATAGGATACGCTCCCCTGCCACACCCTCTTAAAGGAGAATTAAAAGAAAAAAGGTTAATTAAATCCACAAGGGCTTTTTTGTTTACCCCTACTATTCCTTTATATTGGCTTACATTTACAAATAAAGCGATTTAGAAATTGGATGAAAGGTTTAGCACTGGGAACAGGGGTGGACTGACAACTCATGGGGCCCCCAGCAATAGGAGATTATGGGGCCCCCAGGCAATCAGAGATTATGGGGCCACACAGTAGACACAAACACACACACACAGTATACAATCACACAGTATACACAGACATGTTTCTATTGGCTGAGAAGGTACTGGAGAGGTGGGGCAGCTATAATCTCAGGATTTTTAGACCAAAAGGATGTCGGTAAGGGACATTTCAGAGACAGATGTAAATAAAAAAACACAAATTTTTACATACTGTCCCTGGTTTTACTGAGGCTGGCAACCCTGATCAGGCCCCCTAGTGGCATGGGGCCCTCGGGCAGTCCGCCCCTGACTGGGAAACACGTTTTGAAAGCTAAAAAGTGCATTTTATATACAACTATATAGATCAGACCAAAATGGTGGACAAATGAGGAGGAAAGAGGGACTTTGCTCCAAATCAGGGACAGTCCCTCGAAATCAGGGACAGTTGGGAGCTGTGTGCTAGGGCATATTTATGAAACTCAAAGCTGTAAATGTTTTATCCATTCATGCAGGCGTATTTGTATGTTCATTTTTTTTAAGTGTAAAAGACATAAATCATGCTTGCATTTCTGTCTTAGGTTTGCGCTTTTCATCAAGAGATTCATCAAGAGATTCTAATTACAGTACACGATTCTGGTCCTTTCATGTGTAAATGAACTGCAAATAATTCCAGCATTAACCTTGACATAGCCAAGCTAATAAACATAGCCATCTGAGCATGCAGAATGAATATATTAATACACTTCCAAAAGGAAATTTTTTGTGAATTTCAAGAGCAGAAAACTCCAGTGTCCACCCACTGTGAAAAATGTAGCAATAATGGTGGAAAAATAAGTCTTTTATGTAGGACATTAGCATTGTTTCATGTAATAATTGCAAAATTCCACAGAGACCAGCCAATGCAAGCAAATGTTAGGCAGATGGCAGTGATAAAGTGCTCAGAGTAGAGCGCTATTGCTCATACTGTATCTGCCAATCAAAAAGCACTTGGGAAAGAAATGAGCTGCATCTGTGTTTTAATTACTTCAGCACAGTCATCCAGTAGAAATGCCAGCGCTGCTCATTCTCCTCTACTATGGCAGAAAACACATGTTTCTCCAACACATAATTTTATGATATACATTGCAGTTTGTTGGGTTATAGTGTTCACTGATGCAACTATTTTCTGACTTGTGGTTATATAATGCATTGTTAAAAAAAAAAAAAAAACTTTTTGGCAATACAGTACATAACTTATTTTCAGTAATAAACATTTTATACAGTGAAGTCAAAAAATGTGGCATGCATTTTGAAGAAGCTTGGCTGAAGTTCTGTCAGTAACTAGCAGACTGATGGATCATCGGTGACAAACTGACAGTCAGCTGTAAGTCCATTATCTGTTAAATACTGTCTGCTTGCCCTATTTCTGCCTCTTGCCCTGTGCCTCTGATACCTTGTGTATTTAAAATAGTACACAATTAGTGAGTTTGGTTACTCATTGCTAGGGATGGTCCCGATGTCCTAATCGAATGTAAGTTTTACATTGGGTGCTCGTTTGCTTACAAACTAACTGAACATATGGGGCGTTTGTGGCAAATTCCAGTACCGTGGAGTGCCCCATAATGCACCGTGAGATCGCAGTGCATTGATGGCTGCTGATTGGCCAAAGCATGCACCTGACCTGCATGCTTTGGCCAATCACAGCGCGATCTGCTGTGAAAGCCATGATTGTCTTTGGCCAATCATGACTCAGGGGGCTAAGTCCACCCCCCCACACTATATAAGGCTGCTTACACAGTGGCGGTATGTAGTGTGATAATGGAGATTGAGAAGTTGAGCTAGATTAGGCAGGTTAGTTAGTGGCGTGCAGGCAGTTTAGTGTATATATATATATATATATATATATATATATATATATATATATATATATATATATATATATATATATATATATCTATATATAAAAACACAGTGCAGTCAGTGTAGACCAGTGTTTCTCAACTCCAGTCTGCAAGGCGCACCAATAGGTCATGTTTTCAGGCTTTACATTATTTTGCACAGGTGATTTGATCAGTTTCACTGCCTTAGCCATTTCCACAGCTATTTCATTTGAGGGAAATCCTGAAAACATGACTTGTTGGGGCGCCTTGAGGACTGGAGTTGAGAAACACTGGTGTAGACTATATATACAGTACAGGCAATGTATTAATATATATATATATATATATATATATATATATATATATATATTAGGGGTGCAAATCTTCACTTGCGACCTCGCAATTCAATTTTATCACGATTATCCTGTCCACAATTTGATTTGATTCGATTCCGCGATGCATCACAATGCATCACGATTACTGCACTCAGTTTTCATCCAAAAAATTCAAGCAGTCAGAAGAACTACATTTTTTTATTTCATCTGTTCTTAAAAAAAAAGCAAAAAAACAAAACCCTCCCTGCATGTAGCAAAGTGTAAATTACAGCAGACAACTTAAAGAGGAGCGCCAGACTGCCCCCAAAATACTACAAGAGAGGGTCAGAGACTGCAGACATGATACAGGAGATGGTCAGAGACTGCAGACATGATACAGGAGATGGTCAGAGACTGCAGACATGATACAGGAGATGATCAGAGACTGCAGATATGATACAGGAGAGGGTCAGAGACTGCAGACATGATACAGGAGAGGGTCAGAGACTGCGGATATGATACAGGAGAGGGTCAGAGACTGCGGATATGATACAGGAGAGGATCAGAGACTGCGCACATACTACAGGAGAGGGTCAGAGACTGCGGACATGATTCAGGAGAGGGTCAGAGACTGCGGACATGATACAAGAGAGGGTCAGAGACTGCGGACATGATACAGGAGAGGGTCAGAGACTGCGGACATGATACAGGAGAGGATCAGAGACTGCAGACATGACACAAGACAGGGTCACAGACTGCAGACATGATACAAGAGAGGGTTAGAGACTGTGGACATGATACAAGAGAGGGTCAGAGACTGCGGACAATGTCCCCATAACGTATCCCCAAACGATAATGTATGCCATTTCATTAATTATGTTTTATGTATGTCATATTGTCTTAGTGATTGATTCACATCACAACTTCATTGATACCTCCTTTATTTTTATTTTTTTGTATGATTTATGGTTTCGCTCATCACTGACCCCACACATGCAGCATTGCATGTGTGGGATCTGTGATGAACAAAATCATAAATTATACAAAAAAAAAAGGTATTAATGAACAACAAATGTTTCTAGTGAAAGGCAACTGGTGTTTTATATTAAGGAGGCAAATCCTTCCGGGGCTGAAGTGGTTAAATAGCTATAAAAAGAGTGAGGTAAGCCTGTGTAAAATTAATGGAAAGCTGTTTTATTTTTGTAAAATAAGTACATTAACCACATAAAGACCAGGCCTCTTTTTTAGACTCTGTGTTTACAAGTTTTTGTGCTAGAAAATTACTTAGAACCCCTAAACATTATACATTTTTTGTCTAACACCCTAGGGAATAAAATGGCGGTCGTTGCAATACCTTCTGTCACACAGCGGTTTTACAAGCGTACTTTAAAAAAAAAAATACACATTTTGAATTAAAAAATAAGACAACAGTAAAGTTAGCCCAATATTTTTTTTATATTGTGAAAGATAATGTTATGCCAAGTAAATTGATATCCAACATGTAACGCTTCAAAATTGCGCCCGCTCGTGGAATGGAGACAAACATTTATCCTTAAAAATCTCCATGACATTTAAAAAATTCTACCGGTGCGTTACACGTTCTATGTTTTGCGTTACAGAGGAGGTCTAGGGCTAGATTTATTGCTCTTGCTCTACCAATCGCGTCACTGCGATACCTCACATGTGTGGTTTGAACACCGTTTTCTTATGCGGACGCTACTCATGTATGCATTCGCTTCTGCACGTGAGCTTTTTACACAGTTTAAAAAAAAAAATGGTGTCACTTTTATTCCTATTACAAGGAATGTAAACATCCCTTGTAATAGAAAAAAGCATGACAGGACCTCTTAAATATGAGATCTGGGGTCAAAAATACCTCAGATCTCATATTTGGACTTAAATGCAAAAAAATTAATAATAATTTTGTCATTTTGAAATGACATTAAAAAAACGTGCCTTAAAGAAATATGGACGGAAGGGACTTTTTGACCTCGCCTTAAGGCCCTTTTCACACTGTGATGGTTCGGGCTTCGGCGGTAAAGCGGCGCTATCTTTAGCGGCGCTTTACTGACGTTTTAGGGTGGGTATGCGGCCGCTAGCGGGGAGGTTTAAAACCACCTGCAAAACGCAGCTGCAGCGGCGCTTTGGCGGCGGTATAGCCGCGCTGCCCCATTGATTTCAATGGGTAGGACGCTATTTTTAGCGCTGTAGCGCCTGAAAAACGCCCCAGTGTGAAAGGGGCCTAAATAACAGAGGAATCCACAAATTTGAGCACTTCTCTAAAATGCTGGAGACTGACCTGCCTCCTCCCATATTTCACACTTTCCTACTGGCCTGTGAAAATAGGAAAAAAAAATAATCCCAAATGTTAAAACCAACTTGAAATGATCATTTTCATAGATTATGGTGTACAGAAAGAAATATGGTAGGATTTATTCATGGTTTAGCATAATCTTTCCCAAATGCCCTCAAGTTTGAAATGTGAAAAAATACAAGGGCAGTGTTTATCTCTCCTCTTCTTTTCAGCATATAATTTTCTCCAAAACTGCAAGTTCATTTCATGGGTAATTTCATTTTAACCAGCAATAATTAAATTACAATAAATTATAGTTAACATTACATTCAGATGCTGAGTTTTTTTGATGAGTCTAAAACACATGATGTGAATCACCAACAAAGATAAATTGTTGGCTTTGTACATGCTTTAATTCCATAACATTTTAATCTCTAATGGTGTTGTCCTTTTTCGCTGTATTTAAGTTTCTAAATATATATGTGTGCTTACTCATAAATATAAATCAATTAAATTCATTTTCTTCAATATGAAACGAGAAAAAGCCATGACTCAGCCGTAGCACCAATTAGAGCAGTATAAAAATGTTAGCTTTAATTAGCCACACAATGTAACTTTGAAAATAGTAATAACTGCATTTTAGGGCCTGTTCACACCAGCATCCATTGAAAATGCCAGGTACGGACATTTTATATACGTTTTCAAACCAATTTGCATGTACATTTCAAGAGCTTTGAATCATATTTGGCAATTGTAAACACGTCCTTTTAACTAGCATATAGATTAAATTATATGTAGGCATTTTAGAGAGTGTTTCCATGAACTGAAAGGAGCTAGAAATGACAGGTTCACGTGTTTCCGTAGACTGGAATAGCCTAGAAAATTGCTTCTTGAAGAATATTTCACTCCAAAGCACAATGCCCCAGTGTTACTAATCTCTGTGCAGTTGGCCAGCATTCCACAAAGCTTTATAGCACATTTAGTTCAGTAACATTTATATACTGTAGTCTAACAAGACGAACTGTCAGGCCGCGTACACACGCGCGGACTGTTCGCCCAACCTTGTTCGGCAAACAGTTTGTCAAACAGTCCGCTCAAAATTTGCATGAGCGGACTTGCCCACACACGAGCGGACTGTTTGACGAACAAGGTTGGGCAAACAGTTCGCTCAACTTTTGAAATGAACGGACTCGCCCACGTAAGGAGGAGGCAAATCCGCCCATTTCGAGCGCGTGCACTGGTAGGCGGGGCCCGCGAAGGAGACGTCGCGGGCTCCGCCGCCTGGAATGGGCTTAAAGGGGAACCCCAACGCCGAAAAAAATCGGCGTGGGGGTTCCCCCCAAGTCCACACCAGACCCTTGTCCGAGCACGCTACCCGGCCGGCCAGGAAAGGGGGGCGAGCGAGCGCGCCCCCCCTCCTGAGCCGTACCAGGCCGCGTGCCCTCAACATGGGGGGGTGCCTTGGGGAAGGGGGGGGCCGCGCGGCCCCCCACCCCAAAGCACCTTGTCCCCATGTTGATGAGGACAAGGGCCTCTTCCCGACAACCCTGGCCGTTGGTTGTCGGGGTCTGCGGGCGGGGGGCTTATCGGAATCCGGGAGCCCCCTTTAAGAAGGGGGCCCCCGGATACCGGCCCCCCACCCTATGTGAATGAGTATGGGGTACAATGTACCCCCACCCATTCACCTGTGAAATAAAGTACAAATAAAAACACAACACAGGGGGAAAAAATATTTTATTGCACAGCCGGGGGTCTTCCGTCTTCGGGGGTCTTCTCGCCGGACTCCTCCGCTATGTGTGTGTAGCTCTTTTGCCAGCGGAGGAGTCCGGCTTTCTTCCTCCCCGCCGCCGGCCTCTTCTCCCGACTTCGGGGGTCTTGTCCCCCTCTTCGGTTCTTCTGCCGGGCCACCGCGCCTGGTCCGGTGGCCCGGTCTTCTGTCGCCGTCTTCCGTTCTTCTGTCGCCGCCTTCGGTTCTTCTGCCGGGCCACCGCGCCTTCTTGTAGCTCTTTTACAGGCGGTGGCCCGGTCTTCTGTCGCCGTCGCCGCCTTCCGTTCGTGTTCTTCTTCTTGTTCTTCTTGTTCTTCTCCAGGCGATGTTGACACGTCGCTCCCTCCGGCCGGAATGCCAGAGCCGCCCTGCGCTGTGACTTATATAGTGACAATGGGGCGGGGTCACATGGTATATGTCACATGGGTTGATGTCACATGGTGACCCCGCCCCCTTACGATGTCATAGTCCCCATGTGACATCAACCCATGTGACCAACCCATGTGACATATACCATGTGACCCCGCCCCATTGTCACTATATAAGTGACCGCACAGCGCGTCCCCGGCATTCCGGCCGGAGAGCTCGTCGAGTCAACATCTCCAGGAGAAGAACAAGAAGAACAAGAAGAAGAACACGAACGGAAGGCGGCGACGGCGACAGAAGACCGGGCCACCGCCTGTAAAAGAGCTACAAGAAGGCGCGGTGGCCCGGCAGAAGAACCGAAGGCGGCGACAGAAGAACGGAAGACGGCGACAGAAGACCGGGCCACCGGACCAGGCGCGGTGGCCCGGCAGAAGAACCGAAGAGGGGGACAAGACCCCCGAAGTCGGGAGAAGAGGCCGGCGGCGGGGAGGAAGAAAGCCGGACTCCTCCGCTGGCAAAAGAGCTACACACACATAGCGGAGGAGTCCGGCGAGAAGACCCCCGAAGACGGAAGACCCCCGGCTGTGCAATAAAATATTTTTTCCCCCTGTGTTGTGTTTTTATTTGTACTTTATTTCACAGGTGAATGGGTAGGGGTACATTGTACCCCATACGCATTCACATAGGGTGGGGGGCCGGTATCCGGGGGCCCCCTTCTTAAAGGGGGCTCCCGGATTCCGATAAGCCCCCCGCCCGCAGACCCCGACAACCAACGGCCAGGGTTGTCGGGAAGAGGCCCTTGTCCTCATCAACATGGGGACAAGGTGCTTTGGGGTGGGGGGGCCGCGCGGCCCCCCCCTTCCCCAAGGCACCCCCCATGTTGAGGGCACGCGGCCTGGTACGGCTCAGGAGGGGGGGCGCGCTCGCTCGCCCCCCTTTCCTGGCCGGCCGGGTAGCGTGCTCGGACAAGGGTCTGGTGTGGACTTTGGGGGAACCCCCACGCCGATTTTTTTCGGCGTTGGGGTTCCCCTTTAAGCCCATTCCAGGCGGCGGAGCCCGCGACGTCTCCTTCGCGGGCCCCGCCTACCTGTACACGCGCTCGAAATGGGCGGACTTTCCGAGCGGGAACAGTCCGCTCATTTCGAAAGTACAGCGGACAAGCCCACACACGGGCGGACTGTTCGCTCAAACACAGTTTCAGCGGACAGTTTTTCGGAATTTCCGAAAGACTTTGTCCGTCCAACTGTCCGCTGAAACTGTCCGCTGAAAGCCCACACACGAGCGGACTGTCCGCCCAAACACTGTTCAGCGGACAAGGTTGGGCGAACAGTCCGCCCGTGTGTACGCGGCCTCAGTAGGAATAATTGAACGTGTAGACACTGTTTAGTGGCTGTATGACCTCATATCAGGGCTCAAGTCCTGCGGGAACGCATGGGAACGGAGTTCCTGTACTTTTTCCATAACAGGAACTCAGTTCCCGTTAGCAGCCGCGTCCTGTAAGACTTTGAAGTATGCGAGCTGTGTGGCAGGTGCTACAGCAGCAGCCGCGGACACAACTCGCAATAATAAATGCCGCACAGCAGGGGTGGACTGACCATTCAGGCATTGCCAGTAGGGGACCCCATGACAGCTTCCGCTTCCATCTACCTGTCAATCACAGCTAGCTGACAGGTAGATCAGGTCCCTGCTGCTAAGAGATTGTATTTAGTCAGACCTCTCATTATGCGCTCTTCCCCGCCGGCCTCTCCTGATTTCATCCCCCCCCCCCCCCCCGCAGTCTCCTGCATACTTGCTCTGTGTGTCCCACTGAATCCCCCCCTCCTTTATCTTCAGTGCCATATGAGGGAGGAACATCAGTTTTGGGTGGTAAGCTGAGCACAATACCTGGCAAAGTTCAATGCCAGGAGGGAAGTTTATGTGAAAATATGTGAAGGGTTAGAATAGCAGCGAGTGTGTGTTGGAGCCCTGCAGAGTTTGCAGCCCCCCAAGCTAACATACATCTACTAAGCAGGAACACATCACTATCTCCCCAAGTATTCTGTCCAGATAATGTGCAGTTCATTTATGACCTTTCCGTTTAACCCTGTGTTATCCAAACTCTGTTCAATGAAAAGTGTAAACTCACCACATAAACACTCTATATACAAAATTACAAAATAACATTCCCCAATAAAAATCAGAACATGATGTTCACATTTGCATGGAAGCACAATTGAATGAATGCTGAATATTCAGAGAATTACCGTATTCATGTTTATCAAAGATTTTTTTTTATTTTTATGTACTAACAGTTAATACGAAAATTGGATGAAAAATACCACTTTTGAAGTGTTTGTGCATATGAGCGTTTCATCTTTTTTTTTTTGGCGGGGTGTGCACAGCCTATTGCATTATGATATGCACCCCAAAGCTCAAACACACATGCCTTTCTCTGCAGCCTCTGCAGCCTCACCTGTATGGGGCAGCGAATGAATGGAAAGTGCTCTCAGCTGAGTGGCTTTCTATTCATTCACAAACTGAAGCAAAATAAACAGTTAACTATTCTTCAGTTATGAATGGACACAGTTAGCGAGTGTGTTGACTGTTAATTTAGAAAAGGAAGGGGCCGCTATATTACATATTCACTAGCGCCTTTCCCCGCTATCCATCCTGGAACATCCTCTGCAGCAGCCAGGAGTAGAGGAGAGGAGGAAAACCAGCAGCACTGCGGGGCAGGGGAGCCAACAGGGAAGGGGGAGCCCAGGCAGTAGGGGGATTTAGCACTGCACATAACAATTACAGTGTGCCCAGGCACACCTGTCACACCCCCTGCGCCTGTGTAAATATCCCATAAGAGCACCGCAATTGTAATTGTAATGGCATGCAGGGGTATGGCCATAGATGAAAGTAATACCATGTATATACTTGTGAATCCAGTAGGCTATATTCTTGCACTATTATGTGATCAAATGGATTTATGCACAAATATAAATGCAGTAGTATTAGTACTTCACCCACAGGAAATGCAGGGTGGGGCAAATTTTCCATGACCATGTGAATAACGGTTACATTATTTGCATGGATGCTGGCATTGCAGAATTCTGTCCCTTAGGTACTATAGATTTAAAATACCATATAATCCATTTTAAATGGTTGATTTTTTACTAAATACATCAAAAGTTATTTTAACCACAAAAATACATGCTGTATTTATCTTTTAGAGAATTGACCCCTGTATAGCTTAGCCCCCAAACTGTAAAAAGAAAAAAAATCTCCTTTTACTGAGTAGAGCCACAATTTCTTTCTACAGTCTTTGGAATAAAATGCTAAATTGCTGAAGCTGTAAACAGACATTGGATACATTTATACATGTTAACCACTTAAGCCCCGGACCATTTGGCAGGCCAAAGACCAGAGCACTTTTTGCGATTCGGCACTGCGTCGATTTAATTGACAATTGCGTGGTCATGCGACGTGGCTCCCAAACAAAACTGACTTTGTGGGTTTTTGTGGGTTTTTTCCCACAAATAGAGCCTCCTTTTGGTGATATTTGATCACCTCTGCGGTTTTTATTTTTTGCACTATAAACAAAAAAAAGCGACAATTTTGAAAAAAATTCAATATTTTTTACTTTTTGCTATAATAAATATCCCCAAAAAAATATATAAAAATAATTTTTTTCCCTCAGTTTAGGCCAATACGTATTCTTCTATATATTTTTGGTAAAAAAAAAATCGCAATAAGCGTTTATTGATTGGTTTGCACAAAAGTTATAGCGTCTACAAAATAGGGTATAGTTTTATGGCATTTTTATTAATTTTTTTTTGTATTAGTATTATTAGTTTGTATTTTTTTGTATTTATTTTTTGTATTAGTATTGTACTAGTACTAGTATTGGCATCAATCAGCGATTTTTATTGTGACTGCGACATTATGGTGGACACACCATACCATACCATACCACACCATGTGTAAATGTTGACACATTTTTGGGACCATTCACATTTATACCTTGATCAGTGCGATTAAAAATGCATTGATTACTGTGTAAATGTGCCTGGAAGTGAAGGGGTCAACACTAGGTCGCACTGCAGGGGTTAAGTGTGTCCTAGGGAGTGATTCTAACTGTGGAAGGGAGGGGCTATGTGTGACACATCACTGATCACCGCTCTTGATTACAGGGAGCTGTGATCAGTGACACTGTCACTAGGCAGAACGGGGAGATGCTTGTTTACATTAGCATCTCTCCGTTCTTCCTCTCCATGAGATGATCGCGGGTATCCCCGCAGACATCGAGTCCATGAGACCCGCGATCCTACTCACAAAGCTTGTGGCGGGGGTGCACGCGTGTGCCGCTGACAGTGCGCACAAGATGGCACATCAGCAAATTCAAAGGGACGTACAGGTACGCCCATTTGCGCAGCCGTGCCATTCTGTTGAGGTACATATACAGGCGGCGGTTGGGAATCGGTTAATTAGATCACCTCCAAGGAGTCTCTGTTTCCAAACTAAACAAAGGTTTAACATTACAGTATGTTACATAGCATACAAGGCCAATATCAGTATGTTTGGCCTCAAACTTCTTTAATAAAATATTCCTTACTATTGTTAGAGTATTTATGTTGTCTTTGAGTCCAGGTACAGGTCAATGTTGTTTCAGGAGTTGGAGCTGGTTCTCATGATTTGGAGCTGGTTCTCCATAGAGCATTATAACATAAGGCAAGTGGTCTGAAGCCCCATACACACTATCAGTTTTTCTGCCCAGTTTTTCCTTCAGATTTATCAAAACCATATAATATGAGGTCAGACCTTAGGAGTTTCAATTTGTATGCAATCAGGCAGGCCCTTGCACTACATGGCTTGGGAAACCCGAAGGAAAAACTCAGCATAAAAACTGATAGTGTGTATGGGGCTTTACTTTCAGAGCAGAATTGGCTATATCATAAAGGGGCACTGATAAAACCACCACTGACCTTCTTCATTTTGTTTCTTTTCTGCATATCCGGTATTTGTTTCTTTAAGCCCTTGTACACATGGTCGGACATTCCGATGGACAATGTCCGATCGGACTGTGTTGTCGGATAACCCGACCGTGTGTGTGCTCCATCGGAGTATCCGACAGACCAAGTTTACCAGCTGGGCTATAACATTTTCCGACAACATGATCCGATCGGACTTTGTCCGATCATGTGTAGAGAATTCCGATCGGACAAAGTGCCGCGCATGCTCAGATCAAATTCCTAGAGCAAAGCTATTGACTACTAGCCTGAACGTAGTCCCGTCCTAACTAAATAACGTCATCACGTTAATTACGATGAGATTTTCTGACAACTTTGTCCGACTGTGTGTATGCAACAGTTTTGGACAAAATACGTCGGACAAAATCCGACGGATTTGGTTGTCGGAATGTCTGACCGTGTGTACAAGGGCTTAGTGTGCAGAATTTTTTAATGCTGCAAAACATTATGGTCAATGGCTCACTAGCCGTCCTATTTTTATTCAATTATAAATGATCAAATTCCTTTTTTTGGCATGGAGGTCCTCTTTAAATATTCCCTGCCATGTAATGACCACTATAGCCATGTTCTAATTTGGAGACATGAATAAACTGTGAAGTGTGTTCTTTTCAGAACCGTGTATTATTCCGTGAATCTATTGATATGACAGATACAGAGTTGAAAGCTATTGCTTATTTTTCCTTACATTGTGTCTGTCGCTGTCTCATATTCTTTACCACCTGGTCTTCCTGCTCTCCCCCCAATGCAAACAACAATGCTGTGTGGGCGAGAAGTACCGTACTATGTATGACGTACATAGGAGATCTAAAGGTTGTGTGTCGCAGCAAGAGAGCAATGTTCATAACAGCAATCATCATTGCTTATAAAATGTTCTTATTATATTTCTTGATTTCAATCGTGTACTAAAATTGTCAATGCAATAACAAAGTAAGACATATATGTGAAAATATGTTTTCATTTCTCATAACTGGTTATTAACATTTTTTTAGGCAATAGACGTCTCTCACTGAAAGTAAGGGCAATACCAATAAAAATATGCATCTGATGTAAAACTAATTTGAAGGCAGCATTTTTAAAGAGCTGGATTTGCTGGAGCTGCAGTTCCGTTTTGGGGTGAGTGAGAAATGAGAGGGGTTACCCAAGATTAGCAGATGTTGCACAATGGGCACCAGGCAGACAATAGAACATATTTGGACTGGCTGCATGGTGCAGTTGGCAGGAGGGAGAGAAAACTGCAGCAGTGTTTAGTCTGGTTGGAGGACCCCCTTCTTCAAGGCTAGATATTCACCATAGGGTGGGTACCAGGCAGTTTTCAGGACTTTCACTCCCCAGTTTAGAACAGTTTATGGAACTGACAGTTGATGGATAATGTTGCCCTGCAGTGTTAGGACTGTCACATGGGGAATTAACCTCCCTGGCGGTACGATTATTTCGGATTTTAGGTGCTAAAAGCGGTACCATTATTTTGCATGAAAATTTGGCGTTTTATATTGTAGTCCTGTAATTCTTAGGAATAACTCTCTTAAATCTGTCCAAACCAGAGTCTAGCAGACATCCCAGGTATAATAACGTTTGAAAAATGAAATCATAAATTATAATATAATAAATAATTATAAATAATTGTACCAAATAATAATATAACAATAATAAAAATTATTCAATAATGTAATCAAATCAAAAACACTGAAATTTGCTCAGTTGCAGAATTGTCACTGTCATTACTTTTCAGTATTTGATGACGGATCTCCCCACAAATCGCTATCGCTCAATTCTGCGAGTGATTCTAATTTATTATCGCTATTTTCTGGCTGGTCTAAAACCATTTTTGATGTAAAAGGACAGTTTTGGTTGCTATGGACAATCTCCAGTTTCCAGGCATAAAGAACAGTTTTTATTACATAAAACTGCATGCAGGACACTGGGCAGACCACTAGGGACAACGGGGATGTGAAATATTTACATACAGCAATGTAATCTGTAAGATTACATTATACTGTATGTTTACTGTTTGTTTCACTTTTTGAATTTGGCGCCGATCTCAGTCCCCGTGCGTCGCAACGCTCGCAGGGCACGGAGATCGGCGATGTGATGCATCGAGCGAGACACGGCTTGCTCGTACAGCGGGGAGACAACGCTGGATCCGAGGGAGAAGGTAAGTAAACCTCCTCCTGGATCCAGCGATGCAGTCCCGAGTCTGGCTCGGGGATACCGCTTTTGGTATGAAAATTCCACCCCGAGCCAGACTCGGGAATACCGTCAGGGGGGTTAAGCACCAGATCAGTGTATCTATTATCTTGCATTGCCTGAAGCTGTGTATATGGGATTTGCTTGTCCATTGCGGTTCCTTTGGAAAGTCATATTGCAGCAGTAAAGAGCTGTACTGTCTAAGCTGGTACCCAAGATCTATTCCTTTGTAAATAGTGCAACACTAAGCCCTTGTGCACACGGTCGGAGATTCTGACAACCAAATCCGTTGGATTTTGTCAGACGGATTTTGTCCGAAACTGTTGCATACACACGGTCGGACAAAGTTGTCGGAAAATCCGACGTGATTACATTATTTCGTTACGAGGGGACTACGTTCACGCTAGTAGCCAATAGCTTTGGTGTTGGAATTTGATCTGAGCATGCGTGGCACTTTGTACAATCGGAATTCTCTACACATGATTGGAATATGTCCGATCAGAGCATTTTGTCAGAAAATTTTACCGGACAGTTGGAAAAGTTGGTCCGTCGGATACTCCGACGGAAATAGTCCGATGCAGACCACACACAGTCGGAATATCCGACAAAACGGTCCGATCGGACACATTCTGTCTGAATCTCCGACCGTGTGTACAAGGGCTTATGGGTACTGGAAGCAGCTAGCTTGTGAACTGTGTGTCTGCAGTTCCCTAGTGCCTGATTAATGTTTTATTTAGTTTACTTTTTGTTGCTTTGTTTCTTCTTGCTTCCAGTTTCCTGTGCTCCACAGTTTGCATGTGTTAGCCCTTGTACACACGGTCGGATGGATCCGTTGGATTTTTGGATTTTTTCCAACTGATTTTGTCCGAAACTGGTGTTGCATACACACGGTAGGACAAAGTTGTCGGAAAATCCGATCGTTCAGAACGTGATGGCGTTTGTTTGTTGCGACGGGACTACGTTGTGGCTAGTAGCCAATAGCTTTGGTCTCATAATTTGATCTGAGTATGCATGGCACTTTGTCCGATCGGAATTCTCTACAAACTTTGTCCGATCGGATCATGTTGTCGGAAAATTTTATATCCAGCTCTCAAACTTTGTTGGTCAGACAAAAGTCCGATGGAGCCCACACAGGGTCGGATTATCCGACAACACAGTCTGATCGGACATTTTCCGTCGGAATTTCCTACCGCGTGTACAAGGGCTTATATTAGATTTATACACAGTAGTCTGGGTCTGGAAAATTGGTAAATATCTGAAACAACCTTTTTGAAAGGTCTTGGAGCTTGAGTGTTTTGGAAGAAATTTTGCCTCTAAGAGCCTAGGTCCTGGTACAGGGCCTTGGTGGCTCTCCAAGTCCTAACCCAGGCTACCCGGAGGAGGTGAACATAAGAGCCGGGGAAACTGGAGTAACACAGGAACCTCCACTGATTTAGTACTACAGTCACACACCTGGTAAAGAGAATACAGAGGAACATCTGCTTTATAAATGCTACCTCAGCTTTCCGCAGGAGAGCATCAGCATGGAGAAGTCTAAACATCCATCCAGGGACTGTTAGCTGTAAGATTCCAAGGTCTAAACTTTTTTCAGTACTCCTCCAACTATTTTCAAGATAATCTACAAGACAAAATTAAAGCTTTAAAGCTAAACTCCAGGCACAACTTAATACTATTCTTGCAGTGGAACTCTATGTGTACTGCAAGAGTTAAATACTTGTTTGTGTCCAGGGTATCATTAAAGTGGTTGTATAGTCATTTTTGGGACTTTTACCTACAGGAAAGCCTATAATAAGGCTTACCTGTAGGTAAAAAAAAAAAAATCTCCTAAACCTGTATGGTTTAGGAGTTATTCCCCTCACGATGCGCCGCTGACTGCAGCGGCGCATGTGCACAGGGGACTCTCGGCTAACAGCCCGGTAGAAGCCGGACCCTGCCGGGAAGAAATCTCTGCGCGCATGCACGGGCGCTGTGAGTGGCCGGAGCCGCAATACCCGGAAGAAACGCCGAGGGAACATGTCAGCTCCCTCGGCGTGGATCGGGCCAGATGTTGGGGCCTCGTTCTATAATGAGCTAGTATGCGGTACATACTAGCTCATTATGCCTTTTCCTTTGCAGGTGGGAAAAAAACAAAAAACACATCAACGGGTTTACAACCGCTTTAAAGACCAGTTTAAATTAGCTTATCTCTCACCCCCACAGGCTTCTTCCTCTCTATAGGTCTTCTGCTCCATTGATTGCAGGGACTCTGACTTCACCACATACCATACAGGACCAGTTGTCTGCTGGAAGAGCATGGAATAAGGTAAGTAAAACGGGTTTTAAATTGTACCTGAGACAAAAACAAGCATTTAACCTTTTCAGTGAGGGGGTAGCCCCACTACAGTGCTAGTTTTACATTTTCTCTGAAGTTCAACTTTAATTCAAGGATTGAATTTTCTTTATTCAAGATTTAGAAGTGAGATTATCATCAGGGTGTGATTTTCTTCAGCACATTTAAAATGTCAGAAGAAATCAAATCCTTGTGTCAAGACTATGTGGTATGAAACTCTGCATTAAAGTCAACCTCATTTTAATAGACAATGGGGTTGATTTACTAAAGGCAAACAGACTGTGCACTTTGCAGTTGCACTCTATAAGTGCACTTGCTCCAGAGCTTAGTAAATTAAATAAACCTTCACTTTGCAAAGAATACCCAATCATGTGCAAGG
Source organism: Lithobates pipiens (assembly GCF_037356315.1). Taxonomy (NCBI): domain Eukaryota; kingdom Metazoa; phylum Chordata; class Amphibia; order Anura; family Ranidae; genus Lithobates; species Lithobates pipiens. Next base: position 140,894,975 of record NW_027507790.1, read on the forward strand.
ATAATATAAAAAAAAACTGCATTTTTGCTTGCACATGGTTGGATGATGGAAGTCAGCAGAGCGTCTGTTCAATTACTAAGATCTGGAGCAACTGCACTTGCAGAGTTGCACTTGCAAAGTGCACAGTATATTTGCCTTTAGTAAATCCACCCCTTTGTGTCTCTTACAAATTAATACACCACCAACTTATACATACTAGGCAAACATAAGGATTGTCACCTGTTACTAATATCAGACATGAAAGAAGCAGTAAATAGAGAAACAATTCTCGTGCTAAGACCTCAAACAAAGAAAGCTACTGGCACAATACTCTGGTGAAAATATCATAATATGGAAACAAAAAAGTGCAGCGCAAATATACAAACTTTCTCAAAATATCTTGTGTAAAAAACAAGAATTATGAATTAAAGTACTTCAAAGTGCAAAAAAAGGTAAATAAATACAATAAATAATGACATCAAATACATATAAAAATGTGAGCAATTCTATTATCCAAAAGTGCCCGATTCAATAAAACTCAAAATAACCATCACAAGTTAAAGTGCTGGTGTACAATTATTATGAGTAAGTGCATATGACAATACACCATGAAGTCCTTCACATTGAGGTATAGATGACTTCAAATGAAATGGAAAGAAACAGCAATTTATGGAAACATGTGCAGAGATATCAACAGAGGGAGAGATATATAAAAGATGTCCAAACACCCAAGGAAGGATCACACCACCCTAGTGCCGCAATTGGGAGGCTTACCAGAAGCTTGAGACCCTGGTTAAAATGGTCAACACAAGCCTTACTCAGTTGCAATCCTTCTGGCCAATCGTCACCAGCTCCCACCACGATCATACATATAAGAATAAACCATTCCAGCAATCCTACTAATTGCAATGAGATCAGCGGTCTCCAGCTCAACCAGCCAACCTCGTCATCATAGATATGAGAATGAAGCAGAAAGACCAACCATAGCGAAGTCCCAATTGTACATAAAAATGTTTAATCAAGTATCGCACTCAAGTTTAGCGGTATTGAAGCATGTACAGTACATCAGAGAGAACGACTCCAGTCACCCAATGAAAAAATGGCCACAATCGGGCCACACATGCATGGTTTGTATATTACTGCTGCACTTTTTTGTTTGCATGAAAGAAGCAGTGCAGCCTAAAGTCTAGTCCAGATTAAACCTCCTCTATTTGTTGCAGCATACCACAGAACACAGCATGATTAGTAGTGTGTATCAGGAGTGTGTATTGTGCGTGGATCAGAAGTACATATTGCACAGAGAACATGGTTCAGGAGTGGGTATTGTTCCGTATGCAGAAGTGTGTATTGTAGAGGGGTGAGAAGTAGGTAACTCAGAGGCCAGTATACAACCAATAATTACCTTCCTCTCAAACACCCCCTGCCAGCCTGTAGAGGAAAAGAGTGCAGAAAACTTCTTCTAACGGTTTCTGACTTCTATGTTTACAAGTAACAGCGGTGAGCACAGGGCCAGTGCCAGTCAGAGGGGACCTTATAGAATGATTTGCATTTTAGAATAAAAAAAAAAAGTTTACTGCACAGACACAGTATACAAAAAAGTGCAGCGCTCAAATGGTAAACACAAATATTACAGTGAGCAAAATACGTTTTGAATCTTCTCCACAGCGGATGCTTCCTATTCTGTTATTGGAAGATTAAGTTTGCACTATTGATTGGACTTTTTTTCTTTTATAATATTTGTGCTTATCATTTTAGTCTGCACTTTGTTGTCTATTTATTTTACATGGTTTGTATAGTCACCTTTTTTGCCAGCTGCCCTTACTTCTGAGTGCTCACTTGTTCTCTTGCATTCACTGCACAGTATGCAGAACGTTTCTAGTCTAACAGCTAGAGTTCAATCCAGTACAATAACAAAGATACTACAAAGAACAGATATAATGTATGATACAGTACATGTGTTTCCCCCATAAGCCTAACACTTAACTTAACCTCAAAAGTACAATTACCCCTGTAACTAGTACCATTGTGGAGAAATGAATCTTCAAATTTCACAATAGAAACTGAAATCCGTTTCCTTACTCCTTATTAAATCTGGCAGAAGAATTGAAAATTCTTTGGCAGATTTTGGATTGAAAACATCCAAAACAACACCATTCTACAGAAATAAATACAAACAAATCTTAAAAAAAAAAAAAAAAAGACCTGAATATGCATTTTAGGAAAACTTTCTGGGAAATACAGAACAACTCGCAACACAGAAAAAAAATCTTCTATATCCTAAATGTCAACATCTGCCTCAGCTTTTTTCAAAACCTCTACAAACATTCTCAAAGATGAGCTAAATAGAACACACATTCTTCATCAAAAGATTAAATAAAATGGAGGAAAGAGGAAATAACTGATAAAATGTAACGCCTGAAAAGTAAAAAAAAGCCAGGAGAATGGATGGAATTTTGTCAGTGTTGATTTAACACATGGTCCTAAGTAATGGTTGCTAATGTCTAGCACGGTCCTGAGTGTTGGTTACAAACATCAAGTATGGAACAAAGACCTCAAAGCACACATCCAAAAGAGTCAAAACCAATATAATCAAGCCAACCACCACAGGATATGTGTCAGTAGCACACTGAGGAAAACTGTTCAACAGTGTTCTAAGCAAAAGAATATTCATATGTAGTGATGGACGAACTTCCGACGGGACGTTTCGCGAACGCGAAATGCGAACGGACCCAAACGTTCGCGAAACCGACCGTTCGCCGCGGGCCCCATTGACTTCAATGGGAGGCGAACTTTGCAAACCTTCATGTCGAATTTGCGGCCACGTGGTAATTATTAGGGGGTAAAACGTAGTCCCACCATCTGGACAATGACATAATACATGTATGAGGTGAATTTGGGATCGATAACTACAAGCATTTTTATTTTATTTGGGAAATTGTTCTAACAATTCAGGACTATGGAGTTAATGAAGGCAATGGAGGAGAGGGAAGGTCAGGGACCAGGGTAGGCAAAGAAGAGGGTGCAGGAGATGATCACCAGCAGCGTGACATACCGGAATGACACATGCACCGTGATAGAGGCATCTGACAGCAGCACCGTAATACAGAGCACTGACAGCAGCACCGTGACATACAGCGCTGACAGCAGCACCGTGACATACAGCGCTGACAGCAGCACCGTGACATACAGCGCTGACAGCAGCACCGTGACATACAGCGCTGACAGCAGCACCGTGACATACAGCGCTGACAGCAGCACCGTGACATACAGCGCTGACAGCAGCACCGTGACATACAGCGCTGACAGCAGCACCGTGACATACAGCGCTGACAGCAGCACCGTGACATACAGCGCTGACAGCAGCACCGTGACATACAGCGCTGACAGCAGCACCGTGACATACAGCACTGACAGCAGCACCGTAAGCAGCCCCAGGAGGAAGTCAGCACAGCACAGGGATGGTGTGATCCCCTCATAATAAGAACCCCCAGGAGGAAGTCAGCACAGCACAGGGATAGTGTGATCCCTTCATAATAAGAACCCCCAGGAGGAAGTCAGCACAGCACAGGGATATCATAAGCAGCCCCAGTAGAAATATGACACCGCTCAACCTCTTCAAAGAGGAGGGTAGGGGCATATAGTACGGTGTGCTTTTTTGGGTCAAGGAAGTGAGCCAAATGAATTAAGAAGGTCTGTGTGCTTGATTAAAAAAATAGTTTATAGACATATACATGGTCTACTGGTCACATGTGTTGAATTCCTCCGAGATCCATGCCTCATTCATTTTTAGAAATGTGAGGTAGTTAACACTGTGGTGAGCTAGGCGAGTACGCTTATCGGTCACAATCCCCCCTGCTGCGCTGAACGTCCTTTCGGACAGGACACTGGATGAGGGGCAAGCCAACAGTTCGATTGCAAATTGGGCAAGCTCTGGCCAGAGGTCAAGCCTGCCCACCCAGTAGTCTAGGGGTTCATCACTCCTCAGAGCGTCCACATCGGCCGTTAACCCAATGTAGTCGGACACCTGACGGTCTAGGCGTTCCCTGATGCTGGATCCGGATGACACCTGTCGATGGGTCGGCTGAAAGAATGACCTCATATCCGAAGTCACCAACACATCTTCAAACCGGCCTCTTCTTGCAGGCGCTGTTGGATTGGTACCCGCAAATCCTTCTCTGGGAGTGGGAATTGCTCCTCTGCCAGCGCACGCAAAAGCAGAATGCAGCATTTCTCGAAGCAAGGCCTGGAAGTGCTGCATTCTGACAGCCCTCTGCGACGGCGGTAACATTTCCGCCATTTTGTGTTTGTACCGGGGGTCTAAGTACGTTGCCACCCAGTACTGGTCCTTGACCCTCATGCTTTTTATACGGGGGTCCCTATTAAAACACTGGAGCATGAAGGCCCCCATTTGCACTAAAGTGGAAGCGGTGTGGTGGCCTGGCTCCTGCTCATCATCCAGGATAATGTCGTCCTCTTCATTCTCCTCTCCCCATCCTCGCACAACAGGGATCCCAGAAAGGTTTAAAGCATGCTCTTCTTGCTCCTGCTCATCCGCCCCGGCACCATCCTCCTCTGACTCCTCATCAGACTCCTGTTGTTGACTTGTCTCAGATAGAGTAGCCCCCCCTGGGAATTCATCCAGCATTGCGACTTCCTCATCTTCCCGCTCCTGCTCCTCCACAGCCTGATCAATGACACGACGCAATGCACGCTCCAGAAAGAAGGCATAAGGTACCATGTCACTGATGGCGCCATGGCTGCGACTGACCAGTTTGGTGATCTCCTCAAATGGCCGCAGAAGTCTGCATGTGTCGCGCATGAGCAGCCACTGGCGCGGTGAAAAAAAACCCAGCTCCCCAGAACCGTTTCTTTCGCAGAGTTCATACAGGTAGACGTTAACTGCACGTTTCTGCTGGAGCAGCCTATCAAGCATATAGAAGGTTGAGTTCCATCGCGTCGGGCAATCGCAAATAAGACGTCTGACCGGCAGATGGTGTCGCCGCTGAATGTCAGCAAGGCGAGCCATGGCCGTGTAAGATCTTCTGAAATGGGCCGAGATTTTCCTTGCCTGCCGCAAGATGTCCTGGACCCCAGGGTATTTGACAAGGAATCGCTGCACGACCAAGTTTAAGACGTGTGCCATGCACGGCACGTGCGTGATTTTGCCCTGTTTCAATGCGCTAAGCAGATTGGCACCGTTGTCACACACCACTTTACCAACTGTCAAATTGAGCGGTGTTAGCCACTCATCTGCCTGTGAACGCAAAGCTGAAAGGAGTGCCGGGCCAGTGTGGCTCTTTGCTTCCAGGCACAACAGACGCAGCACGGCATGGCAACGTCTCACCTGGCATGTGGAATAGGTTCTGGGGAGCTTGGGCGGTGCAGTGGAAGAGACGCTAGCAGCGGAAAAGGAGGAGGCAGCTGAGGAGGAGAGGGAGGAGGATGGAGTAGGAGGAGGAGAAGAAGAGTCAGGCCTGCATGCAATCCGTGGCGGTAAAACCAAATCTACACGGGTGCCACGGGTTACATGCTTGACGGCCGTCAGAAGGTTCACCCAGTGGGCAGTAAAACTGATATACCTTCCCTGCCCGTGTTTGCTAGACCACGTGTCTGTGGTCAGATGTATCTTGGCACCGACACTGTGTGCCAGAGATACATTCACTTGCCGCTGAACATGGCCATATAGCTCTGGGATGCCCTTCTCTGAGAAATACTTCCTTCCTGGGACCTTCCATTGTGGTGTTCCAATGGCCACAAATTTGCGAAAGGCCTCCGAGTCCACCAGTTTATATGGCAGTAGTTGGCGGGCTATGAGTTCTGACAAGCCAGCCGCCAACCGTTGGGCAAGAGGGTTATCCGGCATCATCATTTTTTTACGCTCAAACATTAGGCCCACGGAAGCCTGCCTTTTTGCAGAAAAATGTGAGCTTGGCGTGATGGAAGGTGGAGTGGAGGACAATTGTGAGGAGAGAGGAGAAGGAGAAGTAGAAGACGAGGCTGGACGGTGAGAGCCTGCAGTGTGGCTTTGTGTGTTCCGTTGCTCCCACTGGGCTCGGTGATGGCTGCTCATGTGCCTTCTTAAGGCGGTCGTCCCTAGGTGAGTATTGGGCTTACCGCGACTAACGCGTTGACTGCAAAGATTGCAGATGGCAACGCTATTGTCAGCAGCGGACACGTTAAAAAAAGCCCACACTGCGGAGCCATGTGCCGGTGTCCTGGGAGCGCCAGATGTGACCGTACATGGTCGATGACTCGCTCCTGATACATTTGCAGTCTGCTTTGTCCCTGCTGTGCAATGTAAGTCATTGCTGCTTCTCCTCCCTATCTGCTGGTCCATATCTCCCTCTGAACTCCCCTCCTCTTCCTCTCTTGTGGGCACCCACGTGACATCACTAGACACGTCATCATCAACGTCACCTTCCCCACCGCTATAAGTAGAGATCTCGGAGTAGGCAGCAACACCGGGGACCAACCTCCTCCTTGGGCTGATCTGGGTACTGGCGTCAGACTGCTGAGTAGCGCTTGTTGCTACCTCCTCTTCCTGATCCAATACCAAGAGTGGCTGCGCATCAGAAATGTCCTCTTGATATGGATCGGAATATAATTCCAGTGACTCAAGCGGAAGGTATGTGGTGGTGGTGGTGGTGGTCGTGTTGTTGGTGGTAGTGTCTTTGGGGGTGCACATAGCAGAGAGTGAAGAAGAGGGTGCAGATCGAGAGGATGAGGAGGGTGCAGAAGAGTAAGGCTGAGCGAGCCACTCAACCAAGTCTGGTGCATCCTTTAAAGTAATTGAACGCACCTTCTGCAACTTCCCACTTTGGCTCAAGCCTGTTGCTCCTGCCCTACCCCTACCACCCCTGCGGAAGGGCCTGCCTCTTCCTCTGCATGTCATTTTTTAAATGACCCTGTGACAAAACTCTTAGTCCCTATACCGCTGAAGGACTGCTGCAGTATAGGTGAGCGGTCAGCAGTGGTGCACGTCAACCCTATCTATTGTGGACCTATAGCGGTCCTTACAGAACAGCAGACTGTACCGCACTCAAGCCTATGTACCGTAGCACCCTATACCAAGTTACCAGTCCTTATAAGAACTTTTGTGGACCAAGCAGGTTGTGTATTAGTGTTTAGCAGACTGTACGTCAGTCCCTATACCGCTGAAGGACTGCTGCAGTATAGGTGAGCGGTCAGCAGTGGTGCACGTCAACCCTATCTATTGTGGACCGATAGCGGTCCTTACAGAACAGCAGACTGTATCGCACTCAAGCCTATGTACCGTAGCACCCTATACCAAGTTACCAGTCCTTATAAGAACTTTTGTGGACCAAGCAGGTTGTGTATTAGTGTTTAGCAGACTGTACGTCAGTCCCTATACCGCTGAAGGACTGCTGCAGTATAGGGCAGCGGTCAGCAGTGGTGCACGTCAACCCTATCTATTGTGGACCGATAGCGGTCCTTACAGAACAGCAGACTGTACCGCACTCAAGCCTATGTACCGTAGCACCCTATACCAAGTTACCAGTCCTTATAAGAACTTTTGTGGACCAAGCAGGTTGTGTATTAGTGTTTAGCAGACTGTACGTCAGTCCCTATACCGCTGAAGGACTGCTGCAGTATAGGGCAGCGGTCAGCAGTGGTGCACGTCAACCCTATCTATTGTGGACCGATAGCGGTCCTTACAGAACAGCAGACTGTACCGCACTCAAGCCTATGTACCGTAGCACCCTATACCAAGTTACCAGTCCTTATAAGAACTTTTGTGGAACAAGCAGGTTGTGTGTTAGTGATTAGCAGACTGTACGTCAGTCCCTATACCGCTGAAGGACTGCTGCAGTATAGGTGAGCGGTCAGCAGTGGTGCACGTCAACCCTATCTATTGTGGACCGATAGCGGTCCTTACAGAACAGCAGACTGTACCGCACTCAAGCCTATGTACCGTAGCACCCTATACCAAGTTACTAGTCCTTATAAGAACTTTTGTGGACCAAGCAGGTTGTGTATTAGTGTTTAGCAGACTGTACGTCAGTCCCTATACCGCTGAAGGACTGCTGCAGTATAGGGCAGCGGTCAGCAGTGGTGCACGTCAACCCTATCTATTGTGGACCGATAGCGGTCCTTACAGAACAGCAGACTGTACCGCACTCAAGCCTATGTACCGTAGCACCCTATACCAAGTTACCAGTCCTTATAAGAACTTTTGTGGACCAAGCAGGTTGTGTATTAGTGTTTAGCAGACTGTACGTCAGTCCCTATACCGCTGAAGGACTGCTGCAGTATAGGGCAGCGGTCAGCAGTGGTGCACGTCAACCCTATCTATTGTGGACCGATAGCGGTCCTTACAGAACAGCAGACTGTACCGCACTCAAGCCTATGTACCGTAGCACCCTATACCAAGTTACCAGTCCTTATAAGAACTTTTGTGGAACAAGCAGGTTGTGTGTTAGTGATTAGCAGACTGTACGTCAGTCCCTATACCGCTGAAGGACTGCTGCAGTATAGGGCAGCGGTCAGCAGTGGTGCACGTCAACCCTATCTATTGTGGACCGATAGCGGTCCTTACAGAACAGCAGACTGTACCGCACTCAAGCCTATGTACCGTAGCACCCTATACCAAGTTACCAGTCCTTATAAGAACTTTTGTGGAACAAGTGAGTTGTGAATGTTTAGCAGACTGCAGCAGAAGGGCAGCAGTCAAGTATAATATCCTTTCTATATTTGGAAGAAAGAATATTATACATGTACAAGCCTATTACTGTACCACTGATACCAGTCCTGAAAAGAACCTTTGTGGAACTAATAATAACAGCAAGTCTTTAAAATTACCCTCACTGCCTGACAACACTGCTTCCTTCCTGTCCCTATACAAATTGGCAAAAAAAGAGAACGATTAGTGGTTACTGGAACAGCTCTTTTGTGGACCTTGATAGTAACAGCTAATGATGATGATGATGATGATGATGATGAAAGACTAATCTGGCTGTCCCTGTAGCATACACCGTCCTTTCCCTTTCTCTAAACTAACAAAAGACACTCAGGCTGCTGCAAGAATCAGCAGCACAGCAAACCTATCAACACCTAACACCTATACCAGTCCTGAAAAGAACTTTTGTGTACCAAATAGCTAGTGGTTTATCTCTCCCTACTCCACACAGGAACCTGTCCCTATCTTAACAGAAGAAAGAATGTAAAATGGCCACCGGATCGGGTGTATTTATAGGTTAGGGGGAATGTACAAGTGTCCATGTGCTGTCATGTCTCAATTGGCTGTCCTGTATCACATGATAAACGTGTCACCAAAGGTTAAAGCTCTTGTATACATTAAACACGTAAGTCCGCCGCGGCGAACGACGGAAAAAGGCGTTCGAACGTGCGGACCGCGAATGTCGGAAATTCGCCGCGAAACGACCGCCGGGCGAACCGTTCGGCCATCACTATTCATATGTCCTCATATATGTCCTCAGCAGAAGCCAAGCAGAGTTCATGGCAAACCATTGCACCACAAATCACATCTACGTCCTACACAGTCTCATCAAGAACCATGTCCACAATAAAAAGAATGGGAAAATAGTTGCTTTGAGGACTTTAAGTACTTCAAACTTTAAACTACTGGGGAGTGGAATAGCAAGGAAAAGGATATCATGTATTGTACTGATACTGAGGGAGCTGTAGCACAAAGGCGAATGTGAAAAATACTTCTGTCCGGCCTGTCGAGTTAGACGGGGCTGCAGCCCATGTCCACTATCTTTAACGAATACCGTACATTAACAAATTGGCTGAAGCTCCAGACTCCTCCTATTACCAGGATACACATGACACAGAGATACAATTCCTGCTGTATGTGGATGATCTCCAATTACTGTCACCAACAGAAAGATGACTACAGTCAGGAAATGGGAGAGAAATATCGTGTCCATTTAACACATATCTTGAAAAAAACATAATGAGCTAAGGTAGTCATGTCTAAAGTCAGACCCTTAGTTCCGGTTTAATGTGGCCCTAATAAATTGTATATATTTATATCTTTTGTGGCCCCCAGGACCACAAAATATATATACTGTATTTATCAGCGCTGCCTCGGAGGGGACAGGGAGGGGGCGGGATGAGCGCCTTCAAATTACACACAGCAAAATCTCCTGTTTACTCGGCGGCATCTGTAATAGGATTGGATGTCTGTTCTGTCTATCACAGGAGGCGGGACTTTGTATTAAAGAGGCTGCAGAGTAAACAGATTTTCCTGTATGTAATCTGTTGGTGCTCATCCTGCCCCCCTCCGAGGCTGCAGATAGGCATGGATCAGGCTGCACTGATGGCAATGGTAAGGCTACATTCATGGCAATGGTAAGGCTGCATTCATGGCAATGGTAAGGCTACATTCATGGCAATGGTAAGGCTGCATTCATGGCAATGGTGAGACTGCATTCATGGCAGCAATGAGGCTGCATTCATGGCAGCAATGAGGCTGCATTCATGGAAATGGTAAGCCTGCATTAATTGCAATGATAAGGCTGCATTCATGGCAATGGTGAGGCTACAGATTGACACTGATTAGGCTGCATTGATGAGCACTGACCCTTATTTTGCTTCACAGTTCTTTATTTAAAATGTAAGTTTTTCCTGAAATTTCCTTCTTAAATTGAAGGTGATACATATCCAAATAACATGCTTGAATAATCCTGAGCAACACGTGGGGATTCGTTGGGGCCACAAAAGACACACACACACACACACACACACATATATATATATATATATATATATATATATATATATATAATATATACTGTGTATATATATATATATATATATATATATCCAAATAACACACCCAAGCTCATCTCTTTACCACACACAGCCACAAAGACAAGAGAATTCTTGTTGGGCAGTGTATTAATGCTCAGACGAACACATTTAGACCAAATTCTAATGGTTCAAAGAATGTCAGGCAAAATGGCCGACCCTCACGCATATTCACTTCATCAAATCTGGCCCTCTTTGAAAAACGTTTGGGCACCCCTGACCTAAGGTATCAATGACAGTCTGTAGACATAAAAATGTAATTAATCCCAATTAATGGCACATTCCAAGAGAGAATAACATGGTGGATAGACATAGGGCTTAGAAAAACTAAACAAAAGGATAATCTAGATAATTTTATCTATAGCCTAGTCGCAATATAGAGCTCCAACATCCTTTAGGGTAGGTCTGGAACCGTTTAAAAGGTATGGGCAGTCAGAGGTGATGATAACCAGAGTAGAAGCATAAGCAACTAAGATAGTAGGTATGCAGGGCTAAAAAAGAAAAGAACTTGCAGACCAACAGGGTCCATAATATTGACGAAAACACAGAATAGCATCATCGTGGGACAACAGTGAGGGTACCATAATAGCTGGCCTACTCCAGAGATAAGACCCCAGCCTATTAACAAACATGTTTGTTTATAAAGTAACAGCCCCAAAAGCTCAACTATCAGTTTTTGACACCAAGCCAAGTGCTTTTGACAATGCACATTTCTGATTATGGCACTGCAAGCACAATGTTCATTTTTGTGCATTTTTTGTGCGTTTCTGGGAATGTGGGCAGAAACACACATTTCTATAGCAATCAGGTGTGAATGCAGCCTTAGGATTTGTAAGTTGCAACATATTACATTTTTGGGGGGTTTTAATGCTGCTTTAACTTCCTTCCCAACACCTAACCCATATTCTGCTGCATACTCACCTTCTTCTGTGCGGAGATCCTGTGTGTCTGGAGCAAGCAGGTTCCACACTGAAACCGTACAGTACTGGGATCTCCAGCCAGAGGAAACTGCTTTATGTATTCTCCTCTTATCATGAGGTATAATGGAACTATAGCATATGGGAAAGTGGTTGAATTATGATAAAAAGAAGTCCCAGTACATGCACTAAGTGGTAACTGTTGGAAAAGTAATATAGGTCACTGTGATATAGTTTATTTTAAAATCATTATACTAATGTTTTGGCATCCACTTATGATAGTCCTTCGCTATTTCCATTCTGGTGTACTGGTACTAAAAACTGTCTGACACTACCTGCTATCTGCTCAATGGCAGTCATTTGGGTTTGATTCACATACAGTACAGTATAGGAAAGAATCACCGCCTTTAAAATAATCACATTTTGTTGCTTTGCAGCCTGAAATGAAGACAGACACCATTTTTGTTTTATCCAGTTTTATTTACTTTGTGCAACTTATAACATCCAAGTGAAAGATATAACACCAACATGCCAGAAAAAAAAATGTACAAAAATCAAAAGCAGAATTAATAAGTTAAAAAAAGGTTCACCTAAAAATTACTTGTAAACTCAATCAGGTGTAGCTAATCACCTTCTCAATGGCACACAAAGTCGTTTGACTTTCAACTGTGATCAGCTGTGGTCATTTTGATGAGCTCAGCATGAAAAGAGCTTTCTTGGAGCAGTTCAGTTCCTGCTAGTGCAACTGAAGCAAACACTCAACTATGGGTGGCAAGGCACTGTCAAAAGATCTCCAGTATAAGGTTGTGGACAGGCACAAGTCAAGGAGATGGCTACAAAAAAAAAATTCAAAGGCTTTATCAATGACTATAAGCACAGGGAAGTGGAAGGCATTTGGCACAACACAGACCCTCCCTGGATCAGAACATTGCTCCAAACTGGATGAAAGAGTCAGGAGGAAACTGGTCAGAGAGGCTACCAAGATGTCTACAGCAACTCTGAAGAAGTTGCAGGAATTTATGACAAAGAGTGGTCATTGTGTGCATGTGACAACAATTTCACAAATTCTCCACAAATGTGGCTTGTATGGGAGGGTTGGAAGAAAAAAGCCACTCCTCAAGAAAGGCCACATGCAGTCAGGACTGATCTTTGCCAAAATGCACCTTGGAGATTCTGTGGCCACATGGAAAAAGGTGTTATGGTCAGATGAGACTAAAACTGAATTATTTGGCCTCAACACTGAATGATATGTCTGGTGGAAATCCATGGAGGTTATAATATCCTGTTATGGGGGTGTCTCTCTGCAGCAGGGACTGGAGTACTTGTCAGGATAGAAGGAACAATTCAGTCAAATTCTTGAGGAAAATTTGCTGCCCTCTGCCAGAAAGTAAGCAATATGAAGAAGATTTACCTTCCAACATGACAATGACTTATAGCACACAGCAAAAATGACCACACAGTCACAGGAGAAAAAGGTGAAAGTCCTTGCATGGCTTAGTCAGAGCCCAGACTCAAATCCCATTCAAAATCTGTGTAATGACTTGTAGACTGCAGTCCACAAACAGTCACCATCAAATTTACCTGAACTTGAGCAATTTTGCAAGGAAAAGTGAGCAAATATTGCAAATCTAGATGTGCAACGTTAGTAGAGACATAGCCCAACAGAATAAAGGCTGTAATTAAAGCAAAAGGTGGTTTAACAAAACATTGACACAAGGGGGTGATCTTTTTTCCAACTCAGTGATTCTGTTTTAACAAAAAAAATTCTGACATGTTGGTGTTATATCTTTCGGAGCCAACACATGGGCGGATTGTCTGATCGTGTGTACGCGGCATAAGAGTGAGAGCTGTGTGTTTAAAGACTGCCGATCTCTCAGTTTTTAGTCTTCAGTGAGCAGAGCAGAGAGCTGATAACTGTCAGTCACCAACCTTCTGCTCTGCCCTTCCAGCTCTCACTGGAGTTCTGAGCGTTGCAGGGGGCAGGAGTGGCTGGCTTAATCTCCCAGCAGCTCTCAAAGAGGCTGAGCCAACTGCAGGTCCATGCACCTGGGTGGATCCCTACTGTAACGTCGGGATCGATTTAGAGCCTGAATCGGCTAAGTGACATCAGCCAACCGAGGGAAAATATACATGCATCATACATTCTAGGAGGAATACAACTAAGAGAGTCAATGATTGAGAAGGATTTGGGTGTTTTGGTTGATCATAGACTTAAAGTAGTTGTAAAGCCTATTTTTTTTTTATTTATTAAAATAAAAAATAAACTTACCTGCTGTGTGCAGTGGAATTGCACAGAGCAGTCCATTACCCCCCCCCCCCCCCCACACTTCTGCAGTCCCCCTCTGGCACTCTCTGCTCCTACGTTTATGTGTGTGCCCCCATTATAAGCCATGTACCATGGGGTACATGTGTGAGTGCTCCCCCGAGTTGCGCTGTGTGTTTCCATAGACACACATAACGCGGCTCAGCCATGCATCGCGTTCCCTCCTAACAGTATTTGGCTGACAAGAGCAATGGCTCCCACTGTCTCCTGTGAGTCCAGAAAATGAAGAAAGAAGATCTGCAACAAGGCACATTGCTGCATCGCTGACAGGCTCAGGTACGTGCATGGGGGTAGGGGAAAAAGTTAATGGGGAATTTTTTCCTAACGCAATGAATGCATTAAGGTAAACAAATCTTATGTTCTGTACACACAGTTGAACTTTCCGATGACAAAATCCGTCATACTTTTTCCAACGGATTATGGCCCATACTTGTCTAGCATACACACGGTCATACAAAGTTGTCGGAAAATCCGATCGTTTAGAACACGGTGACGTACAACCCCTATGACGGGACTATAAATGGGCCAGTAGCCAATAGCTTTCGTCTCGTAATTTATTCTGATCATTGTCATCATGCGTGGCACTTTGTCCGTCAGGATAGTCGGAAAAACATTTGTAGCGCCCACCTTTAGGTGGGTGCTGGTTAAGTAAATGTTAGGTAAATTTGCCAGGGCCTTGCACTTTAAGGCCTGGTTGTTCTGTTTGGTTTGGATGGGAAGAATGTCAGAGTAGAGAGAGGAGGGTGGGGCCACCTACATTCTGCCCTGAAAGATCTTCCTTACCTTCTATTGAAATGTTCTAGAAGGAAGGTGGGCTGGGGAGGGGGTGCAGGCAGTTTGTATGGAGAGCCCTGGAGGAATCATTAACTTGTATTGGCAGGGGCAGGTCTCGCATATAAACTGGGGGTCACATGTTCCTAGGAGGAGATGGGAGGAGTTGGATCCAGAATAGCAGCAAGAATGTAACCCACAAGGAGCAGGCTTGAAGGCCTGGTGGTTCAGAGACCCCAGCGCTGGATAGCAGGAACAAAACCTGAAGGCCTGAGGGTTCAGAGACCTCAGTGCTGGATGGTTTCACAGAAACTAAGTCACCAAGTAACTCCGGGAGAAGTGGAACGGGCATCCCAGCTTGGGATGATTCCAGCCATGCGGAGCGTGAAGTAGCTGCAAAGAGGATGGAGTAGACTGGGATATCATCCAGGACTTTCCTGACCTGATGCGGGAGGATTGCAGGAGTCAAGATAGGCAGGTGAGGCCTGGGGCTCCAGCATCCATTTACCATGATGCTTTTCAGAGGGGCATAGGTCAGTTCACGATGGGAAAGGGACTTTAACTACTCTCAGGAACCAGGAGGAAGAGGCAGCTCATATTTCTCAAATAACCCTGTAACATACTGCAACTAAGAAGAATAAAGTTCGTTTAACCACTTCCCACCCGGCCTATAGCAAAATGACAGCTGGTCGGTGGTCCAGTTATCCTGACTGGGCGTCATATGATGTCCTCCAGGATAACAGACGTTGCGCGCCCGTCGGGATGCGCATCTCGGTGATCGGTGGTGCGCTGTGTCAGTCTGACACACCGCTACACCGATCTCTGTAAAGAGCTTCGGTCAGAGGCTTGTTACCACTTGATCAGCCGTGTCCAATCACGGCTGGTCACAATGTAAACCGGAAAATCCGTTGATTGTTTTTTCCTCACTCGTGTCTGGCAAACGTGAGTAGAGGCGAGCCGATTGATGGCTCTCCTGACAGGGGGGGTCTGCGCTGATTTTTTATCAGCGTAACCCCCTCGTGGATGGCCACACTGGACAGGGAAGCAGCCAAGACTACCAGGGAAGGGGGCAACATGTGAGTGGCCAGGTATGTACCCCATGGCCATCCACATGTGCAAATGAATGCCCAAACAGTGCCCACAAATGGGCTATGACTGGCACCATTATGTAACAAATGACTTCAGTAATGCCCAGCAATGCCACCCATCAGTGCCCATCAGTGCCACCCATCAATGCCACCCATAAGTACCCATCAGTGCCACCTCATCAGTGCAGCCATATCAGTGCCCGTTATTGAAGAAGAAAACGTATTTAACAGAAACAAAGAAAAACTTTTATTTTTTCAAAATTTTCGTTTTTTTTAATTTGTTGCGCAAAAAATAAAAACCGCAGAGGTGCTCAAATACCACCAAAAGAAAGCTCTATTTGTGGGAACAAAATGAGAAAAAATGTGTTTGGGTACAGTGTTGTATGACCGCGCAATTGTCATTCAAATTGCTACAGTGCTGAAAGCTGAAAATTGGCTTGGGCAGGAAGGTGTCTAAGTGCCTGGTATTGAAGTGGTTAAAGTTTATACACTGTCTGCTGTTGTGCTATTCGGGCAGGGGTGGAAGAACGGACACAGTTAACGGTAAAGATATGAACACACCCAGCAGCTCCCAAGGGAGTAGTGCGATACACATTATAAATACCCTTTTCCCCTTTTTTTTATAAGTGATCACATACCCTCTGTTCTCAGCTGCATAAGGAGCTTAGAAAGCCGGGGGAGGAGAAACAGAAACACACTGAACATCCCAGTGAATGGCTGTGCAGGGGGAGGGGGGCATGTCATCATTGGAGCCTGGTCATTGGAGGAGAGCAGGTTGAGTTCCCAGTACAGCTAAAAGAACAATGAACATATACAAAGTAAACAGGGTAAACATAAAAATAAATGCCATACAGCAAATATGGGGGACCTTACAGAAAGAGACCCCATACTCACACATGGACTGAGCCAACGTGCATGCACTGCTGGCTATCCACTTTTTTGCAATAAAGTTTTTTCATTGGATGTGTTTTATAGCAGAAAGTAAAACATTGTTTTTTTGTTTTGTTTTTTCATAATTGTTGGTCATTTTTGTTTATAGCTCATGAAAATAAAACAGAGGTGATTAAAAACCACCAAAAGAAAGCTCTATTTGTGGGGAAAAAAAATAGAAAAATGTTATTTGGGTACATGACTGCACAATTATCAGTTAAAGTAACACAGTTCCATATTGCAAAAAAATGGGGGGTATATTTTCTGGAGGTCAAGTGGTTAAAGCATGATCAATTCCACAGTGCTCCTGCAGTGTAATTTGTCCAATTCTATGTTCTAAAATACGTGGTTGATCCTGCCTGTTCCTAGGTTCCCCTATGTGTACTGACCACGGTAATCATGGCTGTAGAATCATTTTCCTGTGGTCAGTTTAGGTGCCTCCATCATCCTGCAGTCTCCCCCTCCCTCCCTTCCTGTCAATTCCTAATCTTTGTGTGATAGCCGACATCCAGACCCACCCCTCTCCTCCTGCTGCTATTCACCTGCGGCTGTAAAGCCAGATTATAAATAACTGGCATCCCCTCTGTTCTGTGTGTCAGTTTTTTTAATATTATAAACCTAAATTACTTCTTGCACAGTGCCACTGTGCAGTCTTATGACCACCCTCTGCTGGCTGGCATACGTCAGAGGGGAATTTCAACCCCTCCCGCTGCTCTCCTTAGATCGGGGAAGGAGAGCAGAGGGAGGTCCAGTGACTGCACAGTGGGGCTGTGCAAGAAGGTATTTAGGATTATAATTAAAAAAAACTGACACGCGTTGCTTTATATCTTGCTATGTTATACCAGATGCCAGTTATTTATAAATCTGGCTTTAAGACTACTGTAAATGCAGTTACGTATTTATTTAAAAAATAAATAAATGTATATACAGTATACAACTAGTATAAATACACTCTATTACCAAAAGTATTGGGACTCCTACCTTTACACGCACATGAATTTTAACAGCATCCCAGTCTTAGTCAGTCGGGTTCAATATTGAGTTGGCCCACCCTTTGCAGCTATAACAGCTTCAACTCTTCTGGGAAGGCTGTCCACAAGGTTTAGGTGTGTGTCTATGGGAATATTTGACCATTCTTCCAGAACCACATTTGTGAGGTCAGGCACTGATGTTGGATGAGAAGTCTCTGCTCTAATTCATCCCAAAGGTGTTCTATTGGGTTGAGGTCAAGACTCTGTGCAGGCCAGTCAAGTTCCTTCACCCCAAACTCACTCATCCATATCTGTATGGACCTTGCTGTGTGCACTGGTGTGCAGTCATGTTGCAATAGGAAGGAGCCGTCCCCAAACTGTTCCCACCAATTTGGGAGTATGAACTTGTTATGGTATGCTGATGACTTAAAGTATTACTAAGCCCAAAACAGTTAAATCTGTCTGAATATGCAGCATAGCATGCTTGTTATACTCACTGAGGAACTTAAGGGGTTAATCCTCTGCATTGTGTAAAAAGGCTGTTTTATCCTGTATGCACAGATCTTCCCCCCAGCTCTGTCTATCTGGGGGAAGCCAGCTAACACAGGCAGGGTAGCCAGCCTGCACATGTTCAGTTTTGTCTTTTATGCTGGAGAGAACATTTACTTGTTCTGAGAGCTAGCCAGGTCACATGATATTGGCATATACACACATGTGGGCATGTATACAGGCTGCAGTGGAAATCTCCTCCTACCTGAACTCTCAGCACTGGAGAAACTGTGCAGTTTATCACTGACCGTGGTATACAGATCAGCCAAAAATGTATATAGTGGCAATGTTTTATTGTAGAAAGAAGATTTATAAAATGTACAAGCTCTGGGGGGGGGGGTGAACTATTTTCATATTACTGGGTTTAGTAACACTTTAAGAGTTGCCTTCACTGGAACATGCAGTACTGCATGCCTCTTGCGAGACAGCGCTCTCAAATCGAGTCAGGATTGAACAAAAACATCTCTTATTGCGAAACGCTGGTAAACCGTGTTACCCGCAATCCACGGTTTTACTATATACACTATAGGATTGTAACAGACCTAGGCGATCTTACGGCACTCCAAAGAGAATAGTAATGTGGCGTGCATAGTGCCCCATCACCATTCTATCAGCCCCTGTTCTGAGCCACATTCCTGTCTGAATTTTGTGTCCGGGTTTCAGGTGGACTGAAACCCGAACACATGATTCAAAACCCGAATTGTCCGGGTGAATCCCAGACAGGTGGCAACCCTAGTTGTAGGGCTGTGTTTATCCCATAACTGGGTGACTGGAAATGCAAATCCCAACAGAGTTTCCAAATACAAATTTTACCTGTGTTACCTGTTTGCCTGGAGTACAGTTTTAAACGGTGTAGTGTTCTTGTCTTTGTCCTTATAAATGTATAAAATGAATTGATGAGGCAGAACACACCCCAGGAGACGTAGAAATGTCACTAAAACAAATAACAAAAAATCCGTCATAATTGTGTCATACAAGCCCCTTGCATACAGCTTGGCATTGTGCGAGCAGACGTGCGATGAGGTGGTGCTATGGCAACCAAGACAGAAGCCTTTAATTGCTTTAACAACTTCCTTAGGCTCTGCTACAGGGATTCGATTTGCTAAGTAGGAAATGATGGCTGTCAGAGCCACTGTGTGACAAGCAGCCTGAAAGCTCAATGAATACTGAATCTCTTTATAATGATTAATCATCTAACAAGAGACACAAGTATTGGACTTACATCGATGCCAGCCATTCTTACTTCATTAGAGTCTCCTCCACAGGTCAACAGTTCAGGAGAAAATGTCCTTAGCAAATAGCACTGTATTTGCATATTATATTCTGTCTTGCTCCACGTCAATATCTCGTTTGATAGCCAGAAATGGGTTTTTTCAGTAATTAGTGGCTTTTTTAATGATTCCAGGTTGTCCTTTGGGAAGAAAAATAATGATACTATTGGAATTTACTTTCTTTATGGGATGCAAAGGTTGCAACTTGGGCTGTTCCCATGCTATTTAGATTCTAACATATATCAAAAAGCTGTTTGTGCAATCATACAGTATCTTGCAAAGGTAAGTACACCCCTCACATTTTTGTAAATATTTTATTATACCTTTTCACCAGTGACAACACTGAAGAGATTACACTTTGCTACAATGTAAAGTAGTGAGTGTACAGCTTGTACAACAGTGTACATTTGCTGTCCCCTCAAAATAACTCTGGAAAATTTCCAAATTGGGCCCAAAGTGTCACTATTTTGTGTGGCCATCATTATTTTTCAGCACTGCCTTAAACCTCTTGAACATGGAGTTCACCAGAGCTTCACAAGTTGCCAATGGAGTCCTCTTCCACTCCTCCATGATAACATCACAGAGCTGGTGGATGTTATGCCGCGTACACACGATCAAACAAGCGGGTGGAAAAGTCCGGCAAACTGAAGTCCGCCAAACAATCCCCCCGTGTGTAGCCTCCGGCATTCTTTTTTGACCCGAAAGTACGGCGGACTTAGAATGTAGTTTTACACTACAATCTTCCCGCCGGACTCGCATTTCGGCGGACAATCCGGCCGTGTGTATGCCAGTCCGCCGTACTTTTGAAATGAACGGACTTTTCCCGCCCGGACTTTTCCCCCCCGAAGTCGGTAGACGAGGCCGCGGCGACGAAGAAGAATGCCGGGCTCCTCCGCTAGTAAAAGAGCTACAAGAAGATAGCGGAGGAGTTCGGCGAGAAGACCCCGAAGACGGAAGACCCCCGGGGCTGTGCAATAAATTATTTTATCTTGTGTGTTGTGTTTTTTTTTGTACTTTATTTTACAGGTGAATGGGTAGGGGTACATTGTACCCCATACTCATTCACATAGGGTGGGGTGCCGGTATCCGGGGGCACCCCTTATTAAAGGGGGCTCCCGGATTCCGATAAGCCCCCCGCCTGCAGACCCCGACAACCAACGGCCAGGGTTGTCGGGAAGAGGCCCTTGTCCTCATCAACATGGGAACAAGATGCTTTGGGGTGGGGGGGCCGCGCAGCCCCCCCTTCCCCAAGGCACCCCCCATGTTGAGGGCATGTGGCCTGGTATGGCTCAGGAGGGGGGGCGCTCGCTCGCCCCTCCTTTCCTGGCCGGCCGGGTAGCGTGCTCGGACAAGGGTCTGTTGTGGACTTTGGGGGGACCCCCACGCCGTTTTTTTCGGTGTTGGGGTTCCCCTTTAAGTCCATACCAGGCGGCGGGGCCAGCGATGTATCCTTCGCGGGCCCCACCTACCTGGAGACACGCTCGAAATGAGCGGACTTTCCTCCGCGTGTGTGGGCGAGTCCGTTCATTTCAAAAGTAGGGCGGATAGTACGGCGGACTTAGTACGCCGTATTAGTCCGCAGAAAAAGTGCCGTGTGTGGGCAAGTAGCCCGTTCGGAAAGTCCGACGGACAGTCTGGCGGGAAGTCCGCCAGACTAAGTACGTCGGACAGACGGCTACGTGTGTACGCGGCTTTAGAGACCTTGCACTCTCCACCCCGTCTGAGGATGCCCCATAGATGCTCAATAGGGTTTAGGTCTGTAGAGATGCTTGGCCAGCCCATCACCTTTACCCTCAGCTTCTTTAGCAAGACAGTGGTCATAGTTACATATAGTAGGTGAGGTTGAAAAAAGACACAAGTCTATCAAGTCCAACCTACAGTATGTGTGTGATTATATGTCAGTATTACATTGTATATCCCTGTACCTTGCTGTCCTTCAGGTGCTTATCTAATAGTTTCTTGAAACTATCAATGTCCCTCGCTGAGACCACCGCCTGTGGAAGGGAATTCCACATCCGTGCCACTCTTACAGTAAAGGACCCTCTACGTAGTTTAAGGTTAAACCTCTTTACTTCTAATTTTAATGAGTGGCCACAAGTCTTGTTAAACTTCCTTTTGCGAAAAGGTTTTATCCCTATTGTGGGGTCACCAGTACGGTATTTGTATATTGAAATCATATCCCCTCTCAAGTGTCTCTTCTCCAGAGAGAATAAGTTCAGTGCTCGCAACCTTTCCTCATAACTAATATCCTCCAGACCCTTTATCAGATTTGTTGCACTTCTTTGTACTCGCTCCATTTCCAGTACATCCTTCCTGAGGACTGGTGCCCAGAACTGGACAGCATACTTTAGGTGCGGTCGGACCAGAGTCTTGTAGAGCAGGAGAATTATCGTTTTATCTCTGGAGTTGATCCCCTTTTTAATGCAAGCCAATATTCTGTTTGCTTTGTTAGCAGCAGCTTGACATTGCATGCTATTGCTGAGCCTATCATCTACTAGGACCCCCAGGTCCTTTTTCCCTCCTAGATTCCCCCAGAGGTTCTCCCCCCAGTGTATAGATTGCATTTCTATTTTTGCCACCCAAATGCATTATTTTACATTTTTCTACTTTGAACCTCATTTGCCATGTAGTTGCCCACCCCATTAATTTGTTCTGATCTTTTTGCAAGGTTTCCACATCCTGTGGAGAAGTTATTGCCCTACTTAGCTTAGTATCGTCCGCAAATACAGAGAGACCATACAGCGGTTTAACAGGACAGGTTCCACTCAGAACAAGCCTTTCCTCCATGGTCAACCAAAGAAGTTAAGTGCATGTGCTCAGCGTCATATCCAGAGGTTGCCTTTGGGAAATAGACGCATTAGAGTGCTGCCAGCATTGCTGCAGAGGTCGAAGGGGTGGGGGGTCAGCGTCAGTGCTCAGACCATACGCTGCACACTGCATCAAATTGGTCTGCATGGCTGTCATCCCAGAAGGAAGCCTATTCTAAAGATGATGCACAAGAAAGCCCGCAAGCAGTTTGCTGAATACAAGTAGACTAAGGACATGGATTACTGGAACCATGTCCTGTGGTCTTATTTGGTTCAGATGGTGTGAAGCGTGTGTAGCGGCAACCAGGTGAGGAGTACAAAGACAAGTGTGTCTTGCCTACAGTCAAACATGGTGGTGTAAGTGTCATGGTCTGGGGCTGCATGAGTGCTGCCGGCACTGGGGAGCTACAGTTCATTGAGGGAACCATGAATACCAACATGTACTGTGACATACTGAAGCAGAGCATGATCCCCTCCCTTTGGAGACTGGGCCGTAGGACAGTATTCCAACATGATAATGACACCAAACACACCTCCAAGATGACCACGGCCTTGCTAAAGAAGCTGAGGGTAAAGGGGATGGACTGGCCAAGCATGTCTCCACACCTAAACCCTATTGAGTATCTGTAGGGCATCCTTAAATGGAAGGTGGAGTAGCGCAAGGTCTCGAACATCCACCAGCTCTGTGATGTCACCATAGAGGAGTGGAAGAGGACTCCAGTTGCAACCTGTGAAGCTCCACATCCTGCGGAGAAGTTATTGCCCTACTTAGCTTAGTATCATCTGCAAATACAGAGACACCATACAGCGGTTTAACAGGACAGCTTCCACTCAGAACAGGCCTCTCCATGGTCAACCAAAGAAATTAAGTGCATGTGCTCAGCGTCATATACAGAGGTTGTCTTTGGGAAATAGCAGAAGATGACTCCAGTGGCAACCTGTGAAGCTCTGCTGAACTCCATGCCCAAGAGGGCTGAGGGTTAAGGCAGTGCTGGAAAATAATGGTGGCCACACAAAATATTGACACTTTGGGCCCAATTTGGACATTTTGACTTAGGGGTGTACCCACTGATGTTGCCAACGGTTTAGACACTAAAGGCTGTGTGTTGGGTTATTTTGAGGGGACAGCAAATTTACACTGTTATGCCCTGTACACACGGTCAGACATTCCGACCACAAAATCTGTCTGATTTTTTTAGACGGATTTTGGCCGAAACTTGTGTTGCATACACACGGTCGGACAAAGTTTTCGGAAAATCCGATCGTTCAGAACAAGGTGACGTAAAACACGTACGATGGGACTATGAAGAGGCCAGTAGCCAATAGCTTTCATCTCGTAATTTTTTCTGAGCATGCGTGGCACTTTGTCCATCGAAATTCTCTACAAACGATCGGAAAAAGTCCAATTAAGTTTAAAAACAAAAAACAAAACCAAACTTGTATTGTAAGTTACAGAGGTTGCAAGCTACCAGTTAAGTCACTGGCTACCAGAACAGTTTGCTCATTATACATGGTGACTACTTTTTTGGGGGAGTGTCTATGCCCTAATTTTTGTATATACAGTTTGCTCATTAACCTGGAACAAGTTTGCCAGTTGAAGATCTCCTAATTCGCATACTTGTTCTGAATCGCTGACTAAAAGTACTGATGTTATTGCATCAGTGTAAGAGCCAGGAAGCCGGAGATCAGCAATTACACCCTCCATAGCTCTTACTTCCTTTAACCAAAGCTTGCAAAAAAACTTTACTCAAACATTTGGAAGAGTTTGTCTTTTTTATATGTACACCTTTGTGCCTCTCTTACTTATTATTTATGTAATATCTGTTCATTTCCTCTAATAATAAAATAGCTAAGCCCCACTTCTGTTTTGCCACTGGAGGTTTCTGCCTCTTTCTGGCCCTCAGCTGCACCCACAGGCACCCACTACTCCCGCTCCAATGAAGAAAATAATGTTGCAAGGTAAAGCTGTTACGTTTCCCACTAGACTCACCACCTCGATGCTCCAACTTACTCATATATATCCCCTCCTCTACTCACACTCCCTAGTCATATATGTTACCCTCCAACATTGTCCCACAAACATTATCCTGCCCCAACACCTCTACTTACACCGTTCACCTACACTGGGATACATCCCTCCCCTCCCCAGGAAATTGCTCCCCTTCCCCTCTACACTAACATACATCCCTCCCTAGCAGCCTCTACTCACCCCACAATTAGCCCACTGACATATCTCTTCTAAGAAATATCTGATCACACCTTGCTTCTGACTAGCAACCCATATTAATGTTTATTCTCTCATTACAGCTGACTTGTTCCCACCAGCCTACATCTACCTGCCATTCACAGGTCAATGCTATCCTGATCATAGTTCACTTCACTCTGTAAATGGACATTCATTCCTGTAATAACATATCCACATTGACAATTTATGATAATCCCCTCTTCACCAAATATCTCTCCTCAGTAACCTCAAAAAACTATCCTTTGCGTCCATTAACCCTCCAGACCATTTTTGAACGGGCACACCTATACTAGTATTGTAAAATAATTAAATACCTTATGTATGGGTTTACATTGGCTTATAATCAAGCATTAGGATTTATTTGCAAAGTAATTTAGCAATCCTTATCTTAGGCAGCTTCACAAGTTTAATATTCTGCTGTGAAATTGTTATTCTCTTGAGTATTATCTCTTGTCCTTGGTAAGAAATTATGGATATAAAGTATGAAAAATAATTAGCTGGTATGCACTTAATCACATCTATTTCTGTAAAATTATGTTATAGCAAAACATCAGGAAATCTTATTTATGCAGTGAAAAATAAATTACTCTTTCAATGTACAGTCTGAGATTAGTCAGGCAGAAACTTCCTCTGTTATCAGCTTCACAGAATTCCATGTCCCTAAAAGTTAGGGGAGAGTTGGACAATCACACCAGCAGAGACTTAGCCCTTGTACACAGGGTCGGAGAATCCGTCGGAATGTGTCCCATCGGACCGTGTTGTCGGATAATCCGACTGTGTGTGGTATGCATCGGACTGATTCCGTCGGAATATCCGTCGGAATATCCGTCGGACCAATTATTCGAACTTGCTGGAAATATTTTCCAACAAACTGGTCCGATCGGACATACTCCGATCATGTGTAGCCTACTCCGATGGACAAAGTGCCACGCATGCTCACATTCAAATTCCGTCACGGAAGCGCTCGTTCAGGTAAAACGAATGCTCGTAAGCGATATAGCACATTCGTCACGCTGCAATGTTAAAAATTCTTTCATCAAGCGCATTCTCTTGTTCTTTACAATGCTGCAAGAACTAACTTCTTTTGATGCTCATAGTCACACACACTTCTGCCGAACGTATTTCATTACTCTTTTTTAACCATTTCAGCAATACAATTTTAGTTTGCGTCACATCTACACAATTTTAGATTTTGTTTATTCTTTTTTGGATGTTTTTTTATTTTTAATTCCTAAAAATCTCCTTAAAAGACAGTTTGCTCATTTATCCTTTTTTTTGGGGTGTTTTTTGTGTGTAAACTTACCACAACAACATTATTTTATTTTTTATCTTTGGTTTTTCTTTTTTAATCTACAGGAGGTTGTTTAGTGTTGGTACCCTTTGTTATTCATTTCACTTTGTATTTTTGAAATGTACCTGCCTGCTCACAAATAAACTGGCCTTTTGGAAGGAAAACACATTACACAAGTATTTCATCAAACAAAAAAAACCTTTATTTTGGTCGCTATAAAATAAAAATAGGAACGCAGCGCTGGAGAAACTTCTTACTTTGGTGCAGCCTTTGGCCCCCAGGGCAGACATGAACAAATTAGAATAGAAAAAATGGTGGCCTGAGGAGTACATATCTCAGGGAGAGAAGTCTGGTCCCGAAGTCCTAGAGAACAGGAAATTCAGATGCCATTTATGTCCCCAGGATGTGGATCTTCAAGAGGCTGCATCTTCTGGCAGACCAGACTGAACCCTGGCCATCACTCTCTCGTCTTCCTTGGGCACTTCCCACCAGGCATCCTTCCAGGCTGTGACTGGGCTCCTGTGGTTGGGGCAGGAGGAGAAGGAGGGCGTTGGTCGACCTCCTGGCTGCCACTTGCCACAGCCTCCCCCCGACTGAGGTCTTCCTGTGTATGAAAAGGGGACATAGTTTTCGTTTTTTGATCATCAATCACACCATTTTGTGCTCCTGGCTTTTGATAATTGAATGTTACCAAATAGAACAGACTATCATTCTGAGACCAGCATTTTTCTTTCCCGTCCCAATCATTTTTGGTCACTACTGTCTCTTGAGATGTAAACCACTTTGAGAAATCACAACTTACTGATCAATAAGAACATCTAGTTAACATCAATAAATGTAACACAAGAAATATGTTCAACAATGCAATACCTGTCTCAAGCTGGGCCCCACCACATGTTGCTGCCTAGAAGGCCCAGGTTGGACATCAGAAGCCTCAGCTGGGGGTGAAGGATGCCTTGAAGGAAGACTGGAGAGTGGTGGCCTGAGTGGTGGCCTGGGTACCCCTTGGTCTACCAGAAAATGCAGCCTGTCAAAGTGAACCATTCTGGTGTAATAAACGGTATCTGTATCTCCTGCTCTCAAGGACTCCAGGTGCTTCTTTCTCTCCCTGAAATATGTAATCTGCATGGCCCCAATTTTCCTATTCAGATAGGCCATGTCTGCCGTGGGGACCATGATCCGCACCAAAGAAAGCAGTTTCTCCAGCGCTGCGTTCCTCTTTGTTATGTCGGCATAAAACTCATTGTGGAGCTGCCACAGGCAGGGCATCTCCTTGTAGAGTTCTAGGAATAGCCCCATAAAATTTTCATTTTGGAATGGATCCATATTGTCTGCAAGACACAACACAAGACAAACCCTCAAATACTAATAATGCCATTAAAAACCCTCCTAATCTTGTCCCAACATCGGCCTAGATAGAAGCAGTCTAGTCTAGTGAAGCACCAAGTTAAAAATTTTACCTTCGTTTGCACGTTCGTCACGTCCGCGCCTCACTCTCTTCCCAGATCGTACGGACGATACACGCGTGTTGCGTTTTATATACAGTGCGCATGCGTGAAACTCTGCCCGCCCCTGACGTTCTTTCTAGACTATTCTCCACCCCTTCGCTTCTGGCGCAGTGGGGAGAGCACATGGCGGAGAGAACGCAGGTGCGCATTAATAATAGTTCCACTAACGAGGAGGAGGGTGAGGAAAGCCCGGAGCCTGAAACGTCCCGATCCAGGAAGACAAGATTTAAGGCCTCAAATATGTCTTTTGGATAAATTTGAATAAAGTTGTGAAGAGTCTTCATAAGAATTTTGGGGTACACCGATCCAAGGATCAACTGAGAAAACGCTGGTCAGACCTAAAACTGAGGGAGCACGAGCAGTACCTACGGATCAAGCGTGTTCTTTAAAAAAGTAAGTAGTTGTCGTGTGTTCATATGATTATTCTTGCTTGCATACTGCTCCATGTGCTTTGATTTCATGTTGTGCATTTTAAAATGGCGACTTTCAAGTTCATGGTTTCATTCGTTCGTAAGAAACATCATTCTGCAGGGAAGTATTCCAGCTTAACAAAGTGTACCCAATAATGTTCTCACCTTGTAACTCGGCCCAAAAACACAATTGTACAACACTTCCAAGCAATGTTTCAGATTCCTATTTCTGCCCTCTGTGTGCTAATTATTCTTTGTTTACATTCTCATAGGGCAGAGAAGACTCGGCAAGTATGAGGACACCAGGGACCACACCCCTCCCAAAGAAGGCCAACTTCCAAAAGCAGAGGAGCAGGAGGAGGAGGAGGAAGGAGAGATCGTGGAGGTTGGACAAATTGTCACCACAACAGGTGAGTGTCAGAGAACACAGCTTCCGGTAAGCTCAGCAATGTATATCACCATATTTTTATTACATGGCGTGTTTTTTTGCTTTGTTTTGTAGGTGACGTGGAAGAAGATTCCCGTTTTACCAGTGAAAGTGCCCAGATCTTGATCGGGGAGATAATGGGGTGCAATCGTGATTTGGAAATTATCCAACAAAACATCAATGATGTAAAAAATAAAATGAAGAACATCATTGATGTTTTGGGGAGAGTGTGAAACAACAAAAACTAGATAGGGTTTCATTTTTGCTATTTAAAAAAAAAAAAATGTTGTATTTATCAAAATTCCAAATTTGGAAGATGCACAGAGTGTGTAAACATGCGCTATCTCCCATCATGGGGGATCAATGTACATGTTTTGTGAAAAGTGTCTGAGATGAAGGGGTTGCAGCCCCAAAGCATGTACATTGATCCTCCATGATGGGAGATAGCATATGTTGACACACTGTGTGCATCTTCCAAATTTGGATTTTTCAGGGGTCACACCCCATGTGATGAAGGCAATATCAGCCCAGTTTGTACATACTCAGGTCTGATATTGTCTTCACTTTTCAAAGTTGAATTTTGTAAGTTCCTGTGTTCAGTATTTTACGGTTTAATACATGCCTGTTTACACAAAAACAACAAGGAAACAAAATTCTGATTAAACTCTGTTTTGGATACACACAATCTCTTGGTTTGTTGTAAAAACCTTTTTGAAACGCACATGTGAATGTGCTTGTATTAAAAAGTTTAATTATAAACAATGTGTGGCTTCCTTTTTCATTGCGCATAAAATGTATTTGTAGTCAAATTTTAGTTTGTGCTGAGAAGGAGTGTGATTTACTAAAGGCAACTCCACTTTGCACTCCAAGTGCAGTTTCAGGTGTACTTTTGTACAGTGCACTTGTAGTGCATAGTGGATATGCCTTTAGTAAAAAACACCCAGAGTGAGGTGTAAATTTGGACAATCATGCCATTTTCCTGCCATGGTGCTGAAAATGATCACGATTTTGGTCAGTAATGCACTACATACATTAGTTACAAAAAGAAGGTGTGTGTGTAGCAGACCCACAACGTAATAACATTATCTGAAGAAGAGACTGTCCCCTCATCTCACTTTGAACTTGGGTTTGCACTGTTGGTGAAAAAGGCACAACTTAAAAAAAATGGCAAAGTGGGAGGCCACAGTCTGCCATTCCTGTGGCATTGAAGGACACTGTGTAGTGAAACAAGAACAAAAATTAGTAATTTGACAAATCAACATTGCAAGCAGATTAGACACCCACATTTTTGGTCTAAATTAGTATAACATTTTGGGAACTGAGTATTTAAAGCCTAAAGTATAAGGTCCCCTTATGAGAGTCATCACCCCCCCCCCCCCCCACCTCCCCCCCATATGATGGGCCCTTGCTAAAAAATGAGGGGGGATGTTTAGGACAGGTAACCCTCTCCACTTGATTGAGAGCTGAATGCCTAAATAATGTGTGATACTTTGTGAAGCCCCTCCTTACTTACACTATTGGCAGCCCACGGGACAGGTAAGAAGTGTCATAATAACAAAATGAAAACAAAATGGAAGCACATTTTGACATTCTGCTATTACATAGCAACAAAATGTATGTGTTAAAAAACTAAAAAAATGCATTTAAAAGTATTGAGGCAGGCCCTTACACTACATGCTTTGGTGAATTTGTCCATAAATGTGAGCATCAAAAAGGTAGGTATAGTGTGTATTGGGTTTGGTCAAGTCATCAGATAGAGGATTGCTATCAGCTGAGCTAGCAGCTGGGGGGAGGGGGGTTCCTAATGAGTTTGGCACAACCCCACAAATTAAAAAAAGGTCACTTTGCATGAATTGAAGCACACACATTACATTTGTAGACATTTTAGGGGGTGTTTAGGGGAAAGCAATACTATGGAGCTGACAAAAAACATTGTTAAGTGACTAGACTATAGTTTTATGGGCCAAGAAGAGCATGGTGGGGAAGTTAGTGAGGCAAATATGCATGAGGACAAAGGGGCAGAGCATATGAATTAGAGCATATTGCAATGATGGTAATTAGGGAATGAGGAAAGAAATGCAAGGCATTAGCAATCATGAAATACATAGAATGTGATGTTTAAGGATAAAACTTAGCTTCATATAGTCCTTCTGCAGGACCTGAATGATGGCAGAACAGGTCTCTGGAATAATAATCCCCAGAGCCTGGGGGAGATGCCTGTAGAGAACTTGAGGTTCTGAAGACTTCTCCCTGTCGCCAAGTAGCGCAACGTGGCGATTAGCCTCTGCTCCGGAGTGATGGCTTGCCACATGCAGGTATTCTGCCTGGTGATATAAGGGGTCAGCAAAGCCAGCAGACAGTGAAAAACGGGGTCCATCATCCGGAGATAATTCCTGAAATGATCAGGATTATTCTCGTGGATCTCACGGAGCAAAGGCACGTGCAAGAACTGGTCACGCTGGCGCAACCAATTCTTGGTCCACAAATGCCTCCCCTCCCTGTTCATGGACCGGGCTTGTGTCAAAGTAAGAACCCCAACATGAAGCCCCTGCACAGCACAAACTGTACGACGATTACGTAGCCGAGACATGGTTTGAAAGCGGTCGGCTCGTCAGAACGGACACCAGAAAGCACAGATAAACAGCAAGGCCTGAAATAACGACCTGAATAGCAGAAGCAAGCAGACAATAAAAAATGCCTTTCAAAGCATACTATACCAAGATATAGTCCACAATGAGAAACAAATACTCAATGACTGCACGCACTGATTACCAGATACGCAAAGACAAGCAGAAACCGAAGAGCAGTAGCAATCTGAATCACTAATGTGAAAAGCGCAAATCGTCTCTCCCCAAACTTCTACTAACACGAGATCAGCAGAAGGAGCCCAAAGGGTGCCGGACGTGGTGCTGAACTTCCCTTTTCTAGTCCCGCCGTACACGGCTTACGTCACCGCATTCTTGACAACCGCAAAATCCGACAACTTGGTCCGACCGTGTGTATGCAACAGTTTCGGACACAATCCGTTGGTTGGCAGAATGTCCGACCGTGTCTACAGGGGCTGACACCGATGTCAAAAATAGGGTATATTTAAAGCTAAGGCTTTTTTTTCAACATTTTAGATAAAGAAGTTTAGAGAAAGAATGGGTTAAAACCCCTGTTGGGTTGTCTTTTTATGTCTGTGTCCATATAGGTAGAGTTCCTATTCACTTTCTGTCTTGAAAGATCCAGAAGAAATGAAAGCAAATCTCTCCTTTGTGCTCTTAATGTAAAGAGTTGTCAAAGCAACAGGTGGCCCCATAGGAGGAATGTTAACTAACTTATTCCTTAGGTGACAACTGATATTTTGGGGGTTTCCTCTCATTCAAACAAAGGTGTGAATCGCCTCATTGGAAACAGGGCAATAAAAACTTGGGACTAAGGATCTAACCCTTCCATACTTCCAAAACAGAAGTAAAAATGCCTTAACATACACTTGAATATGTTATTATCAAATCTAAAGTAATTGGTCCAACTTGGACCAATGTAAGTATGAATTTGCGATATTTGGATGATCTCTGTGGAAGCTTGAAATCACTGTAGTAGGCACCTCTACTACAGAGATCTCCACTCGCTTCCAGGACTGATGCCGAGAAGTTGACCTGTTGCATTGTGAACACAGAAGGTAGCTTGCTTAGCAGGGGTGCCATTTAGGAAACACTTTGCACGTACTCAATGAATGCTAAGCATTCTTTAATTGAACAAGGTAGAAATGTAGGACAGTGATGTTCCAATTTCTACCTTGTCTGACACCCAGCCCCTTCAATAAAAGTCAATACACTTTAAGATGGCCATACTTTAAACCTGCTTGAATGGTGAAATCTCCCCTGTGAGCTGTTGGCTGCATTATTTATTTATTTTTATTTTTTTTTAAAGCCACATCAGCGAGTCTTCACCAGAGACTGTAAATCAACTTTACGTTCATCGCTGTCTCTTATTATTAGTCTTCACATCATTGTGGCTATTTTATTG
The DNA here is from genome assembly GCF_037356315.1 of Lithobates pipiens. NCBI lineage: Eukaryota > Metazoa > Chordata > Amphibia > Anura > Ranidae > Lithobates > Lithobates pipiens. Next base: position 140,927,267 of record NW_027507790.1, read on the forward strand.
TTAATTTCTTTTATGATTAAAAGGAATATTTATATAACTTTTATTTCGTATTCTTTAAAATATTCTTTCATCCTACTCCCGTTATTTAATAAGTTTTAACTCCAGCCTCCCCCCGCCCCCCCTACCCCCATGTCAGTAGTGTCCCTACACCGATTAATTCCCTCTTAACCTAATCTTTATGGTCTTAATTGTGCGATATAGCTCCATTCTCGCTTAAATTCTTTCCAACCACTCCATTTTTTTATGAATACTGCCCTTTCCTCTTCTTCTCTCAGACTCAGGCTTTCCAAATTAAATATTTCCTCTACCGCATCTACCCACTCCCATGTTGTTGGACATTCAACCTCCTGCCATTTTTTGGGAATCAGTTTTTTCCCTGCATTTAAAAGATGCAGGATGATTGTGTCCTGATATTGTTTGTTTGTTTGTTGGCTGCATTTTGACAGCTGGAATCGTTGGCTGTCAGAATACCCAATAAAACCTTCTGTTATATTCCTTCTCTTTGTTCCTTTGACAAAAGTCGTTTGAAACATGGACTTTTGTTGAGCTGGGTGGTGTTGTCAGGGCCATGAATGAAAAGAGTTTTGTCAAGTTCAGCAGAAATCCACAAACATTTGATCTGCGTATGGCCAGCTTTAGAGGTACCTGCAGACAGCTGGCATACAGGTAAAGAAAGATTCCAAATACTCTTATCTTTGCTTTTATTTGCTAATGCATGCTCCTTACAGGCTTTACAGTAAATGGAGGTGAGTATGACATGCCATGTAGGGCATAAAAATTTATAATCAATTGTATGCATTCAGGATGCTACATCTGGACAAAAGATGTCCTGTATTCAATAAACCATTGTATCACTTACAATAAATATCAAACACCAGGATTAGTTGCAATACATTTAAGGCCCGGTTCCCTAATGTCAGATTATGTGGCAAACAAGAATCATGTCAATAAGTGTCAATAATTCAATCAGGGGATTAAAAAAAAAAAATCTTTGCTTTTTAAAGCTATGGTCCTTATTGAGCTAAATGTGTTTCCCAGCCCTGACTTTCAGATAAGAATAACGGTGAGCTCTTTTGTCAGATATTTGATCACAGCATGCAAAAGCATTTCCTGAGATAATCAGGACATATTCCAAACCTATTGTAACCTCTATTTATTGGTAAAAAAAGTTCTTAATGATTACTCCTTATGCACCATAAAGAAATGTTTATGTGTAAAGTGATAAAAGATCCTTTGATTGCAGATATGCAGTGGTTAGTCATGGAGGGACTCTTGTTGTTGGGAGGAGATGAGCGTTGTGAAAAGATGCTGAGGTGCATGAAAAAGAGGTGTGGATTTGGCTATATCATAAAGTACAGCACCTAAAGAGTCTTTATGCTCCCCTTTACTTGCAAGTGTTCCTCTGATTTTTGATTTCAAGAGCTACAGCTTTTGGTAGAATCTTCACATTTAACACTTCTGGTATGTGTCCGAATGCCTGCACCCTCCACCATGTAATATAATGCACTAAGCAATTAACACACCTGAAAGTATATTAGATATCAAAAGACCATTCCTCTGCAACAGAACAAAAATCAAAAGATTGGATGATGGGACAGGGGAGTGTAAACCCCTTTCATTTGTAGGTAATGCATTTTAGTTCAATCTTATTTTATTGAAAAAATATCAAATTCAACAGATATGTACATAAACATAAAAGGATTATGAGGACAATTATGTAAGAGACGGTAATAACAGTTTCACCAGAATCATGTAGGTCTCATTTTGTTTTTTATGCATATTGCATATGTTATATATATATCAATAATATCGTCCTGAAAGTGATCATGATGATTGTGAAGTGGTATAATAACACATGATGTAAGAGATAGTTGAGTCTTACAAAAAAGTTATTTTTGGTAGGATCACGACTCAGTCCAAAGATCAGGGGAGCAATGCACGTAGATGGGGACAAGAAATCAAGAAAGAAACGAAGTAGCCAGGTAAGAGAGAAAGAGAAGGAGACACTCCATCATGGCTATGCGGCGGGTGTAGGTGTTTCGCTCTCAGCCCACGGCATAAACTCAGAGAAATACCAAAACATGGACCAGGAAGTCCACGTGAGGGAAAACTGTTCCTCTTTGTCTTTTTCCTCAGTCAACAGACCTTCCAAGTCTCGTATGCAGTTTACTTCAATAGCCCATTCCCCAAGGGAGGGCAAATCCGTTGATTTCCAGTGGCAGGGGATTACTATCCGTGCCGCAGCAAGGAAGTGATGGAGTACATCTTTTTTTAATTGATTTTAGAGGGCCAGGAATCATGGAAAGAAGTACTTTCTCTGGTGAGGGTTGGAGAGATGTTGCCATCAGCCTGCAGTAGGTACCGTATATACTCGAGTATAAGCCGAGATTTTCAGCCTCTTTTTTGAGGCTGAAAGTGCCCCCCTCGGCTTATACTCGAGTCATCGCTGTCTGCCCGCTCGATCAGCGTGTCGAGCAGACAGACAGCGGCCATTCTATAATTCAAAAGCCGCGCCTCCGGCTCCGCCTTCGCCTGTGATAGGCGGAACACTGAATTTCCCAGCAGCCTGTGTTCCGCCTATCACGGACATCGTCTCATCCTCGTACTACGGACGAGGATGATACGATGTCCGTGATAGGCGGAACACAGGCTGCTGGGAAATTCAGTGTTCCGCCTATCACAGGCGAAGGCGGAGGCGCGGCTTTTGAATTTTACAATGGCCGCCGAGGCGCCGACGAAGAGGGCACGGGACGGAGGCAAGGCAAGGCACGGCACGGGACGGGACGGGACGGGACGGAGGCAAGGCAAGGCACGACACGGGACGGAGGCAAGGCACGGCACGGGACGGAGGCAAGGAGGCAAGGCACGGGACGGAGGCTCGGGACAAAGGCTCGGGACACAGGTAGGCTGGACACACACACACACACACACACACACACACACACACACACACACACACACACACACACACACACACGGATGGAGACACACACACACACACACAGGGATGGATGGATACACACACACACAGGGATGGATGGATGGATGGAGACACACACACACAGGGATGGATGGATGGAGACACACACACACAGGGATGGATGGATGGATGGATGGAGACACACACACACAGGGATGGATGGATGGATGGACACACACACACACAGGGATGGATGGACGGACACACAGGGATGGACGGACACACAGGGATGGACGGACACACAGGGATGGACGGACACACACACAGGGATGGACAGGCATGTCTCACCCTCGGCTTATACACGAGTCAATAAGTTTGCCAGTTTTTTTGGGGGTAAATTGGGGGCCTCGGCTTATATTCGGGTCGGCCTATACTCGAGTATATACGGTAATGCTTTTTTACAAACTTTTTAACCCAGAGTTGCTTTAAAGTGAATCTAATCTCCAATATTTGTAAGTGTAACCATCTCCTCTTCCCTGGAGCCGCTCATCACCAACATGAAAGTCCTCCAATGTATTGTGCAAGTAACACTATTAGGTTTTTATTACCTCTCCTCCTGAGATACTTCTCCTGACAATGCCTTTATTTTTCCCTAATGGCCAACACCAGCATTTGCTCAGGCATTGACCAAGGTCAGCATCTACCGGCTGTATAGGAAATAGTTGTTATATTTTTGGATGTGTATATATGTTGCCTTACACAGATCAGCCCTTATCCATTACCTCTCAGATTGTAAGTGACTATTAAGTTACAACCTTAAGACCTGCTTGTTTTTTTTAATAATTTTTTTGTAAAAAATCATATTGTTCAAATATATATTGTGACATGTTTTATAATTTGTGCAGTTTACACTAACACTCTTTAATAACTGTGACAGCTATTTTACAGTATCATTCTAGATAAGCAATCTGCTCCAACAGAAGGATATTGATGTTGTTAAACCTTTCTTTCTGTTACAGTTGGCATCACACATTTGAGCTATCACCTAATTATTTACTATAGCTTTCGATCCCTCACTGTACTGTTAAAACACCTAATAGCTGAATGACTTTGCAAATAAAATTGGCCTCCTATGTTTAGATCAGGCTTTCGGTATTCCTTTTTGAAGCCTACCAGTCTCTCCTTTATTCTCATTTCTACATTTTTAAACACTCGCAGTAGCCCCTAGCCTCACATTCTATATCCCCAAATCAGTGGAATGTGGGCTAACAATCCCTGCCACTACTCCCTCTTTGTCTGAGCTCATTGGCTGGGTGGTGCTGTAGCTGAGGTTCTCAAGGTGAATAGCCAAACTTGTTGCTTAGGATAACAAAAGACGAGTGTTTAAAGTAGCCAAGGTCATTTCCAAGGGGAACAGAAGCCAAGCATCTAAGCCAAAGGGTTGAGGAGGAACATAATGAATAAAGCCAAGTTAGGGCCGGTGGCATTCTAGCAAGGGCAGGCCACACAAACGATCACATCCAAGCAGTCCAACAGGTTAAAGGTAATAGTAGCTGGATCAGGGATATTACAGGTAGGTAACAGAGTTAAGACAAAATGAGAACAGAAAGGAACTAAGAGTTCTATGATACTAGAAGTCAGGAACACCCCTTGTCACACTTTATGGACAGTGCTGCCTGCCAAACGTTGACCCACTCAAGTGCAGTTACATTTTTTAGGGATTAACACAGGCAGCGAGAAGACAACATAATGCCTCCTCACCACCTGAAAAATGCCCTCTGAAAAGCAATTCACTGTGGTTTATTCTTTAGGAGTCTAACATAAGTGTGAACAAGCCCTTTCTCTTTCAGGTGGATTCCTATACACAGGATGGCAAGATTGACAAAACACTATCAAACTCTTTAACAATGGTTCAGGGACCAAGATGCATGAATTTATTTACTTTAGAGAAATGTTACACCTTAGTTGAGAAGTGTGTTTGCAGTAATAACTCTCACAAAACTTCTCATGTATTTATGTACTAGACCGGGGCAAGGCGCAGACATCATGGCTCTTTCCTGAGTGGCTCTGTCACGAGTGATGCGCAGTTTCAGCGACGCAGTTTAACGAAAGCCGGATAACTAAAGCTGGATGAAGACACAACAAGAACTCTGCTCCACTCTGCAAGACAACAAGCAAACCAGCAATTCTCATTTGTTTTGTATCAAGTCAGATTCCCACTCTATCTAGTACGATGCTCCTCATTCTCTTCCTTCTCACATCAGTGTCTTCTATCCTCAAATTCTCCTTACTCTATCCCTCCCCTCTACCCTGCAGCATGCACATATCACCCTCACTCCTACCCTCTCCCTACTACTGCACCCATCATCTCCTGCATTTGCTGCATCCATATGCTGGCATAAACTCCAAGGCCACTAGACACATGCGCTCATGCTCATCTCACTCCCATCTTGCGTTCCTCACCCTCCTCCTTCTCCTAGTCTCAGGTGACATTTCTCCTAATCCTGGGCCACCACTCTCAAACTGCAAGCCACATCTTCAAAACCCCTCCCCCTCTGGCAACCACCGCAATCCACTTAATTTAGTTTCTATCCCCCTGCTTCCTCAAAGCAGCCCCCCTATCTCATGCGCCCTTTGGAATGCCCGCTCCATCTGTAACAAACTAACATCTGTACATGACCTCTTCATCTCTCATAGCTTCAACATACTTGCCATAACTGAAACCTGGCTTCAAAATTTGGACTCAGCTTCTCCTGCTGCCCTCTCCCATGGTGGTCTCCATTGGACTCACTCCCCCAGACCCAATGGACAGAAAGGAGGTGGAGTTGGATTCCTTCTATCCCCACAATACACCTTCCAAGTCCTTCCCTTCCCATCCCTCCCTCTCTTTCCCTCTCTTCTTTCGAGATGCACTGTATTCGCCTGTTTTCTCCTATTTCTCTGAGGATTGCAGCAATTTATCGGCCTCCTGGACCGGTGTCGCGCTTTCTTGAGGACTTTGCTGCCTGGCTACCCTACTCTCTCTCCTCTGAAATACCCACCATCATTCTTGGTGACTTTAACATTCCTATCAACGTTAACAACCCAACTACAGCTAAACTTCTTGACTTAACCTCATCTTTTGACCTAAACCAATGGACACATACTTCCACTCACTCTAATAGTAATACCCTTGACCTTGTATTCTCCCATCTCTGCAACCCTAGCAACCTCACAAACACCCCCTTTCCTCTCTCTGATCACAACCTCATTAGTTTCACTGTATCTTTGTCTCCAACCACCCATCCTTCCAAGCAGCAAACTATCACTTGTAGAAACCTTCGCCACCTTAAGCCTTCTCTTCACTATTCTGCTACTGACCACCTATATGATATAATCTCTCCCCTGTCCTGTCCTGACCTTGCCATCTCTGTCTACAACAGTTCACTCTCTTCATCACTAGATGCACTTGCTCCTCTAACCACACGCAGAATCAGGCCCCGACCATTACAACCCTGGCAAACTGACAACACTAGAAATCTCAAGAGACGTTGCCGTGCTCTTGAACGGCTGTGGCGTAAAACCAAATGCCTCCAAGACTTCACCATATATAAATCTGCCCTTCTAAAATACAATTCCTGCCTCCATGCTGCCAAACAAGCCTACTTTGTATCTCTTATTAATACTTTGTCATCCAATTCTCGTCGGCTCTTCTCAACTTTTAACTCTCTGCTTCGTCCCCCACCCCCTCTACCCATCAACTCACTCACTGCCCAAGAGATTGCCAATCACTTCAAAGACAAGATTGATGCAATTCGCGAGGACACCTCCGCTGTGTGTACATCTTCCCCACCCAACATACCTGGCCCAATAGCACATTCAACACTCTCCTCTTTTGAATTGGCTGCTACTGAAGAGGTTGCAAAACTTTTCTCAGATGCTCACCTAACCAATTGTCCCTTGGACCCTGCTCCCTCACAACTATTAAGGTCACCCTCTAATTCTATCCTATGCTCCCTCACTCACATCTACAATCTCTCCCTCTCAAGTGGCACCTTCCCCTCCCCTCTAAAACATGCGCAGATCACCCTCATACTTAAATAACCCTCTCTGGACCCCACCAACCTGAACAACTTAAGACCTATTTCATTGCTCTCATTCACCTCTAAACTTCTAGAACGCTTAGTCTACAACCGCCTTAGCTCCTACCTCAGTGAAAATAACCTTCTTGACCCATTACAGTCTGGCTTTCGCTCTCAGCACTCCACCGAAATGCCTTACTAAAACTCACTAACGATCTACTAACTGCTAAAACCAACAGCCAGTACTCCATACTCCTACTACTTGACCTCTCTGCTGCCTTTGATACTGTTGACCACCCGCTCCTCCTCAATAAACTACAATCCCTTGGCCTCCGAGATTCTGCGCTTTCCTGGTTCTCTGCCTATCTATCACAGCGCTCCTTCAGTGTCACCTACAACTCTGTATCCTCCTCTCCATTGCCCCTTTCTGTGGGGGTCCCCCAAGGCTCTGTTCTTGGACCCCTTCTCTTTTCTATTTATACCTCCTCCCTTGGTCACCTGATAACCGCCCATGGCTTCCAATACCACTTATACGCCGATGACACCCAAATCTATCTGTCTACTCCTCACCTCACTCCTTCAGTCTCCTCTCGCATTACTAACCTGCTAATTGACATATCAGCATGGATGTCACACCATTTCCTTAAACTAAACCTCTCTAAAACTGAGCTATTAATAATCCCCCCTGCACATGCCCCCCTCCATGACTTTTCCATCAAAATCAGCAATGCAACCATCAGGCCCTCCCCTCACGCCAGGGTACTAGGTGTAACCCTAGACTCTGACTTGTCATTTCAGCCCCAAGTCCAATCGTTGTCAAAAGTTTGTAGATTTCACCTCCGTAACATCTCTAAAATTCACCCCTTTTTAACAAATGAAACTACCAAGATCCTCATTCACTCCCTTGTTATATCTCGCCTTGACTATTGCAACTCCCTTCTCATTGGCCTGCCTCTCCATAGGCTATCTCCCTTTCAGTCTATCATGAATGTTGCTGCCAGACTTATTCACCTTACCAACCGCTCAGTGTCGGCCAACCCTCTCCTCCAATCCCTACACTGGCTCCCAATCACCCAGCGAATTAAATTCAAAATACTAACCACCACATACAAAGCCATTCACAACTCTGCCCCAAGCTACCGTATATACTCGAGTATAGGCCGACCCGAATATAAGCCGAGGCCCCCAATTTACCCCCCAAAAAACTGGCAAACTTATTGACTCGTGTATAAGCCGAGGGTGAGACATGCCTGTCCATCCCTGTGTGTGTGTCCGTCCCTGTGTGTCCGTCCATCCCTGTGTGTCCGTCCATCCCTGTGTGTGTGTGTGTCCATCCATCCATCCATCCCTGTGTGTGTGTGTGTCCATCCATCCATCCATCCCTGTGTGTGTGTGTGTCCATCCATCCATCCATCCCTGTGTGTGTGTGTCTCCATCCATCCATCCATCCCTGTGTGTGTGTGTCTCCATCCATCCATCCATCCCTGTGTGTGTGTGTCTCCATCCATCCATCCATCCCTGTGTGTGTGTCTCCATCCATCCATCCCTGTGTGTGTGTGTCCGTGTGTGTGTGTGTGTGTGTGTGTGTGTGTGTGTGTGTGTCCAGCCTACCTGTGTCCCGAGCCTCCGTCCCGTGCCTTGCCTCCTTGCCTCCGTCCCGTGCCGTGCCTTGCCTCCTTGCCTCCGTCCCGTGCCGTGCCTTGCCTCCTTGCCTCCGTCCCGTGTCGTGCCTTGCCTCCGTCCTGTCCCGTGCCGTGCCTTGCCTTGCCTCCGTCCCGTGCCTTGCCAGGATCGCCGCTCTTCGTCGGCGCCTCGGCGGACATACTACAATTCGAAAGCCGCGCCTCCGCCTCCGCCTTCGCCTGTGATAGGCGGAACACTGAATTTCCCAGCAGCCTGTGTTCCGCCTATCACGGACATCGTCTCATCCTCGTACTACGGACGAGGATGAGACGATGTCCGTGATAGGCGGAACACAGGCTGCTGGGAAATTCAGTGTTCCGCCTATCACAGGCGGAGGCGGAGGCGGAGGCGCGGCTTTCGAATTGTAGTATGTCCGCCGTCTGTCTGCTCGATACGCTGATCGAGCAGTCAGACGGCGATGACTCGAGTATAAGCCGAGGGGGGCACTTTCAGCCTCAAAAAAGAGGCTGAAAATCTCGGCTTATACTCGAGTATATACGGTACATCACCAATCTTGTCTCCAAATATCACCCAAACCGTCCCCTCCGTTCTTCTCAAGACCTCCTACTTTCAAGCTCTCTCATCTCCTCCTCCCACACTTGTCTCCAGGATTTCTCCAGAGCCTCTCCAATCCTCTGGAACTCGCTTCCTCCACCGGTCCGGCTATCCCCTACTCTTGCTACCTTCAGGCGATCCCTGAAAACTCATCTATTCAGGGAAGCCTATCACATCTCAAACTAATCTCCTACCACTTCCATCAACTCATTCCCAACAGTTATAACCTTCTGTACCACCTGCCCCACCCTTTTAGATTGTAAGGTCTTCTGAGCAGGGCCCTCTTAATCCTCTTATATTTAATTGTATTGTAATTGTATTGTCTCCCTTTTATATTGTAAAGCGCTGCGTAAATTGCTGGCGCTATATAAATCCTGAATAATAATAATAATAATAATAATGTGCGATTTAGGTTTTTTACGAAACAAAATGTGGACAACATTTTCCTTATTCGGAGGTATCCAAATCTCTGAATCACAATAGTAAGGAATTTCAACAAACCTGAAATAAATTTTAACAAAACAATTAATACATTTTATTCATTCAGATCTGAAATAATGTAACAACATAACTAATGATCCGAATTCATTTTATTTTTATGTTGCATTAAAGCGGAAGTAAACTCAGCCCTTAGAATCTACATTCATCACTGCATCAATATTTGCAATCATTACCAAAGCACAGCGCAATGTTAATTCTCCCATTCGTGTCAGTTTTTATTGTAAATTTCCCTTATTTTCATTAGCTGTCTACTGGCTGCAGCCTGAAGAGAGAAAAAGATCCTGGACACCACACCATAGAAGGCATCTTTATTGATATGAAAAGTAAAATCGAAATCCAGTCACTTCAAATACAGGGCAAAACAGGAAAGCCTGTGCCAAGTCAACTCCAGTTTCCTGTTCCAGCGTGGAGTGTATTTCCACCTTTTCTGCAGCAAAATGGCCGTAATCTCATACATGCACAGTACTTCTGACATGGCCCAATGTTTACATCACTGGCCAGAGCTTTTGCACAATTTTAAGTTATATGTAAGTTAATGCATTATGGTTTGAATGTGGAAAAGTAATTTAGGAGAATTTACTACCGCTTTAACATTTTTTATTATTATAAAAAAATGCACTACATATGAAATGGAAACATATATTGCAATAAATACAGTAAGTTTTTACTGTAAGTGAAATAAGATGAGAATTCTTACTTTTTTGTTTGGGTTGGATGGACGTGGATCCATCAGAAACATAACATAGCAAATGAATCCTAAATTGATTTTGTTATGATTACATGACGGTGTTCTAAGCCCTTGTACACACGGTTGGACATTCCAACAGAAAATGTCCGATCTGACCGTGTTGTCGGATAATCCGACTGTGTGTGGGCTCCATCGAACTTTTTCCGTCAGAATGTCCGACCAACAAAGTTTGAGAGCTGGATATAAAATTTTCCGACCAGATGATCTGATCGGACTTTGTCCTATCGTTTGTAGAGAATTCCAATCGGACAAAGTGCCATGCATACTCAGATCAAATTACGAGACCAAAGTTATTGGCTACTAGCCTGAACATAGTCCCCGTCGTAACGAACAAACGTCATCACGTTCTGAACGATCAAATTTTCCGACAACTTTGTCCTACCGTGTGTATGCAACACCAGTTTCGGACAAAATCCGTCGGAAAAAATCCAACTGATTTTGTGGTCGGAATGTCCAACCCTATGTACAAGGGCTTAGGTTCATAGTCATGCCAATAAACATCAAAATGATTTGGAGAAGGAATGCTGACCCTAAGAACACCATCCCTACAGTCAAGCATGGAGGTGGAAACATTATGCTTTGGGGCTGTTTCTTTGCTAAATGTACAGACCGACTTTGCAGCATTGAGAGGCCAATGGATGGTGCCATGTATTGTAAAATCTTGGATGAGAACCTTCTTCCCTCAGCCAGAACACTGAAGATGGGTCATTGATGAGTCTTCCAGCATGACAATGACCCAAAACATACCGCCAAGGCAAAAAAGGAGTGGCTCAAGAAGAAGCACATTAAGGTCATGGAGTGGCCTAGTCAGTCTCCAGAACTTAATCCTATAGAAAATTTATAGAAGGAGCTAAAAGTTCAAGTTTCCAAGAGACAGCCAAGAAACCTTAAAGGAGAAGTATGGGTTTGGGTTTTTGTTTCTATTCATTCTTACCTTGGTGAATCAGACCGATATTGCATCTGTCCCCCGCTACCTCTTCACTGAGAACCGAGCCATCAAACACCGCCGGACTTCAGACTGCTCTCTGCTGAAAATGTATCACAGGAGTGCAAAATGAATTGCACTCCTGTGACCCTTATGAGAAGCCCAGCCAAACAAGCTCAGGCTGGACTTCTCCTTTAAGAGTGGACAAAAATCCCTCCTAAGATGTGTGCATACCTGGTCACCAGCTACAAGAAACGTCTTACCTCTGTACTTGCCAATAAGGGTTTCTCCACCAAGTCGTGTTTTGTTTGGGGATCAAATACTTATTTTACTCACTGAACTGCAACTTAATTTATAGCATTTGTTTTATGTGTTTTTTTCTGGATTTTTTGGTTGATATTCTGTCTCTCTCATTTAAAATAGACCTATGATAAAAATTATAGCCCCTTTATTTGTTTGTAAATGGGCAAATTTACAGAAACTGCAGGGGATCAAATTATTAATTATTTTCCCCACTGTACAATATAAACCAAATTACTACATTTATTACATGTTGGTAGCTTTAACTTCAAGAAAGAAAGTGCAGCAGCATATTTACCTGTAGTGGTAAAGCAATCAATCCTGTTTTTAAGTTTAATTTAAATCTGCATGCTTACCTCTCCTTTTTCTAGACTTTTTAATTTTTTTTCTTAATTTCTTTGACTTTCTTGGATTGTTAATATATGCACTATATTTTACATGATATATCTATAGACTACTGTTAAACTTATACAGACTCAAAGTTACCAAAATGTGGATTAGCTCATGTAGCGCCGGCTCCTGAAGAGCATGCGCTATGTGTTTTGAAATTTAACATTACACCCGAACTGCAGTTTGGTTTGGGTATAATTATTCCAAATTTTGGCCTCAGCATCAGTCTGACTGGGCTATAGGGTGTTCAGCCTGGCCATAGGGGGTACTGTCTCTTCTGGCAGGCATGGAAACACAGGCATCAGAACCTTGTGAACAGACCTAAACTTCGTGTGAACTTTAGAACCCTTTTAAGGTCTATGGGACTCGAACGTTCAAAATCTAAAGTGCTAATTTTAAAGGCTAATATGCAAGTTATTGTCCTAAAAAGTGTTTGGGGACCTGGGTCCTGCCCCAGGGGACACGTATGAATGCAAAAAAAAGGTTTAAAAACGTTTTTTCGGGAGCAGTGATTTTAATAATGCTTAAAGTGAAACAATGAAAGTGTAATATTCCTTTAAATTTCGTACCTGGGGGGTGTCTATAGTAACAGTCATTGAAAGTCATTGATAAAAAAAAAAGTGTGGGGTTCCCCCAAATTCAATTACCGGGCCCTTCAGGTCTGGTATGGACATTAACCACTTAACAACCGGCCCATAGCCGAATGACGGCTACAGGGTGGTTGTTTAAGAATTCCGCTCTCGCGCGCCCCCTGGGGCACGCACTCGAGAGAATCCGTGACCCGGCATCCTGTGAGAGCATCCTGTGGACCCGGCGCATCATGGATCACGGTAAACGGCCGCTCATCGCGGCCGTTTACCACGTGATCGCTCCGTCAAATGACGGAGTGATCACTTGTAAACAAACCGGCGTCATGTTATGACGCCGGTTCCTCCCTCCCCCTCTCTGTACTGGTCGGTACAGCAGAGGGGGAAGAGATCGGTGTCAGCAGCGCTGTGGGCTGCATCTGCAGTGCCCACATCGCTGCTCACCGAAAATCAACCCCTCAATTCCCTGCCAATACTCTGCAATACCCTGCAATAATCTGCAATGCCAGATAATACTCTGCAATACTCTGCAATACCCTGCAACACTCTGCAATACTCTGCAATACCCTGCCATTACTCTGCAATACTCTGCAATACTCTGCAATACCCTTCAATACTCTGCAATACCCTGCAACACTCTGCAATACCCTGCAACACTCTGCAATACCCCGCCATTACTCTGCAATACCCTGCAATACCCTGCAACACTCTGCAATACCCTGCAACACTCTGCAATACCCTGCAACACTCTGCAATACCCTGCCATTACTCTGCAATACCCTGCAACACTCTGCAATACCCTGCAAGACTCTGCAATGCTCTGCAACACCCGCCAATACCCTGCAACACTCTGCAATACCCTGCAACACCTGCCAATACCCTGCAACACTCTGCAATGCTCTGCAACACCCGCCAATACCCTGCAACACTCTGCAATGCTCTGCAACACCCGCCAATACCATGCAATACCCTGCAACACTCTGCAATGCCCTGCAACACTCTGCAATGCTCTGCAACACCCACCAATACCCTGCAACACTCTGCAATGCTCTGCAACACCCGCCAATACCCTGCAACACTCTGCAATGCTCTGCAACACTCCCCAATACCCTGCAACACTCTGCAATGCTCTGCAACACTCGCCAATACCCTGCAACACTCTGCAATGCTCTGCAACACCCGCCAATACCCTGCAATGCTCTGCAATGCAATACTCTGCAACGCCATACTCTGAGATACCCAGCCATACTCGGAGATACCCAGCCATAGTCGGTGATACCCTGAAATACACAGCCATAGACATCAGAGGGGGAAGAGATCAGTGTCAGCAGCGCTGTGGGCTGCATCTGCAGTGCCCACATTGCTGCTCACCGAAAATTAACCCCTCAATTCCCTGCCAATACTCTGCAATACCCTGCAATACTCTGCAATGCCAGCTAATACTCTGCAATACCCTGCAACACTCTGCAATACTCTGCAATACCCTTCAATACTCTGCAATACCCTGCAAAACTCTGCAATACCCTGCCATTACCCTGCAATACCCTGCAATACCCTGCAACACTCTGCAATACCCTGCCATTACTCTGCAATACCCTGCAATACCCTGCAACACTCTGCAATACCCTGCAACACTCTGCAATACCCTGCAAGACTCTGCAATGCTCTGCAACACCCGCCAATACCCTGCAACACTCTGCAATGCTCCGCAACACCCGCCAATACCCTGCAACACTCTGCAATACCCTGCAACACCCGCCAATACCCTGCAACACTCTGCAATGCTCTGCAACACCCGCCAATACCCTGCAACACTCTGCAATGCTCTGCAACACCCGCCAATACCCTGCAATACCCTGCAACACTCTGCAATGCCCTGCAACACTCTGCAATGCCCTGCAACACTCTGCAATGCTCTGCAACACCCGCCAATACCCTGCAACACTCTGCAATGCTCTGCAACACCCGCCAATACCCTGCAACACTCTGCAATGCTTTGCAACACCCGCCAATACCCTGCAACACTCTGCAATGCTCTGCAACACTCGCCAATACCCTGCAACACTCTGCAATGCTCTGCAACACCCGCTAATACCCTGCAATGCTCTTCAATGCAATACTCTGCAACACCATACTCTGAGATACCCAGCCATACTCGGAGATACCCAGCCATAGTCGGTGATACCCTGCAATACCCAGCCATAGACACCCCCCCCCCTCCCGCCGCCCTCCGGTGCTTCTACCGACTCGCCAATACGATCAAAGCCAGAATATTTTTTTTTCAGGCTTCCCAGCTTAGAGGTGAGATGTGGGGTTTTATTGACCCCATATCTCACTGTAAAGAGAACCTGTCATGCCATATTCCTATTACAAGGGATGTTTACATAAAAGTGATCAAAAAATGTATTTTTGGGGAAAAAAATGTCAAACTAAAATAAATAAAGTAAAATGAACAATAAAAATATTTTTTTTTTAAAGCGCCCCTGTCCCCATGTGCTCGCATGCAGAAGCGAACGCATACTTAAGTCCCGCCCACATATGAAAACGGTGTTCAAACCACACATGTGAGGTATCGCTGCAAACGTTAGAGCGAGAGCAATAATTCTAGCCCTAGACCCCCTCTGTAACTCAAAACATATAACCAGTAAAAAAAAATTAAATCGTCGCCTTTGGGGATTTTTAAGTAGCGACGTTTGGCGCCATTCCACGAGCGTGTGCAATTTTGAAGAGTGACATGTTAGGTATCTATTTACTCAGCGTTAATTCATCTTTCACATTATGCAAAAATTGGGCTAACTTTACTGTGTTTTTTTTTTTAAGCACAAAACTGTCTTTTTTCCCAAAAAAAGCATTCGAAAAATTGCTGCGCAAATACCGTGCGAGATAAAAAGTTGCAACAACCACCATTGTATTCTCCAGGGTGTTTGCTAAAAAAAATATATAACGTTTTGGGATTCTATGTAATTTTCTAGCAAATAAATGATGATTTTTACATGTAGGAGAGAAATGTCAGAATTGTCCTGGGTGCTCCAGAACGCCTGATGGCGCTCCCTGCATGTTGAGCCTCTGTATGTGGCCACACTGTGTAAAAGTCTCACACATGTGGTATCGCCATACTCGGGAGTAATAGCAGAATGTGTTTTGGGGTATAATTTGTGGTATGCATATGCTGTGTGAGAAATAAACTGATAATATGACAATTTTGTGAAAAAAAAAAAAGTAAAAAAAATCTTGATTTTGCAAAGAATTGTGGGAAAAAATGACAACTTAAAAAAACTCATCATGCCTCTTACTAAATACCTTGGAATGTCTTCTTTCCAAAAAGGGGTCATTTGGGGGATATTTGTACTTTTCTGGCATGTTAGGGTCTCAAGAATTGAAATAGGCCGTCAGTACTTCAGGTGTGATCAATTTTCAGATATTGGCACCATAGCTTGTGGACTCTATAACTTTCACAAAGACCAAATAATATCCACCAATTTGTACTTATTTTTACCAAAGATATGTAGTAGTATAAATTTTGGCCAAAATTTATGAAGAAAAAATTACTAATCTGCTAAATTTTATAACAGAAACAAAGAAAAATTCATTTTTTTACAGAATTTTCTGTATTTTGATTAAATACCACCAAAAGAAAGCTCTATTTGTGTGAAAAAAAGGACAAAAATTTCATATAGGTCCAGTGTTGCATGACTGAGTAATTGTCATTCAAAATGTGAGAGCACCGAAAGCTGTAAATTGGTCTGGTTATTAAGGGTGTTTAAGTGCCCAGTGGTCAAGTGGTTAAGGGGAACCCTGCATAAAATTTAAAAAAAAAATGACGGGGGGTTCCCTCTAAATATCCATATCAGACCCTTCAGGTCCGGTATGGATTTTAAGGGAAACTCCACGCCAAATAAAAAAAAAAATGGTGTTGAGTTCCCCCTAAAAATCCATACCAGACCCTTTATTCGAGCATGCAACCTGGCAGGCTGCAGGAAAAGAGGGGGGGATGAGAGAGCGCCCGTCGTTGGATCAGATCAGCCATCACTGAACCCCGGAGAGATGATCATCCATCGCTGGATAGCAAGAGTGGATTACCCCCACTGGAATCTTTTTTTTAATTTTTTTTATTTTTAATAAAGGACTTTTGCAACGGTGTGTGTGTCTTTTTTAATATTCTTTTACACTTACTTTGTGAAATGGTAGAGGTACTTTTGTACCCCCTTACCATTTCAAACGGGGGGGGGCTGGGATCTTGGGGTCCCCTTGTTAAAGGGGGCTTCTAGATTCTGATAAGCCCCCTGCCCGCAGACCCCCACGACCACTGGCCAGGGTTGGGGGGATGAGGCCCTTGTCCTTATCAACATGGGGACAAGGTGCTTTGAGGGTTCACAGACCCCCAATGCATTCTCCCAATGTTGAGGGCATGTGGCCTGGTACGGTTCAGGAGGGGGGCGCTTTCTCGTCCCCCTCTCTTTTCCTGCGGCCTGCCAGGTTGCGTTCTCGGATAAAGGGTCTGGTATGGATTTTTAGGGGGAACTCCACACAATTTTTTTTTATTTGCCGTGGAGTTCCCCTTAATATCCATACCAGACCTAAAGGGCCCGGTAAGTGAATTTGGGGACCCCCACGCTTTTTTTTTTTTAAGCAATGACTTTCAATGACTGTTCTCTGTATTATGGGGAGCCAACAATTCATTATAGCCACGAGTGATTTTAAATGACTTTTTTTCCTGCAGAAATGACACTTTGTGCAGGGACAGTTCTAAGCATGAGAAACATGTGCCCCTTTACAGGCATACTATAGACACCCCCCAGGTACGAAATTTAAAGGAATATTACACTTTTATAGTTTCACTTTAAGCATTGTTAAAATCACTGCTCCCGAAAAAACGTCAGTTTTTAAAACTTTTTTTTGCATTGATACATGTCCCCTGGGGCAGGACCCGGGTCCCCAAACACATTTTAGGACAATAACTTGCATATTAGCCTTTAAAATTAGCACTTTAGATTTCTCCCATAGACTTGTACAGGGTGTTCCGCGGCTTTTGGAATTTGCCGCGAACACCCCAAATTGTTCAATGTTCACCGAACAGGCGAACAGGCAGTGTTTGAGTCGAACATGAGTTTGACTCAAACTCGAAGCTCATCCCTAGTCTTAATGAAATAATGCTCACTTTTTCCATCAAGCATGAATAAATGTAATATGTAGTATTTATTTGAAGTAATAACTAAAGTGTCAAACCAAGATGTTTAGTTTTAAATTGGAATTATTTAGTTCTAGTTTGAACTGTTTTGTTTTTACTGCTATCCAGATTTTACCTTACTTCTTATCCTTCTGACAAAACATTTTATAAATCAGGGAGTGAAACAAAATCTGCAAGAGAGACACAGACGGCAATAAATCACTGACAGGGTCCTAACATTCTCTATTGTTGAAAAATGCCCTCTCACTTTCTGTTAAAACATTGTCATCACATAGGAAGTGATGTGGGATCTCTCTAAGGCTGGATTCACACCTATGCATTTTTAGTGCTTTTTGCATTTTGCAGATTTGCACTACAGTACATTTACCATGGTTTCCTATGGAACATGTTCTGTAGTGCAAATATGCAAAATGCAAAAAACACTAAAAATGCATAGGTATGAATCCAGCCTTACATAGGGGTCTCAAAGTACCGGCCCGCGGGCCGCAAATGGTTACAAATGGCCCGCAGGCAGGTGCAAGGTGCAGCGGAAGGGGGGGTGCTGCGCCGCCCTGAAGAGCTTTAACTCTCTGTCTCTCGTGTCCTTTTCGCCGCATGCTGCTGCAGCCCAGCTGGATACAGACACCACACAGGAGAGCAGAGAGAGAAAAGAGCGGAGGGAGGATCCACCCATTGCCCCGCCCACCTAGGCACTGATGATAGACCAGAGCCCTGGATTCAGGGTCCTGATGTCACCTCAGGGCGGGAGATCGTGGTGTTCTCAAGGTACCCTGTGTTGAGCCAGGACCTGACAGGAGGAGAGGACTCGGGAGGAAGAAGATCAGGCCACGAGCTGACTGCCAGAAGGAGAGGTAAGTGAGCCGTCACACTGAGGCTGAGTGAGATTTGTGAAGATATTTGTGGCATGTGTGGGGGGGGGGGGGGTATTTGTGTAGTGTAGAGGGGTATTTGTAGAGTGTAGGGGTAATGCTGGGGGGTTAATAGTGCATCCGCTGACACCAGTGCTGGGGTTCATAGTGCATCCGCTGACACCAACTCTGGGGGTTAATAGTGTGTCCGCAGACACCAGTGCTGGGGGTTAATAGTGCGTCCGCTGACACCAGTGCTGGGGGTTAATAGTGCATTCGCTGACACCAGTGCTGGGGATTAATAGTGCATCCGCTGACACCAGTGCTGGGGGTTAAAGAGGAAGTAAACCCTGATGGGTTTACTTCCTCTTTCATTTCCTGCAAAGACAAAGCATAATGGACTACTATGCATCGCATAGTAGTCCATTATGTGTCACTTACCTGACACAGGAGCCAGCGAAGTCACCGCTGTCCCCTATAGTCCGGAGCATCCAACTTCTCGGTGGGGTCTCGCAGCTCAGCCGCTGTCATTCGGCGAAGCCGCGATGACGTCACTCCCGTGCATGTGCACGGGAGCCGACACGCGCGGCATCTCCGTAGTTGAAGGTGCCGCGCTCAGTGCACCTGCGCGCCGCTTTCTACGGCACATGCGCCGTAAACAGCGGTGCCTGTCTTCGGGCAAATATCTCCTAAACCGTATAGGTTTAGGAGATATTTCTTGGACCTACAGGTAAGCCTTAATCTAGGCTTACCTGTAGGTCAAAGTGTGTTGTAAGGGTTTACAACCACTTTAATAGTCCGCTGACACCAGTGCTGGGGGTTAATATTGTGTCTGCTGACACCAGTGCTGGGGGTTAATAGTGTGTCTGTTGACACCAGTGCTGGGGGTTAATAGTGCATCCGCTGACACCAGTGCTGGGGGTTAATAGTGCGCCCGCTGACACCAGTGCTGAGGGTTAATAATGCGTCTGCTGACAACAGTGCTGAGGGTCAATAGTGCGTTCGCTGACACCAGTGCTGGGGGTTAATAGTGCATCCGCTGACACCAGTGCTGGGGGTTAATAGTGCGCCCGCTGACACCAGTGCTGAGGGTTAATAATGCGTCCGCTGACAACAGTGCTGAGGGTCAATAGTGCGTTCGCTGACAACAGTGCTGAGGGTCAATAGTGCGTTCGCTGACACCAGTGCTGGGGTTAATAGTGCATCCACTGACACCAATGCTGGGGGTTAATAGTGTGTCTGCTGACACCAGTGCTGGGAGTTAATAGTGCATCCACTGACACCAGTGCTGGGGATTAATAGTGCATCCGCTGACACCAGTGCTGGGGGTTAAAGAGGAAGTAAACCCTGATGGGTTTACTTCCTCTTTCATTTCCTGCAAAGGCAAAGCATAATGGACTACTATGCATCGCATAGTAGTCCATTATGTGTCACTTACCTGACACAGGAGCCAGCGAAGTCACCGCTGTCCCCTATAGTCCGGAGCATCCAACTTCTCGGTGGGGTCTCGCAGCTCAGCCGCTGTCATTCGGCGAAGCCGCGATGACGTCACTCCCGTGCATGTGCACGGGAGTCGACACGCGCGGCATCTCCGTAGTTGAAGGTGCCGCGCTCAGTGCACCTGCGCGCCGCTGTCTACGGCACATGCACCGTAAACAGCGGTGCCTGTCTTCTGGGCAAATAACTCCTAAACCGTATAGGTTCAGGAGATATTTCTTGGACCTACAGGTAAGCCTTAATCTAGGCTTACCTGTAGGTCAAAGTGTGTTGTAAGGGTTTACAACCACTTTAATAGTCCGCTGACACCAGTGCTGGGGGTTAATAGTGCATCCGCTGACACCAGTGCTGGGGGTTAATAGTGCGCCCGCTGACACCAGTGCTGAGGGTTAATAATGCGTCTGCTGACAACAGTGCTGAGGGTCAAAAGTGCGTTCGCTGACACCAGTGCTGGGGGTTAATAGTGCATTCGCTGACACCAGTGCTGGGGGTTAATAGTGCGCCCGCTGACACCAGTGCTGAGGGTTAATAATGCGTCCGCTGACAACAGTGCTGAGGGTCAATAGTGCGTTCGCTGACACCAGTGCTGGGGGTTAATAGTGTGTCTGCTGACACCAGTGCTGGGGGTTAATAGTGCATCCACTGACACCAGTGCTGGGGGTTAATAGTGCATCCACTGACACCAGTGCTGGGGGTTAATAGTGCGTCTGCTGACACCAGTGCTAGTGGTTAATAGTGCGTCCGCTGACACCAGTGCTGTGAGTTAATAATGCGTCCGCTGACACCAGTGCTGGGGGTTAATAGTGCGTCCGCTGACACCAGTGCTGGGGGTTAATAGTGCGTCTGCTGACACCAGTGCTGGGGGTTAATAGTGCATTCGCTGACACCAGTGCTGGGGATTAATAGTGCGTCCGCTGACACCAGTGCTGGGGGTTAATAGTGCATCCGCTGACACCAGTGCTGAGGGTTAATAGTGCGTCAGCTGACACCAGTGTTAGGGTTTATTGGTGTGTCTGCTGACACCAGTGCTGGGGGTTAACAGTGCCTCTGCTGACACCAGTGCTGGGGGTTAATAATGCATCCGCTGACACCAGTGCTGTGGTTTAATAGTGCGTCCACTGACACCAGTGCTGGGGGTTAATAGTGCGTCTGCTGAAACCAGTGCTGGGGATTAATAGTGCATCTGCTGAGACCAGTGCTGGGGGTTAATAGTGCGTCCGCTGACACCAGTGCTGGGGGTTAATAGTGCATCCACTGACACCAGTGCAGGAGGTTAATAGTGCATCCACTGACACCCGTGCTGGGAGTTAATAGTGCGTCCACTGACACCAGTGCTGGTAGTTAATAGTGCATCCACTGACATCAGTTCTGGAGGTTAATAGTGCGTCCGCTGACACCAGTGCTGGTAGTTAATAGTGCGTCCACTGACATCAGTGCTGGGGGTTAATAGTGCGTCCACTAACACCAGTGCTGGGGGTTAATGGTGCGTCCGCTAACACCAGCACTGTTTATTTTTGAAGTTTGAAAGTTTGCATGTGGCCCCCATGGGATATGAAAACTTGTCTTGTGGCCCGCAGGTAATTTGAGTTTGAGGCCCCTGCTCTAACAGAACCCCCCAATAGCAGACAGGAATTTGGTTATACTATAACATTAAACTTAAAAATGTTCTTAGATTTTTTTCCTTTGTACATTCAAACTCTTTGAAGGATTAAGCAGTCTGGCGGGTTGTGTTTTGATTTTTCCTTTGTTAAGATGTATGGAAAATGAGATTTCTGGTGGAATATAAAAGTTGTTTTATCTCAGGGATCCAGATTTAGAGGTGTTTGCATTATTAAACAGAAAGAAAAGTTATGTATCTCCTTTATCTATGCACTTCTCCAATTTTAGAGAAGACTATGAATTTATTTTCCTAAGCAACGTAATTGGAAGGGACTATTATTTTTCTTGCATTTTGCTATCATTCATTTATTTACAATGATAATATCTCAACTTCATATATTTTTTGCAAGGCTGGGGAGGATAGGAGTACACAAAACCATACAGTAAGCAATGTAGTAGAAATCTATGAGTTAGGATGAGGTTCAGATTTGCCTCTACCTTAGGCATATGGTCTATCTACCATAGATAGATAGACCATAGATAGGTTCAAAGTGAATACTGCAAGTTCAAGACTCATGGTCCTGGTAAATATTTGTACATAATAACCCGGGAAAATTTTCTGAAAACCATAATGCACTGTATGGCCTTTGAACTATGTCCAGCAGGTTTACAAGGACTAATAAGGGGGGTTTGGTTAAGCCAACCCTCTCACTATAGAAATGGGACACAGCGCAGGTATATTGTCAGTGTATTAGAACTCACTGTAGGCAAAGGATCAGAAAAGCTGGTAAACTGCATGGGGTGGGATTAGTATCAGTCAGGAAACTGCTTTTAATCTGATTGTTAGCTCTTTGGGCAATCATCATCTTTCCTGTGTGTTTTTGTTTTTTTTATATTATCAAGGGCTTTTTTTTCTTTAATTTTGACATGTAGTTGATTTGAGGTCAGAGGTTACTTTAAAAATGTGCTTTTTGTTTCAGGGATGGTAGTTTGGGATTTTCATTTAATTTTAGATTAACTTTTTTTTTTGCAGCAGCAAGGCTTCCTGTAAAAAAAGTGGGCTTTTGTTTCAGTGGTATTGTTGAGGGGTTTCCATTTCTTTTTCTTTTTTTCTTGGGGGGGGGGGGGGGCGGCATAGGGCATTTTTGTTTGAGGTGCTTAAGGCCAGTCACACGTTACTTACCATATATTCTTTAATCTGTCTTTTTTTGAAAAGGAAAAAAGAAAAACGTCATACCTAAACCACCTTAAAATTCACTGGAAAAACTTTTTATGTTAAAAGTGAAATAAATCAGGTTCGGGTGCTAGTTCTGTATGTAAGCCAAGCTAAATTGTAAAATAAAAAAACTGTTTCACAGCCAAATACAGTATATGCTGTCAGTAGGGATGAGCCGAACATCCCCCTGTTCGGTTTGCACCAGAACCTGCGAACAGACCTAAACTTCGTGTGAACTTTAGAACCCTATTAAAGTCTATGGGACTCGAACGTTCACAATCTAAAGTGCTCATTTTAAAGGGTAATATGCAAGTTACTGTCCTAAAAAGTGTTTGGGGACCTGGGTCCTGCCCCAGGGGACATGGATCAATGCAAACGGCCGTTTTTTCAGGAGCAGTGATTTTAATAATGATTGAAGTGAAACAATAAAAGTGTAATATTCCTTTAAATGTGGTACCTGGGGGGTATCTATAGTATGCCTGTGAAGGGGCTCATGTTTCCCGTGCTTAGAACTGTCCCTGCACAAAGTGTCATTTGGGCAGGAAAAAAAGTCATTTAAAATCACTTGCGGCTATATTGTCGGCTCCCCGTAATAAGTGTTCTCTGTATTAGCCGACAATTCATTCATTCATTGATAAAAAAAAAAAAAAAAAGCGTGGGGGTTCCCCTAAATTCAATTACCAGGCCCTTCAGGTCTGACATGGATATTAACCACTTTCAGACCGGACCATTTTGCTGGTAAATGACCAGAGGTCTTTTTACACTTTGGCACTGCGCTGCTTTAACTGGTAATTGCGCGGTCATGCAATGTTGTACCCAAACAAAATTTGCGTCCTTTTCTTCCCACAAATAGAGCTTTCTTTTGATGGTATTTGATTGCCTCTGCGATTTTTATTTTTTGCGATATAAACGTAAAAAGACCGCAAATTTTGAAAAAAAATGATATTTTCTACTTTTTGTTATTAGAAAAATCCAATAAACTAAATTTTAGTCATACATTTAGGCCAAAATGTATTCAGCCACATGTCTTTGGTAAAAAAAAAGTCAATAATTGTATATTTATTGGTTTGCGCAAAAGTTGTCACATCTACAAACTAAGTAGAACTGGCTACGTTTTCTGGAATTTACGCAGCTTTTAGTTTACGACTGCCTATCTCATTTCTTGAGGTGCTAAATTGGCAGGGCAGTACAAAACCCCCCCAAATGACCCCATTTTGGAAAGTAGACCCCCTAAGGAAATTGATAAGAGGCATGTTGAGCCCATTGAATATTTTATTTTTTTGCCTCAAGCGATTGAATAATGACAAAAAAAAAATATATTTTTTTTTTTTACACAAAGTTGTCACTAAATTATATATTGCTCACACATGCTATGGGCATATGTGAAATGACACCCCAAAATAAATTCTGCTGCTTCTCCTGAGTACGGGGATACCACATATGTGGGACTTTTTGGGAGCCTAGCCGCGTACGGGGCCCCGAAAACCAAGCACCGCCTTCAGGCTTTCTAAGGGCGTAAATTTTTGAGTTCACTTCTCACTACCTATTACAGTTTTGAAGGCCATAAAATGCCAAGATGGCACAAAACCCCCACAAATGACCCCATTTTAGAAAGTAGACACCCCAAGCTATTTGCTGAGAGGCATGTTGAGTTCATGGAATATTTTATATTTTGCCACAAGTTGCGGGAAAATTACAAACTTTTTTTTTTTTTTTCACAAAGTTGTCACTAAATGATATATTGCTCACACATGCCATGGGCATATGTGAAATGACACCCCAAAATAAATTCTGCTGCTTCTCCTGAGTACGGGGATACCACATATGTGGGACTTTTTGGGAGCCTAGCCGCGTACGGGGCCCCGAAAACCAAGCACCGCCTTCAGGCTTTCTAAGGGCGTAAATTTTTGAGTTCACTTCTCACTACCTATTACAGTTTTGAAGGCCATAAAATGCCAAGATGGCACAAAACCCCCACAAATGACCCCATTTTAGAAAGTAGACACCCCAAGCTATTTGCTGAGAGGCATGTTGAGTCCATGGAATATTTAATATTTTGCCACAAGTTGCGGGACAATTACAAACTTTTTTTTTTTTTTTTTTCACAAAGTTGTCACTAAATGATATATTGCTCACGCATGCCATGGGCATATGTGAAATAACACCCCAAAATAAATTCTGCTGCTTCTCCTGAGTACGGGGATACCACATATGTGGGACTTTTTGGGAGCCTAGCCGCGTACGGGGCCCCGAAAACCAAGCACCGCCTTCAGGCTTTCTAAGGGCGTTACAGTTTTGAAGGCCATAAAATGCCAAGATGGCACAACCCCCCCCCCAAATGACCCCATTTTGGAAAGTAGACACCCCTAAATTTAGGGGTACACTAGTGAGACTAGGTAATAAATGGCGGGTGCCCTGAAACTATAAAAAAATAACTAACCAACCAGCGTCACCTGTAACAGTTATATGGTGATCACTGGTGAAAGGGTTAACTAGGGGGCAATCAGGGGGCTTTATGCGGTAGTATATGGGGGTCCCTGGCGCTATAAAAAGCTGCGGCGAACCTAAATACCTACCTGCCTAACTAGCGTCACCTGTGACACTAATACAGCGATCAGAAAAACGATCGCTTATTAGGCTGGGTTCACACTGGAGCGATGCGGGAACGCCACGAATGCGCGGCGGGTTCCCGCATCGCATGCCTCCCGGCGGCAGTTCACACTGCCCTATGCGAACTGCTGGGAGTGTCAGTGAAATGTTAATGACACCCCCAGATCAGTTCGCATATCGCAGTGCGATCTGCAAACTTGGATCGCATGGTGTGAACACCCATGCGATCCGATTCTGCTGCGGACCAAAAAAAGGGTCCCGTGCGAGTTTGCGGCGGGTGCGGCGGGTGCGACACGAATTCAGCCATACTATCTGTATAGCTGAACTCGAATCGCACAGAGATCGGATGTGATTTGCACTGCAGTGCGGTGCGAATCACATCCGTTCTCATAAACCGCTGCAATGTGAATCCAGCCTTAGTGACACTGGCGACGGGGGGTGATCACGGGGTTAAACCTTTATTGGGGGGGTTAGGGGGTACCTTAGAACTAAAGGGGGCTAACCCTAACTGCCCTAACAGTTATTAGTCACAAATGACACCCGCCGGGTGATCAGGGGGTTAAACCTTTATTAGGTAATAAATGGGGGGGGCCCTGAAACTATAAAAAAATAACTAACCAACCAGCGTCACCTGTAACAGTTATATGGTGATCACTGGTGAAAGGGTTAACTAGGGGGCAATCAGGGGGCTTTATGCGGTAGTATATGGGGGTCCCTGGCGCTATAAAAAGCTGCGGCGAACCTAAATACCTACCTGCCTAACTAGCGTCACCTGTGACACTAATACGGCGATCAGAAAAATGATCGCTTATTAGGCTGGGTTCACACTGGAGCGATGCGGAAACGCCACGAATCCGCGGCGGGTTCCCGCATCGCATGCCTCCCGGCGGCAGTTCACACTGCCCTATGCGAACTGCTGGGAGTGTCAGTGAAATGTTACTGACACCCCCAGATCAGTTCGCATATCGCAGTGCGATCTGCAAACTCGGATCGCATGGTGTGAACACCCATGCGATCCGATTCTGCTGCGGGCCAAAAAAAGGGTCCCGTGCGAATTTGCGGCGGGTGCGGCGGGTGTGGCGGGTGCGGCGAATGGCTGAACTCGAATCGCACAGAGATCGGATGTGATTTGCACTGCAGTGCGGTGCGAATCACATTCGTTCTCATAAACCGCTGCAATGTGAACCCAGCCTTAGTGACACTGGCGACGGGGGGTGATCACGGGGTTAAACCTTTATTGGGGGGGTTAGGGGGGTACATTAGAACTAAAGGGGGCTAACCCTAACTGCCCTAACAGTTATTACAGTCACAAATGACACCAATGCAAAAAAAAAAATGACATTGGTGTCACTGTGACTGGGGGGCAGGGGTAATTGGGGGGGTGATCGGGGGGTAAAGGGGGGGTGTGAGTGTGCCTGGCATGTTCTACTGTGTGTGTAGAGTGTTGGTGCAACTCACCGATCCGCTCTCCTCCGTGTCGGAACGAAAAATACCGACACGGAGGAGAGAATACATCACTTCCTCTCCTGTGTTTACATTACAGGAGAGGAAGTGATGTCACGGGGGATTTCTATTCGTCGGGAGCGATCGCGAGGGGGTGGCCATGAATGAATGGCCGCCCCCTCGTCCCGGATCGCTCCCGGACGAAAACCGACCGCCGCAGGCACCGGGCGGGGGCCCGATCGGGCCCCCGACCCGCAGGAAGGCAGGGACGTACATGTACGCCAATATGCCTGCCCGTGCCATGCTGTCGACGTACATCGTCGTGCGGCGGTCGGCAACTGGTTAAGGGGAACCCCGTGTCACATTTAAAAAAAAATTGACATGGGGGTCCCCCTAAATATCCATACCAGACCCTTCAGGTCTGGTATGGGTATTAAGGGGAACCCGCATCAAATTAAAAAAAAAAATTGACATGGGGTCCCCCTAAAAATCCATACCAAACCCTTTATCCGAGCACGCAACCTGGCAGGCCGCAGGAAAAGAGGGGGGGACGAGAGCGGCCCCCCTCCCTCCTGAACCGTACCAGGCCACATACCCTCAACATTGGGAGGATGCTTTGGGGGTCTGTGACCCCTCAAAGCACCTTGTCCCCATGTTGATAAGGACAAGGGCCTCATCCTCACAACCCTGGCCGGTGGTTGTGAGGGTCTGCGGGTGGGGGGCTTCTCAGAATCTGGAAGCCCCCTTTAACAAGGGGACCCCCAGATCCCGGTCCCCCCTTGTTTGAAATGGTAAGGGGGTACAAAAGTACCCCTACCATTTCACAAAGAAAGTGTAAAAATGGTTAAATAAGACAAACACACTTTTGAAAAATTCCTTTACTAAAAATAAAAAAAATAAAAAAAAGATTCCAGCGGTGCTAATCCACTCTTGCTATCCAGCGACGAATCTCCGGGGTCCAGCGATGGATGATCATATCCAGCGACGGGGGATCTCTCAGTCCAGCGCTGTCCATACATCCGTCTTCTGTCTCCACTGCGGAGACACTGGGGATCCCAGCGCTGATGTTTCTTATATTAGGAGGGTGGGGCCACCCGTAACCTGACCCCGCCCCTCTGACGCTGGTGAGGGAAGCCAGGGGTTCCCCAGTGATGTATGGGTGACCCCGCCCCCTCTGATGTAACGCAGGTTTCCGTTACATCAGAGGGGGCGGGTTCACCCATACGTCATTAGGGAACCCCTGGCTTCCCTCACCAGCATCAGAGGGGCGGGGTCAGGTGACGGGTGGCCCCCACCCTCCTAATATAAGAAACGTCATCGCTGGGATCCCCGCAGTGTCTCCGGAGTGGAGACAGAAGACGGATGTATGGACAGCGCTGGACTGAGAGATCCCCCGTCGCTGGATATGATCATCCATCGCTGGATAGCAAGAGTGGATTAGCACCGCTGGAATCTTTTTTTTATTTTATTTTTTTTAATAAAGGAATTTTTCAAAAAGTGTGTTTGTCTTATTTAACCATTTTTACACTTTCTTTGTGAAATGGTAGGGGTACTTTTGTACCCCCTTACCATTTCAAACAGGGGGGGGGGGCTGGGATCTGGGGGTCCCCTTGTTAAAGGGAGCTTCCAGATTCTGATAAGCCCCCCGCCCGCTGACCCTCATAGCCACCGGATCTATATCAGACCTGAAGGGCCTAGTAATTGAATTTAGGGGAACCCCCACGCTTTTTTTTTTTATCAATGAATGAATGAATTGTCGGCTAATACAGAGAACACTCATTGAGTGTTCTCTGTATTACGGGGAGCCGACAATATAGCCGCAAGTGATTTTAAAAGACTTTTTTTCCTGCACAAATGACACTTTGTGCAGGGACAGTTCTAAGCACCATAAACATGCGCCCCTTCACAGGCATACTATAGAAACCCCCCAGCTACGAAATTTAAAGGAATATTACACTTTTATTGTTTCACTTTAATCATTATTAAAATCACTGCTCCTGAAAAAACTGCCGTTTTTAAAACTTTTTTTTTTGCATTGATCCATGTCCCCTGGGGCAGGAGCCAGGTCCCCAAACACTTTTTAGGACAATAACCTGCATATTACCCTTTAAAAATAAGCACTTTAGATTTCTCCCATAGACTTGTACAGGGTGTTCCGGCTTTTCAAATTTGCCGCGAACAGCCCAAATTGTTCACTGTTCTCTGAACAGGCGAACAGGCAATGTTCGAGTCGAACATGAGTTCGACTCGAATTCGAAGCTCATCCCTAGCTGTCAGTGAAGGCTGAATATGTTTGTGGATTATCTAACATATTTGGGTATTTTCCATGTTGCTCTTGAAGCTGCATCAAAAAGACCCACTCCCGGCTGTATGGTAAATTTAAATTTTTATTTCTTTATTAGGACACAGCAGTTGCCAGCTACCCATGTATTTTTTAGACCATAGTTTACTTATTAGCCCTAGTTGGTCTAGTTCAACCAATAGAAATATAAATAGAAAACCGCCATATACACAATCCAATATCCACAGTTAATCCAGAGGAAGGCAGAAACCCCAATAAAGCTTGTGTAGTTACAAAAATCTATTTTTACAAACACACAAAACACATGTCAACATGTGCTATCTCTCCTCCTCAATATGCAAATCCAGGTCATGTTTTTGAGATTTCTTGAATTTGCCACAGGTGATGTTGTCATTTTCACTGTTAGTAAATGGCACTGTCAGAAAAATATAGAAAACACAACCTGGTGGTGCACCTGGAGGAGTGGAGTGGAGAAGCACTGAGTTATGTCCCTGAACTTTCACTTATCAAAGTCATAAAAACATGGTAATTAGTAAAAAGGCAAGCAGGAGCCAACAAGAGGAAATTAAAGTTTGGAAGATCATGACCTAGTAAGAAGAGTAAAATGTATTAAGGGAACGATGGTCAAGTGATTGAGGCCCTACATAGTGAGTTATGGTCAAGTTACTAGTAAAATTCTGGAAATTCTGGAAGCACGGGTGCCACAGGTTACATGCTTGACGGCCGTCAGAAGGTTCACCCAGTGGGCAGTAAAAGTGATATACCTTCCGTGCCTGTGTTTGCTAGACCACTTGTCTGTGGTCAGATGTATCTTGGCACAGACACTGTGTGCCAGAGATACATTCACTTGCCGCTGAACATGGCCATATAGCTCTGGGATGCCCTTCTGTGAGAAATACTTCCTTCCTGGGACCTTCCATTGTGGTGTTCCAAAGGCCACAAATTTTCAAAAGGCCTCTGAGTCCACCAGTTTATATGGCAGTAGTTGGCGGGCTATCAGTTCTGACAAGCCAGTCGTCAACCGTTGGGCAAAAGGGTTATCCGGCGTCATCATTTTTTTATGCTCAAACATTTGGCCCACGGAAGCCTGCCTTTTTCCAGAAAAACTTGAGGATGGCATGATGGAAGGTGGAGTGGAGGACAATTGTGAGGAGAGAGGAGAAGTAGAAGACGAGGCTGGACGGTGAGAGCCTGGAGTGTGGCTTTTCTGTGTTCCGTTGCTCCCACTGGGCTCGGTGATGGCAGCTCATGTGCCTTCTTAAGGCGGTCGTCCCTAGGTGAGTGTTGGGCTTACCGCAACTTATGCGTTGACTGCAAAGGCTGCAGATGGCAACACTATTGTCAGCAGCGGACACGTTAAAAAAAGCCCACACTGCGGAGCCATGTGCCGGCGTCCTGGGAGCGCCAGATGTGACCGCACATGGTTGATGACTCGTTCCTGATACATTAGCAGTCTGCTTTGTCCCTCCTGTGCAATCTAAGTTCTGCCTGCTTCTCCTCCCTATCTGCTGGTCCATATCTCCCTCTGAACTCCCCTCCTCTTCCTCTCTTGTGGGCACCCACGTGACATCACTAGCCACGTCACCATCAACGTCACCTTCCCCACCGCTATAATTAGAGATCTCCTCCTCCTTGGGCTGATCTGGGTTTTGTCGTCAGACTGCTGAGTGGCGGTTGTTGCTACCTCCTCTTCCTGATCCAATGCTAAGAGTGGCTGCGCATTGACAATGTCTTGTGATGGATCGGAAAATAATTCCTGTGACTCAAGCGGAAGGTATATGGTGGTGGTAGTGTTGGTGGTGGTGTCTTTGGGGGTGCACACAGCAGAGAGTGAAGAAGGGGGTGAAGATCGAGAGGATGAGGAGGGTGCAGAAGAGTAAGGCTGAATGAGCCACTCAACCAAGTCTGGTGTGTCCTTTGACGTAATCGCACGCGCCTTTTGCAATTTGCCACTTTGGCTCAAGCCTGTTGCTCCTGCCCTACCCCTACCACCCCTGCGGAAGGGCCTGCCTCTTCCTCTGCCTGTCATTTTTTGCAGACTGTCCCTGCTCAGAACACCAAACTGTCCCTCAGTCCCTACACTGATAAAAGACAGCTGCAGAATCGGGCAGCAATCAGCTCAGCAGCACAGCAGTCAAGTATAATATGCTGTCTATATTTGAAAGAAAGTATGTTATACGTGTACAACCCTATATACTGTACACCTATAAAAGGACCTTTGTGGACCTAGTAGCTAGTGATTTGCAGACTGTCCCCGCTCAGAACACCAAACTGTCCCTCAGTCCTTACACTGATAAAAGACAGCTGCAGAATCGGGCAGCACTCAGCAGCACAGCAGTCAGCAGTGCACCATAATATACTTTGTATATATTTGAAAGAAAGTATATTATACGTGTACAACCCTATATACTGTACACCTATACCAGTCCTTAAAAGGACCTTTGTGGACCTAATAGTAATAGCTAGTGATTAAACTGACTGTCCCTGCTCCACACAGCGCCCTGTCCCTACACTGACAAAAGACAGCTGCAGAATCGGTCAGCAGTGCACTGAGCAATCACCAGCACAGCAGTCAGCAGCAGTGCACCAGAACCCTATATACTGTACACCTATACCAGTCCTTAAAAGGACCTTTGTGGACCTAGTAGCTAGTGATTTGCAGACTGTCCCTCAGTCCCTACACTGATAAAAGACAGCTGCAGAATCGGTCAGCAGTCAAGTATAATATTCTTTTTATATTTTTTAAAGAAAGTATATTATACGTGTACAACCCTATATACTGTACACCTATACCAGTCCTTAAAAGGACCTTTGTGGACATATAGTAATAGCTAGTAATTAAACTGACTGTCCCTGCTCCACACAGCATCCTGTCCCTACACTGACAAAAGACAGCTGCAGAATCGGTCAGCAGTGCACTTGGCAATCACCAGCACAAGAGTCTGCAGCAGTGCACCAGAACCCTATATACTGTACACCTATACCAGTCCTTAAAAGGACTTTTGTGGACCTAATAGCTAGCGATTTGTGTCACTACAGTCTGTCCCTGCTCCACACAGCAACCTCTCCCTACACTGACAAAAGACAGAATGCAAAATGGCCGCCAGATCAGGTCTATTTTTAAGGTGGGGGAATGTCCAATTGTCCATGTGCTGAAATGTCTCAATTGGCTGTCCTGTACCCCATGATGGATGTGTCATGGGTCAAAGTTCTTCACAATGCAAACAAATATGGCCACCGCGAACAGCGCCAGAAGTCCGCCGGGTTTGGTGAATCGCGAACGAGCAAAATTCGCCGCGAACCGACTGCCGGGCGAACTGCAAGGCCATCTCTACTACTAGGAATGTACACACTGCAACTACTCTGTAATCTTGGCCCTGGTGCCTGAGTCTCCAAAAATCGTTTACCTAGCAACACTGCCAGCTCCTTCAACCTCTTCCTTATCCATGCTAATGTTAAGGCACTACATACTTTGCTAATGTGTGGAGTGGGTGTTTGGTTTCGACATCTAAACACTCAACATGTATACAAAGCAAGATTCCAAGAATACTTACTTGCGCAAACAATACGAATACTTTCTTCCTCTTCTGGGTTGCTTTGGCCCTCTGTGTGACTCGCGTCAAGGGATTTGAAGCCCACAATGGCAATGTCTGTGCTGGGTCCAGGAGTCAAATCCAATGGCTCCAAACAAACATCCTGGTTGAGCTCACCGCACTCACTTTCCTCTAAAAATAAACAATACACCATTCCTTAAGCCACCCCAAGTCCCACCTGCTTCTAGCATCCATTTTGCTACATTAGTTGACCAACCTTGCACTTGGTCTGAGGTCAGTGCTTGCTCCTGACTAGTGGACTCCACCATGCTGCACTCTGGTTTTTGTTCTGGGAAAAAATGTGTAGAAAAGGGAAGGGGATGTCATTTTACAGAGGGCAAACACTTGACAAGTGCCACCATTAAAAAAGCCCTGCAGATGCCCACCACCCCTCTTGTCTCCTATGGGATACGGGATATATGATGACCATCATAGCAGGCGTGACTCTATGTGACTGGGAGCCATGGGGTCTCTTCTCTACCCATATATACACTGTCAAGGCTTCATTAATGGGCACTGATGAGCCAGGCAGCAACCAGAAAGTGTTCTTTACCCCTTAAGTTCTGCCCTAAGCCCATGGTCTTTGGCCCACCTAGAAACACCCCTGTCGGTGGCTAAAAGAGTGTTTGAAGTTGGCACTTACGTTTTTGGGATGGCCTTGTTGCCTCCCTTGTTGGGGCCCAAGCAAGGGTAGTCTCCCTTCCTCCCTTGTGGTGGCTTGGCTGGAGCCTCCCTGTTGAAAAACGAAAAAAAAGGTACAAAATTAAAAATATTTCCAAAAACATGACCAAATAATATAATGTTCATATATGCTTTGTATTTCCCTTCATCTTTGGAATACCAAGTCAGACAAAGATTAAAAAAAAGCTTATATATAATTCTCTAGAGCTATTTGGATAAAGAACATATACAGACAGCTAATTTACACATATACATATTGTTTATATCCAAATGTCCAAAAGATGTGGAGGAGCCCAGCTTGATCCAGGTATAACAATGAGGTTTTTGAAGTTGTCATTTTTTCCCACAATTGTTTGCAAAATCAAGATTTTTTTTTCACAAAATTTACAAATTAGCAGGTTATTTCTCACACACAGCATATGCATACCACAAATTACACCCCAAAATACATTCTGCTACTACTCCCGAGTATGGCGATACCACATGTGTGATACTTTTACACAGCGTGGCCACATACAGAGGCCCAATATGCAGGGAGCAACTTCAGGCGTTCTGGAGCACCCAGTACAATTCTGACATTTCTCTCCTACATGTAACAATCATCATTTATTTGCTAGAAAATTACATAGAACCCCAAAACATTATATATTTTTTTTTAGCAAAGACCCTAGAGAATACAATGGCAGTCGTTGCAACTTTTTATCTCACACTGTATTTGCGCAGCAATTTTTCGAACGCATTTTTTTGGGAAAAAAACGGTTTTGTGCTTTAAAAAAAAAAAAGTTAGCCCAATTTTTTTGCATAATTTGAAAGATGAAGTTACGCGGAGTAAATAGATACCCAACATGTCACCCTTCAAAATTACACACACTCGTGGAATGTCGCCAAACTTCGCTACTTAAAAATACCTATAGGTGATGCTTTAAATTTTTTTATTGGTTACATGTTTTGAGTTACAGAGGAGGTATAGGGCCAAAATTATTGCTTTCGCTCTAACATTCACAGCGATACCTCACATGTGTGGTTTAAACACCGCTTTCATATGTGGGCGGTTATGGGGGCAGTTTATGTTGATACCATCACGTTTATATGATCCCCTTGCACGGGTGTATATTTGCTCTTATTTAACCGTTTTTTTTATAATTATTTCTGTGCAATCGTCTTTATTTCTATTGTGACCTCTGTGGTTAACACCACTGGTCTTATTTTAAACAATAAATAGCTCCTTTTTCAAATGGTACATTCACGATTTGAGTCCGTCTGTCTTCCCCCTCCCTTCTCACTCGTGGCCGGGTGGCCCGAGTGTTTGTTTCTTTCACAGATTCATTGGCTGAAAAGTCTTTGTGCGCTGTCCCTCACCAGAGAGTTCTCCTGGTTCTATTGGGAGGAGATGCTGTAATTTGGCAGGGATTGGCTGGTCGGCCTGTACATCTTCCCTGCACCGCCTGTGACCATGGGTGCTGGATCGGTTGTTTCCGGAGATCATCGGCTGAACTTGGGACTACTCGTGCTGTCCAAGTGCGGGGACGTTCTGCTGGCTTACCCTCGGAGGATATCGGTGGAGTCTGCATCCATGGAGGAGCCGTTTATCCACGCAGAGGGTTATTTCTGCTCACGCTGTTGACTCTGCTCATTAGGAGTCCACCGGTTTTGGTAAGGACCCACACTTACTTGTGATATCTGCAAGCCTCATCATCTAAGATATGGGGTTATCACCATCATTTAATCAAAGGAAATGGATTGAATGTCTATTTTTCATTTTTACATTTTTTCGAATTATGGCTACTATACATATTTTTTTTATTATTCTTTTCATTTTTGAATATTCATATACACAGGACTATCATTGGTTTCACTTTAGCATCTGATATGGTTCATGGACTCTTCACAAGATTCATGTGTGTTCACTTTTTGTTGTATTTAATTCAATTGGGAGTGTTTATAGCACTTACCGTATATATCTAGCGCAGCAATATTTTTTATTTTATGTTCATTTTCCATAGTGATATTTGATGGTGTTTTGTTGCAGCTTTTTCTTCTTTTTTACGTTTTCCTAGCACTGTATTTTATTTCTTATTTATATAATATGTGGGTGGGACTTACGTATACGTTCTGTTCTGCATGCGAGCACACGGGGATAGGGACGATTTAAAAAAAAAATGTATTGCTCATTTTACTTTATTTATTTTAGTTTGACGCTTTTTCCCCAAAAATTTATTTTTTGATCACTTTTATTCCTATTACAAGAATGTAAACATCCCTTGTAATAGGAAAATGGCATGACATGTCCTCTTTACAGTGAGATATGGGGTCAGTAAGACCCCACATTTCACCTCTAGGCTGGGAAGCCTGAAATAAAAAAGAAAACGATCCTGGCTTCGATCGTATCGGCGAGTTGGTAGAAGCACAAGAGGGCAGCGGTAGGGGGGTATGTTCCCTCTCGCCTCCCATAAGAATGATCAAACAATGGAACAGCTGCTATGATCATTCTTATGGTGTAGGGAATCGCCCTACTTTTATTCCTATTACAAGGAATGTAAACATCCCTTGTAATAGGAATATGGCATGGCAGGTCCTCTTTACAGTGAGATATGGGGTCAGTAAGACCCCACATCTCACCTCTAGGCTGGGAAGCCTGAAATAAAAAAAAAACGATCCTGGCTTCGATCGTATTGGCGAGTCGGTACAAGCACCAGAGGGCAGCGGTAGGGGGGTACGTTCCCTCTCGCCTCCTGTAAGAATGATCAAACAATGGAACAGCTGCTGTGATCATTCTTATGGTGTAGGGAATCGCCGGCTGAAAAAGCTGATATCTGAATGATGCCTGTAGCTGCAGGCATCATTCAGATATCCCCGCACAAAGTCATGGACGTCATATGAAAGTGGTTAAAATTCAAAGTTGTCCATTTATACAATATTTCTAACACATAGCATGTACATACCAAAAATGACATCCCAAAATAGATTCTCCTACTCCTTCTGAGTACAGCGATACCATGTGTGAGACTTCCCCAGCCTGGCCACATAAAGAGGCTGAGTACAGCCAAGCATGGCCAAGTATGGCCAAGTATAGCCGAGCATGGCTGGGTATGGCTGAATATGGCTGGGTATCGCCGAGTATGGCTGTGTATTACCGAGTATGGCTGGGTATCACAGAGTATTATTATTATTATTATTATTCAGGATTTATATAGCGCCAACAGTTTGCGCAGCGCTTTACAATATGAGGGCAGACAGTACACTTACAATACAAATCAATACAGGAGGGATCAGAGGGCCCTGCTCGTTAGAGCTTACAATCTAGAAGGGAGGGTCAAGTTGAAACAAAAGGTATTAACTGTGGGGGGATGAGCTGATGGAGAAAATGAAAATACAGTTAGGTGTGGGTGGGGTAGGCTTCTCTGAAGAGAAGTGTTTTCAGGGATCGTCTAAAAGGGTAGGGCATTCCATAGGATTGGAGAGGCTTTGGAAAAGTCCTGGAGGCGAGTATGGGAGGAGGTGATGAGGGAGCTAGAGAGCAGGAGGTCTTGAGAGGAACGAAGAGGACAAGTAGGTTGGTATTTAGAGACTAAGCTAGTGATGTAGCTGGGGGCAGAGTTGTGGATGGCTTTGTATGTAGTTGTTAGTATTTTGAATTTAATTATTTGGCTGAGCGGAAGCCAGTGGAGGGATTGACAGAGAGGAGTAGCAGACACCAAGCGATTGGTAAGGTGGATGAGTCTGGCAGCGGCATTCATAATGGATTGAAGAGGTGATAGACTATGTAGAGGTAAGCCAATGAGAAGGGAGTTGCAGTAGTCGAGGCGGGAGATGACCAGCGAGTGAATTAAGAGCTTTGTTGTCTCATTGGTTAGAAAGGGGCGTATTTTGGAGATGTTGCGGAGGTTGAGGTGGCAGGATTTGGACAGTGATTGGATGTGTTGCTTGAAGGAGAGTTCAGAGTCCAGGACTACACCTAGAACCTTGGCGTGAGGGGATGGGCTTATGGTTGTGCCATCAATTTTGACAGTGAGATCAGGGGAAGGGGCATATGGGGGAGGAAAAATTATAAGTTCGGTTTTGGATAGATTGATTTTGAGGAAGTGATGTGACATCCAGACTGATATATCTGATAGTAAATTAGTGATACATGAGAAGACAGAGGGAGTGAGCTGAGGGGTAGAGAAATAGATTTGGGTGTCGTCAGCATAGAGGTGGTATTGGAAGCCGTGGGAGGCTATCAGTTGACCCAGGGAGGAGGTATAGATTGAAAATAGGAGTGGTCCAAGAACAGAACCTTGGGGGACCCCAACAGAGAAAGGAAGAGGAGAGGAGGAAGTAGAGTTGTAAAAAACGCTAAAGGTGCGGTTGGATAAGTAGGAAGAGAACCATCGTAAGTAAGGTCATGGAGACCAAAGGTGTGAAGTTTTTTGAGAAGGAGGGGGTGGTCAACCGTATCAAAGGCAGCAGAGAGGTCCAGGAGGAGGAGTACAGAATAATGTCGATTGGTTTTGGCCGTTAGTAGATCGTTTGTTAGTTTTAGGAGAGCAGTTTCTGTGGAGTGTTGAGGACGAAATCCAGATCAAGGGGATCAAGAAGGCTATTATCAGCGAGGTGGACACTCAGTCGGTTGTAGACCAGACATTCGAGTAGTTTGGATAAAAAGGGGAGCAAGGAGATGGGGCGTAGGTTGTTAGGATTGGATGGGTCCAGTGAGGTTTTTTTAAGTATGGGTTTGACAAGTGCATGTTTTAGAGAGTTGGGGAAGATGCCAGAAGAGAGGGAGAGATTGAAGATGTGAATTAGAGAGTGTAGCATAGAGCCAGAGGGTGAACGCAGCATTTGCGAGGGAACAGGATCCAGAGGGCAGGTGGTAAGGTGGACATTACCAAGTAGTTTAGCAACTTCGTCTATAGTGGTGGGGTTGAAAGAGGGAAGTAATGATTGTGCCTGTGGGCATGATGTGTAAAGCGTGGAGGGTATTAGAACAGTAGAGATCTCCACGCGAATTGTATCAATCTTCTGTTTGAAGTGATTAGTGAGTATTGCAGAGTATGGCTGGGTATCACCGCGTATTGCAGAGTATGGCTGGGTATCACCGAGTATTGCAGAGTATGGCTGGGTATCATCGAGTATTGCACAGTTTGGCTGGGTATGGCAGAGTATGGCTGGGTATGGCAGAGTATGACTGGGTATGGCAGAGTATTTCAGAGTATGCCTGGGTCTGCCAGAGTATGGCTGGGTATGGCAGAGTATTGGCAGGGTATTGGCAGGGTATGGCAGAGTATTGGCAGGGTATTGGCAGGGTATTGGCAAAGTATTGGCAGGGTATGGCAGAGTATTGGCAGGATATGGCAGAGTATTGCAGAGTATTGGCAGGGTATTGCAGGGTATTGGCAGAGTATCGCAGGGTATTGCATGATATTGGCAGAGTATTGGCAGGGTATTGCAGAATATCGCAGGGTATTGCAGAGTATTGGCAGAGTATTGGCAGGGTATTGGCAAGGTATTGGCAGGGTATTGCAGAGTATTGGCAAGGTATTGCAGAGTAATGGCAGGGTATGGCAGAGTATTGCAGAGTATGGAGGGATGGCTGAGCATGGATTGATGGATCGGTGAATGTGATTGTATTTGTCACTGAGCAGCGCTGTGAGCACTACAGATCCAGCCCACAGCGTTGCTGCCACTGATCTCTCCCCTCCACTGTACTGATCAGTACAGAGAGGGGAAGGAGGAACTGGCGTCATGACATGATGCCAGTTTGTTTACAAGTGATCACTCCATCATTTTACGGAGTGATCATGTGATAAACGGCCGCAATCAGTGGCCGTTTACCGTGATTCATGATGTGCTGGGTCCTGTGGACCTGGCGGTCATGGACATTCTCGGGTGCATGCCCCAGGGGGCATGCGAGAGCGTAATTCTGGGAGGACGTCACTGTACTCCCTCTCAGAGTTAACCAACCACCCTGTAGACGTCATTTGGCTATGGGCCAGTTGGTAACTTGTTAATCTTAAAAACTACAGGATAATAATGTTGTGGTAACTTGACCAAAAAAAAACCCAACAAGTATAATAATAATATTCTTGATATCAATAGAAAACAAAAGCCTTTAAAAATACATTTGCCATAACTCCATCAGCATCACCAGCAAAGTAGCTTCATTATTATCCCATTAAAGAAGAACAGAATGTGTGCTGCATTTCAACATACTGACCATACAAAAATCTGACAACAGACCGTTGTCCGCCGAAAATGTACTCGCCTGCTGTCCAACATTTATTGGCCGAAAGTTACGTACTAACTAAAGAGCGTACTAACGTTCAGATTTTAGGCCAACAGCCTGTCAACCGACAATCCCCTGCCAACAATCGCATCGTGTGTACGAAGCTTTAGACTGATCTGATATTTCACAGATTAGCTGTGTCTGTATAAATCTGACATATCACAACAGTATTCAATAGCAGAAATAAACATGCATTGACTACATACACGGGTGGATGGACAATATATACAGTAACTGAATTTCCAAAGCTTGTTTGATTTTTTTTTTTGCACAACTCCCTTTTGGCTCCCTCTTGATGGTTCAGAAGTAAGCCATTTCAGCAGTAGGATCTGGGGAGTCTGTCTTAACAGAGGATTTGCATGTCAGGTGAAAAGGGTTCAATAAAACGCCGTTGTGTATATCCAGCTTTAGAGGCATAAATCCAGGATGAGCAATGTACAGTCAATGATTATGCTCTGAATTCCAAATGAAAAGCT
Source organism: Lithobates pipiens (assembly GCF_037356315.1). Taxonomy (NCBI): domain Eukaryota; kingdom Metazoa; phylum Chordata; class Amphibia; order Anura; family Ranidae; genus Lithobates; species Lithobates pipiens. The sequence continues at coordinate 140,967,655 of NW_027507790.1, forward strand.
ATCATGATCCAGAAAATGTACAAATGTGCACTTTTTATTATGTGGTACATAGATACCTGATATCACTGTTCTCTGCAACACAACTTCTTATCAGTACTGTGGGGGCAGCAAAATATCAGATGGTGTAGGTAAGAAAAAACCCTGTTTCCATGAGAAACAATTTAAATGATTATTTCTGTTGAATCAGGAATAAAAATAGCAAACTCTGAATACATCAGGATGCACAACATAACAGTGAAAGAGTCAGAACTGTATATTACTCTAATCATCAGCTAGCTTGGAAGATGATATATAAAGCCATAATTTGAATCTACATTGGAATACGTGTTCACTCTGTGTTTAATGAGCAATGCGCAGAAATTCCTAATTTAATTTTTCCAGCCATAAAACCGGATCAAAATAAAACTCTTGCTCCTTCTCAGAATGACTATGCAAAGGTTTTACATGGCTGTATGTGAATGTAAACCTGACAGATATGATATTATTAAAGGATAATGTAAATAAGTACCTTAACCAACCATTTTTAGGCCTTAAAATAACAAGAGATGTAAATAATAATTAAAAATAAATTATAAATATCTTCTTTTTTTTTTGGAAAGAATATTTTTCCCCTAAGAGACAAAGAGACAATTGCCAAATCAGACTGAAACGCTGCTTGTCATCACTTTTATTCTTCTTGTCAGGGACAGAACAATATGATATCCTGCAGGTGCCCATAGGAGTTGCACAATTTTCTATGCTTATAGTCTGAAGTCACAGAAACAAATATTTGTTTTAAATGAACATTGTAATAACAACCTCCATTTTTTATAATGAATGAAGCCAAAGTACATGACATCCGCACCACCTTTTGCTCATTATAGGGAGTGTTTTTTTTTTTAATAAACCACATATGTCAAACTATGACTGGCCATGGAGAAGGGGGGGTTTACTTTGTAAAATAATTGTATTTATTAAAACAATATAAAGCTAAAATACAAGCTTAAACATTGTTGAGGGACTGTCCAATTTCAGGAGTCCATTTCAATTACAATATTAGCTCGATAAACTGGCTTATATTGAATTAATAAAGTGGTTCAAAAATTGAATTATTGGTTATTTGGTGGTGAGGGGGTTACATCATTTTTAATTAGAGTACAAATACATACCCTTTGGACTAAAAGATACTGCCAAATGGGTATTCCACTGGCAGGTTGATGGTAATTTTTTCACTTTGGTAGAAAGTGAGACGTTGTTAAAAATAAATTTGGTCACTCAAACTTAGTTATTTGTTAAAATACACCAGAAGCCAAGTGAAATAAAACTTCTGCAAAGTTTGGTGAAGTCATATTTCTTTCTATCACATGTACTATATAAATATGCCTAAGCATATGAGTGTTCTATGAGCAGTTTCTGTTATATATGACTGAAGGACCTGCAGAATGCAGAGGCTCCAATTATCTATAAAACATTAAACACTTGACCAACCCCCCCTTCCAAAATGACCAGAGGGCACATTGTATTTGGAGTCGAATGGCCATAGCAGCCTTTCATTACAAACCATTAGATACAACATTTACAAGAAAACAGTTTTAATGCATATAATACAGTCAATGCATAACAAATAAACCAACCTCAGTTTATAACCAGTCTAAGGTCTTTGAAGGCCTATATACTCACGATTAACTGGTTATATCTGCCAGAAAAAAAGGGGCAAAACACTGCGCTTGCTTAAACAAACTTAGCTGCTAACATTCAAACGAACAAAGTTAAGATACATGTGAAAACAAAAAATGTAGCGCTGTAAAGTGATTATACTACGGAACCAAGAAATAGTTTCCTAGTAGATGTGAACAACCTGTGTTTAAAAAGACAGAGAGACGTTTTGAACTTATAATAAGATGAGTGTAGACAACATCATAAACAAGGTGCAGTGATTAGTGCAGTGTGACAGCGACAGTGCCTGAATAGTAAGGCAACAGTGGAATCGCATAACATGAATCCTGTGTGAGCAAACTATTATCAGTTCATCAGTATATACAGTTCATCAGTCTAGGCATAAGTCTCCTTATACAAAAATAAAAAGTGATCACAAAAGCGAATTATACCTGTATGAGGAAAAAAAGCAATATGGGGTGCAAGTAATGCCCTACACAAGTGGTCATCAACAGCAGCCCCTGTTGATGAACGCTTGTGTCGAAAAGCATCGGGAGGCATTACTTGCACCCCATATTGCTTTTTTTCCTCATATAATTCGTTTTTGTGATCACTTTTTATTTTTGTACAATATGTATATTTTTACTAAAACCAACCGTTTTTTTTGACCACCATCCAGAGCTCTCTTTCTTCTTTTTCATGCCACCTCTATGAGCCCCTTTTTGATATTTGAAGGTATTGGGCCCTCTGGATATTATCACTTTCAAAAGTGAGTATAATACCGGTCGGCAAACTTTGGCCTTACTCACCTCTATCCGGGACTAAGGACACCCACGGGAGGATTTGACATCACGATTCAGCCCATTGGAAGCTGGGATACACCCTTCCGGGATTACAAGCTCTTTAGACCCACTGTAGTGGGGCATGTGGGTCCAACAGCTCTGGTAAGAGTACCTACCTTACATTCATAGAGTGCTGCAGAGATTGCTACAGACAAATAGATTGCTGTTGCTGGTGTCCTCTCTGTCCTGGCTGATACGAGAAGACTGGCCATATAAGGAGACTTATGCCTAGACTGATGAACTGTATATACTGATGAACTGATAATAGTTTGCCCACACAGGATTTATGTTATGCGATTCCACTGTTGCCTTACTATTCAGGCACTGTCGCTGTCACACTGCACTAATCACTGCACCTTGTTTATGATGTTGTCTACACTCATCTTATTATAAGTTCAAAACGTCTCTCTGTCTTGTTCACAGGTTGTTCACATTTACTAGGAAACTATTTCTTGGTTCTGTAGTATAATCACTTTACAGCGCTACATTTTTTGTTTTCACATGGTTATATCTGCCACCCAATCAAAGGCCCCCCAGCCACAACTACACCAGCTTAAGGACAATTAACCACTTATGCACTACCAGATACAACCTATTTAATGTAACCAACGTATTGTTAGGGAGGGACACCCATACTTCAGATGGACCTAACCCACAATTTTCCACAATTATTTAACCAGCACTGCCTTCAAAGACCCAATAGACTCCCTGCCACAGCACACGAGCATGACACCTTATGCACGCATTGCCCCCCCCCCAAACCAGAAGGCCCGCTGAATACCCTCCTGCAATCCCAGATGTCATAAATCAATGCTGATGGTATTCAAATGCACACCATCTCTTCTCAGATATCACCAGGTCTCATCCTTCAGCTCTCCATGATGTATTGCCAGGTCCCTATTTCAGGCAAAAAAAACTTGCTACCTCCTAGTTCACCTTTTATCCTGGCTTTATTAATCTTTTCAACAGAGCAAGTCCTACACCTCTTAGACCTAGCAACTACTGTATATCAGACCACACAACTTAGCCCGACCCAACAGATAGCAAACCTTATAAGTTACAATAAATGAAGGCGCACATATTACCAAAATCTGACTGATTCCCATTGCTTAAAGCAGTGGTCATCAACCCTGTCCTCAGGGCCCACTAACAGGCCAGATTTTATGTATTACCTTGGGGAGATGCAGACTAGAATACTGCAATCACTGAGCAGCAAATGATATCACCTGTGATGTATTTCTGTTATCTTGCAAACCTGGCCTGTTAGTGGGCCCTGAAGAAAGGGTTGATGACCACTGGCTTAAAGCACTGAACAACCTGGTCATTAAGTCCCAATCGGACTGCTTCCACTGCCGCCCCAATCCGAAAGTAATGAGAAGAATAGTTGTCTGCACTCCAACCAGTGGACAACAGGCATTTCCTGAACACCGCCCTAAACTGGAATTAAGACATTGCTGTTCCCTCCGCATGCATAAAGAAAACTTCCTGAAGATTTGGCCGAAACCATGAAAAAAAAACCCACAGCCCGGACAGGGTAAACTGGAGAAGAGGGAACCACACACAACTCAATCCAAGAACCCCTCCCCGACTGATCAGTGTTAGATCTTTTTAACAGAATACCCAATGTAGTGTCCCGTAACTACACATCCTATACGCTCAAACCACCCTAACCTCGTCTGTTCCTGCTTACCAATTCCCCCACCCAAAAAGCCACAAAAGGGCCAGCACAAAGACGGCCCAGAACAAGGCATCCTCATAGGCAGAAGAACAAACCATATCCAAGTGACCCACTACAGCACCAAGAACCTCAAATGAAGAAGGGGGCGTCGAGCGTCTGCCACTAATCGACCCATCCCATAGTCCCGCATAGCCTGCCTGGCCAGAAAAACTTTTGTAACATCTCTGTGATATCCAAACAAAAGAACTCACTGCTCCAGGTGAAACAGGAAGCTTAACGATATCACAGGTCCCACCTCGGCTCGCCTCTGCATAAGATCAACACTGAAGAAATGGCTGCACTCCAAGATCCATCAAAATTCTTATTTAATAACGAACATCCCAAGTGTTACAGACAGTTCAAATGGTAGACGCCTTTCACACACTAACAAGTGTGCTTATTTATTACCCCACCTAATGAATAAGTGCACCTGCTAGTGTGTGAAACACGTCTACCATTTGAACTGTCTGTAACACTTGGGATGGTCATTATTAAAGAAGAAAAAATTATTATTAAAATCATTATTAAAAAATAATTTTGATGAATCTTGGAGTGCAGCCATTTCTTCATTGTTGAACATCTCTGTGACCTGACAACTTAAACATGAAAGCCAGACTGGCCAACTGCTGAGATATAGCAAAGACAGACACACCTCCTTCAAAATTCCTGCCAATAAAATAAAACACGTGTACATCATCGTCCTCACAAGAAAACCCCCATCTTCATCCACCAGATCACTCCATTCCTGCCACACTCTGCAGTATGAGGACCAAGTTGACGCACATACTGAATGATGAATTGAGAACTTCCAATGTCAACTGATGGAATCTGTCCCACTGGAAATGAGACAAAGCATCAGCCACTGAGTTATCAACTGCTGGAACGTGCACAATTCCATGGACAGTACAGTGGCAGAACAATTCCCAAACAGCCAAATTATGCACTAAACCAACTTCCCTTCATAACACCAACTCTCGGCACTTCAACGATCCTGACAGTAGGTTCCATAACCAGCAGAGCTCCCCGCATCAGTGAACAGTTCTAGATGAAAATTGTAAATCACATGTTCCAGCCAAAGAGAGAGAGTCCATTATAAGAGACCAAAAATGAATCCCACACTTGCAAGTCCTGCCCCAGCTGAATATAAGGATGTGGCGTCTTAACGCCAGCTGTAGCAGCTGCCAGTCATCTACAAAAAATGTGGCCCATGGGCATACTGCAACAAGCAAAATTCAACTTGCCCAAGAGAGATTGCAAAGCACGGAGTTGAATTTTTTTACATTGCCTGGTGGCAGAAACCGCTGCAGGTCTTCAAGTTTGTCCAACACCATCCCATCGCCAAGGTGTCGATGATAATCCCCAAAAAACACAACTCAGTGGCCGGGCCCTCCATCTTGTTAGTGACCAATGGCACACCAAAAACTGGAAAACATGTTGGACCGTGGGCAAAAGTGAGGCATAGATGATACTTCCAGCAGTCCCTATGCACAAGAAATCTTCTAAGTCATAGATGACTGAATTAAGCCCGGAAGCATTCCAAACTGCCCATTCCAAAAAGGAACTAAACATTTCATACAATGAACAAAAAATGGCACAGCCCATTGGTAAACATCTATCAACCAAATTCTGACCTTGCCATTTGCACCCCAGCAGATGACAACAACTAGTATGTATCAGAAACAAATAAAAACCTGCCTCAATATCTGTCTTGGCCAACAACGTACCTTTACCATAACTAGGAACCCACAATATATCAAAAGAAGTATAGGACAGCATGCAAAGCTCTGGATCAATGGCATCATTCACTGAACCCCCTTTAGGATGCGACAAGTGATGAATGAGGCATAACTTATTTGATTCTCTTTTGGGGATAATACCCAAAGGGGAAATACTGGTGGTGAATCAAAAGGGCCAGCCATGCGATCCAAAGCAACTACTTAAAGTTTTCCCTGAAAACTACCGCTGGATGTAAACAAGATAACTGCAAGCTATCTGCCATAGGAGGAACAACCAGCAACTATTATTTGAGAGACATAGGCCTTTTGTGTACATAGAAAAAGTCGTAGATCTTTGAGTTCAGCTCATGATAAATAGGGGCAAATACAAAAGTGTTGCATTTATAGTTTTTCTCAGTGTATATAGGAGGCTATAAAGGTGTACCGTATTTATCGGCGTATAACACGCACTTTTTCCCCCTTCAAATCGGGAGAAAGTCGTGGGTGTGTGTTATACGCCGATCCCCACTGTCTGCGAGTCAAAAATACCGAGCGCGGCCGAAAAATACAGAGCGCGGCCGAAAAATACCGAGCGCCGCCGAAAAATACCGAGCCGATTGCTCAGCTCCGCTCGTAGTCCCGTCTCCCTGCTGTTTCTCTAGCGAGCGCTGCCGGAAAAAGACCAGAGCCCAGCCGAATACATAGTACAGACGGCTCGGTCTTTTTCGGCAGCGCTCGCTAGAGAAACAGCAGGGAGGCGGGACTACGAGCGGAGCCGAGCAAGTCGGCTCGGTCTTTTTCGGCGGCGCTCGCTCCGTCTGTCTCGGCGGCGGGAAATTTAAACATGGCCAAGCTGCAAATGACACTGCAAAGCTGCAAATGACACTGCAAAGCTGCAAACAGCGTGGGGCAAGCTGCAAATGACACTGATCATTCTGCAATGATGGACAAGGCTGCAGATGCACACTGATAAGGCTGCATTGACTGGCATTTAAATGTAAGTTTTTTTTTCCTTAAACTTCCCTCCTAAAACTTTTTTCCTTAAAATGCCCTCCTAAACTTGGGGTGCGTGTTATACGCCGGTGCGTGTTATACCCCGATAAATACAGTATTTCATATTAAACCCATGTCACATTAGAATGACTGGCACTGAATATCATCAATTCATCAATGTGGATTATTTTACTAGCACACTTGGGTGCTTATGTTGGTGTTTTTGCATTCGGGAGATGAATATAAGATATATGTATTAAAAGAAAATTGATCCCCACTTGAAATTGAGGCAATGAACATTAGGTATACATGAGTGTCACTTTCAAATCTGAATTCACATTGTTCTGCAGGGAGGGATTAAATTAGTTTGTATATAATATAATTTTTATGCAGTTACTTATTAAAGGATTGAATTTGCATATGGTTTACAAAACAGCATTCAGTCTCACCTGTTTACAATTGGATAATCTCGATACTCCTGGATTATCTCCATGGGAATATAGTAGCTTTTATTATTAGTATTAATTGCTTTACAGCTGGTACTATCATCGCAATTTTAATAATATCACATAATGAATGTATAGCTTTTAATTAGAACACCTGTCAGATTTTTATTGCTGTCTGTGCCCCCATTAGGGAGAGTCATTTGTTCTATTTGTCCCATTTATCATTATCACCAAAAGAGAAATTGAAAGAAAATTCCAAATTTTAAGTTACAACTGGAACAGGAAAATAGGAGAAAACTTAACTTAAATGGGGACACTAGTTCTTGTGACCCTGGTCACAACCTGGGATTCCTTCACTTAGGAGGGATTTTCTGATATTTCACATTTTGGCTATGGGTCAAGAAATGAAGAGAAATCTCCCCAATGGAACACTATCCACAATGAAAAGAAAAGTTTTGCCTTTAATTCTACTTGAACTCTGGAGTCAGTAACAATAGGGAAAGGTTAAAGTGGGAGTAAAGTCCCATGCATGATTTTTACCTATAGGTAAGCCTATAATAAGGCTTACCTAAAAGTACTGTAAATATCTCCTAGTTTAGGAGATATTTACTGTCGATGTAGCCGGTGACGTCACCCGCGCATGCGCTCTGAAGGAATAACATACTATTGACGTTCCTCCAGAGCCCTGTGCCGTAAACGGCAGCTCCCGTGCTCGTGTATGGGAGTGATGTCATTGTGGCTTTGGCCACTCACACAGGCAGAGTCTGCAAACCCGGAAGGAAGACTGGGTTAGGATGGAAGCGCCTTCAGCGGTGACATCGTGCAGCTAAGGGGCTTAGTTCTAAGGTAAGTTTCCCATAATTATCTAGTATGCGATGTATACTAGCACATTATGATTTTTCCTTGCAGGGTTAAAACAAAAAAGCCAGTGGTTTACTACCGCTTTAGGTTGCATGCAATTCCAACAAGTGGCATGAATACTCTACCCAGTTTTACAATATCTACTCTGGAATTTTTACTTTTTTTCCTCAGCAGAAAAATATTGTGGTCTAATGAACCTATTTCCCCTGCACACCAAGCACACAGGAGTTACCGCCATACCGACTCTTGTTGAAGCCAGAGGATCAGCATCACAGGCTGGCAATTACTTTTCACAAAGAGGTCATCAATGAAAGCATCAATATATTTTTTTAAGTAACCAAAGGTTTACATTTTAAAGAATTGTATTCTTTGTCCTAAAAGCAACCTGTCATGGGAGAACCATAGGGGCTGCCATAGCTGACCTTGTCTTCTAAAATGTTGGCTTTATTACGTTGAATCAATTACAATGAACAAGTACGCACATTATGACTGTGTCTTTGTTTGTCATGCTTGATTGATACAGTTCTGGGACACAGAAAGAACTGACAATGATCCTGTCAAAAAATAATAAAGGCTCAACCAAGCAGTAAAGAAGAAACAAACAGCCTACCTCTTCTGCAGCTAAACTACATTTTGTTGCCCAGAAATGCGCCCCCCCCCCCCCCCAAATCTGCTGGAAAAGCAACACAGTACTGGGTTCTCTGCAACCCTCTCTAGTCCTCACTTCCGCATAAAAACCAATGAGATTCTAACCCCAGCTTGTTCAGTTAAGCTTTGGTAATACAATTTGGAAGCTCCTTGGTTTCTACGCAGAAGTGAGCCTGATTTTGCACTTTCCAGCTTTAGTAAATAAACCCCATTGTGTACTTAAAAGTGGGGTATGCCTGTAATGTATAGTAAAGGACAGGGTTACTTGAAGCCAATATGTTCCATCAAAACGGCCAAGCAACCAGCAGTTTAAGGGTTAGTCCACATTTTTACAATAAAACAAAGGTGAACTAACTCACAAAACTTCCCCACTGCCCCTTAGCTCTTTGGAGGATTATATTTCTCTGCCCATGCTAGCTGATGTCACTAACGTGGGCAGTGAAAACCAAACTCTTCTGCACCCTTCTTTCTTTTGGGGTACCACACTGAAACAAAGAAGGCTTAGGGAGATTCCCATTGATCAGTATGGTAACCTGCCAACACTCACCAATGATGCTCATGATTGCAAGCATTATGATGTTACACAGCCTCATTTTTCAAATGCCCATATGGCTACACCAGCTGGCATAGAACAGCAGGTAATCATTGACAGAGCTAAGTGCAGCAGGGACTGAAGGAGTCAGGAGGGTGTTGTGAGTTAATTCCCCTTTAAATTTTTTCTGAAAAGGTGAACCAACCCTTTAAGGCCTCATATTTTTCTAATGACAGGTTTTCTTTAAAGCTGTATTGGTCTCACTGTTATCCTAGTCTGATTTAGACAACCAAATAATGAACTGATAGTTTGCTTTCAATTCCTGTGATAAGCATTGTTCTTACATTCTGCTGTGACTGATTAAATATGAGAAATATGCTGTGTCTGTATTATTGTTTGACCAGAAACACATTATAAATGATACTGTCAGGATGTTTCACTCCTTAAAAATATAATCCACCAGATTCAGGATGTGTCCTACTCAGCCATACTGCAGTAAACAACAATTTTGCATTCACTGGAAGTAACTGACTATTTATAGAGTGAAATATGTGATATTGCAAAACAGCAAGTTATTACCATCTTTCTTTCATATGAGCTAAAAGCTTGCAACACCTTGAACAGGATAATGTTATTAAGTTACAGTTTGTCAGTGAAAAACTTAATAGCGTATTTCCTCCCTTAGAACATATGTTTTTGTTTACAGCTAGCATAAAAGCATCCTATGAGTCAGAGAGTGTGAAGGTAATTACTGAGTCCACAAACAATCACTATTAGAGGTGAAAAGCAGCCAGAGTCAGACAGTGCTGTATTGCAGGGGATTTTTTTTTACATTATATATTCTAGATTTGCATGCATAGTCTGGGTAATTATTGCCTAGCACTTTAATTAAACAGTAAAGGTGTATATATGTAATGTAGCGCCGGTACACCTGATGAGTACACGCTATGTCTGTAGTTGAGTCTTGGGCTTAATTGTGTAAAATTGTGTTTGGCATCAGTTTGGCTGGGCTGAACTAATGTTCTGCCTGGTCATAGGTGGGGTTTGCATCTGTGAGAGGCATCAGAACGCAGTCTGGTTGGACGCATTGGGTACCAATCTCTCTCTCAGAGCCAATTAGTGGGCGCGTTTGTCTCGCTGTGTATTCCGGGAGAGGGTACTTAAGGTGCTGAAGTCACTTGGTTCTGGGTTCCGGTCCAGAAGTTGTTGCTGACTCCATGGTCCTGGTCCTCCTGATCAGCCCCCAGAGGCCCTCATGGCCTGGGGTGTGGATCCATCGGTTTCTGACCCTCAGGACTGGCTAGTCCGAGGCACAGTAACTGGAAGGAGGATTCTAAGGTGTTCCATCTCGGGTTTGGAGAGGCCCAGCAACTCTACATGCAATCAGGGGAGGACTCTTCGGTAAGAGGGCCACGTACGAGGCTGGCTGCTCGGTAAGAGCCTGGAAGCTGGGCTGTTATGGACACTAATTGAATCCACATTTCTTATGGTATCGCAAGACCAGCTGCAAGATACTAGTACAGTAAGAAAGTTCTACCTCTATCCTTCCGTTTGCAACTTAGTTCCTGTGAGCATCTAAAGTTTTACAACCAAATCTGTGGCAGAGACTTTGCTAAGCTAGAATTACTTGTTGGCTGCTAGTATCCACAAACAAGGATTTATCCAACAGTTAAAGAATCCAGTTGCGAGTGGCTATTCCCTGGATTATGTAAAGAGACTTTTACTAAGGTCAGCAGTTCCAAAGTACCTGAGCTATACTTCACCATTATACCCTCTATTCCTATCTGAGAGACTGAGTTTTGTTCAACTGTTTTATGCAAATAAAAACCCTAAAAAGGAATTCAAGTGTTGGTCTCTGCAGTTACTGGGCCATCAACTTTGGGAACCCCTACACAAGAACGACGAGTTATGAGATGGAGGAGGTAATCGGTAAGCCCAGAAAAAAACAGCCGCTCCAGTGGGTGCCACAGTCAGTGCATCACATGTGGGCTTGTAGCCCGGGATTTGCCGTGACCCCTCACAATGGAAAGGACATACATGTGAGTTTATTGGAATAGAGGGTGAAGTTTTTTATGGACTGCGCCATTTTGACTAAGGCAAGGACTTTCACTGTGGGAGGAGCCCTCTAGAAAAGCCTGCAAAATTGCACAACCTGAGGAGCCAGTGGGAGGAATCTACACCTGTTTTGTCTTCCTACATGAGGCACCGTGTGAGTGTGTCGTAGGAGGAGAGTGAAGCTAGTCACGTTTGCTTTGCTGCAGAAAAGGAAGTTTCTGAGTGACCATGTTTCGTGTTTCCGGGTGCACCATCTGTTCAAGGATCCAGGATGCCATCGGTCAGAGGTCCTACGAGTATGCAGATACCCGGCACAGTGTTGGCCGACACGGGAATCCGCCTGCTGCCGCAGGGGCGGTTTATACTCTACACCGCTGGGGACGTTGAGGCCCTCGGTATTCTCTGTGTAGGATGTGACGGTCTGATTGCAAGTCCCCGACCGTTTGCTCGGTGTCGGAGATGTGGGGACTATGTTTTCAAGGTGGAGCAGCCTACTCAATCACCTCGGGCTTATCATATGGACTGGGCCCACGGCGTGGCCACCGAGGAGGCTATCGTTTATGCTCCAGCTGTGAGGCCTGCGGCTTTGGCATCGTCCACTGTTGCTGGTGCCTTAAACAAGGACATTGCTTCTTCTCGGGTCAGAGAATCTACTCCCGAGGTTATGGATACGACCTCGTCTACTACTGTTGCTACTACCATGACTGCTTTGGAGAAAGTGGAGTATGTGAAGCCTTCCCATAACCGCAGGAAAGGACCAAACCCCAGTCTGGTTGCACCTCATCGGAAGAAGGCGATCGTCCTGGAAAACCCAACACAACCTACCAGTGAGAAACCTGGGGAAACTAGGGGGAAAGGGACTGTAAAAGGCTATGTGGTAGCAGAGGAATCACAGGATTCTGATTTAGATTCTTCTTATTCCTCTTCTGATGCTGGGAATGTTGAGGAACTGTTTGACACAATGTCCCAAGAACTGTTATGGGCCTTTGGAGATGATGTGGCCACTACGCGTGCTGATATTCCGGGCTGGCTAGCCGTTACTTCAGGGAGCACAATGCCACGGGTGGAAACCCCATCTGTTAGTAGTGTACTTTTGCCAAAACCTGCAAACTTGCCAACGCTCAAGAGGGACGCTACAGCTTTGGTGCACAAATCCCCAAATTCATGTATACCCCCTGGGGATGGGACTGCCCACAACCTACCGAGACCAAGACTCGCCAAGTCTCAGAGACTCTTAAACAAATTGGTGGCAACAGAGCATGGACTAGAGTTCCCTTATGTGCCCAGGGAGATCATGGACATTATTGAGGAAAATCGTTCTACAGCTCTTGAATTTCCAGATGGTGGATCAAGCCCATTTTCCTGAATGTCTGGTCTGTGGCCACCCTTACCCTCCATCATCATGTGTAAGGTAAGGTTTCCATCTTGCTTGATCATGTAGTCAAAAGGAGTGTAGGAGTGTACACCTGACCACAGGTTTGGGATCCAGCAAGTATGAGCAGCGACATTATATATCTTTGAGTGAGCCCTGCTCTGAACCACCAGTCTCCAACAAGCGTTCAAGAGGCTATGCAACAGCTCAGGCAAAGCTAGGATACACAGTATTGCAGCTGGTATGCCTAGGGGCCACGCTTGGGAATGGATTCTGTCAGCTCTGCAGGGACAGGCCGAGAGGTCTGTAATTTACAAGTTATGTTTTAAAAAAAACTGTCAAATTTGATATTTTTTGGCAAAATAGGACTTCTCTCTGCTTAAAAATGCAATTCAATTTAAAAGGATGAGATTCTGTGCATGAAATGTTACATTTTTAATACACTCTCTCAAAAAATCAAAGTGTATTAATAATTTTGTGACTATATTGGGAATATACTGTTGTACAGAAATTGACTGTGAAAAAACAAGATGATATACAATGAAACACATCAGTACCATTATAATATAGTGTTTGGGAAAAATAGCAGGCTCATTGATTATTGCTGGCTAAAATATCACCTGCTTCTGAAATGTTTTTCTATTAAAACTTATTTGATTCTGTGCATCAAGTCTGTTACATTTTTATATAATATTTGAAGAAAAACATAATTGAATGGTTCATCTTGATTTATGACAACTCCCTGCCTCCCCAAAATTGCCTCCTATTATAAAATATGTAATTCTGTTCCACAAATGTGCACACTTTTTATAAAGTGTCTCTGGGAAAAATAGTTTTACTTATTATTTCTGACCGAAATAAGCTGACTATCTTGCTTCCAAAACCACTTCATCTCATAAAAATGTGATTCAGTTTGAAAAAATAACTAAAATGATTATTATAAAATGCTTTTGGAAACAATACAGCTTCAGTTAACATTTATGGCAGACATTATGCCTACTCCTTGCCACAAAAATGGCCTCCTATTCCAAAAGCTTGCGATTCTGTATATCAAATGTGTACCATGTTTATATAATGTCTCTGCAAAAAATAAGCTTCATTTAATATTTTTGGCAGAAATATGCCCAATCTCTGTCTCCCACATGGCCTCACATCATTAGAAATATTTAGAGTGCTGCATCATTTATATTTATTTTTTATAGTTTGATGTAACAGCTGTTGTGGGTGATTTGTGTAGACTTCTGATTTTAGTGTTGAAGATTATTAGTGCAAAGTTGGGAGATTTATTTAATCCTAAAGAATATGATGCAGTTTACCTAATCATTACTTTGTTACTATAAAAAGCTATTGGATGCAGTTTTGTTTAAAATGTATGCATCAATATGCATACTCCCTAACTCTCAAACTGTTTCCACTGAAACAGGATGAGATTACACATCATGTCTTTAAAAAAAAAATGCTTTAATTTAAAGCGGATTTTCACTGCACCTGAGCACTGCAAACCAAAAACACTATTTGATTAATTTTTAATCTTTAAAGCAAACTCCCTCATGTTTCTATGTTTTATTTTGTTGAGAAATCACTTTAAAAAACACCCCCCTAGCATTTCTGGCCATGGCCATCTTGAGTAAGGGCAAATGATTCATGTAGCATTTACTTCTTGGAATCCATCTGCACTTAGCTCAAGCATGCATGTAGGGGAGTGTGCTTAGCTGAGGGAACCCCTTCTACTCTTCTCCTCTCCTGAAGACTCCTGAGATGTATGACATCATCATGGCATCAATAAACCAGGAAGTAACTGAAGGAATGTTAAAAAAAATAACAAAAGTAAATATGATATACTGTACCTTTCTATCTATTTGCTAATGCTTGCAGCATGAAGATTCAAAATAAACAATGTTGATTGGGAGAGGGAAGTTCTGCTTTAATCTTTCTAGTTTCAATTTCTAGTTTAAATTGAACTACTCGCTGTCTCCAAATGGGTGATGATATATGATTTTTCATATAGTGCATTTATAGAAATACATTTTAGTACAAATTTCTGATTGAAAGAAGTCAGCTTTCTGCCTCCAAATGTACCTCCTATTAAAATGGGTGAGACTCTCTTATGCAAATATGTCCAATTTTTAAAATCTTTGTCTAAAAAAAACTGTCTCATGTAATATTTCTGGCTGAAATAAGCCTAACATTTGTCTAACAAATTGCCTCCTAATAATAAGAATAAGATTATCTGTATAATATTTGTATTATGTCTTTACAAAGATTCAGTCAATTTTATGTTTATTGCTATGTAACGTGCAGCACTATTCTGTAAGATATTTATATTTTCAATTTAAAAAAGACTTATTTTTATTTCTAGAGGCAATATGCCCATTCAACCTTTCAGAAAATGCAGCCTGTCCATAAAAGCGTAATTTTTATAAAAGGTTACAGACTTAATACACAGCCTGTTCCCTTTTTACCGTCTTCAGTCTACAAAACAAGAAACTATTTTTTGTTACATAATCTCAATAGTATTCAGTGCCACTGGAACACCAAACAATGTGCATGTAAAGATACACTACAGCTGCAGTCAATATAGTGAAAGAACACTAAATCCAAATAAACGCATGCGCTTAAATTGACACTAAACCCTCATCATAAAAAAAAACTATCAATAAATACTGTATTACATGCTGGTCATACTCACCCATTCACTATGAGGTTTGTTTTCTGTATTCTGCAAAAAACTGGCTTGATGTTGCTGCTTTCTACCTCCACCTACTGTTCATGTCCCGAATTCAGCTAGGGATTTTTCAGCTGTAGTGGCAACTCTGCACATGCTCAGCTTTCAGTGAGTTTCTAGGCTGAATATTTCCTCCCTATCACATCTGAGCAGCCCATGTGACTACACATGTGGTCGTATACACAGTGAAAAATGACAGCTCACTTCATCCCTCCTCCTCCATGCCCACAAACTAGCTAAACACAATGGGAGTGGGATATTACATGTAGATTGATGAAGGCTTCACCTACCTCTTATTCTAAGACACAGGCTGGAGGGGTCTGACACAGCCTGTGACTGGCAGAAATCCACCCACACCATGTTATTACCAGTTTATTAATATTAATTATTTATTTTTACACTTATTTTATTCCATCATGCTTATGTTTCCCTGCAGACAAGCTGGAAAAGATTTGGCCATGTGATTTTTTTATTATTAAAATAATTACAGTGCCATCATCCACATACAGAAATATAATAGACAATGTAAATGAGTACATAAATCAGTGTGTGTTTAGTATAACTTTACCAGCACTACTGAATATTAAACACTACATAAATATAGTTTGTGAAAATATCTCTGAATCAATTATGAATGATATTAAAAGTGTTATTTGGGGCAATTAATTAATATGTGAAAAAACAATTCATATGTAAAAATAAAATTCATATACAAAATGCCATACATGAATAAATAAATAAATAATAAATACATAATCAAACATTAATGCTCCAAAGTCCAAATTCATCATGCAATGTGTCTCTGTAGATAATAAATCTGTGATCTTTTACTATAAACCACAAAATCAATTCTCTGCAAGCAAACTCCCAAGAGTGTTTTTGCGCTTCAATAAATAAAGTGCATATGATAAATAAAGTGCTTCAAAAACTGTGATGATGAATCTGAATCCAAGTCTCTCAAAATTCCAGAACCCGTGTCCACTCTGTGACCACCACTAGTTTCTGCCCAGCCTATAGTCAAATCACAGCTGGGCGGGAGCTTTTTTGTTCTGAGTGGACGTCATATATAACTAGTTTTGTCACACTCCATGTGACTTTATCAAGGAGAATAATAATATTAATTCTTTAAAAAGTCATGTGCGGTGTTACGAAACTAGTCAGGGCAGGGCCTGGTGATGTCAGCGCACTCTCAGAGGAAGATTTACCCTGTTTGGTGGTTGCTAGTACTACATCCAAAAATCCTGAAGGGGCTACACACCCTTATTATGCTACACATACTATCTGAGTGCACCAGTGCACTGAAAAATGTGAGTTGTAATTTCTTATAGTTTTTATTAAAGTGGCTTTAAATGGTTCAGAACTATGTCAGTTTTATGATTTCTTTATGAGTACTACGGATAAGGATTGTCACAGGAGATGGAGGATTTAATTATTACTAAGGATCCAACCACCCACCAAAGGTTTCTTTAGCCCCTTAAAAGGGAAGTTGCATATTGACCTGTGGAAGGTCAGTTTGGAAGATGGGGGGCACTGGAAATTGCCGTGAACCTATTATGGGTCCCATGGACTAGACTCTTCACTATATTAGACTTTTTGTGTTTTAAGCATACTTTATATCACTGGAACTGCCTATCAATGATTATAACTTGTTTAGGCATCACAGCGATGTTTTATTTAAAGTGTCTTTTGCTGTTTATTATATACTTTATATATTCCACACAATATATTTGGTCCTAATGATGTATAGGAACTCACATGTAGTGTGCTCTTAGTGTGTCATATTATACATTATCAGTGTGTTTTACTTTACCTATATGCAGTATTAGTGGGGAGCGCTGTACCACATATCTAATTTTTATCAGTGTTTTTTCCATGCCTTTTTGGCTCATTATCTCTCTCTTCCCTTCCTCAGCCTCTTCTGCATTCTTCCTTTGCAGTGAGCGCTTTTGCCCTCATCCAAGTTGGCGGCCAAGCCACCTGGTTCTATTTAGCATGTGTGGGAAGTTTCTTTCACTCCCCTATGGTGACCGATGGCACAGCTGTCATCTTCAATGAGGGCAAAACCCCCCACTGTAGAGAAAATTGTGTACTGTATGCAGTTCATTTTAGTGGCGATCATTTCAGCTGCAGTGGGGGCTTTTGGCTTCACCCAAGATGGTGGCTGTGCTACTCAGTGCTAATGCAAATGTGCAAGCAGCGATGGCATTTCGCCAAGGCATTTTGCAAAGGATGTTAAATTGTACATAATGGGGGCAAGGCTGGACGTGTTCACAAGGCTGCCCAGTATGTGTCTGCTGATGCTCTTCTCAGTGCTCCCCTTTCTTCCTCCTGCTGCCCTCCTCCAAATCCGTATCTGATACGACTGCATTGCCTTTTCTTTTGCATCTGTACATGTAGTAAGGGAACAGGTCTCAATTTCTTATCATATTTTCTTTTCTGTCAGCTATTGTTAGAGCAGTCCCTTACCTGTCACTCTGTATGTCTTCCTTCAGTATCATGCCAGACATTGCTGCAATAAAAGACATTGCCTTCTCTAAAAGGTAAGGATAGGATACTGTAAGCAAGGGAGATGTTGTAGGTGTTTTGATCATACAGCACCTCAAAAGTTTTTTTAGAAAGTTGACATAAAAATGCATATTCTATACTTTGCTTCGCATAAACATTGAATTGGGCCCTGTTTAGATATAGAAATGTAAAATCCCCTCACTGATCTTTTTTCATATCTTCTCTAACAGCATTAGGTGTCATCTTCTCTGACCTAAGAAGGAATTCATCCCACCCAGACTTGCAGAAAGAGCGAAGGCAGTGAAAGGAGGAAGCTGTCAGAGGAATCTCTCAGTACTACAGTTAAGCAGCAGAATTGCATAGGTATGCAAAGGGGAGCATAATGGTATCCTGCCTCCCTTATCATCCACTCAAAGCAAAAGTTATGGTGGAAAACCGATAGCATGTAATGTATATTTTATGGTTATCAGTTTTTTTTTATTACATTTTGCTTTATATTCTACTAATTGCAATTGATTCTACAGTGCAAACATTGATCTCCCAACTGAACCTGCACCTCTTTCCCTGACCTGTCAGCAAGATGTGATATTCCCTGACAGCTCATATGTAGAGTTAACCTGAGGGAGAAGACATGGTCGCCAAGCTTCCTGCCATCTGTTTATGTTCTAAATTTGAGCACAAAGTCATACAGGATAAAATGCACTTATTACTGCATGTCATTAAAGACATAAACAACACAGTTAGGTGTTTATGAAAAATAAATGTAATATATATATATATATATATATATATTATAATATATGCAACATGTATTTTTATAGTTTTTAGGTCTGTTATATAATGCCACAGACTCTTCTTCCTTTTTTGCCTCTTTTTCAGACTGGATGGTTCTTTAACTCTGTTTCAGAAAGATTTATTAGGCTTTTCCCAAACATTACAAAGGAGTCATGAACTGGAAGCAATAGTACAATAGTCCAATATAAGGGTCCAAAATCAGGCCAAGAACAGTTTTCTCTGCACAATTAGAGACTAAATGCAGGGCACATGGGGACATGACTCCATGACACCCTCTACCCCGAGTATGTTCTCAGTCTTTAGGTTAATGCTGGCGGTCATTCAAACCCAAAGAATGAGAACATTTTATGGTCAAGAAGAGGTACGGTGAAAGACAGGTTGGGATTAAAGGTGAGCATTGAATCCAGAGCTGCTCTCTTTATTTTTAAACCCAGCTGGGGTCATTGTTAACCACTTGCTTACTGGGCACTTAAACCCCCCTCAGTCCCAGACCAATTTTCAGCTTTCAGCGCTGATGCACTTTGAATGACAATTGCGCGGGCATACAACACTGTACCCAAATGAAATTTTTATCATTTTTTTCCCACAAATAGAGATTTCTTTTGGTGGTATTTAGTTACAGCTCGGAGTTTTATTTTTTGCTAAACAAACAAAAAAAGATGCAAAAAAAAAATAAAAATAAAATCATGTTTTAATAGTTTGTTATAAAATTTTGCAAACGGGTCATTTTTCTCCTTCATTGAAGTGCGCTGATTAGGCGGCACTGATAGGCTGCATTGGTGGGCACTGATGGGCTGCATTGGTGGGCACTGATGGGCTGCATTGGTGGGCACTGATAGGCTGCACTGGTGGGCACTGATAGGCATAGTTAAGGCGGCACTAATAGGCACAGATAAGGCGGCACCGATGGGCACAGATAAGGCGGCACTGATGGGCAAAGATGGGCACAGATAAGATGGCACGGATGGGTGGCACGGATAAGTGGCACGGATGGGTGGCACGGATGGGCACTGATAGGTACCACAGATAGATGGGACTGATGGGCACTGATAGGTGGCACTGATAGGTGGCTCTGATAGGTGGCACTGCTGGGCACTGATGGGCGGCACTGCTGGGCACTGATGGGCGGCACTGGGGTGCAGCACCTTTGAGGCAGATTTTGGGTGGCACTGTGGGTGGCACTGTGGGCACTGCTGGGTGGCACTGTGGGCACTGCTGGGTGGCACTGTGGGCACTATGGGCACTGCTGGGTGGCACTGACAGGGGGGCACTTACTTTATTTCAGGATGGCACTGCGGGTGGCAGGTGGGCACTGGCAGGGGGCAGGTGTCCGCTTGAATTGCTGGCCGTGATCGGGACTGATGTCCCGAACACGGCCGCCGGCGATCGGCTTTTTTTTTTTCTCCTCGCGCTGTCAGCGCGAGGAGGAATACTAGCCGATTACCGGCTCCGTTCTATCACATGATCAGCTGTCATTGGCTGACAGCTGATCACGTGATAAGGGGTCGGGATCGACCCCTTACACGGATCGGTGATCAGGCGAGTCTCACGGACTCGCCGATCACAGAGCGCGCCGCGCGCCCCTCAGGGGGCGCGCAGGCCGCTCGTAACCGGGACGACGTCAATAGACGTAGTCCCGGCAATCTAGGTCCGCGCTAATGCCGTCATTCGGCAATAGCGCGGATCCCAAGTGGTTAAAACAAACCAAAGAAAAAAAATATACTGGAGCTGGGCATTAAAGCTCAACTTCAGTTAAGATTTATTTTTAGGTTTTAATTAGAACGAGTCCAATAAATGCCCAGCACATCATGACTTTGGTTTTGCTGTATCACCAGAGTCCTGGCAGTCTCAAAGGTTAGAGGAATAAGTGCACAATGGATTGAGAATGAGGTTTTTATTGCTGTATGCACCCCTGTTTGGGAGACTTTTTCTCCCCCCAAAAAATGACTTTGTGACTTAACAGGGAGTGGGGAGATCTTTACAATGGGGCAAAGATGGCTAAGAAAAGAAAAAAAAAGGAACTGACAGAGGTTCTCAAATTTCCAAAATCTATTAGAAAAAAGTTTCATTTTTATCTGATATTGGAAAGATGCCGTTCACTTCTTGTCTTAATGTTAACACATGAGTTGGGTTGCCACCTCATCCCTTTAAAACCGAACACATATTAATTACAAAGGTTCTGTGGTTGATCAAGGTGGTAATTATACTTATTAAGTGCCTTATCTGCAATAATAGCCTCAGAACCTGTGAGAAAAAATCTCAGAAACAGTTATAAACACCTACAGAAAATCACATCTTCCCTTCCCTGTCCAAAACTGAAAAGTAGTTTTGTCTGAAGTTCAACTTTAAATGTGAAATGATTACCTTTATTACATTAGCACATGCGTTTTATTTTCCTTACTGTATATGAACGTGTGTGGTGCCATTCAGAATGCTTTGTAGTAAAACATGTTATTGCAATTGTATGACTCTACCCATAAGCTGGCCATAAATGTTTACAATTTTGAATGAACATCCTTGGCAAAAGTAGCTTCTAAAAAAGTTTGTTAATTTTTCTAATCATTAGTGGGTCAAATCGACGTTCCTTTTCAACCGCAGTGATAAGAAAATTTGTACAATGCACATGTATTAATAAGACCATATATAAATCATTCAATTAATAATTCAGTCCCATATTGGCCTACTGAGGAAGCCCAATTACAGGGCGTAACGCATATAGGATGGAGAAGTCAAGCCCGTCCCTTCATTCCGTAGCACAGCCCATGTGGTGATCTGTGGTTATCACAAACATTAGAAGCTTGTTTATTTTATGATGTTGCAAATTTTTGTAATCTCTATTAAAAATAAGAAATAGAAAGCACTATGTGTTTCAAACTATTCGGTCACTCTTGGTGACTGAGTATGGTGTAAAAGGATAAAATACTGAGGATCTGGATCAAAAGGAGCAGGAGTGACGAGTCAATACCTTTGTTTGTGGAGGGTGTCATCAATGATTTCTGACCCATATGTGAGTTCTTATAAGGAGGTATGCAGGTTTTTCACCTATAAGTGGAGCAGTGGCATTACTATGGGGATGTGAGGGTGCTGTCCGCACCTAGGTGACAGCCACCAGAGGTTCCATCCCAGTTCCATCCACCACCCCAATCCCATTCCAGCTCCATCTACCAACCCATCCTGGCTCCATCCACCAGCCGACCCCATCCTTGCTCCATCCACTTCCCTGATCCCATCCAGGCTTCATCCACCACCCCATCCCACCCCAGCGCCATCCATTCCCCTGATCCAATCCTGGCTCCATCCATTCCCCCGATCCCATCCCGGCTCCATTCATTCCCATCCTGGCTCCATCCATCTCCCGATCCTATTCCAGCTCCATCCATCCCCCAATCCCATTCCAGCTCTACCCATTCCCCTGATCAAATTCCTGCTCTATCCACCACCCTGATCCCACCCCAGCCCCTTCCATCCCCCCATCCCATCCTGGCTCCATCCATTGTGGCAGGTTAAGGGGAGAGAGCCACACCAATGCACTAGCCTGCTTTATGCCAGGGGGCTGATTCCATGTTTACTGCACCAGGTGACACCAACCTTAGTGATGCCACTGAAGTGGAGGCACTTAAGGCACAAGATGAGCGGAGATTTGTGAATCACTTATCACACTGTGGTGTTTTTGTTACAATTGTTTGGGACTTAATTGATATATTGAGCCATATGAAACTGAATTAATAATTGAATTATTTATATATGATCTTACTAATATATGTGCACTCTAATTTTTATGTATGATTTGTATTGTTGCGCTGCATTATTTTTAGTTTATTAGAGTCATAGGGGGTATTGTGGCATCACTTGTACAATATTTTAGTGGCAATATTTATATCACTATTATTGCATAATTTTCATTTATTTTTGAGATTGCACTGTTTGTATTTTTTTAAATGAGTTGTGCTATGGCTTTGTCATAATATGTGAGATAACATCATTGCACTTAACCCCTTGTCTCAACCAACAGATGCTTTCTTAAGCCTCCAGATATTTAAAAGATAAAGTTATCAAAACTTACAGTTTTTTGTCTTTCATACTATCTCTCCCTATAGTTCAAAAGGTATAAAACAAATTCCAAGTTATGAAACAAATTGATATTGATAGCAGCAACATGAATGGAAAACATCTTAATTAAATTTGGGGAAAAAATGCTTGCTGGGTAAAACAGAAGGTGTAATACTTATGTAGTAATAAATATCAGTTCACGTTACTTCAGTCTGATCACATATACAATAAATCTCTTTTGCAATGTAAATTTATGGAGTGTACATTCACTTCCAATTGCCATTCAAAGCCAATAAATATTGTTAGTGCCTGATAGGATTGACCTGTTAATAAGAAATGAGCAGCGGTGTCATATTTATGCTCACATTCGTACAGCCTTAATCAATGTATATTAGTAAATCTGCTCATTTAGATTCAGCACTAGTAAATACATAATACAGTCAGTAAATATTGAAGCAAGTCAGCACTTTCAAATCTTTAAAGGTCATCAGTTAACATTAGACACCATATAATGTAGGACAAAGAGTTATAGTAATATAGGGTAATCCTAATTTAAAGAAACCCTGTCATCTACTTAGGTTTTTTGTTTTGCTGCAGGTAAAAAAAAAATGTTTAAATGCATACTTGCAGTGTTTTTCCTTTCCATTAGAAATTGTTATTTACTTGCAATCTGTTAGGGAATTGAAGCCCTCCAGGAAGAGCCACAGTTTTCCTTCGCTCCTGACAGGTCATTGCCCTATTTAGTTCTTGGAGTATCTAATTACTGTATTTAATGGCCCAACAAATCTTTCCCTTCCATGTAACTGCTGGAGGATGCGCAAAAAGGAATACTAAAGATTGTCACTTGATCGACAGCTTTGAGTCTGCTTGGGCTGCTGACATCACATCCAAGACAGAGCTCAGCAGCAGTCTTAGGGCCGGTTCACACAGGGGGCGACACGAGGCGACACGACTTGCCATGCCGCGACCTGATAAGTCGCCCCCGTTCTGTACAATGGAACCGTTCTAAGAGGAGCGACTCGAGTCGCTCCGTCTTAGAAAAAAGGTTCCTGTACTACTTTTGGGCGACCTCGGGGCAACTTGCATTGACTTCTATACAGAAGTAATTTGCAAGTCGCCGCTGAGGTCGCGGCAGGTCACGGCGAGGCAAGTCGTGTCGCCTCGCATCGCCCCCAGTGTGAACCGGCCCTAGGCTATTTGGATGTCGACACAAGGGATGCTTTTACAGGAGTGAAGCGTACATAAATTATCACGCTGAAATAACTGATCTGGCAACAGTGTCTTTTTAATGAAGTTGTAAAGTCTCAAGTTTTTTCACTTTAACCACTTGCTTACTGGGCACTTAAACCCCCCTCAGTCCCAGACCAATTTTCAGCTTTCAGCGCTGATGCACTTTGAATGACAATTGCGCGGGCATACAACGCTGTACCCAAATGAAATTTTTATCATTTTTTTCCCACAAATAGAGCTTTCTTTTGGTGGTATTTAGTTACAGCTCGGAGTTTTATTTTTTGTTAAACAAACAAAAAAAGATGCAAAAAAAAAAAAAATATCATGTTTTAATAGTTTGTTATAAAATTTTGCAAACGGGTCATTTTTCTCCTTCATTGAAGTGCGCTGATTAGGCGGCACTGATAGGCTGCATTGGTGGGCACTGATGGGCTGCATTGGTGGGCACTGATAGGCTGCATTGGTGGGCACTGATAGGCTGCACTGGTGGGCACTGATAGGCATAGTTAAGGCGGCACTAATAGGCACAGATAAGGCGGCACCGATGGGCACAGATAAGGCGGCACTGATGGGCAAAGATGGGCACAGATAAGATGGCACGGATGGGTGGCACGGATGGGCACTGATAGGTACCACTGATAGATGGGACTGATGGGCACTGATAGGTGGCACTGATAGGTGGCTCTGATAGGTGGCACTGCTGGGCACTGATGGGCGGCACTGCTGGGCACTGATGGGCGGCACTGCTGGGCACTGATGGGCGGCACTGGGGTGCAGCACCTTTGAGGCAGATTGTGGGCACTGTGGGTGGCACTGTGGGTGGCACTGCTGGGTGGCACTGTGGGCACTGCTGGGTGGCACTGTGGGCACTGCTAGGTGGCACTATGGGCACTGCTGGGTGGCACTGACGGGGGGCACTTACTTATAATCAGGGTGGCACTGCAGGGGGCAGGTGGGCACTGGCAGGGGGCAGGTGGTCGCTTGCATTGCTGGCCGTGATCGGGACTGATGTCCCGATCACGGCCGCCGGTGATCGGCTTTTTTTTTTCTCCTCGCGCTGTCAGCGCGAGGAGGAATAATAGCCGATTACCGGCTCCGTTATATCACATGATCAGCTGTCATTGGCTGACAGCTGATCACGTGATAAGGGGTCGGGATCGACCTCTTGCACGGATCGGTGATCAGGCGAGTCTCGTAGACTCGCCGATCACAGAGCGCGCCGCGCGCGCCCCTCAGGGGGCGCGCAGGCTGCTCGTGCACGGGACGACGTCTATTGACGGCGTCCCGGAAAAGGAGATCCGCGCTGTAGCCGTCATTTGGCTATAGCGCGGATCTCAAGTGGTTAATGCATTCTATGCATTAAGGTGAAAAACCTTCCATGCTGCAGCAGCCCCCCCAAAGCCCCCCTTTTTCTTACATCAACCCGATCGTTCTAGCGTTAAGGACGAGCCCCGCAACTCCAGCCACTGTCTCAGGTTCTCATTGGATAGATTGATAGCACCAGGAGCCATTGGCTCCTGCTGCTGTCAATCAAATTCAGTGACACAGGAGTCAGGGGCGGGCCCCGAGTCCTGCTGTCTTTGTCAATGGACGCAGCAGCGGGACTCGGGAGCACGCCTGCACGAGTGCCCCCATGGAAAGAGGCTCTCCGTGGGGGCACTCGATAAAGAGGAGGGGCCAGGAGTGCTGTTGGGGTCGCTCTGTGCAAAAAAGCAGGTAAGTATAACATGTTTGTTATTTAAAAAACAAAACAAAACAAAGAAACCTTTACAATCACTTTACAATTCCTACCAGACAGCTAAATACACTGACAAATATATATACCAATATAGGAAGCTGTCACCTGTCAAAGGATTCATATTGTTGTTCATCTAGTTCTGAGATTTGGTGGTGTGGCTGTTTCAAGATGCACAATAAGCAGGCACTTGAAGAAATATGGGGTGCATGGTTGAAGAGCTGGAAAAAAGCCATTACTATGCAAATGCCACAAAGTATCCTGCTTACAATATGCCAAACAGCACAGAGACAAGCCTTAAACCTTCTGGCACTAAGTCATTTGGAGTGATGAGACCAAAATTGAGTTTTTGGCCACAACCATAAACCCTTCATTTGGAGAGGAGTCAACAAGGCCTGTGATAAAAGGTATACCATTCCTACTGTGAAACACGAAGGTGGATTGCTGATGTTTTGGGGATGTGGGAGCTACAAAGGCATAGGAACTTTGGTCAAAACTGATGGCAAGATGAATGCAGTATGTTATCAAAAATTACTGGAGGAACATTTGCATTCAGCAGCCAGGAAGCTGCGCATGGGACGTACATGGACATTCCAACATGACAATGATCCAAAACACAAGGCCAAGTTGACCTGTCATTGGCTACAGCAGAATAAAGTGAAGGTTCTGGAGTGGCCATCTCAGTCTCCTGACCTCAATATCATTGAGCCACTCTGGGGAGATCTCGAATGTGCAGTTCATACAAGACAGCCCAAGAATTTACAGGAACTGGAGGCTTTTTGCCAAGAGGAATGGGCAGCTTTACCATCTGAGAAGATAAAGAGCCTCACCCACAAATAGCACAAAAGACTTGTCATTGATTGTAAAGGGGGCAACACACGGTATTAAGAACTGGAGTATGCAAACTTTTGATCAGAGTCATTTGGCTGGTTTCTGTTCTCATTATGATTTAAAGAGTAAACACAGTTGATTGATAATAAATGGTTTCAGCCAAACACTTACCATGAGTGAAAGAAATGTTTTTGCGTTATTATTCATATTCTTTGAAAAATGGCCAAGAAATCATAAATTCTTCCAGGGTATGTAAACTTATGAGCACAACTGTAGTTACACTGGTTCAAGTTGGACCAGTGTAACTACTGTATGTAAAAACATACTATGCTTGGAATTTATCTTTAACCATTTCTGTAGATCTCATGTTAATTTTTAATTTATTTTCTACATACAGTATTTTTCCAATGTATTTTAACCATGTGAAAGGGCCAGCATGCATCTGGCATTTGCATTGCATTTCTTTCATTATCCTCTTTCTAGGCAGCTGCACTCTGAAGATAAAGTAGATCATTTTGTGGCTCAAGAATGGCATTTAACCTTTATTAAAAAGCAAGCAGGTTCAGATAAGCACATGCTTCTTTTAGTCACTAGTAAATAAAACTCTTCCTGGAGGCATTTGTTCTCTCTATAACCAGGATTCGAACCAGCACACCACTGCTAATGCTCTTAAGCATAAACCCTATCAGAAGTCTATAGTGTAACAGACACAGGATTAATACATTGTGAACTGGAGCATAACAAACATTTTGTGATCTAAATTTAGGAAATGTGCCTTTGTTTTAAATATATAGTTTTAATGTCATTGCGCCTGTGCTAAACGATGAAGCAATCTATGACTTTATGTAATTAGTCTTTGTGCGGTACATTCTCTATAATTAGTATAACATTAAGATAATGTTTATTCTACAAGACTGAAGTTTTAGTAACATATACCCTAAGGCCCACTGTTAAACTTTAATGTGACAATCAAGTATAAGAACTGTTATTAAACCTATCCCCAACATTTAAGCTTTCATGTAAAGGGCATAAAGGAAATTAAAAATCAGCTACACAATAAAGTAAGGTGAATTTAGAGTTCATATCTTTGTGCTTCTCTTGAAAAAACATTCAGCCTGGGTTCACATTAGTGCGTGCGGAATACTGCATGTGATTTGCACAGAAATTGCACCACGTTCCTGTGCACATCACTTGCAATGTCTGTGCGGTGCGCTTTGAGCCATACATTTTGTATGGCTCAAATCACATCCACAATGGTGCTGGACCCTTTTTTCCAAACCTGAATTGCATCACATGGCTGTTTTGGTGTCGTTAATCTAACATTGATACCCGTAACAGATTGCATGGATGCCGTGCGATTGCTATGCAGTGTGATGCGAGGCGGTGAAACACAGCAAATCTTGTGCGTTTTCCACATCACATTCGTGTGAACCATGGCTCAGGCTAGCCAGAGAAAGCTGGATGGTAAGACATCTGTTCATCTGTATCTAGTATCATCATTTTGAACACCATGCAATGCTATTTACAACCTCCATATTGTCCTAATTTATGGTGGACACTGGTAGACACTTTGTTAACAGCCAGAGAAGAGTGCATTGATTTGCACAAGACAAAACTTGTAGTAAATCCAAAAAGTTTCCACCAAACCAGGGTGAAGCTTAAAATAGCGAGTAAAGCACATGTTACATTACAGCCAAACATCATCAGGCAGAACAATAACAAATCCCAAGGTACACAACAATTAGAGTAATGAGAAATTCAATACACATCACTAACCATCTCATCATATACGTCTCTAAAAACATTAAAGATCTGATCTTACAGAAAACAGCAGTGCAAAAAAACAAGACTTCTGGAATTTATGATTCCTACCCACCCAACACTAATACGTAAGTGAGGTCCGTCACACTCAGGTTTAAGCCAAGGGGGCATTTCTATCCGGAGTAATAACATATATGGGAATCGCAGAGAAATGAGTACAAAGAAAGAGAAGATAAGGGAAGGGAAAAGTAAAAAAGAAACAGGGGAGAAGGGTAGGGGCAGGGGGGACTGGTACCTATCAAGAAAGCAAGAAGAGCAGAGTATCTGTGTATCTGTTGTTACTGCCAAGGACTGCGAATATTGAAAATCATGCCAGTAATACTGTCTTATGGAATTGCTCCTCTTTACGTTTCATAGCCACCATTAGATGCTCCATGTCATTATTGATGTTTACCACAGGTATCTAGCAATGGAGGGTCAGTGTGTTTCCAATTTTGTGGAATGCAAACCTTGGTAGCATTGAGCAGGTGGATCAGGAGGGATTTCTTGCACTTAAAATCACGAGAGTGGGTAATATTTAGTAGGAATGTCTCAGGGTGCACCTCCAGGAATATACTACATCTGTAAGCTTATGAATCAGCCATCTGATATCCTCCCAGCAGGGTTGTATGCAGGGACATGACCAAAAGATATGTAGTAGCATGACAGGTTCTTGCTGACAATACCAGCATAATGGAGATGCGGTGGGATGCACTGGGATAGCAGTTTATATCCTGCTTCCTGGTATCTGCTGGAAAGGGAGGACCAGTGAGCAAAGTAAAGGACCCAGTGTCTCTGTGCTGGAGTCAAGGACTTGTCTAAATCCCACTCCCATTTCTGAAGGAAACGAGGAAAGAAGTATTTGGGTTGTTGGTTATTCAGAACGTAAGATGTAGATAGCCTATGACGAATAGATGAAGTAAGTGAGCAAAGCTGCTCGAACTGAGAAATCCTGTGATTCACTTTACTCAATCTGATGTATTATGGCGGTTTCTACCTACGTCACTTATACGCTTAACGATATATACCATAAGTGATTACAACCTTGTCTATATAAGAATCAACCAATGCGGTTGCAGCTCTAACCCATGAAATCAATAAGGAGATGATAATGGTGCTAGAATACAAAGATCTAATTTATTTATACAGAAAATAAACGTTAGAATAATCAGATATTACGAAATATAACGTAGATGATACAACTTTAAATACAGTGATGTTACAAATACAATTTTGCCAATGGACAAAGATCATTTAAGTTACACACAAAAAAATTTAAGGGAATACAGTAATGGAAGTATGATACACAGATAGATCTTACGTGTCCATGCTTGCACCTGATCATGAGGCTAAAAGAGAGGCCAGTGATTTGTGTTCCAATATATACAGTGGTGTGAAAAAGTGTTTGCCCCCTTCCTCATTTCCTGTTCCTTTGCATGTTTGTCACACTTAAGTGTTTCGGAACATCAAACCAATTTAAACAATAGTCAAGGACAACACAAGTAAACACAAAATGCAATTTGTAAATGAAGGTGTTTATTATTAAAGGTGAAAAAAAATCCAAACCATCATGGCCCTGTGTGAAAAAGTGATTGCCCCCTAAACCTAATAACTGGTTGGGCCACCCTTAGCAGCAACAACTGCAACCAAGCGTTTGCGATAACGTGCAATGAAGCTTCTGTTGTCTACCAAGAGATCCTGAAGGAGAATGTCCGACCATCTGTTCGTGTACTCAAGCTGAAACGAACTTGGGTTCTGCAGCAGGACAATGATCCTAAACACACCAGCAAGTCCACCACCGAATGGCTGAAGAAAAACAAAATGAAGACTTTGGAGTGGCCTAGCCAAAGTCCTGACCTGAATCCTATTGAGATGTTGTGGTATGACCTTAAAAAGGCCGTTCATGCTCGAAAACCCTCTAATGTAACTGAATTAGGACAATTCTGCAAAGATGAGTGGGCCAAAATTCCTCCAGGACGCTGTAAAAGCCTCATTGCACGTTATCGCAAACGCTTGGTTGCAGTTGTTGCTGCTAAGGGTGGCCCAACCAGTTATTAGGTTTAGGGGGCAATCACTTTTTCACACAGGGCCATGATGGTTTGGATTTTTTTTCACCTTTAATAATAAACACCTTCATTTACAAATTGCATTTTGTGTTTACTTGTGTTGTCCTTGACTATTGTTTAAATTGGTTTGATGTTCCGAAACACTTAAGTGTGACAAACATGCAAAGGAACAGGAAATGAGGAAGGGGGCAAACACTTTTTCACACCACTGTACACTTGCAAAAGTCCATCTCTCCTTAACTCCTTCTAGGTAGAAACACCCCCTCTCACATATCCTAAGACATTGCCACATTCACTCAAGGGGTTGAAGAGAGTCCTATTCCCTCACATAAGGCTGGTGGCCACACTTGGTCAATTGGAGGTCACATGTCATAAACAACAAGAGAGCTTGGCTTACTTCTATATCCGCTCTTTGTCCAACCCCATTTAAGTAAAACATGTTTGGTAACTTTATCACTCTCAGTTAGAGGTCATCCTCACAGCCCCCAAGTGATTCCCTTTGGGCAAGGGATTGACTTAGTTACAGTACATCTTTAAACCAGGTAGTATAGGAGACACTATAAACATAACTTCCTAGATTCTAACTTTAGATAACATATCACAGCTGTTTTATGATGCCAGCTGTTCTCAGAATGTCCAGGCAGTTTTCTGACACACTGTTTAAGCCATATTGTTTCTTACCTTTTTCTGTTGGGGTCCCCCAAGGTTCTGTTCTTGGACAGCTCCTATTTTCAATCTACACCTCCTCCCTGGGTCAACTGATAGCCTCCCATGACTTCCAATACCACCTCTACACTGACAACACCCAAATCTATTTCTCTACCCCCTCAGCTCACTCTCTCTATCTCCTCACGTATCACTAATTTACTATAAGATATATCAGTCTGGATGTCACACCACTTCCTCAAACTCAATCTATCCAAAACCGAACTTATAATTTTTCCTCCCCCAAATGCCCCTTCCCCTGATCTCACTTTCAAAATCGATGGCACAACCATAAGCCCATCCCCACATGCCAAGGTTCTAGATGTAGTCCTGGACGCTGACCTCTCCTTCAATCACTGTCCAAATCCTGCCTCAACCTCCGCAACATTTCCAAAATACGCCCCTTTCTAACCAATGACACAACAAAGCTCTTAATTCACTCACTGGTCATCTCTCGCCTCGACTACTCAACTCCCTTCTCATTGGCTTACCTCTGTATTTTCATTTTCTCCATCAGCTCATCCCCCACAGTTATTACCTTTTGTTTCAACTTGACCCTCTCTTCTAGATTGTAAGCTCTAACGAGCAGGGCCCTCTAGTCCCTCCTGTATTGATTTGTATTGTAAGTGTACTGTCTGCCCTCATGTTGTAAAGCACTGCACAAACTGTTGGCGCTATATAAATCTTGTATAATAATAATATTGTATGTCCATTTATTAATGCTGAATAACATTGTAGGTAAAAATCATAGGTCTCACATTTCCACATCAGTTCCCCCTGCCATTCATTCTTCGGGGGGAACTGATGCACTCACCCACAACAGCCCAGAAGGCCCAACTCCCTAACCACCACCACTGCAACCTCCTATTCTTGTCTTGAGCATGACGAAGCCCATCAAGGTAGACTTGAGACAGCAAAGCAATCCTGGTGTCTTTGAGACTTCACATCTAAACCATGTGTGCCAGTACTGCAATGTTTCATCGCCCCTCTGCCTTGGAAGAGTGGAACTCCAACATTGATGGCGGGATCCTGGCATCTTTTAGTCTCATAACTTGGGAATGCTGTGTGATGTTTGCAAAGATTGGATCAGACTGCGAGACAGCACTGTTCAGCATGGTGAAGGAAAGTTTTGGACATTCTAGTCATTGTCCCTTTGTCTCAAGATATGGCATGGTGTTTTTTTTTTGCTTCTTTAGGTGGTGGTAGGGCGGCCCTCCAGACAATCGTGCATGAATACAAAAAAAAGAAAGGAGAAGGTCAGTGTACAGTTATTGGAGGAATGCCAGACAGGAGCAGCGGTGTGGCCATTAAGGCTAAATACTTCTAAAGAGGTGTAATGTGGACGAGTAAAATGGGATCCCTACAGGCTACGGAGTCCAAACCACAGCCATTATCCACTAGAGCCCTTTAAGGTAGGGTTAGACAACACTGCATGCTATTGCCAGGTCCCTTGGTACACCACACCTGCTCACAGGGCACATTTTAAAGCAGTATATAGACTGGGAGATGTAGAATTACAATGAGACATAAGACCTGGATGTCCAGGGATATTTTTTGAAATATGGTACCTGTAGGTTTCAGGAAACCATTATATAGAACCCACTGGACTCTTAACCTCCCTGGCAGTATGATTATTTCAGATTTTTGATGCTCAAAGCGGTACAATTCTTTTGCATAGAAATTTGGTGTTTTATATTGTAGGTCTGTAATTCTTAGAAATAACACACTTAAATCTGTCCAAAAAAGAGTCTAGTAGACATACCGGGTATGATAAAGTTTGAAACACGAAATCTTAAATTATAATATAAAAAATTATAACTATAATAAATAACTATAAATAATTCTAACAAATAATAATATAATAATAAAAAATATTCAATAATGTAATCAAATCAAAAACACAGAAATTTGCACAGTTGCAGAATTGTCGCTGTCATTACTTTCAGTGTTTGATTACAAATTTCCCCACAAATCGCTCAATTCTGCAAGTGATTCAAATTTATTGTGTATATCTAGAGACTTCTGCGCTCTATGGACAGTAGAAGAAAACAAAACCGTGAAGAAAAAAGCAGCAATCACTATATGAGTTGGCTCTCACTAGTGTGAATTTAAAACAGGATAAGGGTGTGATGCGCTAATTTACAACCATAAATATGAGACAATAGTGAATAAATAAAATAACCCTAAAAATAGGCAAAAATTTAATAAAGTGCAAATATAAAATGGCAAAAAATTATTTTTGAAAGTGCAAAAAAAGAAAAAGAAAATTAAAATAGCTCACAAAGTGACTCAGTGCATATATTATGCTACAAACACCAGAATGCATAAACAGGGATATAGTGTAAAAGTGACTAATTAAGTACAAAAAATTATAGCAAGGAGTGACAGATGATAATATAAAACGATAAAACAGAACTAAATCTACGTGATCGCAGTGAAGCACATTAAAGTGTCCCATACATGATCAGATAGTATAACTCGATAAACACACTAAATTAAAGTGCAACGTGCTGAGCCAACAATCCTACTACTCACAAACGAAGTTAGGGAAATGCACAATAACACAGCCGCAGACCGGATATGGACGTCACTTCCGGGTTCCTACGCGTTACGTCGTCAAGACTTCGACTGGGATCCAGGATGAGAGGGCGGCCATTCATTCATGGCCACCCCCTCGCGATCGCTCCTGACGAATGGAAGTGCAGCGTGACATCACTTCCTCTCCTGTAATGTAAACACAGGCAGAGGAAGTGATGTAATCTCTCCTCCGTGTCGGTATTTTTCGTTCCGGCACCGAGGAGAGAGGATCGGTGAGTTGCACCAACACTACACTACACAGAAGAACATGCCAGGCACACTCTCACCCCCCCTTCACCCCCCGATCACCCCCCCAATCACCCCTGCACCCCCAGTCACAGTGACACCAATTGCATTTTTTTCTTTTTTTTCTTTTTTTTATTGCATTGGTGTCATTTGTGACTGTAATAACTGTTAGGGCAGTTAGGGTTAGCCCCCTTTAGTTCTAGGGTACCCCCCTAAACCCCCCAATAAAGGTTTAACCCCGTGATCACCCCCCGTCGCCAGTGTCACTAAGGCTGGGTTCACATTGCAGCGGTTTATGAGAACGGATGTGATTCGCACCGCACTGCAGTGCAAATCACATCCGATCTCTGTGCGATGCGAGTTCAGCCATACAGATAGTATGGCTGAATTCGCATCGCACCCGCCGCACCCGCCGCAAACTCGCACGGGACCCTTTTTTTGGTCCGCAGCAGAATCGGATCGCATGGGTGTTCACACCATGCGATCCGATTCCTGTCCGAGTTTGCAGATCGCACTGCGATATGCGAACTGATCTGGGGGTGTCATTAACATTTCACTGACACTCCCAGCAGTTCGCATAGGGCAGTGTGATGCGGGAACCCGCCGCGGATTCGTGGCGTTCCCGCATCGCTCCAGTGTGAACCCAGCCTAATAAGCGATCGTTTTTCTGATCGCTGTATTAGTGTCACAGGTGACGCTAGTTAGGCAGGTAGGTATTTAGGTTCGCCGCAGCTTTTTATAGCGCCAGGGACCCCCATATACTACCGCATAAAGCCCCCTGATTGCCCCCTAGTTAACCCTTTCACCAGTGATCACCATATAACTGTTAGGCCGCGTACACACGCGGGGACTGTTCGCCCAACTTTGTCCGTCAAACAGTTTCGGCAAACAGTCCGCTCAAAATTAGCATGGACGGACATGGCCACACACGACGTACGAACAGTTTGCTGAAACCGTGCGCGATGACGTGAACGGCACGTACGACGGGACGAAAAATACGACGTCCTATACACTGCATTATAACTTTCGGCGTGTAAAGCCTTTCTGAGCATGCGCGGAACTTAGTTTGTCGAACAAGCCTACACACGAGGGAACTGTTCGCTGAAACAAGGTTTCAGCGGACAGTTTTTCGGAATTTCCGAAAAACCTTGTTCAGCGGACTGTTCGCTGAAACTGTCCGCTGAAAGCCCACACACGAGCGGACTGTCCGCTGAAACACTGTTCAGCGGACAAAGTTGGGCGAACAGTCCCCGCGTGTGTACGCGGCCTTACAGGTGACGCTGGTTGGTTAGTTATTTTTTTATAGTTTCAGGGCACCCGCCATTTATTACCTAATAAAGGTTTAACCCCCTGATCACCCGGCGGGTGATATAAGTTTGAGGGTCAGATAGGGTCTGCGTCGCCCCAGGCAGCGTCAGGTTAGTGCCAGTACCGCTAACACCCACGTGCAAAGCATACACCTCCCTTAGTAATATAGTATCTGATCAGATCAATATTAGCGTCGCCAGCAGTTTAGGTTTCCCAAACCGCATTGTTAGCGGGATCAGCCCAGATACCTGCTAGCACCTGCGTTTAGCCCCTCCGCCAAGCCCAGCCCAGCCCACCCAAGTGCAGTATCGATCGATCAATGTCACTTACAAAACACAACACACATAACTGCAGCGTTCGCAGAGTCAGGCCTGATCCCTGCGATCGCTAACAGTTTTTTTTGTAGCGTTTTGATACAGTCGCTGACAGCCTAGATGCTTTTTTACCTGTGAGTCTCACTAGTGTACCCCTAAATTTAGGGGTGTCTACTTTCCAAAATGGGGTCATTTGGGGGGGGGGGGGTTTGTGCCATCTTGGCATTTTATGGCCTTCAAAACTGCGATAGGTAGTGAGGAGTGAAATCAAAAATTTACACCCTTAGAAATCCTGAAGGCGGTGCTTGGTTTTCGGGGCCCCGTACACGGCTAGGCTCCCAAAAAGTCCCACACATGTGGTATCCCCGTACTCAGGAGAAGCAGCAGAATTAATTTTGGGGTGTCATTTCACATATGCCCGTGGCATGTGTGAGCAATATATCATTTAGTGACAACTTTGTGAAAAAAAAAAAAAAGTTTGTAATATTCCCGCAACTTGTGGCAAAATATAAAATATTCCATGGACTCAACATGCCTCTCAGCAAATAGCTTGGGGTATCTACTTTCTAAAATGGGGTCATTTGGGGGGGGTTTTGTGCCATCTTGGCATTTTATGGCCTTCAAAACTGTAATAGGTGGTGAGAAATGAAATCAAAAATTTACGCCCTTAGAAAGCCTGAAGGCGGTTCTTGGCTTTCGGGGCCCCGTACGCGGCTAGGCTCCCAAAAAATCCCACACATGTGGTATTCCCGTACTCAGGAGAAGCCGCAGAATTTATTTTGGGGTGTCATTTCACATATGCCCATGGCATGTGTGAGCAATATATCATTTAGTGACAACTTTGTGAAAAAAATAAATAAAAGTTTGTAATTTTCCCGCAACTTGTGGCAAAATATAAAATATTCCATGGACTCAACATGCCTCTCAGCAAATAGCTTGGGGTGTCTACTTTCTAAAATGGGGTCATTTGTGGGTGTTTTGTGCCATCTTGGCATTTTATGGCCTTCAAAACTGTGATAGGTAGTGAGGAGTGAAATTACAAATGTATGCCCTTAGAAATCCTGAAGGCGGTGCTTGGTTTTCGGGGCCCCGTACGCGGCTAGGCTTCCAAAAAGTCGACCACATGTGGTATCCCCGTACTCAGGAGAAGCAGCAGAATGTATTTTGGGGTACAATTTCACATATAACCATGGCATGTGTGAGCAATATATCATTTAGTGACAACTTTGTGTAAAAAAAAAAAATGTTTTTTTTGTCGTTATTCAATTGCTTGAGGCAAAAAAATAAAATATTCAATGGGCTCAACATGCCTCTTATCAATTTCCTTAGGGTGTCTACTTTCCAAAATGGGGTCATTTGGGGGGGTTTTGTACTGCCCTGCCATTTTAGCACCTCAAGAAATTAGATAGGCAGTCATAAACTAAAAGCTGCGTAAATTCCAGAAAACGTACCTTAGTTTGTAGATGTGACAACTTTTGCGCAAACCAATAAATATACAGTTATTGACTTTTTTTTTACCAAAGACATGTGGCTGAATACATTTTGGCCTAAATGTATGACTAAAATTGAGTTTATTGGATTTTTCTAATAACAAAAAGTAGAAAATATAATTTTTTTTCAAAATTTGCGGTCTTTTTACGTTTATATCGCAAAAAATAAAAATCGCAGAGTCAGTCAAATACCTTTAAAAGAAAGCTCTATTTGTGGGAAAAAAAGGACGCAAATTTTGTTTGGGTACAACATTGCATGACCGCGCAATTACCAGTTAAAGCAGCGCAGTGCCAAATTGTAAAAAGACCTCTGGTCATTGACCAGCAAAATGGTCCGGTCTAAAAGTGGTTAAAGTGCCATTCAGGATTGCAGCGAGTTGCAATGACGTGCATGTTTCCACAATGCATCAGTATAAGTCTAGCCTTAAGTCAGGTTTTAGTCAGTAGTGCTTTCAGCCAGGCACTGAACTGTTGTTAAATTAGAGGATGAATGCTATATATATAATATATACATTAATGTGTATAGTCTGGTCCCAGGTTCTCTTTCATGGCTAACCTACATGGTGGAATTAGCCCTTTGGAATAATAACTACTTTATACAGGTTGTAGATTCTGCTGTGAAAGCTCCTGGATACACCCAAATGCCAGTTCAACATAGTGGTCATAGAGCCAGACCATACAGGCAGAACAGCATCTGACATTCAATAAAATAAAAAGGAGAAACTTTAAAAATGATTTACATTTTACACTAATGGTATTTTGGAGATGTAGTACAAGTCTGGCAAAACAGAGCTTACATTCGCATATATATACAGTGGTGTGAAAAAGTGTTTGCCCCCTTCCTCATTTCCTGTTCCTTTGCATGTTTGTCACACTTAAGTGTTTCGGAACATCAAACCAATTTAAACAATAGTCAAGGACAACACAAGTAAACACAAAATGCAATTTGTAAATGAAGGTGTTTATTATTAAAGGTGAAAAAAAATCCAAACCATCATGGCCCTGTGTGAAAAAGTGATTGCCCCCCTTGTTAAAACATACTATAACTGTGGTTGTCCACACCTGAGTTCAATTTCTCTAGCCACACCCAGGCCTGATTATTGCCACACCTGTTCACAATCAAGGCATCACTTAAATAGGAGCTGCTTGACACAGTAAGGTCCACCAGAAGATCCTTAAAAGCTACACATCATGCCGAGACCCAAAGAAATTCAGGAACAATTGAGAAAGAAAGTAATTGAGATCTATCAGTCTGGAAAGGGTTATAAAGCCATTTCCAAAGCTTTGGGAATCCAGCGAACCACAGTGAGAGCCATTATCCACAAATGGCGAAGACATGGAACAGTGATGAACCTTCCCAGGAGTGGCCGGCCGCCCAAAATTACCCCAAGAGCGCAGCGACGACTCATCCAAGAGGTCACAAAAGACCCCACAACAACGTCCAAGGAACTGCAGGCCTCACTTGCCTCAGTTAAGGTCAGCGTTCATGCCTCCACCATCAGGAAAAGACTGGGCAAAAATGGCCTGCATGGCAGAGTTCCAAGGAGAAAACCACTGCTGAGCAAAAAGAACATCAAAGCTCGTCTCAATTTCTCCACAACACATCTTGATGATCCCCAAGACTTTTGGGACAACATTCTGAGGACCGATGAGACAAAAGTGGAACTCTTTGGAAGGTGTGTGTCCAAGTATATCTGGCGTAGAAGGAACACTGCATTTCATAAAAAGAACATTATACCAACAGTAAAATATGGTGGTGGTAGTGTGATGGTCTGGGGCTGTTTTGCTGCTTCAGGACCTGGAAGACTTGCCGTGATAAAAGGAACTATGAATTCTGCTGTCTACCAAGAGATCCTGAAGGAGAATGTCCGACCATCTGTTCGTGTACTCAAGCTGAAACGAACTTGGGTTCTGCAGCAGGACAATGATCCTAAACACACCAGCAAGTCCACCACTGAATGGCTGAAGAAAAACAAAATGAAGACTTTGGAGTGGCCTAGCCAAAGTCCTGACCTGAATCCTATTGAGATGTTGTGGTATGACCTTAAAAAGGCCGTTCATGCTCGAAAACCCTCTAATGTAACTGAATTAGGACAATTCTGCAAAGATGAGTGGGCCAAAATTCCTCCAGGACGCTGTAAAAGCCTCATTGCACGTTATCGCAAACGCTTGGTTGCAGTTGTTGCTGCTAAGGGTGGCCCAACCAGTTATTAGGTTTAGGGGGCAATCACTTTTTCACACAGGGCCATGATGGTTTGGATTTTTTTTCACCTTTAATAATAAACACCTTCATTTACAAATTGCATTTTGTGTTTACTTGTGTTGTCCTTGACTATTGTTTAAATTGGTTTGATGTTCCGAAACACTTAAGTGTGACAAACATGCAAAGGAACAGGAAATGAGGAAGGGGGCAAACACTTTTTCACACCACTGTAACTATAAGCAGGGTAAATTACTTGAGGGTAGGGACTGATGTGAAAGTACAATAAAACATATGTAAAGACTGGGTACGTTTTTTTCAACAGAAGTTGTTTCAAATAGTTTAGACAAAAAAAAAAAAAAGAAAAAAGATAAAAAAAAACAATTGCTTGCGACAGTCATAAAAAGTAATATGTATTCAATTATTAATGTTAGTAACATGCTGCTATTGGTAATATTAGGGCTCCCAGTTAATACCATGACCAAGTCTTAAATGTGTTTTCTCAGTTTGGCCCCTTGTATTATATAACATCCCCTGTATTATATAACACTTTTATGATTTTATATTTCTGCAGCTGTCAGTCTGTGCAAAATTCTATTCACGTCCCTGAAGTGAAGCTGTTCAAAAAAAGAGGCTGGTCTCTATTCCTATACACCATACTATATCTACAGGTTTTCTTTGTTTTCATGGACAGGATGCCACAATGTGGCTATGGCAGGAAGAGGGTTCAGCAACATCTTGCCAATAAGTCAGAGCGTCTGCTTTTCCTTGAGTCAGAATATTAAAGCTGAACCTCAGGATAAGGAAATATCATCATATAAATACAAAAGGCATATATTTTACTTAAATCTGTAAGTTTTCTGTATTTCTTTCAGATCTGTGTTGTAGTCCAGTTTAAAACTTTGCCTGTATGCTGGATTTTCCTGTAATAAAGACCGATCACTGCTGCTCTCTCTTTTTGTGCAGGGTGACTGGTCTTCTCTCCACCCCCTGCTGTATTTTTTTGCAGTCAGCCTGTAGTGGGGGTAGCTTCAGGGCTCCTCCCACAGCTCTTCTCTTTGCACAGGTTATATACAGCACAATAATGATGTAATTTCTACTTTTTACAGGGTAATATCTGGAGCAGGCATGTCTTCCTTCACCATACCTGTCTTCTAGTGTATTCTCTACAGCAGGCATCACTAAATGGTGGATCCTGGCCAACATCCAGTCTGAGTCACTGTCCCGTCTGGACTGTTGCGGTCCAACCATTTAGGAGCCAGTTCTTCCCTGAAGTGGAGCTGAGGACAGTAATGTAAGGAGGGGCTAAGAACAGTAATGTGGGTGGGGGGTTGATGTGAATGAAGGAGGGAGTGAAGGTGGGCTAAGGACACTGTTGTAAAGGGGGTCTGTGATGTGCAGGGGGGACTGAGGTCACTGATGGAAGCACAGGATTGTGATATGAAGCTCAGCTCAGATATGTACATGCATGTTTGCATTCATATATCGCGGGAAACATGGGGAAAGAACTCCCTAAAACATTATTTAAGTTGCACCACACTGTGCTGCATGATGCTGCGGCACCGTGCAGTTTGGCGTGCGTGAAAATGTGTTGTGGGTGCTGATGTATGGGGGTGCCATTAAGATTTAATGACACCCTCGTGCATTTGCGGGTCAGAATATGTGGAATTTCGATGGCATGGCCAGCTGCAACGGAAAGGGGGGCTGTGACGTGAAGGGTCTGTGTCATCACACAAACATATGATTCAGACCTCGGCTGAATGAAAATTTTACTGAGCTGACCTCCGAGAATTTTAATTTGTTACCCCTGCTCTACAGGAATATATAGAGCAAGCTAAGACAGAGGACGGCAATTTACATGCCACCACCAATGTCTAATGCAAAATTCACCAACATTCAGTTCACTACCAACAAAGAGGACCAAACTAAACCCTGCTTCTAACAATTTTGGTCGCAG
The DNA here is from genome assembly GCF_037356315.1 of Lithobates pipiens. NCBI lineage: Eukaryota > Metazoa > Chordata > Amphibia > Anura > Ranidae > Lithobates > Lithobates pipiens. The sequence goes on from NW_027507790.1 coordinate 141,009,005, forward strand.
TTGTAAATATATATAGAAATGTATGCTATACCAAAAGAAAGCCAATCACACAGGACGGCTGGAGACCTGTCATGTATATAAATGGTGCTGCCATGTGCACTTTCCATGCTAGTTTTAAACTGATTGAGCATCTTACTATTTTCCCTCTTCTATTTTTGGTGCACACTCAGGAGAGATATTTCATGTGCAATATTTATGGTAATAATGCACCCAGCACTAGTAGATGCATGCTTTTTTTTCTTGAAATGAATGGGCTTTATACTGTGAGCAATTAACAGGAGTATATTAATTTACATGAAACTGACACATTAACTTTAGCCATTTCCTTCTTTCTGTGATAATGAATACTTTTATGCAATAAGCAATATACCTTCCTGCTTATTATTTCCCACTTCATAATTACTATGATTACTTCTTTACAATGTGCAATGTATATAACATAACTGCCACGTGATAAATGACTGAGGAACTTGCCTTCTCTGTGAATATTAGATCATGCTTTTACACTGAAGACAATTTCTTAATATGCATAATTTCAGCATTATATACTTCATGACATGTTATACTGCATCTTTGATGGAAAGATCTTAAATTAAGTCTGGGTTCACACTATTGCATATTGGATGCGTTTGGAGGTTCCTATGGAGCCGGTTCATATATATCTCCACTGTGGCTCCGATTGCAAATTTGCACAGGAGTCCTGTGCGTCTTTTGGCCTGTTTCAGGTCCGAATTCAGCCAACAATTCGGGCTGAAATCAGACCTGAAACTGTGAACCAGGATGCACCGGACCCCTGCTGTGAGCCATATGTGAAGATCGTATGAACCCAGCCTAAAGTGTAAAGAAACCATCCTCTCTAGGTGTTCAATCCTCTCATTGCTGTAGATTCATATTCTCTCTCCTGAAGACTTCCACTATTTCACTATGTCCTTTCTCAGTGTGATGTCTGAATAGATGGGACTGTCTTCATTATAACGACTCGGTACAATCCCAGTGTTGTAACGAGAAAAACTGTTCCTAAAGCCCCTTTCACATGAGCAGTCTGATCAGGTCCTCATGACAGTGATGTGATGTTCATTGATGGTGTACAGAGTATCTCTAATGCCACATACACACAACCAGACTTTCCAGCAGACTAGGTCCGACGGTCTTCCCGACGGACTTTCAGCAGAGTTCCAATGGACCTTCTGAACGTACAGACTTGCCCACACACGAACGGAGTAAGTCAGTTCGAAAGTCTGTTCGTTTTGAACGTGCTGCTGTAAGACGGAACTAAAAAAGGAAGTTCAATAGCCAGTAGCCAATAGCTTCCTTTTCGTCGTATTTGGTCCGTCGGACCAGCATACGGACGAATGGTTTTCCAGATAGGAATTGAGTCCATCGGACAGATTTGAAATATGTTCTATTTCTATGTCCATCTGATTTTCTTTTTGAAAAACGATTGTATTAGCCCACACACGATCAGATTGTCCGACGGACTGATTCCGTCGGACCTAGTCTGCCGGAAAGTCCGGTCGTGTGTACGCGGCATAAGGTTGCCATATTGCAAGAATGCAGCAATTGGAAATTTTACTATTAGTGTCTGCAGAATTAAATGGGAAGATCATTTTCGAACAACATTAAATTACAGATTGGCTTGTGTAGCAATTATATATGTCATGTTTTTTTTTATTTAGCAAAAGTGGAGATTTTCCTTAAATAGTGAAAATAGAGCAATTTGAGTGAATTCTTCAGAGATATACAAAATGAAATATATATAAACTGTAATTATTAAAAAATAGGTGTTTGTTTTGCAGCATATACTGGGGAATTACTGACAACATCTCAGCTAGGCACAATGCAGTGCAAAGAAACTGGTATTTTGTCAAATCTGACATCATCATTATCCCTGCTTCACATGACACATTTCCTAATATCTGAGTTTGAGCTGTCAGAATGGTAAATAGTTATTGCAGTAAAAAATGTGGAGGCATATATTACTTGACAGACTGCCTGATTTCTGCTCAGTCTGTGTCTAAAGGCATGCTGCTGTTGCTGTAGCTGATAAAACACCAGTATCAGTGTTGACTGCCTTTCTATGGCTAGCCACAGTCACCATGAGTTGTTAAGGTAGGTTCTAGGGTAGTATGTCTCTGGTGCTGGTTGGGCAGCTTAGTATTGGGGGTGAGCTTTCTATTTGGGTCGAACATGAGTTTGACTCGAACATTGGCTGTTTGCCCGTTCATTGAAAACAGAACATTATGGGCCATTCAGGCTGATTTTGAGCAGCGCGTAACGACCCATAATGCACTGCAGGAGCGCAGTGCATTGCTGTATAATGATTGGCCAAAGCATGCACCATGACCTGCATGCTTTGGCTAATCCCAGCGCCCTCAGCTAAGAGAGCCATAATTGGCTAAAGGCAGGGTGTCTTTTGCCAATCATGGCTCAGGGGCACTAAGTGCACCCCTACACTATATAAGTCTGCCTGCACGTCGGCCCCATGTAGTGTGTTGTTGGCGTGGACGGAGAGAGTGTAATTTAGATTGAGCAGACAGGCAGGTTATTCAGTTAGCTGCAGTGTATCTAATGGGAAGGCTGGCCACAGGCTGGGCTGAATTGTAGGAGGAGCCGGGGGTATTTAAACCTGCCCTCCTCCTCCTTACTCCTATTAGCCTGGCGTTTCATATGGTGGCCTAATTTGCTGTCGTTAGTTTGAAAATGTCACTTCCTGTTTATGGCTCCACGAGGACTCGGCGGCTCTCGGCTCTTTGGCAGGTTTTCGATGGCTCTGAGTCCCTCTCGGCGACCCCCGGTAGTGTTCGGCTTTACTCGGCAGCCCTCGGTAGTGTTTGGCTCTATCTGACAGCTTTTGGCTTTTCGTTGGTATCATTTAAAGAACAGATATCGTTCAGGAGGGCATGAGCTGGCTGGAAAGAGGGGGGGGGGGGGGGGGGGGGTTCAAGCATGGGGGGGGGGCTGTGTTTTCTTGTATCATACAAGAGGAGTTTTTGTGTATGTTTTATTGGCAGGAGGGGATGGGCTGGTGTCTGCTTTCTGGCAGGTGGTGCTGCAGGTGCGTCTGTGCGGTTGTCACTCATGGCACTTTCCCTGCAGCCACTACTCTGTTATGCATGTTAGCGGGCAGGGTAGTGGTGGGAGGGGGGGTCGGGCTCGTATGCGCAGTCTCCATCTCATTACTGTCACATTGACATTTAACATGTCATATCTCTGCAGGTTTTGATGCATATGCCTGTAATTTTTCTTTTTAGGACATTGGTCAAAGTGCTTACGTCTCGTCAATTTGTGTTTCTGTTTCAGTGTGTTTCAGTGAGTGCCATGTGTTCTGGTCATCCAAGGCTGGGGTGCTAGTTCCACTCCTGGGATTTCATAGGTTCACCTTGGTGACAGATGCATGAGGGGAGGCTGGATTTTGGGTTGGGCAAGGTCTTGCAGGCACAGGTGTCTTTTTTTTCTCAGGCCTCATGGGCTTAGGCTGCTACTGTTGACAAGTTAGGTTGGCCTGTCCAGTACAGTATATGGGGAAATCGCAGATTTGCAACAATTTAAACTACAGTGTTTGTAACTACAGTCAGTGCCATTTGCTGGCTGTTTTAGGGCTCATGCTCTTTTAGGCAGGGCAAGAGCAGCTGACTGAACCGTCTCAATGTGGCTTTTTTTGCAGGACTGCTTGTTCTCTCACCCTTCTCCCAGTTTATGTCCTTTTCTGGTTGATGAGTTCACGAGGGGCTTCCATACAGGGTTTGTCGCATTACCTTCCGCCACTTTTGAGAGTCCCAATCTCAGGTCTTCTATGGTAGATTTGGGGGCGGTGGACATATTACTCCAGTCTGAACTGGATAAAGGGTTCATTATTGGTCTGTTTTCTGTATCCCCTTTCAACTCCTCTGGAGTTGGCCAAGGGAAATTTTCCCAATAAATTACGTTTAATTTATGATTTTTCCGCCCCTCATTGCTCTGCGCTACCTAGCTTTAATTCCTTAATCCCATCTGAGGAATTTTCTTTGAAGTATGCATCAGTGGATCAGGCCATCCAGCAGATCATCAGCCTTGGGAAGGGTGCTTGGCTGTCCAAAGCAGACATAGCTGATGCATTTAAACTCCTTCTGATCATGCCGTCAATCTGGCAGTGGCATGGGGTGAAGTGGAGGGGACTGTACTATTTTGCCACCAAACTCACCTTTGTTTACAAAAGCAGCCCTTGGCTGTTTGATGCTTTTGCTCAAGCACTCAGGTGGATTCTCATTCATGTGGAGTGTTGTTACAAAGTCATTCACTACCTGTAGGTTTACAGAAATTGTTGTCAGTTTTTGCAGCACTCAATGTTCCGCTGGCAGTCAATAAATTGGAGGGCCCGGTGACAGCGCTTACCTTTTTAGGGAATATTTTGGATACTAAGGCCATGCAGGCCAGCCTTCCGGCTGACCATTAGCCCCGGATTCAGACTCCCAGGTCAAACTGGATACTGCTGCACTGGCTGACCAACGCATGTGGGACAAATTCCTCCAGCATTGGAACGGGACTGCCATATTTACCCCGTGGAGTCCATATCCTCTCTTCAGGTTGGGACAGTTGGGAAGGAAACTTGGCCATCCAAGGGTTCACGGAATGTTCAGTGTTGTTTGAGATCTTCCCCATAGCGTCAGCAGCCAGGGTGTGGGGTAGGTCAGGGCAGACGGTGGTTTTCTCAATGGACAATCAAACGGCCGTGGAGATTATCAACAAAGGTAGATCCAGGTCATTGGTCATCATTTCCTTTGTACACAGGCTAATTTGGTTGTCCCTACAGTTTCATTTTCATATTCATTGCAAGTTCATCAGTGGAGCAGAGAATGTTGTTGCAGATGCTCTGTCATGGCTCAATTACCTGTTGTTTTTCCAACAGGTCCCAGATGCAGACACATGTGCCACGCCATCCCCGCAGACCTCACTTCTGATGATGGACTAGACTCCCATTGGCTTGATGCAGCAGCTTTGATTAATGTATCGTTATCAACCAACACCAGGAAGGCTTACACCTCGGCCTGGAAGACCTTTCAGGTTAACCAATCCCGGTATCCATGTTTCGATGGTCATGATGTTCGTTATCTGCTGGCTTTTGTGGCATTCTGCCATTCATAACTGAAGTTGTCCCATGGCACATTTAAGACATATCTTGCAGGGGTTTAGCACCATTTATCTCCAAACAGACCTTATATATTTGCTGCCCATGCTGTTAAGGCAATTCTGAGGGGCATCCAAAGGAGTTGTCATCCTTCTTCTGTCAGCAGATTTCCAGTCACGGGGCATATCTTCCCGTGGTATGTCTGATTTGCTGGAAAGGTCGCCTTTTGGTAGGCTCCTCAGTTTGGTCCTTAAAGCTGTCATATATTTGTTTTTTTTTGGATTCCTCAGGCCGGGCGAAATAACCGATACCGGCTCGTGTCATCACAAAGTTGGGGAGATGAAACTCTACATATTTCTCTAGATATGTCCCGGATCCTCATGTTGAGATGGCTCGGGCTTTCAGGCATTTCGCTGACTGATGTTATGTTACTTCCAATAAATCTATTATTGATTTACCTTATTGTCTTTTGTCTTTTTATTTTTGCCCCCTTTAGGCATACTGGTCACGGGACCTTTGGCACACCCCAGGTCTTTTCCATGTGTTCCTTTATCCCATTCTTACTCAATCTCTTGTTGAGCCTCCAAGTAGAAATGGGAAGGCTGGCGGAGTTGGGGGGTGTTTAACCCCTTGCCGCCGAGTGTACGCAGATGTGCGTACTCGGCTTTCGGGGTTATACCAGGATGATACCCGCAGCTGCAGGCATCATCCCGGTACTGTTTTTTAGAGCCGGCGATCGGCTTTCCAGCAATAACAAACCAATGCAGCTAAAAGCTGCTCGGCTGTTATGCCAGAGGAGTGGGAGGGGACGTCCCCCCTCCCGCCGCCTCTAAACCGCCTCCCGTCGCCTCCCGCCGTTCTTACCGGGGCTCCCGTTCCATCGGGAGCCCCGATCAAAAACCGCCACTTCTGACGGCTAGGGACAGACTGGAATGAAGCTATAAGCAGCGTCATTCCAGCCTCATGACGTCACTTTCCGTTTACTCGGCTGCCAATGGCGCCTGTTTTAAAAAAATATACAGTATTCAGAATCGCCGAAAATGGCGATCTGAATACTTTGAAGTGCAAAGGAGGGATTGGAGGTCTTTTAGGCCCCCGATCCCTCCATAAAGAGTACCTGTCACCACCTATTACTGCCACAAGGGATGTTTACATTCCTTGTGACAGCAATAAAAGTGATCAAAATTTTTTTTTTTAACTATTTATTAATTTTAAAATAAATAAGACATTTTTTTAAAGTGCCCCTGTCGCCACAAGCTCTCGCAGCAAAGAAAACGCATATGGAATTCGTGTCCACATATGTAAACAGTGTTCAAATCACACATGTGAGGTGTTGCTCTGATCGTCAGAGCGAGAGCAATAATTCTAGCACTAGACCTCCTCTAACTCTAACCTGCTAACTGGAAAAAAATGTTAAAGTGTCACCTATGGAGGTTTTTAGGTACCGTAGTTTGTCATCATATCACGAGTGCATGCAGTTATAAAGCATGACATGTTTGGTATCTATTTACTCGGCATAACATCATCTTTCACGTTTTTTTAAAAATTCATGAAAGTGTCCCTTTTCCCAAAAAGTTGCATTTAAAACATCGCTGCACAAATACTAATAATATTGCAACAATCGCCATTTTGTTCTCTAGATTTTCTGCTAAAAAATATATATAATGTTTGGGGGTTCTAAGTAATTTTCTAGCAAAAAATACAGATTTTAACTCGTAAACACCAAATGTCAAAAATAGGCTTAGTCAAGAAAGGGTTAAACCCGCCCGCCTCCTCTTTACTCCTGACGGCCTGGAGTTTCGTATTCCACCCTCCTGGCCCATTTTTTTTTCTTTTTTTTTTTTTTATTATTCTCACCTTTTTCCTTCTCATTTCTTATTTGGGTTTATTTATATTTATTTTTTCTAACTGCACAAAATCCCATGTATCGAAACCGTTGCTAAATGCAGTGTGTGAATGGGGCAATAGGAAAGCATTGTGTGAGTTTAGGTGCAGTAGATAACTTCATCTATTCGCAGCTAAAAGCTAAAAGCTGAATTCTATCTGCACGTGTGAAAGGGTTTTGTGCGGTTAGAAAAAATAAATTTGACTGCATCGAAGACAGATTTATTGTAGCTATCTGCACATAACTGCAGGTAATCGCAGTGTACTATTTCTCCTGTGGATAGCAGCAGCAACATGGAAAGAAAAACAGGAAGCACATCAGCAATGACAAGAATGTTCTAACCCTAAACGCAGCCGCATGTAAACGCAAGTAAACGCAGCTATTCGCAATGTAAAACTTCAAGAGATCGCTGTGCCTGGAGTCTTGGAATTTCAAAATAACAAAACATGCTTTTAACAGCAGCAGAACAGCTGCCCGTGTGAAAGAGGCCTTATTTGAGTGCATCACAGGAAGGTCCTGGAGTGACCTGGTGGTGCCACTGTGGTTTCAAGAGCAGAAGGGTGTAGTTCTTCTGGCCACCATCAGGTGTCTACCAAGAGCCAGCTGATCCCAGTAATCAGTCTCCACCTGATGCTGGCTGCTGGGAATGTATACGACTCTTTCCCTAACTTCCTTCACTGGCTCAGTGTTTTTCCTATGTGCTGTCCACCTGGTTATTGATGCTCTGCTACTGACCATGATTCTGATTTCTGCTGTTATTCTGTTTCAGTACCTGAATTCTATGCACTGCTACTTATATCTAATCCTCTTGTTCCTGATCTCAGTTCTGGCCTCCTTCCTGATCCATCTCCTGATAGCTCCTCCCGTTTATCCTTGTTCCCTATTTTGTATATATTTTATTATAGTTGGGTTGCTAGTTAGGTATTTTGTCATTTGGTTTATGATTCATGTATATCTTCACTTTTGCGGTATATTCTGTTTGCTGGTGCTGGATGGGTTTAATTCAATTATTAATAAATCTTATTTTAATCATACACAGTCTAAGTAGAGCTACACTGAATTGGTCACCCCTGCTATTGCTGAATACCTGCACTCAGTATTCGATACAAAAATGTTACATGTTCCCTAATACTTGGAAGCACCAAGCAATACTAACAGGGAACAGAGTGGTGAAGCTCACCATAATAATTGGTTTGGGGTGGGTTTTAATGAGACCATAGGCTTAGTTCTTTCTCTCTTTTATTTTAAGTGACAGTTATTTTAAACCAGATCCAAAGATATTTCAAAATAATGGTCACATGGTGAAAATAATGATTCATATCCTTGTGTTAAAGCTTTATAAATTTAGCTTTGTGCCACTTTGTCCTAAATGGGCAAAGTTAGAGTCTCTATAAGCTAATGTCAATATCAATGCAGTTTTTCTAAAGCCACAGCTACCTGCCACTTGCCACTGTCATGGTGGAGGAGAGCGCATTGGATGTCCTTTGTGGATTGTGCGTGCCCAGATTTGCACTTTTACAGTGACATAATCTCTCCCTATGTAATATATATTTTATGTCCTGATCACTGTCCACCTACATCTGGTGTTTAGTTTATGGTAATTGTGCAGATTAAAGCTTCAGAAGGCAGATATATATATATATATATATATATATATATATATATATATATTTGCTTGACGTCTTCACCACTATTCTAATAAGTAAGGGGATTTTAAATGCAAATCTTTTTATATTGCCTTGAAAGGTTTAAAGGTGAAGATGTGCGTATATTTCAGAATGAAACAGTAACCATAGTTACCAGTGTTCACGTTTTTCTTAACAAAAGACCTTAGTGAAATGAATTGTATCTCAAAATGCCATGACTTCCAGAAAGTAAATTTCTGACTTATTCATTATGATTATACAGTATGTATAAGGTATAGATGAGAATTTTCTTTCTGCACTATTTCCATTGAGCAGCTTAATATGATCCTGTTTTTTTCAAAATTAAAAAACAATCACAGCTTAAATACAAGATAACAAGGTTCTTAAACTCTAGCCAATAGGTATCATATCTCTTGTGACATTAAAATATATATTTTATTTTTATTTTAAAGCTCTACTTTCACTGCAAATGTTCTCATAATTATGCAAAATTACCCTTTCTAGTACAGGAACAGCTGGGAGACATGCACAACACATTAAAATGCCTGCATATCATGAGCAGCGTATAAATCTATCATTATTATCTCTTAGATACTTAAAGAAAATCTAACAATCTTTGTAAAACAATATCAGAGGATAAAACAAATGTCCATAGTAATGTTCTATAATTTTACTAAATAAAATAATATCTGCTGATTCTTCTATGAATGTCCTTTATTGTGGCATTTCCTGTTATTAGGTGACAACACTCTGCCCCGTTTTCTCTGCTTATGGATAAGCAGGTATGTTTCACTGTTGTCACTAACAAGAAACATCCCATACTGGCATTTCTGAAGTGTACGCAGATGTAGCACCCTGATGTTTAGGCAGGGTTGCTAGTCAATTTACCTGCCAGGTGTAATTGCCTTGGTCAATTGATAGGAGGTCAATTGATTCCACCCTAATTCTGGAATTGCGGCACTTTTCTCTTCTGTCGCTAGATGGCCGGGTATCTGGTGGCATTAGATAAGACAAGAGCTTTGCAAGGACAGATTAGGAATAGAAAGGGTATCTCGGCCAATAGGCAGGGATCTTCTTGGGTCCTTTGGCCTGCTGGGAGAGCCTATTTATTTAGGTGAGGTCAGGTGATCAGGGTTCAGTGCCACCTGGACGGCTGTCTGGGTGGATGTGTGTTGTGCTACCCCGGGCTGCTAGGCCAGAGCCTGAGGCCTATCTCAGGGACATATTTTCCTCGAAAATAAGACCCAGCGTGATTGTTGGTGATGGCTGCAATATAAGCCCTACCCCCAAATAAGCACCAGTTAAAGTAATTGTAGGCCTTATTCTCAGGGTAGGGCTTATTTTTGGGGAAACAGGGTAGGACTTATTTGGGGGGTAGGGCTTATATTGCAACTATCACCAACAATCACGCTAGGTCTTATTTTTGTGGAAACAGGGTAGGCTGTCTGAGGGTGTATCCGGAAGCAAGAGAGCAGTGTAGGGTTGGGACTGCGGCTTGCAGTCCAACCAAAAGTGACAGTTCTGTCATGGTCGGAGGTAGCGGGGAAGCTGTCGCCATTAAGGGACCATCCACCTTGTTACCAGGGACCACTGTGAGAAGCTAAAGCAAGTACCAGTGCAGTATTCTCACCAACCGGGGAATGTGAAGAATTGGGAAACTTTAGCAGGGTTGTTAATCCAGGGGCCCAGCCAGCAGAGGTGATGCTTGTAGAGCAGTCTTGTGTGCCAAGCCAGGGACCAAACGGGCCAGTGGGGTGACGCTTGAGGAGTATCACGGATGTCAAGCTAGGGACATAGCAGGGATGTTGGGATGACACTTGAGGAAGATACCGAAAGTAAAGGTTGGAAGAGCTCAGGAGATCCAGTGGCAGTGGATCAGCAAGTCTAGTGAGAGAGACTGGGAGCTCAGTTGAGTGAATCGTTAACTAAATAGCTAAATTGCTTTAGCAAACTAAATGTCATTAAGTTGCGGTTTACCTCTACTTTAAGATATTCACTGTTCATATAATTGTTCAAGTGTTGTGTATATACAGTGGTGTGAAAAAGTGTTTGCCCCCTTCCTCATTTCCTGTTCCTTTGCATGTTTGTCACACTTAAGTGTTTCGCAACATCAAACCAATTTAAACAATAGTCAAGGACAACACAAGTAAACACAAAATGCAATTTGTAAATTAAGGTGTTTATTATTAAAGGTGAAAAAAAATCCAAACCATCATGACCCTGTGTGAAAAAGTGATTGCCCCCTAAACCTAATAACTGGTTGGGCCACCCTTAGCAGCAACAACTCCAACCAAGCGTTTGCGATAACGTGCAATGAGGCTTTTACAGCGTCCTGAAGGAATTTTGGCCCACTCATCCTTGCAGAATTGTCCTAATTCAGTTACATTAGAGGGTTTTCGAGCATGAACGGCCTTTTTAAGGTCATACCACAACATCTCAATAGGATTCAGGTCAGGACTTTGGCTAGGCCACTCCAAAGTCTTCATTTTGTTTTTCTTCAGCCATTCGGTGGTGGACTTGCTGGTGTGTTTAGGATCATTGTCCTGCTGCAGAACCCAAGTTCGTTTCAGCTTGAGTACACGAACAGATGGTCGGACATTCTCCTTCAGGATCTCTTGGTAGACAGCAGAATTCATAGTTCCTTTTATCACGGCAAGTCTTCCAGGTCCTGAAGCAGCAAAACAGCCCCAGACCATCACACTACCACCACCATATTTTACTGTTGGTATAATGTTCTTTTTATGAAATGCAGTGTTCCTTCTACGCCAGATATACTTGGACACACACCTTCCAAAGAGTTCCACTTTTGTCTCATCGGTCCACAGAATGTTGTCCCAAAAGTCTTGGGGATCATCAAGATGTGTTGTGGAGAAATTGAGACGAGCTTTGATGTTCTTTTTGCTCAGCAGTGGTTTTCTCCTTGGAACTCTGCCATGCAGGCCATTTTTGCCCAGTCTTTTCCTGATGGTGGAGGCATGAACGCTGACCTTAACTGAGGCAAGTGAGGCCTGCAGTTCCTTGGACGTTGTTGTGGGGTCTTTTGTGACCTCTTGGATGAGTCGTCGCTGCGCTCTTGGGGTAATTTTGGGCGGCCGGCCACTCCTGGGAAGGTTCACCACTGTTCCATGTCTTCTCCATTTGTGGATAATGGCTCTCACTGTGGTTCGCTGGATTCCCAAAGCTTTGGAAATGGCTTTATAACCCTTTCCAGACTGATAGATCTCAATTACTTTCTTTCTCAATTGTTCCTGAATTTCTTTGGGTCTCGGCATGATGTGTAGCTTTTAAGGATCTTCTGGTGGACCTTACTGTGTCAAGCAGCTCCTATTTAAGTGATGCCTTGATTGTGAACAGGTGTGGCAATAATCAGGCCTGGATGTGGCTAGAGAAATTGAACTCAGGTGTGGACAACCGCAGTTATAGTATGTTTTAACAAGGGGGGCAATCACTTTTTCACACAGGGCCATGATGGTTTGGATTTTTTTTCACCTTTAATAATAAACACCTTCATTTAGAAATTGCATTTTGTGTTTACTTGTGTTGTCCTTGACTATTGTTTAAATTGGTTTGATGTTCCGAAACACTTAAGTGTGACAAACATGCAAAGTAACAGGAAATGAGGAAGGGGGCAAACACTTTTTCACACCACTGTACATATGTTTTGGTTTTGGCATCTACATCAAGAAGTGACTGTTGCCTGGAGTGCTGTTACTATCTGAATGCAATATACATTTCTGAACTACAAGCAAAGGGCCTTGGCATTGTGTAACATCATGGCAATCAATTCTAGTCACACATATGTGTGTTTGATACTGGCTCTTTGGATAATCATAAGCAGCCTGATCCTCTTCCAGAAAATTTGGTTTAGTATCTTTTGAAAAGGAGATGTAGTGGAAATGTCCAGTAAGGGGCCCAAACGACATTGTCCATGAGAGGGGTCTCCAAACTCCAGACTTTAGGGGGCCAGACTGTGGCCAGTTGGAGTAGAAACTTTCCTGGCGTCAGTGGGTGTAAACAATTCATCTTTGATATTAGGGAGAGGAAAAGTACCCCATTCTTGGTGTTAGTGGGAGCAATATTACCTATTATCCTATCATCGCCAGTGGGAAGAATAGTGCCCTGTTGGTATTAGTGGGAGGAATAGTACCCCATCATTGGTGTCGGTGGGAGTAATAGTGCCCCATCATTTGTGTCAGTGAGACGAATAGTGTCTCATTGTTGGTATCAGTAGGTGGAATATTTCCCCATCGTTGGCATCAGAGGGAGGAATAGTGTCTCATGGTCTGTGTTAGTGGAAAAAATAGTGCCCCATCATTGGTGTCAGTAGGAGAAATAGTGCCACATCATTGGTGTCAGTGGGAGGAATAGTGCCACATCATTGGTGTCAGTGGGAGGAATAGCGCCCCATCGTCTGTGTCAGTGGGAAGAATTATTCTCCCTCATTGGAGTCAGTGGGAGGAATAGTGCCCCAAGGGAAAGATAAAGGCAAGAAAAGGGCTGCATCTGGCCCCGGATCACAGATTGGAGACCCCTGGTCTAGGATATAGATCACAAAAGAGTATGACCTGTTTTCTAGCCTTGTTAGATCTTTTGCACAGTTTAAAAAAAATACATATACAAACTTCGACAAATCAAACTAAATGTTCTTAAATCTATTGTCAAGGACTTCCATTCGGAATCTTTTACAAATCACTGGCCTGCATAATCCTGCCAGCAGGGGCATGCAGGAATTATAAAATTTCAGTGAGAGGGGCTTAAAGGGGGTTGGTTAAATAAAATCTGAACCTAGTCACCATATGCAGGGCACACATATCCCACAGTCCTTGTACAAAGCAGGCATGTATAAACCTCAGAACAATCATTTAAAAAATACATTCTTCCATTATATAGGCTTTTCTGCACAGTGAAAATAGAAAGCTAACATTTTGTCTGAGCAGAACTTCATTAAAATAGCCAGGCACTGCTTAGAAACCAGCACCGGTTGAGACAATAAACACTTGGCTCAGGAATATGTAATATACTGTACAATATAGCATAAAATATGCATAGGTCAGGAGTATGCAATGTACACAATACACTGTAAAGTGCAGAATGTGTAACCCATAGACTATCGGGGTCAAGGATTGTTTAACGTACAGAATCTAGGGTCAGGGTGTTAAAAATACAGAGTACAGGGGTCAGGAGTTTGCAATGCAATATGTGCAGGGAACAGTGGTGTTTAATGGGGGGTCAGTAGGTCATAATGCATAGGGTGCAGGGTTCAGGAGTATGTAACACACAGAATACAGGTGTCGGTAATACATAATGCACTGTATGCAGTTGTCAGGGCTGTGTAATCCTCTCAGTACACGGGTCAGGAGTAGTATCATACAGAGTGCGTGGGTCAGGGGTGTGTTAGACACAGTGCGCAGGGTCAAGGGTGTGCAACTGAAGAATACAGGGCCATGGTTACATACCTCACAGAGTGCAGGGGTCAGGAGCACACAAAGTTCAGAGGTCAGGGCCAGGGGTGTGTGACATACAGTGTATGTATAGTGCAGGCGTCAGACGTGTAATACACAGGAGTATTTCTTGCACAGACTGCAGGGATCAAGGATGTGCCGAAGTATATAGGGGTTAGGAATTTATACCACACATGCAGAGGTCAGCAGTGAGTGACACAGAGTGCAGGGGACAATAGTGTGTATTGCAATGTGAAGGGGACAGGAGTGCATAATTGACAGAGTGCAGAGGGTCAGGGGTGTGTAAAGCATGATGCACAGAGATCAGGGGCATGCAACTCAATATTACATATTGTGGCTAAATGTTTGCTAAAACCTTCTTGAATTTTTAGCAACCTCTATTTCCAAGATATTGTTAATAAAATTTCAAATCCTAATTTAAAAATGACTGGTACCCATTCGTTTGAATCCAAGATCAACAGAAATTCAGTGTATAATGTCATTTATGAAAGCAAGTAATTTCCCGGGGGCCTGTTTGGATATGCACTATTGGCCCAAGAGGGGTAAAGAGTAGGGATGAGCCGAACACCCCCCGGTTCGGTTCGCACCAGAACTTTCGAACGGACCCCAAATTCGTACGAACTTTACAACCCCATTGAAGTCTCAGAAGACTCGAACGTTCGAAATTAAAAGTGCTAATTTTAACGGCTAATATGCAAGATACTGTCCTAAAAAGGGTTTGGGAACCTGGCTCCTGCCCCAGGGGACATGGGTCAATGCCTAAAATGTTTTTAAAAATGGCAGTTTTGGCGGGAGCACTGATTTTAATGACGATTAAAGTGAAAAAAAAAAAGTGAAATATTCCTTTAAATATGGTGCCTGGGGGGTGTCTGTAGTATGCCTGTGAAGTGCCACGTGTTTCCCGTGTTTAGAACAGCCCCTGCACAAAATGACATTAAACGGAAATAACATCATTTAAAACTGCTTGCGGTTTTAATGTTATATCTGGTTCCTGCAATATGGTTGAAAATCATTGAGAAAAATGGCATGGGTAGCCCTGCCCATTACCAGCCCCTTTGGGTCTTGTACGCATATTAAGGGGAACCCCGTACCCATATTAAAAAAAGGAAATGCGTGTGGCCCCCAGGCCCTATATACTCAGAACAGCAGTATACAGGCGGTGCAAACAAGACAGGGACTGTGTAGGTTTGTTGTGTTAAGTTGAATCTGTTTGTAATTTTCAACTGGTACATTTTTAAAGTGTAGCTCCAGTCAAAAAAACTATTTTTAAGTTTTTTGGAAAACATAAGGAAGGGTTATAACCCCTGTATAATTTGTTTTGTCGTCCATCTTTTTTCATCTCACTTGCTGTTGTCTCCTTCCGTTTGCAAGTAGGAGATGTTTGTAAGTTGGATGTTTGAAAGTAGGGGCCTTCCCTCTATGCTCTGCAGAAATGGCGGAACAAGGTGTTGGTTTTGCCACAACATTGTAAGCCCTCAAAGTGACTCTTGGTGGGCGCTGGAGCGCCCTGCTGTGAACGATTATATCAAGAATTGTAATTACATGCCATTGTTGAACAGTGGTAGAAAAATTGACCTTTGGTGGTTGTGGTGCTGGTGCCACAACATTATAAGTCCTCACAGTTACTCTGGGTGGGCACAGGAACGGGCCCTACTGTGAAATATTATATCAAGAATTGTAATTACATGTCCCTGTTAAACAGGGGCAGAAAAATTGGGCCTTAGGCACTGGTGCTGGTGCCACGACACGGCAACCTCTCTCATATACTCTAGTTTTATTGCAGGAATTAGCCCTGCTGCAAAGCATTGCATCAAAAATTGTACTTAAATGCCCCTGTTAAACAGGGGCAGAAAAATTGGGCCTTAGGCACTGGTGCTGGTGCCACCCCACTGCAACCTCTCCCATATACCTTATTTTTATTGCAGGAATTAGCCCTGCTGCAAAGCATTGCATCAAAAATTGTACTTAAACGCCCCTGTTAAACAGGGGCAGAAAAATTGGGCCTTAGGCACTGGTGCTGGTGCCACCACACTGCAACCTCTCCCATATACTCTATTTTTATTGCAGGAATTAGCCCTGCTGCAAAGCATTGCATCAAAAATTGCAATTAAACGCCCCTGTTAAACAGGGGCAGAAAAATTGGGCTGATGGCATCACCCAGAACCAGAAATGTTCTTCCAACATATCAGCGGAGGAGGAAGAGGATAGACAATCAACATAACAGGACAGTCACTCAGCATCAGCATAGGCAGTCTTGAAGGGATGTGATATTTCAAAAAAAATTATTCGGTTACATCAGCTTCAGGTGCTTGGTAGCTGTGGGTGATCCAAGACTGATTCATCTTGATGAAGGTCAGTCGATCAACTGATTCGGTGGACAGGCGCACCCTGTGATCGGTAACAAAGACACCAGCAGCACTGAAGGTGCGTTCCGAAAGAACGCTGGATGCAGGACAGGCCAGTAGCTCAATTGCATACTGTGCAAGCTCTGGCCAGTGATCCATCCTCAAGACCCAGTAAGCCAGAGGATTTTCGGTGGGAAAGGTGTCCAAGTCTGACCTTGCCCCTAGGTATTCCTGCACCATGTAAAACAGACGCTGGCGATGGTTGCTGGAACCGATTATACCTTGGGGCTGCGGACTAAAAAATTGTCTGAAAGCATCAGTCAGACGGCCACCTTCTCCACCGCTCCTTCTGACCGATGCCTCAGCAACACGTTGTCCAGGACCAGGAGTTTGTAACCTCCCAGTCTCTGGGAACGCGTTGCACAGACCTTTCTGCAAGGCCTCCCGGAGATGTCTCATCCTCTGCTCCCTCTGCGATGGCAAGATAAGGTCGGCAACCTTACCCTTGTACCGTGGCTCAAGGAGAGTGGCCAGCCAGTAATGGTCCCTCTCCTTGATCCGAAGAATACGAGCATCCTTCCGCAGGCTTTGCAGGATCAGGGAGGCCATGCAGCGTAGGTTAGCTGAGGCATTCGGTCCGGAGTCCTCTGGGTCACTAAGGGCAACATGATCCGCAGCTAGCTCCTCCCAGCCACCTACAAGTCCACGTGTTTCTTGGGACTGTAAATCATCCCTACAAGACTGCTGCTGCTGATGCTGAGTGCCAGCCTCCACCTCCATGCTGACAAAATCATCCTCCTCCTCCTCCTCTTCCTCCTCCTCATCCTCTTCCTGTGTGATGGGTGGCACAGCAGGAACACTGTCTGGATAAAGGAGGCCTTGAGAGGCAAGGAAGTCCTCCTCTTCCTGCCTCTGTTCTGCCTCAAGTGCCCTGTCTATTATTCCATGCAGCGTATGCTCCAAGAGGTGGACAAGAGGTACAGTGTCACTGAGGCATGCACTGTCACTGCTCACCATCCTTGTGGCCTCCTCAAACGGTGACAGGACAGTGCATGCATCCCTGATCATACCCCACTGGCGTGGTGAGAAAAAACCGAGCTCCCCTGACCCTGTCCTGGTGCCGTAGTCGCACAGGTACTCATTGATGGCCCTCTGCTGCATGTGCAGCCGCTGCAGCATGGCCAACGTTGAGTTCCACCTGGTGGGCATGTCACATATAAGGCGGTTCTTGGGCAGGTTCAACTCCTTTTGGAGCTCAGCCAGCCGAGCACAGGCATTAAATGATCGGCGGAAATGCACACAGACTTTCCTGGCCTGCTTCAGGACATCCTGTAAGCCGGGGTACCTGCCCAAGAACCGCTGCACCACCAGGTTAAGGGCGTGAGCTACACAGGACACATGGGTCAGTTGTCCCTGTCGGAGGGCGGAGAGGAGATTGGTGCCATTGTCGCAAACCACCATTCCTGGCTTAAGCTGGCGTGGCGTCAACCACCTCTCGGCCTGCCCCTGCAGCGCTGACAAAACATCCGCCCCAGTGTGGCTCCTGTCCCCCAAACAAACCAGCGCAAGCACGGCATGGCATCGTTTTGCCTGCGTACTTGCGTAGCCCCTGGAACGCCTACGGAGCACCGCTGGTTCTGAGGACAGAGCACTGGAAGAGGCCATGGAGGAAGAAGAGGAGGGGGTGGAGGAGAGAGGTGTGTCACAACCAATAGTAGCATTTTGGAGGCGTGGTGGCGGAACAACCTCCAACACTACTGCACCTTGTCCTGCATCCTTCCCAGCTGCCAGAAGAGTGACCCAATGGGCCGTGAAAGACAGGTAACGTCCCTGTCCATGCCTGCTGGACCATGAGTCAGTGGTAATATGCACCTTACCGCTGACCGCCCTGTCCAGCGAGGCAAGGACATTGCCTTCCACATGCCGGTAGAAAGCCGGAATCGCCTTCCGTGAGAAAAAGTGGCGTTTGGGGACCTGCCACTGAGGAACCGCACATTGTACAAACTCACGGAAGGGGACCGAGTCTACCAACTGAAAAGGCAGCAGTTGAAGTGCTAGCAATTTAGCCAAGCTAGCATTCAACCGCTGGGCATGTGGATGGCTGGGAGTGAACTTCTTTTGCCGGTCCAGCAGCTGGGGCAGGGACATTTGCCTGCTATAGTCGGACGTGGGTGTACTGCTAGCAGAGTGCACTTGGCTGTGACACACCTA
The DNA here is from genome assembly GCF_037356315.1 of Lithobates pipiens. NCBI lineage: Eukaryota > Metazoa > Chordata > Amphibia > Anura > Ranidae > Lithobates > Lithobates pipiens. The sequence continues at coordinate 141,027,658 of NW_027507790.1, forward strand.
ATTCTACACCTTCATTCCTCTCAGAGCAGGTTTCAGAGAGGACTGAAGGTCTAGTGGGGTTGGAGATGCGAGCTGATGAGGAGCAAGGAGAGGTCTGCTTTGTTCTTTGGTGTGGGTCTTTGAGGTACGCTTGCCAACGAGCTGCCTGGCAGGTCAACATATGTCTGGTCAAGCATGTGGTGCCCAAGCGGCTGATGTTTTGGCCACGCGAGATACGCTTGAGACATATGTTGCAAATAGCAGCGGTGCGATCTGATGCACTCGTCTCAAAAAAGGCCCACACCAAAGAACTTTTAGAATAACGTGCAGAGGCAGCGCCCTGCACAGGCAGAGCTCTGCGGTGTGATTCAGTCGGTGTGCTGCCCCTAAGCTGGCCCCCGGAGGGCATCCTGCCTCGTTGGACATGTGCCTCCTCCTCCTCCTCCTCCTCTCTCCTACCAGGCACCCACGTGGAGTCAGTGCCCTCATCATCCCCTCCTTCTTTATCGCTGTAGCAAACCTGGCAATATGCTGCAGCTTGTGGAACATGACTGCCAGATTGCTGTCCTTCTTGAGCATCCGCTCTCTCTGCATTCACGCTACTGCCTTCCTCTAGCTGAGTGTCATCATCAGAGCCTAGAAAACACTGGGCATCCTTCTGGAGCATGTACCAAACACTGCGCTCAAAGAGTTCAGGAGACTCCTCAGGAGGACGTGGTGGGTCTAGGGAAGGAGTCACTGATGATGACATTGAGAGGAGGGAAGACGATGCGTTGGCAGCTGCTTTGCTAGTACCCTGAGACTGGGTGAGAGAGGATGAGGAGGATGAAGAGGGCTTGGTCATCCACTCTACCAAGTCGTTGGCATGTTGCGGTTCAACATGTCCAGCTGCCGAAAAGAAGGAAAAGCGTGTCCCATGGCCACGTGCTGATGACAATGCACCGCGTCCACGACCAGCACTGTTGTCTCTAGACACAGAGCCTGCTTTCCCTCTTTTATCGGCTCGCGCCTGTCTGCCTCTCCTTGCTGGCCTTTCAGACATGGTAATGGCCTGAAGGGAGTTGGGTAAAACAGCAGTTGGGTAGTGTATATTGTGCTGGAGGCACACAACACCCACTAACTCCTGCAGATGCCTTTATTATAGAACACCAGAGATAAAGGGGTATACTGTAATGGAGTCACACAACACCCACTAAGCCCTGCAGATGGCTCTGAGAACAGCAATAAAGGGTAGATACAGGTGTATATTGTGCTGGAGGCACACAACACCCACTAACTCCTGCAGATGCCTTTATTATAGAACACCAGAGATAAAGGGGTATACTGTAATGGAGTCACACAACACCCACTAAGCCCTGCAGATGGCTCTATTAGAGAACAGCAATAAAGGGTAGATACAGGTGTATATTGTGCTGGAGGCACAAAACACCCACTAACTCCTGCAGATGCCTTTATTATAGAACACCAGAGATAAAGGGATATATACAGATGTATACTGTGCTGTACTGGAGGCACACACAACTTCCAATAACTCCTGCAGGTGGCAAGTGTCCTCAAATAGAGAAGAGCTATGTAGGTGGATATAGCGGTGTGTACTGGGTACAGAGCACGCAGACAGCACGCACAAGCTCCTAACACTACTGACTGCAAGCTCTATTATAAAAGATAGATCACTAGCTATATAGGTGAGGTGAATATAGCGGTGTATACTGCGGTCAGGGCACCTAGACAACAACCACTACACAACAGCAAGATCGAAAATCGGCCGATAACGATCGGTGTATACTGTGTTGAAGGTACACAGAACACCCACTAACTGCTTCAGACGCCAACACACTACACAAGGCCGCCGCGCTGGCGGCCTTATATAGTGTGGGGCATGTACTACACAGCCTGAGCTATGATTGGCCACAGGCATCCTGCCTGTGGCCAATCATGGCTCTCCTCGCTGCTGGCGCTGTGATTGGCCAAGCATGCAGGGTCACAGTGCATGCTTGGCCAATCATGAGCCAGCAATGCACTGCGATGACGCAGTGCATTGTGGGCCGTGAGCGCCACACAAATTTGGCGCGAACGGCCCATAACGTTCGGAATTCGCCGAACGGGCGAACAGCCGATGTTCGAGTCGAACGTATGTTTAACTCGAACACGAAGCTCATCCCTAGTAAAGAGCAATATACATGTATTAGGATAAATGTGTTAATGGACAAAGTGGATTAAAATGATTAAATGTCTTGCACTATCTGTCAAACTTAAGTAGGTTTGAATTTTGCCTATGATATATGTTATTTTACAACCAGGTACGGTATTATAGTCTTTGTATACTTTACATGGTATACTGTGGAATATATTTATATATAAATACTGTCTAGACTTAGTGGGCAGTAACAAATTTGCTGTGATTCACTATTGATGAATTAATCTAGCTTTAGTTTTACTGGCTGTGCATTCATTCAGCCATACAGTTGACGAACAATGCTTACAGTATATTGCAGGTAATCATATGAACCTGCTGTGCGCATTGATGCCAAGGTAAATAATCCAGTGCCAATATTTATGTTCCTGTACTTTGTACTATGAGTAAATATTCAGGTTTCCATGTGTACAGAGAAACCAGTTTAATTGCAGCTTAGATAATAGATAGAGCTATTAGCAATAAATAAATTCTCTAAATCTTCTGAGTTCATGAACTTGCTCTCCAAGTCTGTTGCCACATATTGTGCCACATAGCTGGCCACTTAGGGTGCACATAGAGTGCCACATAGCTGGCCACTTAGGGTGCCACATAGAGTGCCACATAGCTGGCCACTTAGGGTGCCACATAGAGTGCCACATAGCTGGCCACTTAGGGGGCCACATAGCTGGCCCTCATTGGAAATCTGCTGACTCTCAGCAACCATTTCTTACACACAGCAATTTTCACATATGTAGTTTCATATTATGTAGTGCTGCTCTCTGCAGCATTTAGCACCTGCATATACAGAAGAAGAGAATCAAGAATATTTGTGACATCACTGGATCAGACTGAAGATTGTTGAAAAGAAAGTATGTATACTGGTACTTTTTTTAAAAAAAAAGGTCCTCCCATCCTCCAAAGACATGCAGGTAGGTTAATTGGCTTCTTTCCAAAAAAAATGGCCCTAGTATATGAATGGGGACCTTAGATTGTGGGCTCCTTGAGGGTAGGGACCAAAGTGAGTGTGCAATGTACAGGCATAGGGGTAGACACTCACTCAGGTTGAACTGGATGGACTGATGTCTTTATTCAACCTTACTAACTATGAAACTTCTATGGCAGATCGATTGTTCTGGGCCCTCAAGTGCTGAAGAGTGGGTGAGCTGGTGCTTGGAGGTTCCTGCAGCTGGAGAGACAATTCAGATGAGCAGGTGGGGCATTGTGTAAAAATAGAGTGCCTTAGTATTGATGAAGACTAAAGAGCTGGAGTAGGCCTTCATCTGTATCATCATATCATAGAAAGGCCACTGAAGACAGCATGGAATAAAATAAGAGCCATATCACCTTCCCAGGCAAGTAAATCATAAGTAGGAGGAGTCATGGCTGTAAATCCTCTGCTATTCAGGGTACTGCTTCTGATAAACAGATTGTGTTATCTGCACTAGTTGCTTTGAAAAGAAATTTCCTGAAGTTTTAATAAATACTTTACTGCACCTGCATCTACCTGGACGTTGCTTAAAATTTCTCTCAATCAGTGTGTCGGAAAGTTATTTTTGTTAAAATACAGCAGGACACACACCCATGTGCAGTAAAATAAAATATGTAAAATAATAAAAAATAATAAAAAATATGTCATACCTCCCAACTGTCTAAGATGGGAATGAAGACACCTATTAGCAAAATTATGTAGGCATAGGACACCCCCCCCCCCCCCCCAGCCACTTAAAGGAGAATTGTAAAAAAAAATTGGTTAAACCCACAAGTGCTTTTTTATTACCACTAATCTTTTTTTATTCGCTTTTGGACTTTACAAATGCATAAATTTAGAAATTGGTTGAAAGGTTTAGCACTGGATAGGTAGTGCATTTTTTTTATACAATATAGATCAGACCCAAATGAAGGACACATGAGGAAGAAACAGGGACAAAGGGATTTTGTCCCAAATCAGGGACAGTCCCTCAAAATCAGGGACAGTTAGGAGCTATGATATATTGATGCTTTTTCTGTGCAATATATAATTAGTGACTAGATCAATAAACAACTTGAATTAAACAATTATCCAATTTGCATAAACTAATTTTGATGTGCAATGCAATGTCTGGATTTTCAGAACTAAACTAAGCGGTGCCTTTCAGATATTGAAAATCTGTGGTCTTTACACATATCTAAAATAAGTATACAATATGATAATTAAGACATATACATATCATATCATGAATTAATTCATAAAATATGAATAATACCTATATGGTAATAGGTATGAAATCCATGTCAGCAAGCCTGAAGTTAATTTTAAAAACTGCAACTGCAAAGTATCAGGAACCTTGTGCCAGCCATCTGGCTAATGCACATCTGCATAAGTATCACATATTTTCTGGCATGGTAGTCTAATGCCCCGTACACACAATAAGATTTTCCGATGGAAAATGTGTGATAGGACCTTGTTGTCGGAAATTCTGACCGTGTGTAGGCTCCATCACACATTTTCCATAGGAATTTCCGTCACACAAAATTTGAGATCTGGTTCTCAAATTTTCCGACAAAATCCATTGTCGGAAATTCTGATCGTGTGCACACAATTCCGATGCACAAAGTGCTCGGAATCAAGCAAAAGAGCAGCACTGTCTATTGAACTACATTTTTCTCGGCTCGTCGTACGTGTTGTATGTCACCGCGTTCTTGACGTTTGGAATTTACGACCAACTTTGTGTGACCGTGTGTATGCAAGACACGTTTGAGGCAACATCCGTTGGAAAAAATCCCATGGATTTTGTTGTCGGTGTCGGAAAATCCTATCGTGTGTACATGGCATTACTGCATGTGCAATTTTTTGCAAATCTAAGGGCATGGGCTTGCACGAACATGTAGGCACATCCACTCCCACCAGAAACTCAAGAATTAATGTTTTTTATTCTAGCTCCTGTGTTCCTAATCCTGATCCTGTTATTTACTTGGCTTCCACCTGAACTGCTTTTGTTCACTGTCTATCTCAGTTACTGACCTTGGCCTTTGGCCAAGATTCTTCCCATCAACTTTGTACCTCCGCCTGCCTGCACTTTGCTGACCTCTGTTTGCTTCTGACTCTAACTCAGCCTACTATTGATTGCTTTCCCACTCAGTTGTTATTGAACCAGGTTTGTGATTTGACTCCGCTTTTAATTGCATTTGAGGTATCCATGGGGAACTACCAGCTGTACACCTGCTCAAATGATACTAGTGCTCTCAAGTTCCAGCCTAAAGTATCTTCACTCTGGCACTTCACACTGCAATACAGAGCTGCTAGAGCGATTCCATTTCCTGCTGCGGTAGGGGCCAGTGTAGTGCGTGATTCAATGCATTGCATGGCTCCCTTTTTTTTCCGTTTTGCACAAACTTTATTTAAAGTGTACAAAATGTACAACTCATTCATGGCAATGTACAGCAGTGCAATGTGTTGAGTTGCAGTGAGCTGCGATAAAATGAAGCATATCTTGTTTTATCGTAACATGCTACAACAAGCCATAGGCTGCATTGAAGTGTGAATGTTACACCTAGGAAACAATTGTTTCTTATGTGTCCCTGCTTTGATAGATGCTTTACCATGCAGTAAAACATCTGTCACCGGATATAGTGTGAATTCACGCTTTGCAGGTGCTTCGGCAGTGCTGCCATTTGATTTCAATGGGCAGGGCCTTTTAGGAACAGTGTATACACCGCTCCTAAACCGCCCCAAAGATGCTGCTTGCAGGACTTTTTCTAATGTCCTGCAAGTGCTCCGCTCCAGGGCTTTCACATTGGAGTGACAGGAGAGGTGCTTTAAAGGTGCTTTGCAGGTGCTATTTTTAGCGCTAAAACGTCTGTAAAGCACCTCAGTGTGAAAGTGGGCTAAAAAAAAAAAAAATTTAAGCAAAACTATGAAATAAATACATAATGAAGAATAGTATATGAAACAAGAAAAAGTCAAACATAAAAAAGTAAAATAAGAGAAATTGTGGGGATTGATATTAACCACTTCCCACCCGGCCAATGTATATAAACGTTCAGGAACGTCCTTCAGAAGGAGGGGGATCACGCGCGCGCGTGCCCACGCAGCGGCGCGATCCCGATGCGCTCATGTCACCCAGACACGGAGCATCTCGGATCGGCAGGAGGGCTCTGTGATTGGCCCTCCTGATCACATGACGGCCGTGTCCAATCACGGCCGTCATGTGATGTAAACAAACAGCCGGTTGCTAGGCAATCGGCTCTCCTCTCCTCACACGGAAGTCGTCACTGAGGAGAGGAGAGCAGATCGCTGCAGCTGGCTGGTGATCAGTGAGTATGAGCTGTTTTTACAGCTTTTTACTCACCGATCACTCGTCTAGTGTAAACACACATGTCACCACAATACACGTCACCACACATGTCCCCAAAACACACATGTCCCCAAATAATAAAAACACATGTCCACCACTTATGTCCTACTAAAATCACATGTTCCAATGATTATCTGCACACATATGTACGTGATCACCTGCACACATCTGTACATGATCATTTGCGTACATATGTCCGTGATCACACAAACCAATTATTATACACTTAACGGAATTTTTTTTACCAAAAACATGTAGCAGAATACATTTTGGCTTAAATTTATGACAAAATTAGATTTTATTGGATTTCTTTTAAAATAGAAAAAAGAAAATATTGTTTTTTTTCCAAATTTCCGCTTTTTTTGCGCTTATATCGCAATAAATAAAAAACTGAGTCGTGAATAAATACCACCAAAATAAAGCTCTATTTTTGCGAACAAAATGATAAAAATTTCATTTGGGTACAGTGTAGCATGACAGAGCAATTGTCATTGAAAGTGCGAGAGCGATGAAAGCTGAAAATTGGGCTGGGAAGGAAGGTGGCGAAAGTGCCCTGTATTGTAGTGGTTAAAGAAGGGAGCTCACTTTCTATATTTTTACATACATAAGAGGAAATATTGGTATCTTCATCTATACCATGCATGCATACACTATATAAACCCATCAGATGTTGCTTTCAAATAATAAATGCATTTAGTTTCTGTTTGGAAAACTTTTTTAATCAAAGCCCCCTCCTCTGTAGCTTAAAGTGGAGTTCCACCCAAAATGGAACTTCCACTTTTTGGAATCCCCCCCCCCCCCCCCGGTGTCACATTTGGCACCTTTCGGGGGGGAGCAGATACCTGTCTAATACAGGTATTTGCTCCCACTTCCTGGCATAGATCACCGCAGCGTTTGTGGTGACCTACGCCACTTCCGGCGCCTACTCTGTCCTCCCCACTGTCTTCTGGGAGACAGAAGATAGCAGGGACCAGTGAGGACCCTCACCAAGCATGGTGATGGAAAGATTGGCTTCAGCTGCCAACATCGTGGGCTCCCTGGACAGGTAAGTGTTTTTTTGGCAGACCTCTGCTTTAAATGAAATCTTTCTAGGGCTGATAAGGATATCTCATCTGTTTGTTAGCTACTGTGTTACTCCGAAAATAAGCCTGAGTCTTATATTAAATTTGGCAACTGAAAACATACTAGGCCTTATTTTCAGGGTAGGGCTTGCCATGCAGGAGTCCCCAGTATGAATATTGTAAAAGTGGTTTTGAAATTCTGGAAACCTCTCTATTACAGGATTGTATGGTGTAAAAGGTGTCTGTTGCTGTGGTAAAGTTTGTGCAAATACCTTCTTATTTCCATGGCCTGCCCCGAGTTGTTGAAGAGCAAAGCAGTGAAGATTAGTTGAGCGCCTGCAGAGGGAGCTGGGCCGAGATCCCCCGCTGACACCCTGGAGATGAGGAGAGATCAGCTGAGTGCCTGCAGAGGGCACTGATACCCAGCGCTTTCATGGCCAGCCCTAAGTTGTCTTTCCCGCTCTGAACACTGAAGGGAGGGGGGCCGATATCCCCAGCCGACAGTCGCAAGATGAAGAGAGATCAGCTGAGCGCCTGCAGAGGGAAGGGGGCTGGGATCCCCCGCTGACACCCGGGAGATAAGGAGAGATCAGCTGAGTGCCTGCAGAGGGAGGAGGCCAAGATCCCCCGCTGATACCTGGTGCTTCCATGGCCAGCCCCAAGTTGTCTTTCCCACTCTGAACACTACAGGGAGGGGGGCCGAGATCCCCCCGACAACAGCCGAGAGAATTTATCAGTTAAGTGCCGAGTGGCGCTGCAGCAAATGTATTTACCGCAAAGAGACCACAGCAACATACTCAGACCACACAACACTGTAATACAGTGCATTTTAGGATTTCACAATCCTTCTGTCATGGTTATGCAATAGAGTTCGTCTGCTTACCTGTCTGCATGTGTTCATTTCTAAAGACCAGCCGAGCTTCACCTGACTGCTTTTATATCCTTCCTCTGGCATGGCTCCACCCTAGCTCCTATCAGACAACTCTATTCTAACCTGTGCACTGCTAGCCTATCCTGCTGATCAACCTTTGTGTGTTAGCTTCCTGTTTCCTGCCGTGTGCTCTGCTACTGTTTTCCGTTACCGACTTTGGCGTGTCTTGACTATCCCTGTTTGCCTGTGACCCTGACCTTTTGGCGTGTACCCGACTATTCTTGTCTGCTTGTGCCCCCGACCTTGGCTTTGTCCCTCACCATCCCTATCCTTCTGTTGCCTACTGTGGGTGTGAGCTGGGGGACCCTGGGGGTCGCGACCTGGAGCCAGTTGCAGCCAAGTCCATCCTCACCATTCGAGGCTCTGGTGAACACCTGCTGGCTCTTAGACTCCATGCCCCGGGGAATCTTACGCACTAACCCCAGTGGGATCTGTCCCCCGTCTGCAGCAGTCAGCCGTAGGGTCCACAACCTTGCGGTGCACCCCTAAACCCTACGGTGTGCATCTGTCACCTGGGCTCTAGGTGACCTGACACCTTCCAAATAGGGCTTATTTTTGGGGTAGTGCTTATATTGCAGCCCTCCCCAAAAACCACAGAAGGGCTTATTTTTAGATTGGGTCGTATTTTTCGGGAAAACACAGTATATAATCGTGCAAAAGGTCTACCCAATGGAGTTTGGAGTCTACCATTAGTACTGTCATGGATATGATCGTAAATTTGTTTCCAGGATGAACAACTTAATTGTTTGTCAGTTTACAAAATGTCTACTTCTATGTTCCCTGCCATCAAGTAGGATCAAGGTTAGTTGAATATTGATATATTTACAATATGAATAAAAGACACTTTTAGGCGTGCCCTGAAGTAGATATTTTTTATGGGTCACCTCAGTTCACTGCAATATAATGACTAGGAACCAGCATATTACATTACAAAGTACTCCTTTTGAACGTTATGAAGAGATAATCATCTACAAAATGTCTGATCAATTTAGCATTTGTAAGAATATTCCAGTGTTTCCACATAATCTGTTTAATTTGGGCATCTTGATTAACATATTGGGTAATAATTTGATCCCATTTGGACTGATGACCATCTTGACACAACAATAACTTTCTGTTTAGGTTTATTTGGATACCTTTTATTTTCGGTTTACAAAAAGTTTAGGTTACAAGACTAAAGGATATTTCAGAGTAGACAGTATCAGCTTTAATTTATTTTTATACCTTGGCAATGTTTTCTTGCTCACATTGTTCAAGTGTTGGCTGATGTTAAATGACCTGCTTGAAATTGTTTCTGTGAAATAAGTTTTGAAAGGACTACAAAAAAGCAGATGTGGGAAATATAGCCAAACCTATTTTGACTGTACTTCTCCTATGGATCACAGTAGAGCAGTTTGTTCTAAACTCCTGTGACCTGTTTTCAGCTGACAGCGGGCTAAAGTGCCACTTGGCCAGTGCAGGCTCAGGAAAGATTCCAACTTTAACCACTACAGCCCCGGAAGGATTTACCCAAATCCTGACCAGACCATTTTTTGCGATACGGCACTGCGTCTCTTCAACTGACAATTGTCCAAAAAAAAATTTGATGTCCTTTTTTTCCCCCCCACAAATAGAGCTTTCTTTTGGTGGTATTTGATCACCTCTGGGTTTTATTTTTTACTCAATTTTTTACTCTATAAACAAAAAAGAGCGTCAATTTTGAAAAAAAAAACACAATATTTTTTACTATTTGCTATAATAAATAACCAAACAATTAAAAAAAATAAATGTCTTCATCAGTTTAGGCCAATATGTATTCTTCTACATATTTTTGGTAAAAAAAAATTGCAATAAGCTTATATTGATTGGTTTGCGCAAAAGTTATAGCGCCTACAAAATAGGGGATACATTTGTAGATGCTATTCTATTTGTTGAAATATCTGAGATATTACTGCAAACCATGCATGTTAATAGAAGATCAGGTTTCATCCACTATTCATGTATGGTCCACCTGGCTGCTGCCAAAATAAATAGGACAGGTTTCTGTGTTTAGATTTTTTTACTCGATAAAAATGTTGACCTTGGTAAAACAATAATGTTCTGCAAGTTTATTGGGCGTTTGCATTTATTAAAACTTGGTTAGTGAGTTCTTCTAGTGCTGGTTGCAGTCTTATGCATATGAAACCCATAATTTATTTAGTTGTCATTGCGTGAACATCTATATCTGATAACATTCTGTTTTTTGTTACTGCATTGTAACTGTACTTTGACCAGGCACACCAATCAGGCAGTAAATTATTTTCAGATGTCCTGTCTAAATAGGTATTTTTGTAAAGTAGTCTTGTTAAAGTCCGAATATGGAATGATGTCACAGGAATCCCAATCCACAGAGTTTCTTGTGTCACACTGTTCTCTTCTGCTACTAGGTGGCTGGGTACCTGGTGGCATTAGATAAGAGAAGGGCAATGCAAGGTCAGATTATGGATGTATCGGGTAACTCAGCCAATGGGGAGGGGTTTTCTTGGATCCCTTGGCCTGCAGGGAGAGTCTTTATAGACCAGTGTTTCTCAACTCCAGCCCTCAAGGCGGACCAACAGGTCATGTTATCAGGCTATCCATTATTTTGCACAGGTGATTTGATCAGTTTCACTGCCTTAGTAATTACCAAAGCTGTTTCATCTGAGAGAAATCCTGAAGACATGACCTGTTGGGGCACCTTGAGGACTGGAGTTGAGAAACACTGCACATGACACAAGCAAACATTTAACCCTTGCAGTGTGGGGGCAATTCCCATTGCTAGAGAGGATTTTTACTTTCACTGGAGTTCAACATTAGTGGTTGAGTAGCATTTTACAAAGTTAGGTTAGCAAATGAAAATAGATTGCTTCTGTAGGCAGTCATTCATTTTTAATAAAATATTATAACATTATAGGTGAAAGCAATAATGCATTCAAGTTAAATTATTAATTTCAAGCCACCTTGCAGCTATACAGTAGATTTAATTTGTAAATCAGCTAGCCTCATTATATTATATTAAAGAATCTTCTCAGATGACATAATGCTTTAACACCGATTTACAAAACTGGGCAATTAAATGGGAAAGTACAGCTGTGGCTCTGGCGCAATGCCCACCAAAGCAGCTAAAAGATAAAGAAACAGATTCTTCTATGTATTAATCCTTGGAGACAAGCTTGCAGCATAAAAAGGTACATGTCTCATACACAGGGGGTTTATGTAAATGTATTCAAGCACATGGATAACATGCTGTTTCTAGCTTTTGTTGTGAGTAATGCCCTTTTATATACTTGCTCTACTTGTATGTATCATCAGAATGGCGTTCAACACCCATTATGACAGATTGGTCAAAAGGGGAAATACCCGTATTACCCCCTCTGTTGATCATGTAGTCATCAGGCAGGTGTTTTAAGTGTCCCTAAGAACCAATGTATATCCTATTTACTAGAGATCAGTTTTTTCCACTCCTTTAATCTCCTGTTTGCATCTACCAAAAGCACTTGACCCATTTACTAAGACATGCTAGAAATGCCAAAAGTGTATCTATTATGGCTACAGTCCATAGGAAGTGCAAAGTGGTATCTACAGCAGATGTCTTGTCAATCTGCAAAATTTGCAATAAAGATTTTAGTGTAATGACACCATTAGGGAGCGGCCTGTCATTCTTCAGAGTGTACAGCCCATAACTCTGGCCATAGAAATTAAATAGGAAAGGTGTTCAAATGATCCATTTACTATTTCAGCAGAGTAAGACGGTAGATAATTGACATATCTTTAGCATTTCTTGACACAACTGTGCAGTAGCATTCCTCCCAACATTCTGAGATGGGAATGAGGGACACCTACTAACAAACGTATGTAGGCATAGGACACGCCCCCTGCCACACCCTCTTAAAGGAGAATTAACCAAAATAAAGGTTAAATAAATCCACAAGAACTTTTTTTTACCGCTACAATTCATTTATATTGGCTTTTAAAATGTACAAATGCAGCAATTTAGAAATTGGCTGAAAGGTTTACCATTGGGAAGTCTTTCCCTGGCTCTCGGACAGGGTTACACACACTTTAAGTTCCACTTTGGAGGCCCCAGGAAATCATCCTGGCTATCTTAGCTAAAGAGCTAATCCTCTTACAATTTGCACCAAACTAAAGCTAAAACTATATGTGTTGCAGTGGGATAAAAGTGTGTTGTGGACATAATATGAAGGACTGAGGGTGATAAGTCATTCTAAAGCCTCATACACACGATAGGACTTTGTACAAACTTTCCTGTGGATTTTTGTACAAAGGGCGTCGGCCCTGAACTTGTATTGCATGCACACAGCAGGACTTTTTTCGATGCCTTAAAGGCCCATACACACGATCAGACTTTTTGACAACAAACATGCAAATTAGCTGTTTTGGAGCAACATCCGACCGTTTGTACGCTCCGTCGGACAAACTTTTTTGGTTTTCATCGGACTTTTGTTGGCTGTGCGAACGGACAAACTTTCTGGCAACAAAAGTCCGATGGAGCAAAGTCTGATCGTGTGTACAGAAAACCATAGGACTTTTGTACAAAGTACAAACAGGCATGCTCAGAACCAATGCAAAAGATCAGACAACAATACAGAAGTTGACCAAAGGTGGCGGTAAAGAGCAGAAAAACCACGTGATTTGGTGAAAGTTGGCTGAAAAAGTCCTGCTGTGTGTATGCAATACAAGATCTCGGCCAACGCCCTTTGTACAAAAATCCAAGGGAAAGTTTGTACAAAGTCCTATCGTGTGTATGAGGCTTTTGATTTATTTATTCCATCAGGAATATCGTTATATGCATGGAAGGCATTAAGTAACATTAAATACTTATTTATATTTATATGCACAGAAGGTATCAATTAAGGAATTCTAATTCTAATTTTTAATTTATGCACAAGATGGATATATTCATGGAGATTTGATTTATGTAAATCACATTTAATTTATTTGTTCACCTACACGGTCATCTATTTATTTGTATATTTATCCACTAATTATTGATTTTTATGGTATAAGTATTTATTGAGTATTGAGCATTGATTTTAGCGCACTAATAATTTATATAATTTTTTACCACTGGGAAACATTTTTGAAAGGTAAAAAATAGGATTTTTATAACAACTTACCTGTAAAATCCTTTTCTTTTGAAGTACATCACGGGACACAGAGCCATAGTAATTACTATGTGGGTTATAGTCTACCTTCAGGTGCTGGAATCTGGCACACCCTAAACAGGAAGTTGCCTCCCTATGTAATCCCTCCCACTACTGGGAGTATCTCAGTTTTGTAGCAAAGCAATGCACATGTATACTAGAAAGAGGGGCGGGACCTCTGTGTCCCGTGATGTACTTCAAAAGAAAAGGATTTTACAGGTAAGTTGTTATAAAAATCCTATTTTTTACCTTTCAAAAATGTTTCCCAGTGGTAAACCTTTCATCCAATTTCTAAATTGCTGCAAGGCCGAGACCTGTCCTTAGAAAGCACTCAAGGCCAGCCTTATTTCTCACCCCATTTGCAGAAAGTCAAGGATTCTAACTTTGACCTATTTCCTAGGGTGCAATTTCTGGCATCACACCAGGAGACATATGTTTCCCAAACTTCATAATACATAATTATGGAGGCTGGCTCCCTTGCATTAACCAAGGTAGAAACTACTGAACCTGATACACTTCTTCAGAGTGTGGGTCTCAATAGCCAGACCATTAAATATAGCGTTTGTAAAATAGGATGGAACACCGGACCTTGCGAGAGAAGGTCTGGCCATGATGGCTCCAGCGCACCCAGCCTACAGCACCTGGTATTTCCAGGTGGTCTCTCATCTGGGTGCTAACTAAGCCCGACCCTGCTTAGCCTCCAAGATCAGACAAGATCGGGCGCTATCAGGGTGATGTATATATAGGCTTTGGAGTCAGACACATTGGAAATGTACAGCTTGAACCCTTTGTTCCAAGCTGAGAATACTGTTTTGCAGTAAGGACCAGCCTCAAATGAAGCCACCTTCTTTCCTAACAACCTCATGCAAAGTTAAATAGAAGAAATTCATCTTGCTTCAACCACCTAAATCAGTTCCTTTATGGCGCTGATCTTTGCCTGGGGTAAGAATACCCTTTTCTGTGACCGGATCCAAATATTTCTCCGACCTAGATATTCCAGGTAGTTGAATGTAGTGACCATACTTTGGTCTAAGCTCGCTACCGACTGGTCTATCAAGAACAGATCGACTAGGTAAACCATAATTATTATACCTTGGGCCCTTAATCTGGCTAGAAGAGGTGCCAGAACCTTTGTAAACACTCAAGGTGCAGTAGCTGGACCAGAAAGCAGAGCTACACACTGAAAATTAAGATTTTCCAACTTGAAAAGTAGATATTACTAGGGAGCGAGGAAATAGGCATATGGAGGTATGCATCTTTGATGTTGATTGACGCTAGAAGTTCTCCTCCTTGTATGATGGAGTTAACTAATTTGGATTGACTCCATACGTAAAAAGAGTGGTTGTATTCAGGAACTGAATTTAGATTTTAGAGATCCAGAATGTCCATTCAGATTTGGCACCATGAAAAAAAGAGGTTTGAATCAAACCCCAACCTCTGTTTTTGCATGGGGACCCCCATGATCACTTTTTTCTTTTTCTCTGGATCCTTAGAAATGTTTGATCTGAGACAACGAGGAGGCGGAAACTCTTGGAACTCCAGTTTGTACCCTGGAGTTATTGAGGAAGTCCCCCATTTGTCTCAACACTCTTCCTGCCAGATCCTTGAGAACTGCAGAAGAATTTCCCCTATTTGACTGAACCTGACGGTGGAAGCCTCCGTAACTGCCTGGAGGCTTTAAAACAATAATACATTTACTCCTTTTCTTAAATGGCAAAAAGGGTGCTTTCCACTAGAATTTCTTTGGATGTATTATCCAAAACATCCCCAAATAGCTGTTTCACCGCAAAAAGGAAGACTAGCCAGGAGCTTCTTACAAGGTGCTTAGTGAAGAGCGCAAGGTCTGAAGGATAGAATCTCTCAAAGCAACTATTGCAAACATAAAGCTGCCTCCTGGGCCTGAGCATTTGAGTATTGTCTGCCGGACAAGTCAAACTTATTCACAGAGGATATATCAGTGTAAATTGCTGGTATACCCTACTTAGTCAATTTCCTCCACCGTAGGGTAAAGTGTGAAAACTTTTTAGGAGGGAAAAAATGCTTTTCTGGCTGATCCTCTCGGATACAAAAAAGCTTTTCCAGCAATGAATGGACATGCACAGTTTGAGGAGGCTTTAGTGAACCCAAACACTCAGTTAAGGGTACATAAATGTGGAGCGATCATTCAGCAAGAAATTGCACCATCAATCTTAAGATTGGAACAACTGATTCTCCCACATTTGACACCTCAGAAGAGGAGTCATCAGCCTCACCACAGTCCACTGAGGGAATTTGTCTTCTTCTGCCCCTAGTTTGAGGGTCCTGAGTAATGGAAGAGAACCTGTTGCATTTTGACCCACACTGGGATGTGATTAAAGTCGCTAAACGTTATTTATTTATTTATTTTAATTATCATAAAATAACCAGGGGCTGCAGTGTTAAAAACCGTTGCAGACATTTCATGGCTCTGATGCTCACTCTGACCAGCCACCCCTCTCAGGGGAGGATGTCATTTGTAGAGATAAGTAGGCTTTCCAGAGCTTGAGGGAGACCCTTTTAGCTCTTTTTGGGGGGTGTTTCAACCCCCCCTTCTGACCACAGCCTGATGCACAAAGCAGCGTTACTACCAGAAGAAATCGCATGCACTGCTTGAGCAATAGTCCAACTACTGCCGCTGCTATTAATGCTCAGCCTGATGCAAATAGTAAATGTGTCAAATAGGAAATGCCTGTATCCCCAAAACTCTTTCATGCTCTTCTTATGTCTCTCTGACAATTTTGCAGAAAGCATGTATGTTTTTTTAAACACACCCTTGCATTGGAGGACGCCAAAATCGCGCTAAGCCCTACCACCACTGTCACATCATGCTTCCCTCCTTTCTTTTTAAAAAAAAAACGTTTTCCTGTGCAAGCACAGGCATCCGATCTGATGTGTAGGGGCAGTGAAAGAAAACGGCAATCATTTTTAGTTCTCGCTTATACTCAGCCTCATGAAGAGGGGAAGATTTCAACTCAGATGGGGGTGTCTGGATGAAGCAAAGCCCCCCAAAGCCCTCTCCTGAGGTCTATCTGCTAGCCGGAGGAAAAAAGTCTGCAGCTTCTGTGACACCTTGTGACTCTGAGCAAAGCATGAGAAGGTACGTGCTCCATACAGACCTCAGTGGTGACACTTAGACATGACAACATTTACTTTAAAGGAGACATTTCATAAGAAAATTTTAAAATTCCTTAGAAAAACTCCACTTACATTTCCCACTGCAGGGTTTTCTGTCGTAAAACCAACAGACCCAATCTTCATCCTTCATGGTGGGTTCCGTTAACAAACCTTCAGGAACCAGGGACCCTTGGGGAACCCACAATCCTGGACCTGTAAAAAGCTCCCCGCCAGTAAAACTTTATGGCCTTAATAACAAAAGTACTGGATCCCGGGGTTCAACTCTCTAAAAAGAGAAGCGTTACAGGCAAAACCTTGTTTCTTCAGATAAGAGGCCCAGGTACCATTCAATTTGGCCTAAAGGACACTTTGAATGGATCCAGCTGCATAGCTAGCCCCAGCAAGGATTGCTCCAGAGGAGCTCAGCACAGCACATCTTCACTTTTGACCAACCTTAGACACTGGTGAAAAAAATGAGATACTCCCAGTAGTGGGAGGGGATATATAGGGAGGCAACTTCCTGTTTAGGGTGTGCAAGTGTCCAGCACCTGAAGGTGGACTATGACCCACATAGTAATTACTATGGCTCTGTGTCCTGCGATGTACAATTAAAGAAAGTGCATTTTATATACAACTATATAGATCAGACCAAAATGTGGGACAAATTAGGTTGAAAGAAGGACAGAAGAACATTTCTCCAAATCAGGGACAGTCTGTCAAAATCAGGGACAGTTGGGAGCTATGGTAGTAAAATGTTTAGAACTGGGCTGGTATTTTTAGCAAGGGGGTACCATGCAGTTTTTTTTTCCTTTTCTCATGAAACAGTGGTCTGATGCTGATAGAGTGTAGATTGTGTAAAATAGATCCAGCATGGTTATAACTGCAATTAGTATGCTCAACATGAAGAAAAAAAGGTATTTTAATTGCAACGTACAGGACACAGGACTTGTATTCATACATCATGGGCTTTATGCTGCCTTCAGGTGATCGGACACTGGCAAAGAAAAAAAGTTTCTACGACTGTCATTATGCCACGTACACACGACCGTTTTTTCCATCAGAATAAACTGTAATGGTTTTTCCGACGGAGTTCCGCTGAAACGGATTTGCCTACAAACGATCACACCAAAGTCCGATCGTTTAGAACGTGGTGACGTACAACACGTATGATGGGACTAGAAAAAGGAAGTTTAATAGCCAGTACCCAATAGCTGCCCTTGCATCGTTTTTGGTCCATCGGAAGAGCATACAGACGAACGGTTTTCCGATAGGAATTGATTCAGTCGGAAAGATTTAAAACATGTTCTATTTCTAGGTCAGTCAGAATTTTCGGAAAAAAAAGTCCGCTGAAGCCTACACATAATCGGAATATCTGATGTTATGATTGCTTCAGACTTTTTCTGACAGAAAGTCTGACCGTGTGTACATGGCATTAGAACAGACCCATATAACCCTGCCCATTCCATGGGCACCATTTTTTTGCTAGTGTCCTTAGATGATGGACCTGTTCTTCTCTGGAGAAGTACTTTTATTTTAACCATTGAAATTATTTCTATCTTAAGTTTCTATTATCATCTGAATGCCTACTGCCTTGTGCTACCTAGCAGTTTCTGGATCGGTTGCCCTTTGTGTGTATCTTGGAGACTGTACCCAGAGCCCATTGTTGCTTCAGGCAGTGGATCATAAGTTAGGCATGAAGTCAACGTGTGAAGTTAGCTGCAGTGTGCTATATAGATCCAGGGCTGTGGTCCATTTCTATGGTTTTCAGACCCTGAAGACCCTGTTGTTGGTATGCCCACTGTGACATGCAAAGCCTGGAGCTATAATAGTGTCATAGGGTAAGACAAAGTTTCCAGTATATTTATTTTATTTATTTATTTAAGTTACTTATATAGCGCCATCAATTTACGCAGGCTTTACATATACATTGTACATTCACATCAGTCCCTATCCTCAAAGAGCTTACAATCTAAGGTCCCTAACTCACATTCATACATACTAGGGACAATTTAGACAGTATATGGACAAGGGATCCTGGGTTTTAGCAACACAATCCACAGGGCACCTAATATTACTATAAAAATATATGATGCCTATTATATTCAATTAAATATACCTCAGAAAACTGCAAAATGTAAATATACCTCAGTAAACTGTAAAATTTACGCAGTACTTTACATACACATTGTACATTCACATCAGTCCCTACCCTCAAAGAGCTTACAATCTAAGGTCCCTAGCTCACATTCATACATACTAGGGACAATTTAGACAGTATATGGACAAGGGATCCTGGGTATATTGTCTATTTAGCAACACAATCCACAGGGCACCTAATATTACTATAAAAATATATGATGCCTATTATATTCAATTAAATATACCTTAGAAAACTGCAAAATGTAAGGACACATCATGACTTATAGCAAAGAATGGAACCTCGCTTTCTGAACCTAAATCCTACTGACTAAGACTGAGTGTGCCATGGAATGATGGAAGACATGTACATAGTTTAGTCTAGTAACAGAATATGCAGATTTCCAGACACAATAATTGACCAGTGAAGATGAGAAACTAAAACTTTACAGTAGGTCAGTTACTTTTGTTCACAAGTTGCTGAAGAGTGACCAGCAGTTTCATTTTTTCTAATTATAAGTAACATTTCTTACTTTCCTATGTTATGGAAGATCATTTTTAACATAATTGTAATGCTCACCCCTGGAGGACGGAGAAGCGGCAGGCCCAAGCACATATTCCATGCACGCTGACAATAGAGGCTCAATCTAGAAAGTGCCTTTTTAGAGTTTATTGCTGAATAATTTGAAGGGGGGTTCAGGGATCAGAATACTCAGCAGGAACAACAGGAGCACAGCTTCTAACTAAGCTTCACTAAGCAGCTTTTCCTGGAGGTAACAGGAGATAGCTCATGTATTTAGCACTCTAGAAGAAAAGTCCCAGTCCATATAGCATCCTCTGGCACCTGACTCCCTTCTAGTATTCACACCCAGCATCCACAGGTAGTTCCTCAGTGAGGGAGATAGAAGAGCCTTCTCCAGGCCAGAATGATGCCCTTCAGAAAATAATAATGTAGCAATCTTCTTCGGGGCCTTAGCCCTGCAGATGCAGAAGCCCAAACTGCAATTTCTTGTCTCACTAGCTGTTTCCCATGGACAGCAGCTCCAAGAGAACTGGAATGCTCCCTGGAGAAGAAAGAACACTCTGGAAAGGCCTCCTAGACATTCATCAATTCCCAGCCACCTTCTGCATCCCTCCATCCAGGGATTGGCTAAGGAATGAAAAATATTCATACTAGACATTTGACTCTCCCTGCCCTATATTTTGGAAGATTACAGCTGACTAGACGTTAACAATAAATTACAGTTCCACTGACTGCTCTGAAGCCAATAATTAAATTTAGCCTAACCACATAACTAGAATAGGGTGCTATATTTTGAGACACTCTGACTCTCCAAGATGTTCTTTTTTTACACAATCATGTTACTGATTTGTTGCCAATTAACCTAATTAGTTGCAAATTGTTCTTCTAGCTCTTTATTGTTAGACCCCTTTCACACTGGGGCACTTTGCAAGCGCTGCAGCATTAAAAATAACATCTGCAAAGCGGGCTGAAACAGCCACTGCTGTGTCTCCAATGTTTCACACTGGAGCGGTGCACTAGAAGGATGGTAAAAAAAGTCCTGATAGCAGCATCTTTGGAGTGGTGAAGGAGTGGTGTATACACCGCTCCTACCCATTGAAATCAATGGGACAGCGTGGCTATACCCCTGGCAAATCGCTGCTGATAGCAGGGGATAAAACCGCCTCGCTAGCAGCCGAATACCACCTCTAAAACGATGGTAAAGTGGTGTTAAAAATAGCGTAGTTTTACCACCCCACCCCAGTGTGAAAGGGGCCTTAGTACCACTTACTTTGCCAGCTTGTTGTTGTCCTGTCCCAACTTTTTTAACCACTTGCGGACAGCCCACCATAGATATACTGCAGCAGGGTGGCCGCTCTGTGCCAGATCACATACCTAGTACATAATCTGATGCTTTGGGGTCTGGGGCGCGCACGTGCTACTGCGGTTCACACACAACGGGAGCCCAACGGCAGGTACCGCAGACTCGTTATCTTCCGGCACCCTCCGATTGTTCAGTACATAGGTAGAATGGTGATCTGCCTATGTAAACAAGGCAAATCACCGTTCTGTCAGTAGGCAAGGCATTGATTCTGTGTTCCTGCAAAGCAGGGACACAGATCTATGACTTCCTTTAGTGAAGCACCTCCCCCACAGTACACAAGCACTGGTTAGGAATACATTTAAACCTTTGATTGCCCCTAAAGTGTAACCCATTCCCAGCCAATGTCATTAATATAGTGACAGTGCATATTTTTTAGCACAGATCACTGTATTAGTGTCACTGGTCCCAAAAAGTGTCAAATGTGTCAGTTAGTGTCCGATTTGTCCGCTGAAATATTGCAGACCCACTATAAGTCACTGATCGCCCCCATTACTAGTAAAACATTTTTAAATATCTCATTGTTTGTAGACGTAATAACTTTTGCGCAAACCAATCAATATAAGCTTATTGGGATTTGTTTACCAAAAATATATTTAATTTTTTCCCATTTTTTTTTTCGATATGTTTTATAGCAGAAAGTAAAAAATATTTTTTTTTTCAAAATTGTTGGCATTTTATTGTTTATAGCACAAAAAATAAAAACCTCAGAGGTAATCAAATACCACCAAAAGAAAGCTCTATTTGTGGGAAAAAAAAGTACATACATTTTATTTGGGTACAGTGTCGTACGACTGCGCAATTGTCATTTAAAATAACGCAGTTCCGTATTACAAAAAATGACCTGGGGGAGGAGGAGGAGGCTAAATCTTTTAGAGGGCAAGCGGTTAAGATGTGTTTAAACATTTGATATGTTTTCAATTTTTTATTGTGAATAAAATAGGGGTTTATGAGAATGGAAATCATTGCATTCTGTTATTATGTAGAGCATCCCAACTTTTTTGGATTTGGTGTGTCTTGGGCAACGGTTTAGTTCTCTTTTTCATATAAACAACCAGTAATCCATTAGAAAAGGCCTGAAAAATAGAAAAAATGCTCACTAGTCACCATCCTCTTCTCACTGCCACAAGATTATTTTTTTGTCCTCAGTACTGGCCCTGAAGACATCCCAACACTCTTTAGTTTACTGGAGGAGGTGGTGGTGACATTCGGAGCCTAATGCCTCTTCTTTTATCATATATTTTATACCTTCTATGCCTCTCTCCCTCAATGTCCTCATAAAAGGGTACTTCTCTACAGATCCCCTCCGATTCAAATTTGGACAACCTGGACGTGAGCCGTTGCCACTAGCGACCCTAGAGGGCTCACCCAGGTGAAACAGAAGCCGCTGGCTTCCCCGTGCACATGCAGAAAATAGAGTAGCAGACACAAGCTCCTCTAGTAAATCAGCGGCTGGCAGGGTCAGTGGCGCTAGCTTCTCTGTAACAGCAGGTGCAGACTCTCTAATACAGGGCTTGGTGTTCGAGTTATCACTTCTCTTTCCCCTTCCATGAACATACCCTGCAGCCAGGGCCTCTAATAATGGGGTTCGGTCAGTTCTCCTGTACAGAGCCCGGGCACACAGGGGAGCCTGGCAGCAGGGGGGATTTAGATGTGCGTAGAACAGGGAGGATGATCGGGGCAGCAGGGATGTAATTACAGAAACAATGCCTGTGTGTCTCTCCCTGCAGCAGCTGAAATCTCCCTCCAACCTGCTCTCAGCTAATTCAGTTGGAGACACGCAGGGCCTCGCTCCTGTAATTGTACCCCCGCTCCCCCGATCATCCTCCCTGTCCTACTCCCATCTGATTCCCCTGCTGCATCCCTCACTCCCCCCCCCCCCCAGTGCTGCTGGCTTCCCTCTCCTGCCAGCTTCTGCGGACACATGGGGTTGGGGGGAGGGGGGAGAATGTTCAGGATGGGGAAAGGGGGAGAAGGGGCCAGTAAATATGTAATTTACCAGCCCCTTCCTTTTCTGAATGAACACAGTGAGTGATCAGCACTGTGTTCATTGATAACTAAAACATATTAAACAGTGTTCACGCACAGAGCTTCATTTTATAAGGTTACTGTGAAGGGTGTAAAAATGCTAGGGGGGAGGCGGGAGAGATGAGGGGGGCTTGCAATTGAGGGGGATTGCAATTGTTAGTAAAATGTTTGAAATGCAAATTCGTTTTGACTAGGTTATTTTCAGCTTAGCTTTTACGCATTTTATTCCCGCTAAAAAAACAAACGGCAAATTAGCAATTTTGATCTTTGTAAATATGTCCCTATCTATAGTCACCCGTTTTTAATGTTCTTCCTTGTTACATGAAATGTAAAAACTAGTTAAATTACATGTTGAGTTTTGCGTTTTGATTTTCCTTGTTTTCTTTTCATCCAAGTTTTTCCTTTTAAAAACAGCATTATGTAGAAAGTGAAAGTGCAACCATTCTTTCTTTGTAATTCTAATGCTAAATAGCTCCATTCACAACAAATTTAGCAGGGATGCTAGATGCTTAAATTTTCACAGTCTGTTGCCATGACAACTAGACCCGACTATGATACCCCACTGTGTTAAGCATGAATTATTCTAAGTCACAGCATAGTGGAAGAGGTTTTCCGAAATTTAAAAGAGAAACTCAGTCATCTCCAAAAAGCATGACAGCAAAATTCATGCAATTCCTGTTGAAATGAAAGCAAAACTTAATTAGATTTTCACTGGAGGAAATTAAAATGCTTGCGGCTTAATACCCAGCTCTTGAGTTTCTCTAGTACAAATGCATAATATTGCCGTAGAATGCTATTGAATGAATAAATGATTATTTTTCTTTCTGATTAGATTATGATGGAGATGTTTCAAAAAAACATTGCATAGAAGAAATTGGGCCATCACAACGTAAAATGGGGCTAAAAGTAACAATTACCAATAAAATCCTGTTTAATGGTGGAAACCTGCATACTTGTTTTACAGTTACGTTCACTTGAAATGTGATTACAGATTAGCATTTGAAAAAAAAATGCCTATCTCCAATATATGCAGGAAAGAAATCAACATAATTATAATTTGATTAGCTGTTTTCTACTTAGGCTTCCTACATTTTCATTATGCAGGCCATTCACTATGGAGCCAGTTGATGTCACTGTTGCTTATAATGTGTACTGCTAAATTAACCCCTTGATAGTGAGGGTAAAACAAATTCTAATGCCTGAACATAGTTTTGCAACTTTGACATGTGTTAGTAAACTGTACATATCATCACACCTACTTATATGTGTCTTTACATGTGTATCCAGGTGAATTAAACCTTGTTTTTTTTAGGACAAATTAGGCTTTCATTTGGTGGTAAATGGTAATGGATATCCCCTGGATTTTTTTTTTATTATTATCAAAAGAAAACTGGCACAAAATAGTAAAAAAAAAAAAGATGTTGGTATTACCATAATCTACTACCAAAGAACAACACAACATAAATTATCCTACTTCTGATGATTACAGCAATATCACATGTGTATGCTATTTATTGTTTGTGCCCGCTTAAGGGCCCAGAAACTATAGTGCACATTTTGCTTTTTTAATCCTACCTAAGGCCGCGTACACACGCGCGGACTGTTTGCCCAACCTTGTTCGTCAAACAGTTTCGGCAAACAGTCCGCTCAAAATTTGCATGAGCGGACTTGCCCACACACGAGCGGACTGTTTCAGCGAACTGTTTGCCAAACAGTTCGCTCAACTTTTGAAATGAACGGACTCGCCCACGTAAGGAGGAGGCAAATCCGCCCATTTCGAGCGCGTGTGCAGGTAGGCGGGGCCCGCGAAGGAGACGTCGCGGGCTCCGCCGCCTGGAATGGGCTTAAAGGGGAACCCCAACGCCGAAAAAAATCGGCGTGGGGGTTCCCCCAAAGTCCACACCAGACCCTTGTCCGAGCACGCTACCCGGCCGGCCAGGAAAGGGGGGCGAGCGAGCGCGCCCCCCCTCCTGAGCCGTACCAGGCCGCGTGCCCTCAACATGGGGGGGGTGCCTTGGGGAAGGGGGGGCCGCGCGGCCCCCCCACCCCAAAGCACCTTGTCCCCATGTTGATGAGGACAAGGGCCTCTTCCCGACAACCCTGGCCGTTGGTTGTCGGGGTCTGCGGGCGGGGGGCTTATCGGAATCCGGGAGCCCCCTTTAAGAAGGGGGCCCCCGGATACCGGCCCCCCACCCTATGTGAATGAGTATGGGGTACAATGTACCCCTACCCATTCACCTGTGAAATAAAGTACAAAAAAAAACACAACACAGGGAAAAAATATTTTATTGCACAGCTCCGGGGGTCTTCCGTCTTCGGGGGTCTTCTCGCCGGACTCCTCCGCTATCTGTGTGTAGCTTTTTTACTAGCGGAGGAGTCCGGCTTTCTTCCTCCCCGCCGCCGGCCTCTTCTCCCGACTTCGGGGGTCTTGTCCCCCTCTTCGGTTCTTCTGCCGGGCCACCGCGCCTTCTTGTAGCTCTTTTGCAGGCGGTGGCCCGGTCTTCTGTCGCCGCTGCCTTCCGTTCTTCTGTCGCCGCCTTCGGTTCTTCTGCCGGGCCACCGCGCCTTCTTGTAGCTCTTTTACAGGCGGTGGCCCGGTCTTCTGTCGCCGCCGCCGCCGCCGCCTTCCGTTCTTGTCCTTCTTCTTGTTCTTCTTCTTCTTCTCCTGGAGATGTTGACTCGACGAGCTCTCCGGCCGGAATGCCAGAGCCGCGCTGTGCGGTCACTTATATAGTGACAATGGGGCGGTGTCACATGGTATATGTCACATGGGTTGGTCACATGGGTTGATGTCACATGGGGACTATGACATCGTAAGGGGGCGGGGTCACCATGTGACCAACCCATGTGACATATACCATGTGACACCGCCCCATTGTCACTATATAAGTGACCGCACAGCGCGGCTCTGGCATTCCGGCCAGAGCGCTCGTCGAGTCAACATCTCCAGGAGAAGAAGAAGAAGAACAAGAAGAAGAACAAGAACGGAAGGCGGCGGCGGCGACGGCGGCGGCGGCGGCGACAGAAGACCGGGCCACCGCCTGCAAAAGAGCTACAAGAAGGCGCGGTGGCCCGGCAAAAGAACCGAAGAGGGGGACAAGACCCCCGAAGTCGGGAGAAGAGGCCGGCGGCGGGGAGGAAGAAAGCCGGACTCCTCTGCTAGTAAAAGAGCTACACACAGATAGCGGAGGAGTCCGGCGAGAAGACCCCCGAAGACGGAAGACCCCCGGAGCTGTGCAATAAAATATTTTTTCCCTGTGTTGTGTTTTTTTTTGTACTTTATTTCACAGGTGAATGGGTAGGGGTACATTGTACCCCATACTCATTCACATAGGGTGGGGGGCCGGATTCCGATAAGCCCCCCGCCCGCAGACCCCGACAACCAACGGCCAGGGTTGTCGGGAAGAGGCCCTTGTCCTCATCAACATGGGGACAAGGTGCTTTGGGGTGGGGGGGCCGCGCGGCCCCCCCTTCCCCAAGGCACCCCCCCCCATGTTGAGGGCACGCGGCCTGGTACGGCTCAGGAGGGGGGGGCGCGCTCGCTCGCCCCCCTTTCCTGGCCGGCCGGGTAGCGTGCTCGGACAAGGGTTTGGTGTGGACTTTGGGGGAACCCCCACGCCGATTTTTTTCGGCGTTGGGGTTCCCCTTTAAGCCCATTCCAGGCGGCGGAGCCCGCGACGTCTCCTTCGCGGGCCCCGCCTACCTGTACACGCGCTCGAAATGGGCGTACTTTCCGAGCGGGAACAGTTTGCTCATTTCGAAAGTAGCCTACACACGGGCGGACTGTTCGCTAAAACACAGTTTCAGCGGACAGTTTTTCGGAATTTCCGAAAGACTTTGTCCGTCCAACTGTCCGCTGAAACTGTCCGCTGAAAGCCCACACACGGGCGGACTGTCCGCCCAAACACTGTTCAGCGGACAAGGTTGGGCGAACAGTCCGCCCGTGTGTACGCGGCCTAAATTATACTGACACTGATACTAACCTAAAAATGCTTATTTTAATCCTACCTAAATTACACTGACCCTGACATTTGACCTGACCCCTGTTTCTGACAATTGGCGATCACCTCAGCCATCCAGAACACTCCTCCTGATTGGTTGAGGCAGAGCAGCGGCGCCATTGGCTCCCACGGCTGTCACATAGTTACATAGTTAGTCAGGTTGGAAAAAGACACAAGTCCATCCAGTTCAACCACAAAAAAATATAAAATATCATACAATCCCATATACCCAATCCTATACCCATAGTTGATCCAGAGGAAGGTGAAAAACCCCAGCAGAGCATGATCCAATTTGCTACAGCAGGGGAAAAATTTCCTTCCTGATCCCCCGAGAGGCAATCGGATTTTCCCCGGATAAACTTTACCTATAAATGTTAGTACCCAGTTATATTATGTACATTTAGGAAATAATCCAGGCCTCTCTTAAAGCAATCTAATGAGCCGGCCAGAACCACCTCTGCAGGGAGTCTATTCCACATTTTCCCAGCTCTTACTGTGAAGAAAGCTTTCCGTATTTGGAGATGAAATCTCTTTTCCTGTAGACGTTGTGGGGGGTTAGCTCGGCAGCGGGTGTGTGTGACCCCCTAGATGGGTTCACAACACAAAATCAGGCACAGCAGACAGCGTTGTAGGTGCAAAAAAACAAAAGATGCGGTTTATTTATGCTACATGCAGTGATACATATAACAGCCAAACAAAAATAAAACATGAAAATAAATCCTGGTCAGCTTGACCTCTAACTACACACTTAGATTCCCTGTCTAACAACTGAGAGCAGCCTTGTGCTGCACCAGTCCCAGTCCCTGTTGTAGAGGTTTGCCACACAGGCGTTAACTCACCGCACAGAACAGATATCACACTCCCCAGTCTATACAACACAAAAACTGGTTCCAGGATGGAGCATCTCCCTAAGCATGCTGGGGTTTTTTGTAGAGGTCTTAATGAGCCCACTTACTTCAGCTGGGCTCATTAACTCTTCCCCTCTAATTGTAAAAGTCTGCATAAAGCCTGAATCTAGGGCACACATATTTCCCATCCTGGATACAACCAGGTGACTTTACCTGCGTGCTGCCACATACCCCCCCCCTCTTGTTTCAACCTCGGGGTTGTAACACAAGCAGTCAGACACGCATGTATCCGAGACAAAGCATCCACATTCCCCATTTTAACACCAGGGCGATGCTTAACTGTAAAGTTAAATTTTTGTAGGGCCAGGAACCACCTATTTACCCTTCTATTGGTCTCCTTGTTCTGAGCCATCCACTTTAAAGGAGCGTGATCAGTCACTAGGTCAAAGTGCCTACCTAGCAGATAGTACCGAAGGGAATCTAGAGCCCACTTCACTGCTAAACATTCCTTCTCAATCGTGGCGTAATTTACCTCATGGGACTTCAACTTCCTGCTGAGGTAAATGACTGGGTGCTCTTCCCCGTTCCAGACCTGGGATAACACTGCTCCTAACCCAACGTCTGATGCATCAGTTTGTACCACGAAGTCCTTAGAGCAGTCTGGTGAGTACAACACTGGCTGGCTACATAAGGCTGTTTTTAAGGACTGAAATGCTTCTTCAGCCTCTGGGGACCATTTAACCATGACAGACTCTTTCCCTTTTGTCAGGTTGGTGAGGGGCACAGCCTGAGAAGCAAAATGGGGAATGAATCGTCGATAATAGCCAGCGATTCCCAGAAAGGCTCGTACCTGTTTCTTGCTGTTGGGACGTGGCCAACTCTGTATGGCCTCGACTTTATTGACTTGGGGTTTTATCACCCCCCCTCCCAATAGTGTACCCAAGATATTTGGCCTCCTCCTGTCCAATGGTACACTTCTTTGGATTGGCCGTAAACCCAGCTTCCCGGATAGAGTCTAGGACTGCTTGTACTTTTGGCAAATGTGAGATCCAGTCTGTGCTATGGATAATCACATCATCCAGGTAAGCTGCAGCATATTTCTGATGGGGCCTCAGAATCTTATCCATTTTCCGCTGGAATGTTGCCGGTGCATTCTGTAACCCAAACGGCATTCTCTTATATTGGAATGACCCATCTGGGGTTACAAACGCAGTTTTCTCCTTGGCCGACTCGGCCAGGGGAATTTGCCAATACCCTTTGGTGAGATCAAGAGTTGTCATATATCGGGCTGTTCCCAGCCGGTCAATCAACTCATCTATACGCGGCATGGGGTAGGTGTCAAATTTTGTAACTTTATTTAATTGTCGAAAATCGTTACAAAACCGCCAGCTCCCATCAGGTTTGGGCACTAGTACGATAGGACTGGACCAGTCACTCTGGGACTCCTCTATCACACCCAATTCCAACATCCTTTGAACCTCCCCACGTATTGCCTCCCGTCGGGCCTCTGGTATTCTATAAGGTTTTAGTTTTACCCTTTCTCCTGGCGGGGTGATAATGTCATGCTCTACGCCAGATGTTTGTCCCGGAAGCTCAGAGAAAATCTCTTTGTTACGAAGTACAAACTCTTTAACCTCCTGTTGTTGGGCTTTCGATAAGGTGTCTGCTATTCCAACCTCAGGAACTAAGCAATCAGGCTGTACTTGTGACAAAGTCTCTGCGACTAGGGATTCCCTATCCCTCCAGGCTTTCAGCAGATTGACTTGATAGATCTGCTCCGGCTTTCGCCTTCCTGGCTGTCTAACCCTGTAGTTCACCTCGCTAATTTTTTCAATTACTTCATATGGACCTTGCCATTTGGCCAGAAATTTGCTTTCAACCGTAGGGACTAGCACCAAGACCCTATCCCCCGGGGAAAAAGTACGGGTCTTGGCCCCACGGTTGTACACTCTCTGCTGTGCTAACTGCGCTTGGGTTAAATGTTCCTTTACAATTGGCATTACCTGTGCAATTCTGTCTTGCATCAGGGCGACATGCTCAATCACACTCCTGTGAGGAGAACTCTCATTTTCCCAAGTTTCCTTGGCGATATCCAGCAGCCCTCTTGGGTGTCTCCCTTAGAGCAACTCGAAGGGTGAGAAACCCGTAGAGGATTGGGGTACCTCCCTAATGGCAAACATAAGATAGGGTATTAGACAGTCCCAATTCTTTCCATCTCTATCCACCACTTTCTTTAACATTTGTTTTAGGGTTTTGTTGAATCTTTCAACCAACCCATCTGTTTGGGGGTGATACACAGATGTACGCAATTGCTTCACTTTGTACAACTTGCATAATTCTTTCATAACCCGGGACATAAAGGGTGTACCTTGGTCCGTAAGCAGTTCCTTACAAATACCCACGCGGCTAAAAACAAGAGATAGCTCTTTGGCTATGGTTTTGGCCGAGGTATTTCAGAGAGGAATTGCTTCCGGATAACGGGTGGCATAGTCCAATATAACCAAAATGTACTGATGGCCCCTGGCGGACTTCATTATCGGACCTACCAAATCCATCGCGATCCTTTCAAAGGGGACCTCAATGATAGGAAGAGGTACCAGCGGGTTACGGAAATGTGGCATAGGTGCCGACTTCTGACACACAAGGCAGGAGGAACAATAATTTTCTATTTCCTTCATGACCCCAGGCCAATAGAATCTCTGCAATACCCTCTCTCTGGTTTTCTCTGTCCCCAGATGACCTCCCAGAATGTGCCCATGAGCCAATTCTAACACCAACTTCCTGTAAGGTTTGGGCACTACAAGTTGCTCAATGGTTTCTTCTGCACTTTGAGCCACTCGATACAGCAGGTCCCTTTCCATAGTGAAGTAAGGATAAGGGCAAGTCTTATCTGGGTTCACTAACTCGCCATCTATTTTCACCACATTTTCCCGTGCCTTTATTAGGGTGGGGTCTTTTAACTGTTCTGTGGCAAAATTTTCCCTGTGAACCTCAAGATCCGAAAACTCCACAGACGGCATGTTTTCATCTGAGGATGTTGGCTCCTCCCCAGTTTCTCGAGTTTCCCCCGCCAATACCGACAAGGGAAATTCAGGAGAGTCCTCACCACTCCCAGAGGAATTCTGGTCATCTTCCTGGTTTATAGGGGCACCAGTGGGGGGCTCAGGACAATCCCAGAGTTCCCAGAATTTTGGAAAATCCCTTCCCACAATAGCATCATGTGGTAAGTGAGACACTAACCCCACCTGATGAGAGAGGTTACCTTTGGGGGTCTCAAAAAACACTGAAGTTACAGGATACTCTCGGGTGTCCCCATGCACACAAATAACAGCCACCCTGTTCTTCCCAGAGACCTCTGTAGTAACTAATTCAGCTTTTATCAATGTTACCAGGCTACCTGAATCCAGCAACACATCAACATTTCTACCATTAATACACATTTTACATAAATGTTTCTCAGGTCCCCGAATGGCAGTGCATGCAACTGTCGCAAACAGCGACTGACGTCTCTCCCTTATAAAGTCACATTGCATAGGCTCATCCACAACTGGGCAATTGGCTGCAATATGTCCCTCTTGCCGGCAGCGGTAGCAAATAATCTTTTTCACTGTCTCTTGCAGCATGGGCTTCCTGGGCTGCTCCCGCCAGACCTTAGGTAGAACCCCCACCCTCTCACTCTCTCCACCCTCACCCTTTGGAGTCATCTTACCCGCCACTGGGGATGAACTGGTCTTAGGATGGAAAGTCCGTGAGTCCCTGGAAGAGGTGGTCAAGTTCTCTGTAGCCAAGTACCTCTCAACCAGATCCACAAGTTTATCTGCATTTTCTGGGTCTCCATGGCTTACCCATTTTTGGATGGCAGTAGGAAGAGCTCTCAGGAAACGATCCATAACAACACGTTCCACAATTTTTGGTGCGGTCAAAGTCTCTGGCTGCAGCCACTTCCTGCTCAGGTGAATGAGATCATACATTTGAGACCTGGGGGGTTTTCCAACCTGAAAAGTCCAATTATGCACACGCTGAGCCTGGACAGCCAGGGTGACACCCAGCCGTGCCAATATTTCTGCTTTTAGCACCACATAGTCTTTTGCTTGGTCAGGCTCTAGGTCATAATAAGCTTTCTGCGATTCCCCAGTTAACAGAGGGGCCACCAGTCCAGCCCATTGCTCCTTAGGCCACTTTTCCCTTTCAGCAGTCCTTTCAAATGTGGTCAAAAACACCTCCGGATCATCCTCTCCAGTCATTTTTGTCAATAAACGGCTCACACCAAAGGATGCGGTATTATTGTAACCACTTGCTTCATTGGTCTGCGGACGTTGCTGTATTAATGTCTCTATTTTCTGTTGAAAACTCTGCTCTTGCTTCTGCAACAGGTCTATAAAGCGGGCTTCAGATTGCTGCTGGGCTTGTTGCTGAGCTTCCAAACTCTGCTGGTGAGCCTTCTGCTGAGCTTCCAGACTTTGCTGCAAAGTTGCATTTGTCTGCTGCTGGGCTGCAAGGCTCTGTTGTTGAGCTGCAAGGCTCCTTTGTAAACCCGCATTGGTTTGCTGCTGATTTGCATTTGCTAGAGCCAGCTGTCTCAGTATCTCCTCCATGCTGGCCTTTAAAAAAAAACTGCCAAAATTCTCCACCAACTGCGAGGGGTTAGCTCGGCAGCGGGTGTGTGTGACCCCCTAGATGGGTTCACAACACAAAATCAGGCACAGCAGACAGCATTGTAGGTGCAAAAAAACAAAAGATGCGGTTTATTTATGCTACATGCAGTGATACATATAACAGCCAAACAAAAATAAAACATGAAAATAAATCCTGGTCAGCTTGACCTCTAACTACACACTTAGATTCCCTGTCTAACAACTGAGAGCAGCCTTGTGCTGCACCAGTCCCTGTCCCTGTTGTAGAGGTTTGCCACACAGGCGTTAACTCACCGCACAGAACAGATATCACACTCCCCAGTCTATACAACACAAAAACTGGTTCCAGGATGGAGCATCTCCCTAAGCATGCTGGGGTTTTTTGTAGAGGTCTTAATGAGCCCACTTACTTCAGCTGGGCTCATTAACTCTTCCCCTCTAATTGTAAAAGTCTGCATAAAGCCTGAATCTAGGGCACACATATTTCCCATCCTGGATACAACCAGGTGACTTTACCTGCATGCTGCCACAACGTTAAGAGTGCCCCCTAGTCCTTTGAAAACCGCAGCTTGGCATTGCATGCCATTATTGAGCTTATGATCTACCAAAACCCCCAGATCCTTCTCCACAATGGAACCCCCCCCAGTTGTACTCCCCCTAGTATGTATGATGCATGCATAGTCTTAGCCCCCAAGTGCATAACTTTACATTTATCAACATTAAACCTCATCTGCCACATAGTCACCCAATTAGACGGAGCATTGAGGTTGGCTTGTAAATTGGAAACATCCTGTAAGGACATTATTCCATTGCATAGCTTGGTGTCATCTGCCATGACGGAAATGCTACTTTTGATCCCAGACCCAATATCATTTATAAAGATATTAAAAAGTAAAGGTCCCAACACTGAACCTTGGGGTACACCACTGATAACCTTAGACCATTCAGAGTAAGAATCATTAACCACTACTATCTGAATTCTGTCTTTTAGCCAGTTTTCTATCCATTTACAAACTGTTATTTTCAAGCCTGTAGACTTTACCTTACACATGAGCCGTGTGTGCGGAACTGTATCGAACGCTTTTGCAAAATCCAAGTATACCACGTCCACCGCCACCCCTCTGTCCAAGGTTTTACTTACCTCCTCATAAAAAGAAATCAGGTTTGTCTGAAAACTTCTGTCTTTCATGAATCCATGCTGTCTGTAGCTTAAAATATTTTTTTCCTGCAAGAACTCATCTATGTGGTCTTTTATTAATCCCTCCAGTATCTTCCCAACTATAGAAGTTAAACTAACGGGTCTATAATTACTTGGTAAAGACTTTGTTCCCTTCTTATATATAGGCACCACATTGGCCCTGCGCCAATCCAGTGGTACTATTCCCGTCATTAATGAGTCCCTAAAAATGAGATACAATGGCTTTGAAATGACAGAGCTCAGTTCTTTTAGGATCCATGGGTGGATGCCATCAGGTCCAGGTGCTTTATCCACCTTTATTCTGTCAAAATATTTCTGGACCATATCACTTTTGAGCCATTGTGGATTTGGGGCTTTGTCACTACCACCCCCATTATGGACATGAGCTCCCCCATGCTACTTTGTATACACAGAGCTGAATAAAGTATTTAATAAATTAGCCTTCTCTTTGTCCCCAGTCACTCACTCCAGATTATTTTGTAAAGGGCCTACATGCTCAGACTTGACCTTTTTACTATTAATATATTTGAATAATTTTTTGGGGTTTGTCCTACTATCTTTTGCAATCTGTCTTTCATTTTGAATTTTTGCATCCTTGATTTCCCCTTTTCATATTCTGTTATATTTTTTGTAACATTTAAATTACACTAGTGTTCCATTTAAATGTTACAAATGTCAATCAAAGTCAGTCAGGCAATCAGGGTAGAGGGGGGGCCAGATCGGGGCTCCGTGCTCGAATGGATACACAGAGCTCTGACTCGGCTTGGGTGCCCCCTGTAGCAAACTGCTGGCTGAGGGGCACTCAAAGGAGGGAGGGGCCAGGAGCAGCAAAGAGGGACCCGAGAAGAGGAGGATCCGGGCTGCTCTGTGCAAAACCAACTGCACAGAGGAGGTAAGTATAACATGTTTGTTATTTAAAAAAAAAAAAAAAGAGCCAATCTCTTTAACTCCTTGGATTTAACACTTGTACCCATTCACTTGAAACAACAGGGGGTATAACTTATGCAATGGTTATGAAGCAAAATATCGCAGCCATGGCATGTGTACTCCCCAGGCAACTACTACTGAACATTGCGCAGCTTTGGAGTCAGCTAGTATTAACCGAGCCTTAAAGAAATTGAACAAGAAAATTGCATAATGAATGGCTAGCTTAAAACAGGTTAAGCCATTTACATATTGTGAAACTCTGTGCTCAGTGAAATTAAATCAAACCTTAAATAACTAAATAGTGGCAGGCCCCTTTTAGGTGTTTATTTTGTTTTATTAGATCAGGTACGTTTTTTTCAAAGAAACAACGGATTCAGTTTACATCAAGTTCTTTACATCCACTACCAATGCAAAAATGGATACAAAAACAGACCATTTGTCCGTTTTGTCTGTTTACATCCATTTTTCATTTGTTCCGTCTTTTTATCGGAAGAAAAATAGGACTATACGTCGGCAGAAGGGCACGAAAAGGCAGAATCACATACCTGTACGTTGCCCTTTAAGAGGCGGCGGGAGCACGTCACCGGCGATGCGTGTGCCTGCGGGAAGCTCCGTGAGTCGTGTCGCGGATCCTGTGGGGAAACCCGCAATTGCCTGACAGAGAGGAAGAATGGCGAGATGGCAAAGTAAACAAGCATCTTCCTGTTCTGCCTAGCAACAGTGACACTGATCTCTGCTCCCTGTAATTGGAGCAGAGATCAGTGAGGTGTAAAACACAGCCACACCCCCACAGTTAGCAACACGCCCCTAGAACACACTTAACCCCTACATTGCCACCTAGTGGTTAACCCCTTCACTGCCAATGTCATTTACACAGGAATCAGTGCATTTGTTTAAATGACAATGGTCCCAAAAATGTGTCAAAAATGTCCTATGTGTCTGCCATAATGTCGCAGTCATGATAAAAATCGCTGATTGCCGCCATTTAAAGAAAATATATATTAATAAAAATGCCATAAAACTATCCCCTATTTTGTAAATGATATAACTTTTGCACAAACCAATCAATATCAATCAATATTCGCTTATTGCGATTTTTTTACCAAAAATATGTAGAAGAATACGTCTTGGATCATACACCAATGGATGGATGAAAAGTGGACAAATGGAACTCCCGTGTGAAAGGGGCCGTAGGGAGACTGTACTCACTTATACCTGAATATGGTAATGAATCTGATGGAATATATCTGTGTTGCACCTTCCCTTTAAATTATTAACTGTGACCTTTATTTGAGAGCACAAAACAACTAAATATTGCAAAAGGCAGTAAAATAAATATGTAATCATGTGAAATGAAAGTCCAACAAGCATGTGTCCAGTGAAAAGCTTCATTAAAGTCCAATAAGCATGGTTTCAGTGAAAAATTACAGCAGCTCAGTATTCCAAACTCAAGTGCACCACCAGCTAGAAGCAAGAGCCTCTTACCACAAATACATGATCCCTGCCAACCAAGGTCATGCACTTGTATTAGAAATGCCCACATGATGGAGATGGAGAGCTTAGTACAGATCATACCCCAGACTGCAATCAGCTCAGCAATGAAATGAGGGCAACACGAGGTGAAACAAAGCAGACTAGATTGTTTAGAACTGTATAAAACCACTGCATTTTTTCAGTATAGAAGGTACTCACAAGACATTCAATTAAACAAGCTCTCAGATGTGATGGTATCAAAAGCTTAGCTTCCCCCCAACATGTGTTGCCACAGAGGACGTCACCCTATGCGACAACACCTGGCAACATCCTTTGCCATGAAACATATTGGGCAGAGCCCAAGTTTCTGACATCATCACATTCGGTGGTGCCTGAGAATGGACTTTAAACGTGTTTAATTTATTGTTGTGTGAGTACCCTCTACACTGAAAAAATGCAGCGGTTTTTACTGGGCACATGCTTTTTGGACTTCATGAAGTTTTTCACTGGACACATGCTTACTGGACTTTCTTTTCACACGATTGGATATTTATTTTACTGCCTTTTGCATTACTCACTGTGACCTTTATTTGAGAGCACACGTTGTTTACTTTAGGTTGAAAATTTAGAGGAAGCACTACACAGACTTTTTATATTAAACCATTTTCATACCGAGATACACCATTTTTTAAATCTTTATTGTAAATGCTGTGAAAGATAAACAAAGTAGAGTTCTGCCACCTGGTGTTCACTGAGGCTACTACAGCTCTCTAGATGTAGTTTTAGCATTTGAATAGAAGGTTTAGTGTAGTATAATACTTTTTGTAATGTGACAGAGGGAGGCTCTGCCACTGTAAGAATTTAGGAAAATGTGACACAGGATTCACAATTAATGCTGACTATACAGGTGTGCCAGGGTCATAATATAGTCAGGTCTGAGGATAGCTCAGAGCTCCCAATTTGGAGACAGTTTCCAGTTTTGGGGACTGCTCGCAGTGTGGAGATGGAATGTCTCACCTGGAGTCAGGGAGCCTCAGCCAGAAGCCATGAGACTGAGGTCTCATCGAGGGGGTCAGAGGGCTCAGCAGCCAGAAGTCACGAGACAGAGGTCTCAGCGAGGGGTCAGACGGTCCAGCCAGGAGACAGCAAGTCTCAGTTTGGCTGCTATTGGGGCGGGGTTGTCAGGAGAACCCCAATCCATAGGCCAGAGGTGGGCTTTGCAGCGGGGCACTGTGACTAAAGGCTAGACAGCCAAGTGTTCCAGGAGAGCTGGACAAGACAGTCAAAAGGACTGGTAAGAGGAGCAGCTGTGCTGCCAACAAGTTTGCCAGGTGGCTCGATATTTTTGTTTATGTATGTTATATGGAAGAAACCCCTGCATGGGCAACTGATGTACATATTAGGCCCCTTTCACACATGCGGACAGTATGTCCGTATTTCATCCATCCGTTTGCAGATGAAATACGGACATACATGCATCCCTATGGGATAGCGGGTGTCTGCGGATAAACATTCGCAGACACCCGCTACTGTCCGCCTCCGCTATGGTCCGATTCTGCAGACGGAGGAAAATCCTATTTTTCTATCCGTCTGCAGAGCGGATCGGATGAACACGGACAGACGGTCCGTGCTCATCAGATCCCCATAGAGGAGAGTGGAGAGCTGACAGTGTGCAGAGACCGCCCTGTCCGCCGCCGGCTCAGCGGGGACAACGGAGCGATCCCCGTTGAGCAAGCGGATCATCACGGGGCAGATCATTACTGATCCGCCCCGTGTGAAAGGGGCCTTAACTTTTCGTTTATTCAATAAAAATGGGCTGCCATGCCCTAAAAATACAGTTTGGACTGGCACAACTCATTGTAAACGCACCTACTGCTTGAGTTTAATCACTGCAATCTCACAGTAATTATATTTTTATAGAGGCCTAAGCATTAGACCAAAAAGAGGGACACTTAGGAAGACCAAGGCACAGATGGATTTGGTTCCTAAAGAATAACTGCTCCTCAAATAGGGGACAGTTGGAAACCATGCTTAATGGATGTTGGGAATACAAAAAAAGGCGAAGAAGGCGCTCATTAACAAGCATTGATTGAGGATATCAGACTTGAAAGGGAGCTAGTTTTGCTGTACTGTCTCTGTAGCTAACCCATAGTGCACTAGTAATTCTTTATTATGTATTTATGTGAAGAGATTTAGTATTTCCCATATTTCCCATATTCTGTTTTTATAGATTTGTATAATTTATAGAATGCAATGGACTGCAATGAGCCTATCTCTATCGCTTTAGGGAATTTTCTCTTAGTACAAAGTATTACTTTCTCTGCCAGGTGCTGGTAAGCAAGTCCAGTAGGTTGTGCTTGAGAGGTGGTGTTATTGATACTTTGCAACCCAGGCAATTTTAAGCTTGGTGGACCTGAGTACCTGTGCTGAAGAAGTGTTAAATATGTGGAACAATTTCTTTCTCAGTCTCTTCCCCTTTGAGCTTAGACTTGGAAGGGTAGTTCTATACAGTGCCTTGGAAAAGTATCCATAGCCCTTGAAATCGTGTCATGTTGCAACCAACGTAAATGTATTTTATTGGGATTTGATGTGATAGACCAACACAAAGTGTAAATTGTGAAGTGGAAGGGAACTGATAAATAGTTTTCAATTTTTTTTACGTATAAATTTGTGAAAAGTGTGGCGTGCATTTGTATTCGGCCCACTTGAGTTAATACTTTGTAGAACCACCTTGCGCTGCAATTACAGCTGCAAGCTGCAAAATAGCTCAAGCTCTGTCAAATTGGATGGGGAGCGTCTGTGAACAGCAATTTTCAAGTCTTGTCACAGATTCTCATCTGGATTTAGACTGGGCCATTCTAACACATGAATATGCTTTGCTCTAAACC
Organism: Lithobates pipiens; assembly: GCF_037356315.1. Taxonomy (NCBI): domain Eukaryota; kingdom Metazoa; phylum Chordata; class Amphibia; order Anura; family Ranidae; genus Lithobates; species Lithobates pipiens. Next base: position 141,066,449 of record NW_027507790.1, read on the forward strand.
ATTCCACTGTAGCTCGGGCTGTATGTTTAGGGTAACTTTCCTGCTGGAAGGTGAAACTCCACCCTAGTCTCAAGTCTCTCTTTACAGACTCAAACAGATTTTCTTCTAAGATTGCCCTGTATTTGGCTCCACTCATCTTCCCATCAACTCTGACCAGATTCCCTGTCCCTGCTGAAGCAAAGCATCCCCACAACATGATGCTGCAACCAGCATGTTTCACGGTGGGAATGGTGTGTCCACGGTGATGTGGAGTGTTAGTTTTACGCCACACATAGCATTTTTCTTTTAGGTCAAAAGGTTCAATTTTAGTCTCATCTGACAACTTTCTTTCACATGTTTGTTGTGTCCCCCACATGGCTTCTCACAAACGGCAAATGGGAATTCTCATGGCTTTCTTTCAACAATGGCTTTCTTCGTGCCCCTCTTCCATAAAGGTCAGATTTGTGAAGTGCATGACTAATAGTTGTCCTGTGGACAGATTCTCTCACCTGAGCTGTGGAACTCTGCAGCTCCTCCAGAGTTACCATGAGCCTCTTGGCTGCTTCTCTGATTAATGCTCTCCTGGCCTGTCAGTTTATTTGGACGGCCATGTCTTGGTAGGTTTACAGTTGTGCCACACTCTTTGCATTTTTGGATGATGGATTGAACAGTGCTCTGTGAGATGTTCAAAGTCTGGGATATTTTTCTACAACCTAACCCAGCTTCAAACTTCTCCCCAACTTTATGCCCTGACCTGTCTGGTGTGTTCCTTGGCATTCATGATGCTGTTTATTTGCTAAGGTTCTCTAACAAACCTCTGAGGGCTTCAAAGAAAAGCTGTATTAATACTGAGATTAAATTACACACAGGTGGACTCTATGTACTATTTAGGTGACTTCTGAAAGCAATTGGTTACATTAGATTTTAGTTAGGGGTGTCAGAGTAAAGGGGGCTGAATACAAATGCACACCACATTTTTCAGATATTTCTTTGTAAAAAAAATTGAAAACCATTTATCATTTTCTTTCCACTTCACGATTTTGTGCCACTTTGTGTTGGCCTATCAAATAAAATCCCCATAAAATGTTTACGTTTTTGGTTGTAACATGGCAAAATGTGGACAATGTCAAGGGGTATGAATACTTTTTTTAAGGCACTGTAAGTTGTCTGTATCTCTTCACCCAGACCTTCAGTCTTAGGGGTATGAAGTAGCAGGAATCTTCTGAGTGATTTTAGTGTCTCTATTGCAAACTTTGAAAATGAATATCTGCAGCCCAGAAGGTATCCAGCCAGCATAGTCTATATGAGAGAAGAGATACTTATGGTAAAGAAGGCCAGAGAGAAGAACATTCAAACCTTTTCTAGTGTTTGACACTATATGCTATTTAGGGTATCCAGATTCATTCCTTACTCCCTTCCCATCTAAGATTAGAGTTAAAATCAATATAAACACAGATATATAAATGTAAAATAAAATTGACCACAAGCCACTATAGATTCTCTTAACCGTGGAAGGAGCTATATAAATAAGCAGGATCATGAACACATGCATGAATTGACTTTGAATGTGTCCATTCTCCCAATACAGCCTGCTTGGAGCTCCTTCAAAGTAGATCCAGATAAGATATCGAAACCTCTTTCCCTCAAGGTAATAAAAAAATAAGAGGATTTATCCAAGCAATCCTGCATAGAAACCTCCTATCTGATTTGCTCTTTCAGTTGTTCCTTATTACCCATGACCCTAGATGGATATGGGAAAAGTGATTATCTGAAAGCTTAACTCACATTTCCTGTAACTAAATGGTAAAAGAATAAATCTGAAAAATTTACTTCACTCACCCAGTATGCTTGTTAAGCTTGTGTCCTCTCTTGTATCCTGTGAACTAGATTCTGAATTATGTTAACTACTTCATAAAAAGTAGAGACCCCATTGACATTTCCTTTGGAGACTTTCATGGTCTCATATTTGAGGTTCTGATCTTCTTTCTTGCTGCTTCATACTCAGTAGGAATAGGCTCAAAGGCAAGCTGGAGTTTATGACTCCATAGGTCAACAGGACTACAAGGGTGATCTCAATCGCTCCTCTGCTTGAGGCAGGGTTTTAATGATGCCATATTAAGCATGTTTCTTAGAATTCCTCCGCTTCTGTCCACTATGCCTGGAGTAAGTTCGCAAATATACACTACAAATCTAGAGAAAAATTATTGGGAGAAACCACTAATGAGTGTCAGAGCTGGAAGTCTATGCCACATCTTATTTAGAGAAATTGCAAAGGGAGGTGCCCTGGGGATAGTACGGGTATAGGAAATAAACCAGATCTTTACAAGAGGTATAATAAGGTAAAAAAGTACAAAATGTATTTAGGTACACATAATAGTAAAGCTGATGCATAGATAAGAGCACCTAAAAACAATATAATAGGACACAATCAATAAACAGCAAATAGTTCTTGAAACACACACATGATCTCAAATGGGATCAAATAAGGTGTGTGATTACAATATACCCAACATGTTTCAGAAAGTTAGGTGTAGTACTTCATTCCTTCTTCAAGGGCTGCGTTGAGATATGCAGTTTTTTCTAGCAATAACAATACATAATCCACAGTATATATGTAAATACAAACATACAACACAGCACCGACACGTGGGTTCTTTGTCTCAACCTACTTAAAGTGGTTGGAAAGCCTAAACATTTTTGACCTTAACACATTCCTTGTCAGCATCCCTCCTCATGTCCTTGGTGGTCACTGGTCTCTGGTCACCAGACCCTCCCCCCCTCCACATGCCCAGAGTTCCTGGGGTCCCCCTTGATGATTGCTCCACTTTTACCACTTTTAATCAGAATTTGCTCATATATATATATATATATATATATATATATATATATATATATATATATATATATACACTCTTTAAATGTGCTTTAAAATGCATGGTTTTCCCTTTTATGAACAAGAAAATATAATGATGTTATGCTGTTAGGCTGGTATAATAATGCTATGGGGCTGCTATGAAATTATTAGTATAGTATTGCACAGATCAGCCTGATCCTCTTTTTCTGGGTTACCCCTGGCTCCTCCCGTGAAGTGCCCCCATAGAAATCCACTTTCTATGGGGAGCACTCATACAGGCTTGCTCCCGAGCTGCCCTGTCAGCTGTTCTGCCCTGTCCCTCGCTCCCCCATCATAGAATCTGACAACAGCGGGAGCCAATGACTCCCACCAGAGGCGGCTCTAGGCTTTGTGAGGCCTTAGGCAAAACCTAGAAATGAGGCCCAAACACGCCCATAATGGGAAGAATAATTCAAGCGATAAAAAAATTAACTGTATAAATTGCATTAATTAATAACTTTAAAGTGCTGGTGTCAGTGCTCTCTGTCTCAGTGCTGGTGTCAGTGTTCTCTGTCTCGGGGATGGTGGCAGTGCTCTCTATGTCGGTACTGGTGTCAGTGTTCTCTATCTCTGTGCTGGTGTCAGTGATCTCTATGTTGGTGCTGGTGTCAGTGCTCTCTATCTTGGTGCTGGTGTCAGTGCTCTCTGTCTCGGTGCTGGTGTCAGTGTTCTCTATGTCGGTGCTGGTGTCTGTGCTCTCTATGTCAGTGCTCTCTATCTCTGTGCTGGTGTCAGTGCTCTCTATCTCGGTGCTGGTGTCAGTGTTCTCTATGTCAGTGCTCTCTATCTCGGTGCTGGTGTCAGTGCTCTCTGTCTCGGGCTGGTGTCAGTGCTCTCTGTCTCGGTGGTGGTGTCAGTGCTCTCTATCTTGCAGCAGTGAGCAGAAGTAAAGTCTAACCAGTTCCCTACCGCTGTATTGTAAAATGACTCCGGCAGGAACTGTTCCTCCCTCCGGGTGGGCGTCATATGACGTCCTCTGCTTCCCGGCATTGTGGAGAGCATGCGCACGCCACCGGGGGCGCGTGCACATGCTCGCCGCATCGCTGGGGACCCCAAGCGAGTGGCCGGTGGCCACGATATCCACCGGGCATCCACGATTGCCCTGGTAACAGAGCCGGGCCATGGATCTTTGTGTGTAAACACACAGATCCACGTCCTGTCAGGGGAGAGGAGAACTGATCGGATGTTCCTTGTACAGAGGAACACCGATCGGTCTCCTCCCCTCATTAGTCCCCTCCCCCCACAGTTAGAATTACTCCCTAGGACACACATTTAACCCCTGCAGCGCCCCCTAGTGTAACCCCTTACCTGCTAGTCACATTTATACAGTAATCAGTGCATTATTTATAGCACTGATCGCTTTATAACTGTGAATGGTCCCAAAATAGTGTCAAAAGTGTCCGATCTGTCCGGCGCAATGTCACAGTCACGATAAAAATCGCAGATCGCCGCCATTAGTAGTAATAAATAAATAAATAATAAAAATTACAAATCTATCCCCTATTTTGTAGACGCTATAACTTTTACGCAAACCAACCAATATACACTTATTGGGTTTTTTTTTTACCAAAAAAAAATAGTCAAAATATAGCCAGAGTTCAGGAACCAGAACGGATAGTCATATAAGCCAAAACGTCAGGGAGCCAGTGATGAGCGTAGTAGAACATCAAGCAGGATCTGGAGCCAGAAGGAATGTCAGCCAAGCAAGTCTTTAACAGGACCACAGGAGAGCTTCTCTAGAGTTGTGACCAAGGCGAAGGCAGAGATCATCTGGACTGGACGGCTTAAGTAGGCAGGACTGGACGAGCAGGATATCAACAGGTGAGTCACTGTGGAGAGATAGGAGCTGGCAAATAGCCAACAGCTGAGTGGCCAGCTTTTGGAAGGAAGGGCTGAGACCAGCCCTGACAAAAATATTAAGACAGTACAAATACCCCCCAAATTATATTTTTGGAAAGTAGACAGTCCAAGTTATTTAGTAAGAAGTATGGTGAGTTTGTTGAAGTTGTTATTTTTCCCCACAATTCCTGAGAAAATGAAGAATTAGGCATGCTTGCAATTATACCCCAAAATGCATTCTACTACTCGTCCAGAGTACAACGATACCACATGTGTGAGACTTTTTCACAATTGCCCACATACAGAGGCTTAACATCCAAGTAGAAGCTCCGGGCATTCTAGGAACTTTAATTATACATCTAATTACCTGACTACCTATTACACTTTTGAAAGCCCTGGAGCACCAGGACAATTTTGGAAAGCAAACACCTCAATGTATATGTGAGTCTTTTGAACATGTTATTTTTTCCAAATGTTTTGGGACAATGTGAAAAGAAAACGAAAAATATTTTTTTACACAGTTGTCAATTTATAAGATATTTCTAAAAAACAGTATGGACATAGCAAGAATTACACCCCTAAATACATTCTGCTACTCCTCCTAAGTATGGTGATACCACTTGTGGGAGACTTTTTCACAGACTAACCTCATAGAGAGGCGCAAAATCCAAACTGCACCTTCATGCAATCTAGTAGCATAATATACACATCTAATTTCCTGACTATCACATTTTTAAAGGCCCTTAAGCACCAGGACAATGGAAATACCCACAAAATGACTCCATTTTGGAAAGCAAACACTCCAACGTAAATTCTATGAGGCCTAATGAGTTTCTGAATGTGCCATTTTTTTCCACAAGTTTTTGGAAAATGTGGAAAGAAAATGAAAACGTATTATTTATTTATTTATTTTTACACAAAGATGTCCATTTATAAGATATTTCTAAAACACTGTATGGGCATAGCAAGAATTGTACCCCAAAATACATTCTGCTACTCCTCCTGCATATGTCAATATCACATGTGTGAGACAGCCTAGCCATATAGAGAGGTCGAACATCCAAAGAGCACTGTCGGGTATCTAGGAACATAGCTTACACATCTAATTTCCTGACAATGTATCATATTTTTGAAGGCCCTTAATATTTCTAACACATAGCATGTGCATACCAAGAATTACACCTAAAAAAAACATTCTGCTGAGCAAAGGGTAAACAAAAGATTATCTGTGGTTTTAGTAGTGAAGACCCTGCTCGCCGTCTTCTGTTCTTCTCTTCTTCTCTTCTTCTCTTCAGATGTTGCATCATAATGGGCGGGGACATCATCCGGTGATGTCCCTATATAAGTCGCTGCGTGCCGCGTCCCTGCCATTGTGAGCGGAGGCAGCGACGAGGCAACATCTGAAGAGAAGAACAGAAGACGGCGACAGCGTCGACAGAAGAAAGCCGGGCTCCTCCACTAGCAAAAGAGCTATCAGAAGATAGCGGAGGAGTCCGGCGAGAAGACCCCCGAAGACGGACAGAAGCTGTGCAATAAACTATTTTAACCCTTGTGTGTTGTGTTTTTTTTTACTTTTTTTTACAGGTGAATGGGTAGGGGTACATTGCACCCCATATTCATTCACATAGGGTGGGGGGCCGGTATCTGGGGGCCCCCTTATTAAAGGGGGCTCCCAGATTCTGATAAGCCCCCCGCCCGCAGACCCCGACAACCAACGGCCAGGGTTGTCGGAAAGAGGCCCTTGTCCTCATCAACATGGGGACAAGGTGTTGAGGCCTGGTATGGCTCAAAAGGGGGGGGGGCGCTTGCTCATCCCCATCCCCTTTCCTGGCCGGCCGGGTAGCGTGCTTGGATAAGGGTCTGATATGGACCTAGGGGGGACCCCCACGCAGATTTTTCGGCGTAGGGCTTCCCCTTTAAGTCCATACCAGGTGACGGGGCCAGCGACGCCTCCTTTGCTGACCCTGGCTACCTGGAGACGTGCTCAAAATGAGCGGACTTTCCTCCGCGTGTGTGGGTGAGTCTGTTCATTTCAAAAGTACGGCGGATAGTCCGGCGGACTTAGTACGCCGTATTAGTCCGCTGAAAAAGTGCCGTGTGTGGGCAAGTAGCTCGTTCGGAATGTCCAGCGGATAGTCCGGCGGGAAGTCCGCCAGACTAAGTCCGCCGGATAGTGGGCTACGTGTGTACGCAGCATTAGGACTCCCAGCCAATCAGGTCTCAAGACTCCCTGCCAATCGGGTCTCAGGACCCGCTTCCTGATTGGCCAGGAGAAGAATCACGAAGAAAATAGCGAATATTAATTCGCTATTGTCACACAACTGGGTGGGCTCAGAGCACAGTGCTCTGTGCCCCAAGACCAACCTTTTTTGAAGACAATTAGAGCCTCAGGCTCTAATTACGTGCTTACAAAAAAAACTGTTGGAATCCATGTGTCCGGTGCCCTGCATGTAGATTAGGGGCCTGCCGCATGAATTAGAGGGGTGGTGCCCCTGCGCCCTGTATGGATGGACTGCCACTGCTGATTACACAGTAGAATTAATTTGTGCCTTTTATATTTGCCTACATTTCAGTTTTAAAGAAGAATTTCAGGCAGGGTATACTTTTACATTGTTACATTGGACCACCTTGCTTCTGGTTCCTGTGCTGAGCAGCCAAAATGATGCATTGTGTACCCAAGAGGTTGGCCTCTCAGCACTGGTGTCATTCAGAGAATGCTGTGTATTTTCTGAATGAATGCAAAGCATTCTCTGATTGGACAAGGTGTAGAGGTGGGACTGTGACTTTGCATTCATTCAGAAAATGTTTCCTAGGAATGTACGAATCGACCAACCTCCTGTATTCACAATGCATCAGCCAGTCGCTTGGGACCTGGGACCTGGAAGCAAGTATTTTAGTAATTTACATTTTCAAAGGGCATCAGCCAGGTATGTCATATACATAGTTACATATATATATACTATGCATGGAATTCATCTTTAAAGTGGTTCTAAAGGCTGAAGGTTCTATGCATGAAGGTAACAAAATCTTCTGTGTGCAATGCCCAGCCCCTCCCAACCCTTACCTGAGCCCCCTCCGATCCATCCATGTTCACGATAACCTTGGCTGATCCTGGACTCTCCCTCTTTATTGGTTGAGACAACAACAGGGCAAGTGGCTTTTTCTAGGGGCACTGCCCGGGAGGGAGGAGCGCTGGCGGGGGGACCCGAAATTAAGAGGATCAGAGTTGCTCTGTGCAAAACCACTGCACAGAGCAGGTAAGTATAACATGTATGTTATTAAAAAATGAAAAAAAAAAAACAAAGCTTTAATACCACTTCAAGGCAGAGTCCTTACATAACTGTGTATGGACATCCTACACCAGGCAAGTCCAAAGTCCGGTACATGGGCCATTTGCAGCTCATGTTCTGGTTTCATATGGCCCAACTGGTAATTTGGATATATATATCTTTTGTGGCCCCCAACGTCTGGTGCTCAGGGGGGCCACAAAAGATATATACCGTATTTATCATTCCTCAGAGGGGACAGGGAGGGGGGTGGGATGAGTGCCGTGAGATTACATACAGGAGAATCTCCTGTTTTCTCGATGGCCTCTGTAATAGGAAGTCCCATTTCCTGGGCTGGCATTGGATGACTGTTCTTTCTATCATAGGAGGCGGACTTTGTATTAAAGAGGCCACCGAGTTAACAGGAGATTCTCTTGTATGTAATTTGTTGGTGTTCATCCCGCCCCCCTACGAGGCTACAGATGGGCATGGATCAGGCTACACTGATGTCAATGGTAAGGCTGCATTCATGGCACTTGTGAAGCTGCATTCATGTCAACAGTGAGGCTACATTCATGTCAATGGTGAGGCTGCATTCACAGCAATGGTGAGGCTGCATTCATGCCAATGGTGAGGCTGCATTCATGCCAATGGTAAAGCTGCATTCATGGCAATGGTAAAGCTGCTTTCATGGCAATGGTGAGGCTGTAGATGGGCACTGATTAGGCTGCATTGATGAGCACTGACCCTTACTTTGCTTCACAGTCCTTTATTTAAAATTTAATTTTTTTCCTGAAACTTTCCTCTGAAAGTGAAGGTGCGAGTTATACGCCGATACATACGGTATATCCAAATAACACGCCCAAGTTCATCCTTAGTCCTGAGCGACACAAAAGATATATATATCTAAATAACACGCCCAAGCTCATCTCTTCCCCACACGGAGCCACAAAGGCAAGAGAATTTTTGTTGATCAGTGTATTAGATAATTTGCATTTCATTTTAATGGTTCAAAGAATGTAGGGCAAAATGATCGGCCCATTCACTTCATCAAATCTGGCCCTCTTTGAAAAAAGTTTGGACACCCCTGACCTAAACAATGTGGCATAAAATTACTTTCTTCTGTGAGGGAAAAATACACCCAAGTAGACCCTAATACATGAGGAACTTTCTGAAAGCTGTAATAATGTGTGCCTGTAAAACTGAGGACACAATTTGCAATAAAGATTAAAGTATTATGCAAATATACATTTTATTGTGAGATAAGAACTCTGCAGTTACTTAGGCAGAAGAAAGATTGCAATGATGACTATGGCGTATAGCTTCAATTTCATTACCATCTGCATAACATGATGTGCAGGAGAAAGTTAAGCAGTTAGAATAATGAATAGATATTAGAATGATCTGTATCTACTGAATAAAAATGCCATATGTGCTTTATACATTTCTCTATTCTAATGCTTATAGGCAGAACACCGTGTCAAATTCACCCCAGAAAGCACATCTTATTCATTGTCATGTTGGAGTCATTTAACCATTGCTCTCCTAATTGCACAAATGATCAGAAAATGGGATAGTGAGAGAACATCCTTGTGGCCAGATTAAAGACGTGACCAGTGCAATGTAGCAGCTACTATAGAACTACCCAAAACACTTTAACTGCTTCAGCCCCGGAAGATTTTACTCCCTTCTCGACCAAAGCACTTTTTGCGATTCGGACTGCGTTGCTTTAACTGACAATTGGGCGGTCATGTGACACTGCACCCAAACAAAATTGACGTTCCGTTTTTCTCACAAATAGAGCTTTCTTGTGGTGGTATTTGATCACCTCTGCGGTATTTATTTTTTGCGCTATAAACAAAAAAATAGCAACAATTATGAAAAAAAAAATTTTTTTTACTTTTTGCTATAATAAATATCCCCCAAAAATATATAAAAAAACTATTTTTTCTCAGTTTAGACAGTTAGGCCGATATGTATTCTTTATATTTTTGGTAAAAAAAAAAAAATATATAAAATAGGGGATAGTTTTATGGCATTTTTATTATAATTTTTTTTATTCGTAATGGCGGCGATCTGCAATTTTTATTGGGACTGCGACATTGTGGCGGACACGTCGGACAATTTTGACACTATTTTGGGAACATTGTCATATATACAGCGATCAGTGCTATAGAAATGCACTGATTACTGTGTAAATGACACTGGCAAGGAAGGGGTTAAACACTAGGGGGCGATCCAGGGGTTAAGTGTGTCCTAGGGAGTGATTTTAACTGTGGGGGGGATGGGCTACCACTCACATGACAGCGATCACTGCTCCCAATGACAGGGAGCAGTGATCTCTGTCATGGCACAAAGACAAATGCCTTGGCATCTCCCCATTCTGCAGCTCCATGACACAATTGCCGGGACACTGGCGGACATGGAGTCCGCGAGTCCCGCGCGCCCGCTAGCTCCGCTAATTAAATGGGACACACAGGTATGCCCATTTGCCCACCGCTGCCATTGTGCCGACGTATATTGGCGTGCATTGATCAGAAAGTGGTTAAAGTGATATTAAAGTCTTGTTTTGTTTTTTGAGCAGAGATTTTTTTTTTACAAAGCAGCCCTGATCCTCCATTTTATCGTGTCCCTTGCCCCTCCCTCCTGCAGAGGGCCCCCATAGCAAACAGCTTGCTATCCTGTCACCTGAGCCACTGCTCTGTGTGTCAATTCAGACATGGAGCTGTGGCTCGGCCCCCTCTCTCTCCTCATTGACAGCAGCGGGAGCCAATGGCACCTGCTGCTGTCTCAGCCAATGAGAAGGGAGAGACCTGGACAACTAGGGCCCTCGTGCAACATGGCTGGATCAAGATGGGACTCAGGTAAGTATTGGGGGGGGGGGCTGAGGGGGGCTGCTACAAACAGAACCACTTTAAGGCTACCTTTACACATATAATATACATTTCAAATAGACCTATTTTTAAACATTGAACTAACTATACACTCTCATTCCAGTGTGTGATTGCATAAGCTTTGGGTAATATAAGCACAGGTGTAAACCACCAATATGGACACCAATAATAGTGTCTGATGTCACCCCCTACTATTAAACATTAGTACATATTTCACCAAGTTACTTTGCCAGCAACCATTTAGGACATTGTCTTCTGCAGTTGAAACACAAAACAAAATACAAAAGTTTTCTTTATGCTCCTGGTGATATCTGCTATTGGTAGCTGACCCTATAATCATTACCTTTCCTTTCCTATAGGGAAATTCAGCACAGAAAATCTGAACCATGCAATGCTCCAGCTACAGTGGAGAAATGTAGTGTCATGATAGACATCTGCAGTGGTAAACCAATGCTGGGGCCAATGATTCACTATCCCAACAGTTATGTCAGGACAGAAGTTCTCTTGGGGCAATCTCTGAGGACAAAGGACAAGACGATATTCATTGAACATGGCTAAAAGTGGATTTTATCTAACTATCAGTCTCAGAGGGAGCTCTTTACAGGAAGAGTGGTTAAGCTGTGAAATGCAGACATGAGCAGTTTGCTTTGTTCTGAATTGAAATTTGAGCAAATTTTTTATTTTCAGAAATTCGGATGTATGCGAATTTCCAAATTACAATAGTACTGAATTTAAAATGTATCTGAAATAACGAAAAAAAAAAAATGCGACGAAATTTGAATTCAAATCAATTCAAATTTTTAATCAATTTTGAATAGTTCTCTAATTCGAATGGTTTTCGAATTCACAACGTTTTTGAATTCCAAACGTTTTTGATTTGTTTTCCAATTTCCAAAGAGAATAAAATAGAATAGAAAATAAAGGAATAAAATAGAATAGTATAGAAAAAAAATAACAGAAAATAAAAGAATAGAATATAATAGAGCAAAACAGAGCAAAATAGAATAGTAAATAAAAGAACAGAACAGAATTGAATAGAATTTAAAAAATGAATAAATTAGAAAGAATAGAACCATCTTCTGAAATTCTAATTTAAAATAGAATACATTTGAATTTGAATGCATAGGAAAATAATAGAATCGAAAACAAAAAAGAAGAATAGAATGGAATAGACTATAATACAAAAGAATAGAATAGAATGAATATATCCATTTCCCAAAATTCAAATACAATCAATTCAAATTTGAATAGAATAGAAAAGAATAGATTAGAATAGAAAATAACAGAATAGTATAGAAAAAAACTGAATAGAATAGAAAAAATAAATAGAAAAAGCATATAATTAAAAAAACAATAGAATAGAATAAAATGAGTATAGCTATTTCCCAAAATTCTAATAGAATCAATCCAAATTTGAATAGAGTATAAAAGAATAGATCAGAATAGAATAGAAAATAACAGAATTGTATAGAAAAAAACTGAATAGAATAGAATAGAAAGAATATAACCATCTTCCTATTCTAATCTATTATTTTCTATTCTAGTCAAATTTGAATTGATTCCTTTTGAATTTTGGGAAATTGTTATATTCTTTCTATTCTATTCTATTTTTTTGTTTTTTGTGTCGGGGAGGGAGGGCAAGGAAAAGGTGGTGTCAAATGTAATATTAAACATGAATGTTTAAGATGTATGGTTAAAAGAAAGCATATTTGTATAACTGAATAAAATATCAAATTCTATTGCTTTTTTTTAATTCTATTCTTTTGTATTTTATCCTTTTCTATTAGAATTTCAGAAGATTGTTATATTCTTTCTATTCTATTCTTTTATTTTCTATTCTATTTTGTTCTGTTTTACTTTATTATAGTCTATTATTTTATTTTCTGTTATAGTTTTTTCTATTCTATTCCTTTATTTCCTATTCTATTTTATTCTCTTTGGAAATTGGAAAACAAATCGAAAACGATTGAACTTCAAAAACTTTTCGAAATTGATTTGAAAACTAAACAATAAACTAAACAAATTAAATTAGATTAAACAACTTGAACTAATCAAATGTATGTAAATAATGAATTGAAATGAAACCAATTTTTTTTCGTTCTGCACATGTCTAGTGAAACGTTTTACCAAACAAGTAGTGAGGACAAAACCAAAAATGACATTTAAAAAAATACAAGATGATTTTTTTCTCAGAACTAATAATATTCAGAATTGTCATGATTTAGTGATAAGGGAAGATATTTAATCCATGAATTTGACCTAATCTAACACTTCACATTAAAACCAGGAGGTTTAATTTTCACACATCTGCAAATATAAGTGTAAGCTGTGCTCCAACTTTGGAGACTCTCAAAATGTATAAATGTAAAGCCCCATACACACTATCAGATTTTCTGCTGAGTTTTTCCTTCAGATTTACCAAAACCATATAATATGAGGACAAAACTTAGGAGTTTCAATGTGTATGCAATCAGGCAGGCCCTTCTACTACATGGTTTTGGTAAATCTGAAGGAAAAACTTTTGCATGAGGTTGAAATTCATGCCGAATCCTTATCATGGATAAGAGCCTGCTATGTATTTTTAAGGGGAGCTTCATGTCATTTTTTTTTTGGTGCTGAGGTCCCCTATTAACATCTATATCAGACTCTCATCTCGGGTAAGGGTCCTGTATAGATGATATATATGAAGGGAATTTTTGCCTGTTTGCTTATAAACAGAAAATGTAATTTGTCTGCAATTAAAACTGCATTTTTTTCTTTGTAGACTTCAGTTTTGCTGTAGATAGAAGGCTGTATACATTGTACAGATGCGCCACTTCACGGGCATTTTAAGGGTATCCCCCCATGCCATTTACAAAAAAAATAACATTTTTTGAATGATCCCCCTAAAGCATTAATAAAAATGTTAAAATCACTAATAACAAATCATAATAAAACTTTTTTTTTTTCTAGCTTTGGTACACAATCCTCAGGGCAGTGCCCAGACCTCCATGCCACTTGTTTGACAATCCCTTGCCTATTAGCCTAGAAAATGTCCATTATGATTTTTTAACATTCGGCTCCCATTGACTTAATTAAGGTTTAAACTTTGCACCCGAAATTAAAGTGTTACCAAACTCAGGAGCCTGCAATCACTATATCTGAACTCCCACACTACACAGAAGATTTTCTTTTAGTAAATATAAACTGCTGAATATCTTTTCTCATCAGCAGTATATAGCAGTCTTGTGATTTTTATCAGTGTCTAGTTAAAGCTTGTAGGACGAGATTTCATTCTCCTCTGACTGTCCTATGAGGCTGCATGACCCCTGACCCTCTGTCTGGACAGTGCTGATTGGCCCTGTGCTAATCACATGCACCGTCCCAAGAAAAAAGAAAACTCTCTAGCAAAACACTTCAAACTGAGCATGTGCAGAGCGTCTGCAAGGTTCTGTACTATCAGGAGATGGATTGGTAACAGTGGAAGAAGGGGAGGATCAGAGAAGACATGATCAAAACAGCCTTTTTTACACAATGCGGAGGATTAACCCCTTAGGTTCCACAGTGAGTATAACAAGCATGTTTTACTGCATATACACACTGATTTTACTGTTGTGGGTTTAGTAACACTTTAAGTCATGTCCTGTGAATGCGCCTCAAACAGTTTGGCTCATTTGAACAGCATTATTTTTGGAAGCCCACCCAAAGCATTAAACCTTGAAAATCTACCCATTGTTTTGTGTTAGGAAAAGAGTACTTCCTTGAAATAACTTATTTTATACATATAGCGTTCCAAAAGGAAAGAGAAGAAAAGCTGTTCAATTTGTTCAGTTGTTCGCCTGCTCTGGCATATAACTGATGGCGAGCACATTAGTCACTGCATTGTTAGACTGGAAAAAACTAAAAATATCGAGACAGTCTTATTTCAAGTGTAATGCTGAATACAAATGTGATACTGTGGATTAAACTACATATATATGGTGCCACCTTGTGGCAATTTACTGGTAAGAGCACCACATTCACAGCATGATCACTGTCTATTGAATTGATCATCATCTGTTACTTGCTGATGCATCGCCCTGACACATACCCTATTTTATACAGAGATATTAAGGAGGAATTTAGTTACATGGCAGTTGGGCACATGGGAGCAATTTAATCACTTGGATATATTTCTATTAATATATATAGTAAAATATACTGTACAGTAAAACCTTGGTTTGAGAGCGTTTTGCAAGACAAGCAAAATGTTTTCATAAATTTTGACTTGATATACAAGCGATGTCTTGATATTCAAGTAGTGTCATGTCACAACTGGGTATAAAAGAGAAGAGAGATGCCTCTAAGTGTAGCAATATGGTTACATTTAATGAAGGTACAACATTTAGAAACTCACATGGTTGATGATTAAAACAGGCACATCTAAGTATGCAGACATCCGGGGTAAAGCTGTCCACATAGACCATCCTTCTCACGGCCATTGACATTGTCCCTTCCACACTGCACTGCACGAGCGGTTC
This sequence comes from Lithobates pipiens, assembly GCF_037356315.1. Taxonomy (NCBI): domain Eukaryota; kingdom Metazoa; phylum Chordata; class Amphibia; order Anura; family Ranidae; genus Lithobates; species Lithobates pipiens. Next base: position 141,081,819 of record NW_027507790.1, read on the forward strand.
AAGCCTCTCTTTTAGATCGCTCTACTGCAGGGTAGTCTTCCCGGTCATTATTGCAGACAGCTTTACTCTGGATGCCTGCCTACTTAGATTTGCCTCTTTTAATCATCAACCATGTGAGTTGCTAAATGTTGTACCTTCATTAAATGTAACCATGTTACTACACTTAGAGGTACCTCTCTTCTCTTTTATACTCTGTAGCTCCTGCTGGATTTTACTTCAAAAATCCCCTTGTGGAGGCTACCATTTGTGGATGGATATTTAATAGTTACACAAACGATCACATTGTTATAATCTTTTTATATGGACTATAAACTGAAGGATTTATGAATAAATGGTTGTGGAACGAATCATCTGAGTTTCCATTATTTATTATGGGGAAATTCGCTTTGATATACAAGTACTTTGGATTATAAGCATGCTTCTGGAACTAATTATGCTTGCAATTCAAGGTTTTACTGTATATGCTAATTATGTTAAAAAGTAAAGAAATTGGGTAGTAAAAGAAATTCAGCCAGGCTTCTTGTTGTTCCTTAACCACTTCAGCCCATTTTGCTGGCCAAAGACCAGACCATTTTTTGCGATTCGGCACTGCGTCGATTTAACTGACAATTGCGTGGTCATGCAACGTGGCTCTCAAACAAAATTGACGTCCTTTTTTTACCCACAAATAGAGCTTTCTTTTAGTGGTATTTGATCACCCCTGCGGTATTTTTTGCGCTATAAACAAAAATAGAGCGACAATTTAGAAAAAAAAACGCATTATTTTTTACTTTTTGTTATAATAAATATCTCCTAAAAATATATAAAAAAACATTTTTTCCCCTCAGTTTAGGCCGATACGTATTCTTCGACATATTTTTGGTAAACAAAAAAATAAAAAATAAGCGATTATTGATTGGTTTGCGCAAAAGTTATAGCATTTACAAAATAGGGGATCGTTTTATGACATTTTTATTAATAATTTTTTTCTACTAGTAATGGCGGCGATCAGCGATTTTTATTGTGACTGCGACATGACGGACACATCGGACATTTTTGACACATTTTTGGGACCATTGTCATTTATACAGCAATCACTGCTATACAAATGCAGTGATTCCTGTGTAAATGACACTGGCAGTGAAGGGGTTAACCAGTGGGTGGCAGTGTAGGGGTTAAGTGTTCCTAGGGGTGTGTTACTAACTGCTGGGGGCTGGGCTTTCTTTTAGTGAACACTGATTTCTGCTCCAATCACATGGTGCAGAGATCAGTGTCACTTGTTGCTAGGCATAACGGGGAGATGCTGTTTACAATGGCCTCTCCCAGTTCAGCCCCCCCATGAGACGATCGCAGGTATGCCCGCTGCGATCGAGTCCGTGGGGGTCCCGACCAGCATGCGAGCGCGCCAGCGGTGGCATGTCAGCGCGATTGCAGGGCGGCATTTAAGATTGGACGTACCTGTACGCCAATATGCCTGCCCGTTCCATTCTGCCAACGTACATCGGCATGCGCCGGTCGGGAAGTGGTTAAATTTCACCTTATTCCCAAGTTTATTAGGATCAAGATCTGACAGACTTGATAGGGGTAGGGGTAATCTCACACATATAGGAACCTGTGCTCTATGCTTTTTAAAACATTTACATATCTGAAATCTTCCACAATATATATATTTTATTAGAGTGTCCAGATGTCCCTGGTTTCAGGGGAGAGTCCCCAACATTAGGGGGCTGTCCCCAGGAAACAAGTGTCCATGATCTCGTCCCTGTGTGGCTGCAGGGTAATCCATCTTAGCAACATTTCTGTGATGGCCTGGAGCAGGAGGAGGGAGGGGAGTAGAGTGCCTCCTTTTGGCAGATGATACCGCCTGAAAGGCCAATATGGCTGTGCCACAACTGGTATGCGACTGTGTCCAGTGGATGCTGTTGCGGCATGGTGATGGGGGAAAACTCTCCTCAAACAGACTTCCAGGAGGTAGCATTTTGCCTCCTGATTGCTTGCTAACCACAAGCCACCCACTGATGACAACGTAATCCACCACAAACCACAAGTCAGTAGCTAGGCCCATATGAAAGAGTCTATGCATAGCTATTGTTTTTTTCTTTTTATTGGTTAGACTAAGGGAACAGATATAACCCGTTATGCGAATTGTAGCCTCAGTTTACTGTTTTTAGCTGACAGGACTGGTACCAGAGCTCAAGTCCTGCGGGAACACATGGGAACGGAGTTCCTGTAATTTTTCCACAACAGGAACTCCGTTCCCGTTAGCAGCCGCGTCCTGCATATGCCTGAGTAACTGGTTGCTAGGCTGAGCAGCGCCTCCGAGAGAGAGCAGTCAGCCACAGACACCTCACCAGACAGACCCACACTTACTGCTGGTAAGGATCCACTGCCCAGTTAGTGCCAGACAATCCCAGGGCCACCGCCGACTACTCCCGCAGCTGCTGTAGCACATTGCCAGCAGTGCAGCCCAACTCTGAGCTGCCAGACTTCTCCAGTTCAACTTCTCCTCTCCTGAGCTGAGCCTCCGAGTCCTCCCGCCCACGAGGTCCGCCACGAGTTTGCTGCCCACCAGAGTCATTGACAAACTTCCAGGTTAATGTGTTACACACACTTTGTTAGTTGCAGTAAGCATGCTCCCCTTACGTTCTGCAGCTGTCTCCGGCACTCCCCCTCCATTCTGCTGCTGTGTCCACCACTCCCCCTCCATTCTGCTGCTGTCTCCCCCACTCCCCCTCCATTCTTCTGCTGTCTCCCCCACTCCCCCTCCATTCTTCTGCTGTCTCCCCCACTCCCCCACTGTTCTGCTGCTGTTCCCCCCACTCCCCCACCATTCTGCTGCTGTCTCCCCCACTCTCCCTCCATTCTGCTGCTGTCTCCCCCACTCCCCCTTCATTCTGCTGCTGTTTCCCCCACTCCCCCACAATTCTGTTGCTGTCTCCCCCACTGTTCTACTGCTGTTTCCCCCACTCCCCCTCCATTCTGCTGCTGTCTCCCCCACTCCCCCTCCATTCTGCTGCTGTCTCCCCACCCCCCTCCGTTCTGCTGCTGTCTCCCCCACTTCCCTTCCGTTCTGCTGCTGTCTCCCCCACTCCTCGTCCGTTCTGCTTCTGTCTCCCCTACTCCCCCTCCATTCTGCTGCTGTTTCCCCCACTCCCCCACTGTTCTGCTGTCTCCCCCACTCCCCCTCCATTCTACTGCTTTCTCCCCTACTCCCCCACCATTCTGCTGCTGTCTCCCCCACTCCCCCACCATTCTGTTGCTGTCTCCCCCACTCCCTCTCCGTTCTGCTGCTGTCTCCCCAACTCCCCCCCCCGTTCTGCTGCTGTCCCCCTGCTCCTCCTCTGTTCTGCTGCTGTCTCCCCCACTCCCCCTCCGTTCTACTACTGTCCCCCTCCAGTTTTTCTCCATGTCCCCCTCCGTTCTGCTGTCCCCCTCCATTCTTGTGGTGATTATTCTGTTTGACAAGTTAACTTATTTTGTTTTTGTAAACTGGCACTTTACAATAAATGTTGCACTGTATTTTCTGTGAAATATATATGCATATGAGCGTATCTTTTTTTTTGGTGGGGGAGTGGATCTTGGGTGGGAGTTCCCACACTTTTTTCCCCAAGAATTGACCCCTGACTGGTACCCCGAGTGGTAGCCCACTTGCTTCAAGGTTTGATGTGTTATGCGTTCAGAGATGGTATTCTGCATACCTTGGTCGCAGTGGCGGCTGGTGCTGTATATTTGGGGGGGCAGCAAACAAGACCACTACCCCGGTCACTCGCTCACTCAATGTCAAATCCTCTATTGCTCGCTCGTTCGTCCGTCCGTCCCCCCCATGAGCCCTGCACTTACCCGATCTATGCAGCTTTGGCTCCTTCCTGCTTGGCGGCTTCACCCTGCATCTCAGGCTTCCATTGGCGGCCAATACGATCACTTCTCCTCTAGGCCAATCGGGTCTTAAGACCCACTTCCTGATTGGCCAGGAGGAGAATCAGGAAGACAATAATGAATATTAATTTGCTATTGTTACGCAACTGGGTGCAGTGCTCTGCACCCCTAGCCCAACCAATTAGAGCCTCAGGCTCTAATCATTTGCTTAAAAAAAAGAAACAAAACACATTGAAATCCATACGTCTGGGCACCCTGCATGTAGATTAGGTGCCGGACGCATGGATTAGGGGGGCAACGTCCCTGCACCCCTAATGAATGGGCCGCCACTGCTTGGTTGTAACGAGTGGTTAGTTGAGCCTTTCTATCATTTCAAACCCATTTTCCTCTGATCGCTGACATCGACAAGACTTTTTCCTTCACACAACCGCCACTCACTGGATAGTTTCTCTTTTTCGAACCATTCTCTGTAAACTCTAGAGATGGCTGTGCATGAAAATCCCAGTAGATCAGCAGTTTTTTAAATACTCAGACCGGCCCATCTGGCACCAACAACCATGCCACATCCAAAGTCACTTAAACCCCCTTTCTTCCCCATTCTGATGCTCGGTTTGAATTTCAGCAAGTTGTCTTCACCACGTCCAGATGGCCAAATGCGAGTTGCTGCCATGTGATTGGCTAATTAGCAATTTGTGTTACCAAGCAATTGAACAGGTGTACCTAATAAAGTTGCTGGTGAATGTATACATAAGTGCAGCTTTCACCTATGTTTGTTGGTAGCCGTAGGGGTGGAAAATCTTTTTTTCTGGGTCGAAGGGAACCCCAGGAATTATAGGTAAGCCAGCCAATATGATAGTCACTAGGTTTGTGCGATTTGTGCAATCTAATTTCCATGGATCTTTTTGAGAAGCTCAATGGCCTGATTCTTTGATAGATCTGACAAACCAGTGGCCTCTTGCCTAGTGGGTGCTACTATATCTACCTCCAAAAAGCAACAGCACAGTGGCTTCATGATTGTAACACAGCTTGGGTAAGTTTCCTTCAGTTCCCCCAGTTTCCTCCTCAAAAAATGAAAAATGACCCTCTTATGTGTACATGAAGAAGATACCGTAGATTGTAAGCTCCTGGAGGGCAAGGGCTAATGTTGATATAAAGCATGGTGTAAATGGAGCTACAGTATATAAATGCCTATAATAAACAAATAAAATACATATTTATTTAAATACATTTCTATACAGCAGAAATATTATATGCATTCTTAAAGCCCAACTGTGGGAAACATTAAAATTCTTCCTTACTTGTTCTGTCTGTGGGAGAAGAGTAATACTTTACTTACCCAATCCTCTTCTCCTTCAGCAAAATGGAGCTCATCCATGCTTTACCAGAGGACTGTCCCTTGGTGTTCACACCTCCAGTGTAGGGCTATGGATGGTGGGGCTTAGGTAAGAAGACGCTGAAAAGTCTGGTTTAGAAAAGTGGAAGATAAGGTATGTAAACTTTCTATTTTTGAGTCCCCTAGATCTAACCAACAATTAAAGCAAGTAGTTTATAGCGCCAAACTATATAAATGGTGTAGAAATTCAAGTGTGAGCTACTATAGGAAAAAGCTGCCCCTCTCTCAGGTGCATATATCACCTTTGAAACAATTAAAGAAATAATAAAAGGTTGCCACTACGGTAATTTGAAATTTGAGCATTCATAAATTACATTAAACACATAGCATTAACCATATAAATGGGATCATATAGTGATAACTTATATGACAGAGAAAGTCCTTATAAGAAATTCCACACACCAAAAAGGAAAAATCTGTGTAGTGAAAATAAACCTTAATTATCCGCGTGCCACCATCAATCGTGTAAGAGAAAAACAGACCCACCAAATAACTAAAAATAGGAAAAAACAAGGACTTAGTAGGAATCAAATCCTTAGGCCGCGTACACACGCGGGGACTGTTCGCTCAACTTTGTCCGTCAAACAGTTTCAGCAAACAGTCCGCTCAAAATTAGCATGGACGGACTTGCCCACACACGACGAACGAACGAAACGAACGTTTGCTGAAACCGTGCGCGATGACGTGAACGGCAAGTACGACGGGACGGAAAAAAAGACGTCCTATACACTGCATTACAACTTTCGGCGTGTAAATCCTTTCTGAGCATGCGCGGAACTTAGTTTGACGAACAAGCCTACACACGAGGGGACTGTTCGCTGAAACCAAGTTTCAGCGTACAGTTTTTCGGAATTTCCGAAAAACTTTGTTCAGCAGACTGTTCGCTGAAACTGTCCGCTGAAAGCCCACACACGGGCGGACTGTCCGCCGAAACACTGTTCAGCGGACAAAGTTGGGCGAACAGTCCCCGCGTGTGTACGCGGCCTTAGAGAGATGGTAAACATCACAGAGGGATAATCCTTGGCTTGACTACCTCAGCTTAGTATACCCTTTTATGCCGCGTACACATGGCTGGATTTTCTGATGGAAACAGTCCGATGGGAACTTTTCATCGGATTTTCTGACCGTGTGCATGCCCATCGGTCTTTTTCTGTCGGCATTTCCAACGGTCTTTAGATTGAGAGCATGTTCCTAATTTTTCAGACGGAAAACCTTTCTATTGGATTTTTCGATCGTGTGTATCCAATTCCGACACGCAAAATTCCGACGCATGCTCGGAAACAATTCGACGCATGCTTGGAAGCATTAAACTTCCCTTTTATAATGCCGTTGAATGTGTTGTATGTCGCGTTGTTATTGACCGTCGGAAATTTGGTGTGACCGTGTGTAGGCAAGACAGTTTGAGCTAAATTCCGTCGGAATTCCGATGGGAAAACCATCAGAGCTTTTTCCGACGAGAATTCCGATCTGTGTACGGAGCATTAGGCTCATATATATAGGCAGTGGCTCGATTAAGAGATTAAAGCAGTTGAAGGCTCAGGTTTTTTTTAAATTATACTTACCTGCTCTGTGCAATGGTATTGTATAGAGTGGCCCTTAACCTCTTCTTTTGGGGCTCCCCACTGGTGCTCTAGGCTCGTCCTCTTCCTGGTGTGCCTCCATAGGAAGCCACTTCCTATGGTGGCGCACCTGTGGGTTCACTTCAAGTCAAAAATGGTCATAGGTTGCCTTATTTAATACAACAATCTATAATACAAAAAAACACAGCCACCAACCAGTCTACTGTAGTCAAATCAGTTAAGAGTCAGTATTTTATTGGATGCTATAGAATACTGTCCACCTGGCACCTTGAGTGTCCGGTTGGTGGTTTGATACTATCTGCTGATCTACTGCCAGCAGGCTGCCGCTGTGCACATTTGGTCATCAGCCACTCCAGCCCATCCCTGATCGCTTCCACACTCTATTTGGTTGTCAGTCTATTGGAGTTGCTTTGGGCCAATGATCTGCAGCTTACGGTAGCACCAGCACCCTGCTGACCTGGCAGGTTGGGCCCACCCTGCACCTCCGCTTTGTTTTTAAATTTTGCAGCTACGTACATGCCCATACCTAACACAGTATGAACATCCTTGTGTCTATACATGAGCATCCCTGAAGAAGAACATAAAATCCCTATTCTTGAAATGTGTCGGATATCTCTGTAGTTTGTGTTTATTAGACTTGTGGACAAAGAAAAATTCAGTTTAGTTTAGTTTTTGTTTTCATTCGTAAAATACATAATTTTGTTCTGTTATATTCGTCATGTTAAGGTTAATTCATTTCAGTTAATTCGTTATTTCTGTAGTGTCGATATTCGTTATATTGAATCTCAAATCATGTAGAATTCATTTTATATATCCGCTATAATTTCTTTCGTATTAGTTCAAATCCGATATTTATGTATGTATATTGATTTGTAATAATGATTCATAGTTTGGACAGTTGTTTGTTTATTGAATCTATTAACACACACAATGACAATATCTCTTCTCCTCGGCTCAAATACAATACAACACCCTTCTCACTCAGTACTCAGGAATGCACTTTGCCAGTAATCCAACCTCCAGCACAAAATTAATCAGCTGATTGGTCTGTAAGATTTACTTTGAGTTGACCTTTTGTTTCATTAGATCTTTAACCACTTGCCGACCGCTGTCAGCATATATACGTCGGCAGAATGGCACAGCTGGGCAAAGTAACGTATCCGTATGTTACTTTGAAATTCCCACCTCGCGCCTGCCATGAGCTCCGTGGCTGTACCCGCGGGACTCGTGGACTCGATCGCCCTGAGGATGCCCGCGTTTGTGTCACGGAGCTCAAGAATGGGAAGATGCAGATGTAAACAGCATCTCCTCATTCTGCCTAATGAAAGGACACTAATCGTCTGCTCCGTGTCATCGGAGCAGCGATCAGTGTCCATGTCACACAAATCCATCCCCCAGCCAGTTAGAAACACTCCCCTAGGACACACTTAACCCCTCCCTGCCCCCTAGTGGTTAACCCCTTCATTACCAGTGACATTTTTACAGTAATCAATGCAATTTTAAAGCATTTATCGCTGTATTAATGCCAATGGTCCCAAAAATGTGTCAAAATTGTTCGATGTGTCCTCCATAATGTCACAGTCATGATAAAAATTGCCGATCGCCGCCATTACTAGTAAAAAAAAACATTATTATTAAAAATGCCATAAAACTATCCCCTATTTTGTAGATGCTATAGCTTTTGCGCAAACCAATCAATAAACGCTTATTGCAATTTTTTTTTACCAAAAATATGTAAAAGAATATGTATTGGCCTAAACTGAGGAATTTTTTTTTTTTTATATATTTTTTGGGGGTATTTATTATAGCAAAAAGTAAAAAATAATGCCTTTTTTCAAAATTTTCGCTATTTATTGTTTATAGCACAAAAAATAAAACCCACAGGGGTGATCAATACCACCAAAAGAAAACTCTATTTGTGGTAAAAAAAGGTTGCCAATTTTGTTTGGGAGCCACATCGCACGACCATGCAATTGTCAGTTAAAGCGACGCAGTGCCGAATCACAAAAAATGCTCTGGTCAGGAAGGGGGCAAATCCCCCTGGGGCTAAAGTGGTTATACCGAATCATGTCGACTTCATACGTTATATCCGCTATAATTTCTTTCGTATTAGTTGAAAGTCATTTTTTTTTTTTATTCGGACACTCGGCTGCATCCGAATGAGATGCAAAATTCATCCCAATTTTGATTTGTTACGAAATGAATTGCACATGTCTAGTGTTTATGATCAAAGTCATGTTCCATCACTATTACTATGTTAATTTTATACTGTATTAGCCACCTTCATGTTTTTAACTTATTCACTTATTTCATATATTGCTGTTTTTGCAATAAAGATTTTCGTTTTTTTTTACAATCACATTTTGGAGTTCACTTTGTCTGTAGTGCCAACAATAGGCACTTGTTCCTGTTTGGAGGGTATTCTGTTTCTCTTTTTATATTTAGATGAAAGCACTCTCACTACACTTCACCATGGTTCTAGATTAGAATACTGTCCCTGCCCTTTGAATTGCTTCATAGAAAAAAAAACCTCAGCAAGTAGTATGCTAATGGATTAACAGAAGTATGCCTGTACAATTCATATTGTGGGGTATTCTCTAAGGGCAGTTAGTGGGTTTTATTTGTTTTTGCAAGTAAATGGGTGTCAGTAAATGGGTACAATTTGGAGACCTATGAACTTTAACACTTCAAACATAATTTCAACATAATTGTTCACCAACAATGTGAAATGATAATGGATTCTAATCATAATTCTTATCTGTATTCTGATACAAGAGGTTGGATAAGACATTCCCTAGCTTTATTTGCGTAAGAGAATTTGAGACATCAGGTGCTTACAGTAATTTCACTGTAATGTGTGATCAAATTGTGTTGTTGGAAAATCCAATCTTGTGTGGGTTCCATCTGACTTTTTCCATCACAAAGTTTGAAAGCCGGATCTAAAATTTTCCGACAACAAAATCCGATCATTTAAATTCTGATTGTGTGTAGACAAATCCGACCCACAAAGTGCCACGCATGCTCTGAATAAATTAGGAGACGAAAGCTATTGGCTACTGGCCCGTTTATTGTCCCGACGTACTTCTTTTACGTCACCTCGTTCGGAACGATCGGATTTTCCGACAACTTTGTGCGATCGTGTGTATGAAAGACAAGTTTCTGCCAAAATCCGTTGGAAAAAATCTGGCGATCTGACGGATTTTGTAGTCGGAATGTCCGACCGTGTGTATGGGGCATTAGAGTCATTATAGAACATTTGTCTTCAACAAACAATCCATTTAGTTTAAAATATGAATGAAAGGCAAAACATTTGTGTGTATGTTTATATATATATCTATATATATATATCTATATATATATATATATATATATATATATATATATATATATATCTATATATATATATATATATATATATATATATATATATATATATATATATATTTCCACCTCATTTATAAGTGATCACATTCCCTCTCTTGCCAGCTACATAAGAGCTGGGGGGGGGGGGGGGGGGGGAGAAACAGCAGTACACTGATCTTGCCAATGAAAGACTGTGCAGTGGGGTCGTGTCAGGTCAAGTCTGATCATTGGAGCAGAGCACTTGAACTTTATGAATTATTTATTTCACTTTCAAAGGTTTATTAGAAAAGTTTAGGTACATAGCAAATTGAATAGAACAATAATGTGTACAGCTTGTATGGTACAGAAACAGTCATTAGAACAATAAATCAAAAAAGGCAAAGATATACCAAGCTCTTCCGTGGGCTGGGGTCCTTGGTTCTATATTGTATGCAAAAATCAAAAATTCTGCCAGGTTTGCGGCCTAACCTGGCCTAACTCCACAGCCCAGTTCTTAAACTTTAAATTTATTCTACACATTCAGGTTAGATAAAGAGATGAAAAAGGAGCAGAAAGAGGAAGCGGAAAGGGAAAGACATAAGGGGAGGTGGGGGAGGGTATTATGTGGGGGGGGGGGGGGGCGGGAAGGACGTCTCATTCAGGGAGCCACTCAAGCCTCCAGTATTGCTGTTCAACCTCTATTGGCTCCATTAGAGTCAGCAGAGAAGTAAATTATTAATGCATCAGGTTTTGAAAGTCACAAGAATGCCTAAAGACAAACCATGGGGACCAAGTTGCATGGAAACGGTCTACTTTTTCCTCGGCCTGAGCCCTGGTATCTTCCATCTCGCAGATGTAGGCTATTTTCAGTAGCCAGTCTTTTGTGGTGGGGACCTGGGATGATTTCCACAGTATTGGGATAAGAGATTTGGCCGCATTTAAAAGGTGTCTGGTGAGTGAATTTTTATATTTCCTAAACGAAAAGTTCGCAATGTGCAGTAGACAACAGGCCGCATCAAGTTTAAGCTTGGTCTCTGTAATTTTGTGCGTCAGCTCTATCACTCTATCCCAGAACGAGCTAATGCGATCACATTGCCACCAGATGTGAATTAAGGTTCCCTTTTCCCCACCATATCGCCAGCACGCCTCTGATGTCTGCGGGTACCATTTGTGCAGTTTTGCCGGTGTTGCGTACCAGTGCGTCAGGATTTTATATGCGGTTTCCTGCATTTTGGTGCTCAGAGAGCATTTATGGGCCAGGGCACAAGCTCGATTCCATTGAGCATCTGTGATTGTCACACCCAAATCATCCGACCACTTCTGCCTCAAACTGCCTGTGTCCGGGGCCTTCCTATTAGTCAACCATTTGTAGTCCACTGAGGTAGTCCGCGGACCTGTTCTCCTTTTAAACACAATGCCTCTACCTCTGTGAGTTCCCTGGAAAAGTTTCTGCTGTGGGTGCCCGTGGATACATAGTCCCTAACCTGGAAATAGGTCCACCAAGACAGGGATGGTAGTTTGCCCACCTCTCGTAAGTTGGTCAAGTCCCTGAGTTGTTGGTTATGGAAGCATTGACCCGCTAAGAGTGGCTGCCTTCCTTCCCTAGAGAATAGGGAATGATTCCCCACTCCTGGTAAGAAATCCGGATTGCCCCATAAAGGCGTTAAGGGGCTTAAAGGGGATGTAAGCATATTGGTCGTGTTCTGTTTCGTGATTTGATGCATTATTCCTAATGTGGTACCTACTGTCGGGTGATCCTTCGCTGCACGGGGTAGCCTAGCAAAGGGAATCCAGGGGGAGAATCGCAGGTGGGTCGGGCTAAGTTCTTGTTCGAGCATTATCCAGTCCTTAACCCCTGCATGACAGTGCCAATCGATCACTTGCGCAATGTGCGCAGCTTGGTAGTACCTACCGTAGTCTGGAATGCCCATCCCCCCCTCTAATTTGCCCCTCGTTAAGAGTGAGAACTTGATACGGGGAGGTTTGTGAGCCCAGATGAAGCGCATCTGGATAGTCTGAAGGGACCTAAAGAAGCTTTGTGGTATCTTTATGGGTAAAGTGCGTAGCAAATATAAGATTTTGGGCAGGACGGTCATTTTACAGATGGCCGCTCTGCCGAACCAGGAGAAAAATTTGGAATGCCAGCCATTGAGGTCTTTTTCGATCATTTTAAGAAGTGAGGGAAAGTTTTTGGCAAAGAGCGACGACAGCCTGGGTGTCAACATCACTCCCAAATACTTAATAGCATGGGCCTCCCACTTAAAGGGGCTGTTGGCTTGTGCGGACCGTAAAGTGTGCTCAGGGAGGGAGATGTTCATCGCTTCCGATTTGGTGTAATTAATTTTCATCTTTGACATGAACCCGTAGGTTTTAAATTCCTTCATGAGGGCAGGGATGGAGACGTGCGGCCTGGTCAAAAAAAACATAAGATCATTCGCGAACGCGGAAGCCTTGTACTCTCTTCCCCCCACTTGGTAGCCACCTATGTTCTCGTTTGCTGTCACGCAGTGGATAAAGGGCTCTGAAGTAAGGATAAACAATAAGGGTGAAAGGGGGCAGCCTTGCCTAGTGCCGTTGCGAATGTCTAATTTATTCGAGAGAGTGCCATTAATTTTTAGCTGTGCTGATGGGTTCTGGTAAAGGGACATTAACCAAGACATCATTTCGGGGCCTAATCCCACGTGTCTGCACGTCTCAAACATGTAATCCCATGCCACGCGATCAAAGGCCTTCTCCGCGTCCGTGGACAGGAGAAGGCCCTCGATCCCACGTTCTCCAGAAGCGTGGATTAAATTCAACACTTTAGTGACATTATCTCTCGCTTGCCTCCCCGGGCATGAAACCCGCCTGGTCCGGGCCTATCAAATCATGTAGTAGAGGTTTTAGCCTGTTGGAAATAATTTTAGCCAATAGTTTAGCATCAATGTTTAGGAGAGATATAGGCCTGTAATTGGCGCAGTGTAAGGGGTCCTTTCCTGGTTTGGGTAGTACAGTGATGTAGGCTGAGAGAAACTCAGAAGGGACTTGGCGCAGCTTCGAAAGAGAGTTCAAAGCCGCCCCAAGGTGCATCTCCAATTTATCAAGAAAAGTCTTATAGTATATGGCCGTAAGCCCGTCAGGGCCTGGTCTCTTGCCCGGCTTAAGATCCTTGACTGCAAGTTTAAGTTCTGATGGGGTGATAGGGTTGTTTAAGGAATCGCTAACTTCTGCTTGGAGCGATGGGATGCCAGAATGCTCAAGATAGTCCCTAATTGCCTGTAGTCTGTCTCCCTGCACTTCCTGAGGTCTATGTTGGGGTGGGAGATTGTAGAGGTTGGAGTAAAACTCCTGGAAATGACGGGCTATGTCTTCGCTGGACCTATCTATGTGGCCCCCAGCGTTGCGGATGTCCGATATGGTGGTACCCAGCCGTGGTCCTTTCAGAGCTCTAGCAAGGAAATGCCCCGTTTTGTCTCCCTGCTCGTATTACAATTTGTTTTTAAAATATAGAATGCGTCTAGTCTTGGAGTCCAGAATCAGTTTAAGAGCCTTTCTCGCATCAAGAAGGGCAGTCGCTGATTGTACAGACAATGTCTGTTTATGCAGGGTCTCTAGGCGTTTGATCGTCTGTGTCAATTTCAGTATGTCATTGTCCCGTTCCCTCTTCTTTCGGGCGCCCAGCCTGATGAACTCTCCCCTCATATAACACCTGTGGGTTTCCCAAATCGTCAAGGGGTCCATTCCCGGCGTCACATTATGACTGAAGAATTCAGTTAGCTTAGCATGAAGCTCAGGTAGTAACGCTGGGTCTGATATGAGGGAGGAGTTCAGTCGCCATGTGCCTTTGCCCTTATTCGCTTCTGTTCAGGCATGGTCCGAAATGGTCTAAATTCCTATACAGGCCTCCTTTACCAGGTGGAGGTCTCTCCGGAATACAAACAAATAGTCAATCCTGGAGTGTCGGATTGAGTAAAATGAATAATCCTTGTCATCCGGGTGCAAAAAGCGCCACGTGTCCACTAAGTCTAGGGAGTGCAGAAGTGTTTTAATTCTCTTGAGTATTCTAAAGGTTATATAGGTTTTCCCGGTGGAAGTATCGACTAGGGGATTTAGAGGGATGTTGAAATCGCCGCCAAGAACGAGGCGACCTACACTAAATCCCTCTAACTCCCTTACTACTCTTTGGCAAAAAGTCAAATGACCTGAATTGGGGAAGTAGACATTGGCCAGTGTGGTGGGCACTCCCATACATTCACTCTTAATAAAAATATATCTACCCCCGGGGTCTACCAGCTTGGCTGTGACTTCAAAAGAAGCCTCTCTGCTAAGTAGGATGGACACCCCCTTGGACTTGGAGATGTCGTTTGTGGCATGGCGGGCTTCTGTAAAAAAGGAGTCCGTCAGTCTGGGGACATGGTTAGTCTTAAAATGTGTTTCCTGTAAGAAAACAATTTTGGGCCTACCTTTCTTAAGTTCCCTCAGAAGGGCAGAACACTTCTCAGGAATATTCAGTCCCTTGACATTATGTGACACCACCGTGGGGGACCTTCCAAGTTCAGAGTAGGCCATTGTTTGAACCTAGGAGGGCACTTGGGGGTGACAATCACCGGAGCTGTTGGGAGGAAGAGACAATTTAGATATAGAAAGGATCTTCAGATGGCCATCCCACCTGAGACGTCCACGAGGGAGGGAAAGTGGAAGAGGAAGGAGAGGGGGGAGATAGAGGGAGGAAGGGGGGAGGGGATGAAGGGATAGGGTTCAGAAAAGGTGTGAGAAGAGAAGCAGATAAATAGAACAGATAAAGCAGGAGTGTGTAATCTCACTTATCCGGGCAATCCATGTCCGGACAAAGCTAAGTAGTGTACCAACGCTGGTTAAAGCGTCTAGCCCACTTCAGGGGGAACGTGGGAGGTTTGCGGGCAGAGATAGGGTCTGCAGCCCAGTTCTCTTCAGGCAGGAGGATAGAGGCAGACAATTATGTAATAATTGAAAAAATAGAAAAAAGAAATATCCGAGAGATGGGTCTGCCTCGACCCTGCCTGTCTGGACAGCAAATGAGACCTGATTGTGAAACATACATTGACTAAATCTGTGGCAAAAGCCGTCTAAGCTAGATGAACAAGCAGTATCCCTAACCAAAAATTTCTCGCCATCAACATTTAACAGTTAACAGAAAACAGCCAGTGGGGGCGGTCACGCCAGGGGCACGAAACATCCCCCTGACTCGAGCGCCCCCCGAACCGCCTCTACACATCCGCATGGATATAAACAATGTTCCCGAGCAGCTCGCCCGCCTGTGCCCATGGCCCGTCGCTCCCCACCCCCCTCCCCTCCTGAATAAAGTCTCCATAGAAAGAATAATAAAAAACATCTATTAGTGGAAAAGAAAAAACAAATCCCAATTTTCTTCCCTCAGGCTGAGAGATGGTGAACCTGACACAGGTGGAAGTGTAGGCCATCACAGGAGACTACAACGCTCGAGGTTCCAGAAAGCATCTGAACACATGTCGCTGGGGAGGCCGCTGGTCATATAAGTAGCGTGGTCAAAAAGTAGCAGGTTCAACCTATTGGTGGGTGGAAAGGTCGGAATTACTTAGGAGTTGGGTTGTAGGGCTGTAGTACGCATCATTCAATCCGGAGGGTCTCGGGGGGGGGGGGGGGCTATGGGGTAAGGGTGGGAAAGGGAAGAAAGAAAAAATCCCCCAAAAAACTAAATCATGGAGGGGGGTAAGGCACGGCCAGCGTCTCCGGGGGGGATCGGTAGAGTTCAGCCAAAGGCCCTGCAGGCCAACAGAACATAAGGCAGAGCTAGAAGTGAAGTGTGTAGAGTGCAGCACATCCCATCCAATAAGGCGTCAAGGGGTTAGTTCTCCTGTAGATTTCGGGACGCGTGAGCTCTGCTACGTGGCGTTTCAAGTCCCGAGCCGTCCCTCCATCCCTGTTTCTGCCGTTTAGATGAGTGTTTATCCGGTGTGATCGGGGGAGAGTGCGGTGTGCTCCTGTCACCCCGTGTGGGAATAAACTCCTGATACCACTTGGGGAGAACAATGCGATCAAGCTGCAATGAGTCGCCGAAATCTGGGAGATCCTCGGGGGTGCGGAGCACATGTTGTTTGCCATTGTGAGTGAATAGGAGTGCAAAGGGGAAGCGCCAGGTGTATCTGATGTCCTTAGCCCTCAATGCCTCTAGGAGAGGTCGCAGAGCCCTGCGATTTCTCAGTGTAATTTGAGACAAGTCCTGAAACAATTTAATGTGCTCCCCGTTGAAGACTATTTGGTCGTTTCTGCGTGCTTTGAGCATGATCTCTTCTTTAAGGGCAAAGCTATGCAAACAGCAGATAATGTCCCGTGGGGGGAGGGTGTCTGGGCCTCTGGCTCTCAGGGCCCTGTGCGCCCTGACAAATTCTATGGCCGAGTCTTCTGGCCTCTCCAGGAGGCTGTTAAAGACCCTCTGGAGGGCCGGAACTATTTGGTCCGCACCCACAGATTCGGGGACCCCCCCGAACCCTGATATTATTCCTCCTTCCCTATTATCGAGATCTTCCAAATGCCTGTTTATCTCAATAAAGTGCATGGCGTGTGTTGAGGCCACGCCATCTAGTCTTTGAATATCATGGTCTCTGCGTCTGCCTGCTGTCTCTGGTGTGGCCATTTTTTCTGCAAGAACTATCAAGTTCATTTTTAAGTCAGTAATGGCAGCTGAGAAGGACACCTTAATGTCAGCGGCGAAGCCGGACATATCCGCATAGGTGAGGGGATGGTCGGGTCCGGTATGTCTCCTACCTCCTTCCTCTGATGCAGACTGTGAGTCCTCACTGAACTCCTCCTCCTGCTGGGTCGGCGCCATCTTGGCCCCCGCCTGGCTCTTAAAGATTTCGGAGATATTTCTCCCTTTGGAGTTGGCTGTGTGTCGGCGGGGTCTGCTGTGTTGTGCTGAGCGGTTCTGCCTGTTCATCGTCGGGCGTTGGACGGCAATGCAGCTCGCTGAGGCAGGGTGTCTAGCGGAGCTCCTTCACTATGCTGCCATCTCTCCCGTGCGCCAGGCCACGCCCCCCGAATTATTTATTTCAGCTACATTTATCATTTTTAAAAGAGCTACAATTTGCGCATTCATATTTTCTATAGTTCCGATTATTGATCAATTGATATACTTTCCAATTATGATTCTTCTGGGCCCCATTGACTTTGGTTCCTATTGTTACATTCTTTAAGTGTACACAGCAACAATATGCTTTGCATAATTAATTGATTAATTGTGCGCTAGATCCTATAAAACCATTCAACAGTGATAAACAAATTCTGCATCTAGATAATTGTCTGTAATGTCTAATAACCACAGAATACTGTAATAAAAAACTGTAGTAAAAAGTTCTTAGAACGTGATCATAAAAAAACAAAAATGGAAAAATGAAATTATGAAAAAAGTGCCACTACCATCTCAGTGTGAATTGCCTGTTCATCTTCCAGAAGTTTTCTGACACAAAAGATCCTTATGATAATAAGCCTGTGTGTGTTCCTATCCTGGGACACAGTGCAAGCAGTTTTCATTAATGTCTCCAAAAGAAATCTAGCCTCTACAGGTTGAGCTGAATTCTAAAAACAATTTAATATATCATCATTGCGCAAGATTGCTAATACATTTGCCTCAATGTATACCGCATATTGAATGATCAGTGTAAAGAACGCAGCTTTCCTCCTCACTGCACATCTGGCATGTTCAGAAAAAATAAACACCCAGATGTGACGTCACCGGCTCCTCCCGACGTGTTGCGTCACAGGTCACATGACTTTCTCAAGGGAAATGAAGCCATGTGATGAACGTAGTGGGTTATAAGCCACAACTTGTGTACGGGTTGCCATAGTGACATGGGAATCATTAGCTCATCATGCTGCCAATTGCGTATATAGCTAAACTATATTGATTAACAAGTACATTTATACAATAATATAATACAAATGTTATAATCATTTAAAACAATTTAAAACTTGCTGCAAGGGTCAAATGTGAGCCCAATAATAAATGCTTAAAAATGCAAAAAAAAAAATTGAGATATATATATATAGTGTGCAAAAAAGCAGACTCCATCTAGTGGTCAATATTGGAACTAAGAATAAAAATAAATGCAAAAATAGAACATAGAAATAAAAAAATATATAAAAAAATTAAGAAGCTGAGGGAATTACTGATGATAAACAACCATTAAAAATTGTAGAGAAAACAGTTTAAATCAAAATTAATGTTTAATCCAGATGGCGGGAAAGTATCTAGCTCAAAAATCCATCTGGATTCACATTTACTTAATTTTACTGAGGTGGTGGTGACTTTCTGTCTGCACTTTTTTCATAATTAAATTTTCCATTTTTTTTTAATGATCACAGTCTAAGGACTTTTTACTACAGTTATTTATTACAGTATTCTGTGATTATTAGACATTATGGACAATTAACTAGATGCGGATATTTTTTATCACTGTGGAATGGTTTTATAGGTTCTAGCGCACTATCAATAAATTAATTTGTCTTAGTATTTGTGATTTAAGCGCACATTAGAATAGTTGCAGCTGAATTTTTTTTTTTTTTGTCAATATTCATATTAGCGCTTACGTTTCTTATTTACATGCTTTGCATAAAAAATGTTATATAATTGAAATTTACGTGTATTTATTATATACTTGTATGCTTTTATGAAGATGTCTAACAAAGTCTATGTTACTTTCCCTTAGATTCATTGTAACCGGAGTGTAACCTTGTATAGGCAGGTTACATGTCGTCTTTATTACCTTTTTACCTCTTTCATTTCATATCTCAAGCAGATTATTTCAAATCGTTATATAGCCTAAATTATAGAATCAAAACCATTTATCAGTGCATTATTTGTTTTCATACATGCCAAGGAGACAATAACTGAAGCATACTGCATTTGATTTTCCTTGTTTAACTTCTGGAGGATAAACCTTATAATCAAAGTCCATAGCACATAGCTCAAGGCTTCCTCCTGTGATAACTAGTTGCATAACCACTTAAAAATTCAAAGATAATAAAGTTAAGATAATCTATGTGATAGTAAATGCTGTTGTAGTTGTACATTTACAAAGATCTAGTGAGCTGTCCAAAATGTACACAATAACAGTTACTGTATAAAGCATAACGATTTGCAGAAATTGCATGTAAAACTACCACTAAATTCACAGTATTTAATGAGTCAGTGAGTTTGTTCAATAGAGGATTTTAAGCTTTTCTATTTGGACCTTATATGGAAAGCATTGATTAGCCGTGAGCCTCACCTCTTGCAACTGCCTATCCTGTAACTAAAAATATTGCTAAATGACTGTAAATTGAGCATTTATAGACAATACATTTTAAGTTAAATTCAACCCCTTGCAGACCGCCCACCTTGTACGTGATCTGACACTTCCGGGTCTGGGGCTGACAGGTGCACACAGCGGGAGCCCAGCGGCAGGTACCGTGGACTCAATGTCCACTGGCACCCGCCGATTACACAGGACACAGGCAGAACGACAATTTACCTATGTAAACAAGGCAGACTGTCGTTCTGTCAGAAGGCAAGGCACTGATCCTGTGTTTCTGCAAAGCAGGAACACGGATCTTTCCCTTCCCCTAGTCAAATCACCCTCCCTCCCCCCCACCACAGTGAGTAAGCACAACCTAGGCACACAGTTAATCTTTTGATCGCCCCTGATGTTAATCCCTTCCCTGCTAGTGTCATTAGTACAGTGACAGTGCATATTTTTAGCACTGATCACTATATTAATATCATTAGTCCCCAAAAAGTGTCAAAGGTGTCAGTTAAGTGTCCGATTTGTCTGCCACAATATTGCAATCCCGCTATAAGTTTGCTAATCGCTAGCCATTACTAGTAAAAAAAAATAAAGAAGAAAAAATATATCCCATAGTTTGTAGACACTATAACTTTTGAGCAAACCAATTAAGATACACTTATTGGGATTTTTTTTTTTACCAAAAATATGTATCAAAATATATATTGGCCTAAAAGAAATTGTCAGACTATTTTGTTTATAGTGCAAACAAATAAAAACCACAGAGGTGATAAAATACCACCAAAAGAAAGCTCTATTTGTGGGGAAAAAAGAATAAAAAATGTATTTGGGTACAGGGTCACACAACTGCGCAATTGTCAGTTAAAGTAATGTAGTGCTGTATTGCAAAAAATGTCCTGGTTGTGAAGGGGGTAAAACCTTCCGAAGCTCAAGTGGTTAAAGCGGAGTTCCACCCAAAAGTGGAATGTTTGCTTATCTGCTCCCCCCCCCCTCCGGGGCCATATTTGGAACTTTTCAGAGGGTAGGGGGGAGGGGGTACCAGTTTTTGACAGGTACCCATCTCCACTTACGAGAGATCTTGCCATGGCGAGATCACTCGGAAGTTTGAGCCCCCTCCTCCTTCCCTCACCGCCAGGCCATTCAGGAAGCACAGCGTGCTTCGTGCATGAGCAGTAGGGAACCAACTATGAAGCCGCAATGGCTGCGGCAGCACCTGAGAGCAACATTGGCTGCGGTGCTGACATCACTGGAGTCCAGAACAGGTAAGTGTCCTTATATTAAAAGTCAGAAACTACTAGTATGTGTAGCTGCTGACTTTTATTTTTCTTGCTGGGGGGAGGGCAGAACTCAGCTTTAAGCAAATCATTTTAAAGACTTTTGATTAAAAGCCTAGAATATTGAATGTGTGTGAAATTAAAATACTACACTGAATGGCACATAAGCATGATATGAACAACAGTGTAAAATGCATAATACATTTTGACATCATAAATTGCACATGTATAAAGAAAGAACAGGAAAAGCAGCATGTTGGTAGAAATTGTCATATATAGTAGATTTGAAAAGCACATCAAGTAAGGCTCAAGGCAGTTCTTATCTTCTTTTTTCCATCCTCAGTCCCACCAATATTAGCTGCAGGGACATATTGGCTTGGCCTCTACTCCTCTTTGCATCACTTCACATCACGGTCCACCACTTGACTCTTACAGTATGTCTGCTGCATGCAACTCTCTTCACAAATTATGCCCTGCTGTGTACTCAGTATCAGAATCAGTACCAGTACCATACTTCTCTGTCCATTCTATCAACTTTTTCTTATATCCAGTCTCCTTTATCTTTGCCTACTCCATCTTCGCTATGTTTCAGTCACTCTGCCCAGGGCTGTCTTTTATATTGATTGTACCCTGGGCAAACATTTTCTTAGGCCCTCAAAGTCCACTTATCAACTATTTGTAGACACTGCAGGCTTAAGGGGCAGCTGCTTTGGGCCCCACAACAATGACTGGGCCTAGAGCAGCTGCCCCTTTTGCCCTGTGTTAAAGACGGCCCTGACTCTGCCTATACTATTGTCCATCCTCTGCCCACACTATCTGTCCCATACTCTGCCCTTTCTGTCCACACCATTTCTGTCTACTTTGTTCAATTTATCTTCCACTCCTTCTGTCCACACCATGTTCTGCTAACACCGTTCTCCCCATTTTTATCTTCTGCTTACTCCATCCTAACCACCTTGTGCCCCACACTGTCCACCTGTTCCATTAATCTGTCCACATTATAATGATACCCCACACTGTTCAGCTCACTATTAGTTTTCTTTTGTCCAGCAATCCCATACAGTGTACAAACCAGGACCAATATTGCAGGCATTGCCACTCCATAACTACCACTCATTTAGAAAATAGATATTTATAGGTTGACACTTCTGTTTGGAATATACTGAGGCTTTGGTAATCTGTCAGGTTGAAAGAAGAAAATGTTTGGCAGGTAGGTGTATAAGGAAATGAGGCACATTCACAATTTGAGAACAATTGTTTATCTGATAATTCTAACCAAGAAATGACCAGGGCTCTCACCACAACAGCAAACCATAACATCACCTATAACAACATAAAAGTAAAGTGGCGTTTTTTTCTGGTAGTAGCAAAACTGACTTCAGCTGTTATTTTTCTAGTGCATGGAAAAAATGAATAAAGCAGCTCATTACATATTCTCTAGTCCTAACCATCTTGTGAGCTCAAAGAGCAAACACTATTCACAGCAGTCCGAAATCCTTGAGTGCCCCATCTGTGAATTCCATAAAATGGTCATCAGAAGCTGGTATTTACAGGATGAACAGAAGCAAGGAATCCAATGGATCATGTAATCTTGCATCAGTTGCCAACTGGTAGTAGTAATAAAAATAGATTTTGCATCAACTATAACAATAGGGCTGATTTATAAGAACTAAAGAACGAGAGATAGAGTAAAAGTGTAGCAATCGCTGATAAACCAGTTTCCATCTTTATGAGCTTCACAAACCTAGTATTGGAAGTATCACTTACACAAAAGCACCTCCATCTCTACCATAATATTCATATGAATATGTATCTATTATATACTGTATTATAATGTATTCATCTATATTCATTTCATAGATAAATCTGAAAAAAGAAAAAAATTGATGTGAATAATCAATGTATAGTAAAGTTTCAAAAATATTGTTTCATATATTCACATGGGGGAACCATATTTATTTGTGAATTGCATATGCAGGCGCTGATTCTTTTTCTTTTTAAGCCCGTGGCACGTGAAACTCGGTGGCAAAAAAAGTGCACACACATAAAGAGTGAACACAAAAATGTGCAATGGGTGCTACACGGTCCTCCCTAGGAAGGACCTTACCCTGATCTCCCAGGGCGTTAGGCTCCAGACGGGGACGGAGGTACTTCACTTGAGACCATCTGGCCGTAACAAGATGGACCCCCTTTCTCTGGAAGGTCTGCCGAAACAGACCCGCCTAAGTACTCGGCAGGACTCCCCATGAGAGAGGGCAAACCAAACCAAAAGGCCTATGTCCACCCCCTCCCAAGACTTTCAGGACAGGCCTGAGGACCCACACCCTACTCATCACACAGTACCAAAATGTGTATACACCAAACAAGAAGATACAAAAAAGTGACAAACACGGGGTTAAAATAAATAGGAAAGTGGGTTGAAGGATGTGGGAGAAGTGAAAGAGTGACCATTGTGCAATATAATGGCCAGGCCCTTCAGCCAGGAATAAAAATGTCCCCTGGTCCTAGCCAAAAGGCTCAGCCCTAGAGGCAGGTGTGAAAAAAGTGTGTTAGTGAAGTGACCATGGTGTCATAAATCAAAGTGACCCTCACTCACAGTGATTATACGGCACCCCTGAACTGCCATTTCAGGGGCACATTCACCACAAGATTTTCATTACAACCCTGACCAAAATTCCAGTCAGCGCAGCTCCCACCCCAACCAGGAAGGCCTGAAGTTCTGGAAGCTTGGGGAGAGCCTTTACCCCCAAAGGCTCAACCTTCGCTCCCATCACTCCTACCTAATCACATTCAGGAGATACTAATCACTCCCCCCCTACAAAGAGGAGCCAGTGTTCTCTCCCGAATAACTGACCAGAGCTAGGACTACACCAATCTAGACTAGAAAGCTAGGGACCCGACCCTCTGGCCAAACTCAATGCAGCACCCATCCTCACCAGAAGCACCCTTCCAGACGGCAACCATCGATCGCCCCCCCCAGTATCTTCATATCGTCCCTGCTTAAACTACCCTTCCAGACACAATTAAGCCATTTAATTTGTATAGCCCCCCTCCCATAGGAGTAGCACAGTGCCATCTCTGGCAACTGATAAGAACAGATACTACACTTGATCTTAGTCAGTGAGTATGAGCTGTTTTTACAGCTTTTTACTCACTGATCACTAGTCTAGTGTAATATACACATGTCCCCACACATGTCCCCAAAACACATGTCCCCACACATGTCCCCAAAACACACATGTCCCCTAATAATAAAAAGACATGTCCCCAAATTAAAAAAACACATGTCCCCCACATATGTCCCACTAAAACCACATGTCCCAATGATTATCTGCACACATACGGTATGTTAGTGATCACCTGCACACATATGTACATGATCATTTGCGTACATATGTCCGTGATCACACAAACCAATTATTATACACTCAACTGAATTTTTTTTTTACAAAAACATGTAGCAGAATAGATTTTGGCTTAAATTTACAACAAAATTTGATTTCATTGGATTTCTTTTAAAATAGAAAGAAGAAAATATTGTTTTTTTTCAAATTTCCGCTTTTTTTGCGCTTATATTGCAAAAAATAAAAAAACGGAGTTGTGAATAAATACCACCAAAATAAAGCTGTGAACAAAATGATAAAAATTTCATTTGGGTACAGTTTAGCATGACCGCACAATTGTCATTGAAAGTGTGAGAGTACTGAAAGCTGAAAATTGGGCTGGGAAGGAAGGGGGTGAAAGTGCCCTGTATTGTAGTGGTTAAACATATACAGTAATGGGGTTTTCAAGTTTAACTGCAAAAATAGAACTACACTATAAAGTGATTGTAAAGTCAATTTTTTTCAATAAAAATAACAAACGTGTTATACTTACCTGCTCTGTTGCAGTGGATTTGCACAGAGCAGCCCAGATCCTCCTCTTCCAGGGTCCCTCTTTGGCTCTCCTGGCCTCTCCCTTCTGTTTCGTGCCCACACAGCAAGCAGCTTGCTATGGGCACACCTGAGCTGAGTCACAGCTTCCTGTGTCCATTCAGACACAGAGCTGTGGCCAAGCCCCACCCCTTCTCTCTCCTGATTGGCAGACTCCCTTTCATTGACAGCAGTGGGAGCCAATGACGCCACTGTGGTGTCTCAGCCAATCAGGAGGGCGGCCAAGACACTCGTGGCCATCGCTGGAGATAAATGGGGCTCAGATAAGCATTAGGGGTTGCTGGGGCGGCTGCTACATACAGAAAGCTTTTTATCTTAATGCATAGTATGCATTAAGATAAAAAACCTTCTGCCTTTACAACCCCTTTAATCCCCTGGTTCCCAACATGTGGCCTGCAGGCAGCATGTGGCCCGCCAGACCTCTACGTATGGACTAGGAGTTATTGAGCACCAGTAAAAAGCAGAGCGGTAGCAGGGTACAGGACACTGGAACTCTCTCTGCACCACCTGCAAGAGAGACACTGTACTCTGGGCAGAAAAATTCCCAGCCTGTGGAGAGAGAGAGAGAGAGAGAGTGGCAATGGAGTGTTTGATGGGTAAGTGATGTACAATAGAGTGGAGGTTAACATTTTCACTGCCACAACCACAAATACAGGGAGGGGGGTTAGAACTTTCACTGCCATGACCTTGAATGTAGGCAGGGGGTTAACACATTCACTGCCAAGACCACCAACATGCGGTGGGGTTAACTTTCACAGTGATGATCACTACTGCAGAGGGGGTTAACTATAATTGTCATGACCACAAATATTGGGGGGGGGGATTAACAGTTTCACTGCCATGACCACTAATATAGGGGGGTTAACTTTTACTGCATGACCACCAATGCAGAGGGAGAGGGTAATAACTTTTACTGCAATGACGACCAATACAGAGAGGGAGAGGAATAACCTTTACAGTAATGACCATCAATGTGTGTGTGTGGGGGGGGGGGGGGTATGGGCGGTTAACTTTCACTTCCACAACCACTGATGTGGGGGAAAAGGGGGAATAGGTGACTTACTTTCACTGCCACTGACCATAAATGCGGGGTGGAAGTATTGAGGTTGTACTTGAGGTTGTCCAGTTGACCACCACTGCTTTGAGCAGTTAAGGTAGATCTAAGTCTGAAAATTATATTTAGCACTACCCCCATAGGAGTTGCAGATATTTTCACAAGTATCCAGATTTAGAAAACAGTCCGTGGCTTTGTTTTTGTTATTTATTAGAGGGTTAATAACTTGGCTGGGATGGGAGGTTATGGGATGCCCACTTGACTCCAACAACTTCAGAGACAACTTCCTATATACATCTATTTACAGTGTCTTCTCCTCTTTCCTCCTACACAAACGCTTGATGGCTCCAGCTGAATCACACTTGAGATGACCTGACAGGCTCCCAGTCAAATTAAGCATCAGCCCATTACAGGCAGGAACCTTTATGCCGCGTACACATGACTGGGTTTCCCTGGAGTTCCGCTGAAACTGTCGTGCGTACACATGATCACACCAAAGTCCAATCAGTAAGAACGCGGTGACGTACAGCACATACGACAAAACTAGAAAAAAGAAGTTCAAGACCCATTGTGCCACCCTTTGGGCTCCTTCTGCTGATCTCGTGTTAGTAGAAGTTTGGTTAGAGACAATTTGCTCTTTTTTCAGACTCGTGCTTATTCCGATCGTTTTATTGCTGTTCAGTTTGTGCTTGTGGGTTTGTATCTGGTTTTCAGTGTGTGTAGTCAGTTCGTGTCGGTTTTTCAGTGTGTTCTAGTCCACTTGTTACTGATTTTCAGCTCGCTCTTCCCAGGCCTTGCTGTTCTTCAGGGCGTTCTGTTAAGCTCTTTCTGACCAGCTGACCGTTTTGAAACCATGGTGCGCGTACGTACTCGTTGTGGAGTTCGTGCTGTATGGGGGCTTGGTGTTGGGGTTCATACTTTGAGCCAAGCCCAGTACATGAACAGGACAAGGAGGAGTTCATGGACCAAGAATTGGCTAATCCAGCGTGACCAATTCTCGCACATGCCTTTGCTTCATGAGATCCAGGAGAATAATCCTGATGATTTCAGGAATTATCAAACAATGACCTACCAAGTGTTTCACCATCTGTTGGCTTTCCTCACCCCTTATATCAGCAGGCAGGATACCTGCATGTGGCAAGCCATCACTCCGGATCAGAGGCTAGTCACCACCTTGTGGTACCTGGCGACTAGGAAAAGTCTACAGGACCTCAAGTTCTCTACAGGCATCTCCCCCAGGCTCTGGGGATCATTATTTCAGAGACCTGTCCTGCCATCATTCAGGTCCTGCAGAAGGACTATATTAAGGTAAGTTTTCTCCTTTAACATCACATTATATGTATTTAATGTTTGCTAATGTATTGTATTTATTTAATCATTCCCTAATTACTATGATTGTAATATCCTATGAATGTCCCCTTTATCCTCATGCATGCTAGAAGCTTTTAATGTTCCTTTTTGGCCTACATGCATATTTGCCTTCACTAACCTCCCCAGCATGCTATCCTGGGCCCATATACACCTATAGCCTAGTCCCTTAACAATGTATATTGTCAGCTACATTGTACTGCTGTCCCCGAAACACCCCCTAAAATGTGTCCAAATGTAATGTGTGTCCTTAAATTCAGGCAGAGGGCTTTTTTTGGCTCACAAAGTCGCCTCAACCCCCCCATACAATTTTATCAATGGGCCATCAGAGGGGGTGAGGAATCTGATAAGTGGGCCTTATATTTTTGTCTTTTTAAATACTCCTTAAAATAAATGTTATACTGATGTTGTGCAAGAACGTTTTTGTGTAATCTGCTTGCAATGTTATGTGCGAAAGTACTTATATTTTTTTTCTTGTTTGACTCCACAGTTTCCTTCAACGCCACAGGAATGGCAGATTGTAGCCTCCCATTTTGCTGACCGTTGGGACTTTCCCAACTGTGGATGGGCTATAGATGGGAAGCATGTCCACATTGTGCCACCACCCCATTCGGGGGTCTTACTATTATAACTATAAGGGGTTTAATAGTGTAGTGTTAATGGCAGTGGTGTCGGCACACTATGAGTTCCTCTATGTGGACATGTGGAAGACTGGCCGGATGTCAGATGGAGGAATCTTTGGCCAGACGGAGTTTTGCCAGTGTCTTCAGACTGGTGGCCTGGCAATGCAACCTGATGTGGATAACGTGTCTTTACTGCAGATGAAGCCTTCAGTCTGGGCAAGCACCTGATGAAGCCATTCCCCCAAAGGACCCTCAACCCGGAGAGGAGTGTTTTTAACTACCGGCTGGCAAGAGTGAGAAGAGCCGTTGAGAATACCTTTGGGATAATGGACAGCAATCCATATGGTGGACTACAAAATCAACCATATCATCCTATGCTGCTGCATACTGCACAATTATTTAAGAAAAAATTCCCTGAATTATCTAGCCTCAGTTAGGCCTGAGGCCGTACTTATTACAGACAATTCCCTGATGGACCTGGATACTGGCCGTACTGGCTTGGCATCCCAAAGCGCCCGTGAAGTTCGAGAGAAATATGTTAATTATTTTATGGGTGGGGGGCCATTGCAATGTCAGACAATGTGTAAAATTTTTAGTAATAAACTAAATTTTCAGATAAAATCTAGAATTTATATATTGCTTGCTTTTCTTTTTGGCTGCCTATGTTCTCTTATGCCACGTACACACGATCAAACAATCGGGTGGAAAAGTCCGGCAAACTCAAGTCCGCCGGACAATCCCCCGGTGTGGCCTCCGGCAGACTTTTTTGACCCGAAAGTACGGCGGACTTAGAAAGTAGTTTTGAACTCCAATATTCCTGCCGGACTTGCATTTCCGCGGACAATACGGCCGTGCGCATGCCAGTCCGCCGTACTTTTGAAATGAACTGACTTTTCCCACCCGGAGAAAAGTCAGCTCATTTCGAGCGGGTCTCCAGGTAGGCGGGGCCCGCGAAGGAGATGTTGCTGGCCCCGCCCCCTGGTATGGACTTAAAGGGGAACCCCAACGCTGAAAAAAATCGGCGTGGGGGTCCCCCCAGGTCCACATCAGACCCTTGTCCGAGCACGCTACCCGGCCGGCCAGGAAAGGGGGGGATGAGCGAGCGGCCCCCCTCCTCAGCGTACCAGGCCGCGTGCCCTCAACATGGGGGGCGCCTTGGGGAAGGGGGGGCCGTGTGCCCCCCCCCACCCCAAAGCACCTTGTCCCCATGTTGATGAGGACAAGGGCCTCTTCCCGACAACCCTGGCCGTTGGTTGACGGGGTCTGCGGGCAGGGGGCTTATCGAATCCGGGAGCCCCTTTTAATAAGGGGGCCCCCGGATACCGGCCCCCCACCCTATGTGAATGAGTATGGGGTACAATGTACCCCTACCCATTCACCTGTGAAAAAAAGTACAAAAAAAACACAACACAGGGTTAAAATAGTTTATTGCACAGCTCCGGGGGTCTTCCGTCTTCGGGGGTCTTCTCGCCGGACTCCTCCACTATTCTTCCTCGCCGCCGGCCTCTTCTTCCGACTTCGGGGGTCTTGTCCCCCTCTTCGGTTCTTCTGCCAGGCCACCGCGCCTTCTTATAGCTCATTTACAGGCGGTGGCCCGGTCTTCTGTCGCCGCTGTCGTCGCCGCCTTCTGCTCTTCTCTTCTTCTCTTCAGATGTTGACTCGTTGCTCCCTCCGCTCACAATGACGGGGACCGGGCGCGCGGTGACTTATATAGGGACATCGCCGGATGATGTCCCTGCCTATTATGATGTCACAGTCCCAGCATCCTCTGGGACTGTGAAACCATAATGGGGGGGGACATCATCCGGTGATGTCCCTATATAAGTCGCCGCGCATCGCGTCGGAGCCATTGTGAGTGGAGGGAGCGACGAGTCAACATCTGAAGAGAAAAACAGAAGAACAGAAGGCGGCGACGACAGTGGCGACAGAAGACTGGGCCACCGCCTGTAAAAGAACTATAAGAAGTCGGAAGAAGAGACCGGCGGCGAGGAAGAAAGCCGGGCTCATCCGCTAGTAAAAGAGCTAGAAGAAGATAGCGGAGGAGTCCGGCGAGAAGACCCCCAAAGACGGAAGACCCCCGGAGCTGTGCAATAAACTATTTTAACCCTGTGTTGTGTTTTTTTTTGTACTTTTTTTCACAGGTGAATAGTTAGGGGTACATTGTACCCCATACTCATTCACATAGGGTGGGGGGCCGGTATCCGAGGGCCCCCTTATTAAAGGGGGCTCCCGGATTCCGATAAGCACCCCCGCCCGCAGACCCCGACAACCAACGGCCAGGGTTGTCGGGAAGAGGCCCTTGTCCTCATCAACATGGGGACAAGGTGCTTTGGGGTGGGGGGGCCGCGCGGCCCCCCTTCCCCGAGGCGCCCCCCATGTTGAGGACACGCAGCCTGGTACGGCTCAGGAGGAGGGGGCGCTCGCTCGTCCCCCCTTTCCTGGCCGGCCGGGTAGCGTGCTCGGACAAGGGTCTGATGTGGACCTGGGGGGGAACCCCACGCTGATTTTTTTCGGCGTTGGGGTTCCCCTTTAAGTCCATACCAGATGGCGGGGCCAGCGACGTCTCCTTTGCGGGCCCCGCCTACCTGGAGACGCGTTCGAAATGAGCGGACTTTCCTCCGCGTGTGTGGGCGAGTCCGTTCATTTCAAAAGTACGGTGGATAGTACGGCAGACTTAGTACGCCGTATTAGTCTGCTGAAAAAGTGCCGTGTGTGGGCAAGTAGCCCCTCGGAAAGTCGGACGGACAGTCCGACGGGAAGTCCGCCAGACTAAGTCCCCCGGATAGTCGGCTACATGTGTACGCGGCATAAGGGCACTTGTAGTGCCAAGTGGATTTTCCTTTAGTAAATAAGCCCCATTATCACTGTAAACACAAAATTACTTACAAAACTGGTATTGAGCATTGAAAGAAGAAGCCACACATTGTTGTATTTTTCAAAATGTTTACTCTGTGCACATTCACACATGTGCGTTTAGAAAATTTGTTACAATTTTTATTTATTTTATTCTCAATATTTTTTTTTTTTTTTTTACAAACACGCACAATTTAAAACATAACATACACAACTCTGGAACTTACAAAGTTCAACGTATAAAAACTGAAGGCAATATCAGACATTATAGTGTCAAAAATGTCTTGATATTGCCATACATCTGATGGGGTGATGTCACCCCTGTAAAAGCCAAAGCCAAAAGCCAAAAAAGATGCACACAAATTGGGAGTTCAAATGTCAACATGTGCTATCTCCCATCATGGGGGATCAATGGATGTGTTTTGTGGGTGCAACCCCTTCCTTTCAATTATTAGAATTATGAGGAAGGGGTTGCACCCACAAAACGCATACATTGAGATCCCCTGATGGCAGATAGCACATGTTGACACACCATGTGCATTTCAAAATTTGGCTTTTAAAATGTACAATAAAAAACTTTTTTGGGGAATATAAAAAAACAAAAAAAAGGATGTGATTAGGCAAAAAGTTATTAGATTCTCCCCAACACATCTATCATGTTCTTCATTTGCTGTTCCATAATGTTGAATCTATTTCTCATAGCGTCGATTTCCCCATTCCAGGTCATTATTTGCTGGATGAGGCTTTGAGCGCTGGCCCTAGTGAGAGGTTACGCAGCTTCCTCTTCCACAACCAGCACATCACCTAAAATTTGTTTAAAAAACATGTATTTAGAAATATGCAGGCATAGATAGATTACCTGAAGCTGGGGTGTCAGACACTCAACTGTTGGGGTGCCCACGTCGCCCACCCCAGACACCCCAAGTATCCACTGGAGCACCTGAGTGGGTTACCCTAAAAAATGTGCTCTCGTGTCCCACACTAGTGCTCCTGAGTCCAGATGTGTAAACAGCTGTTAAGTGTCCTCTCCTTACATTCCACTGAATCAAGTTTGGAATTCATTCAAATTTCAAAGACATCTAGACAACAATGTCCTAAACTTCTTTTAATAAGACAAATTAGCATGGCCAAAATGAATCAGTTTAAGGACCCAGAATTCATGGGCAGTTTCACAGACAAATACAGGGAGATGAGGAATTTGTGGGAGGTGAAACACAGCTTATATTATAATAAACAAGAATTTGTGAAGACTCGGATCCCCGAAGCAAACATAAAGTTTTTGGAAAATAAAATCACTATACAATAGTGGCCAAACATGTTTGGGACCAGCTTGAAAAATGCTGGGGTCAGAATGATAGTCTTTTTCTATTTCTTAACATTCAATTTGCAAGTCATAAGCTGAAAATTGTGTGTGATTGATGAAGAAAAAACTGCAACTATGTCCCTTTATTATACACAGGATGAGCTCAGCCAGGAGGAGGGTCTGGAAAGCGTCGGCCAGGAGGAGGCTGTGCCCAGTGTCAGCCAGGAGGAGGCCATGCCCAGTGTCAGCCAGGAAGAGGCCATGCCCAGTGTCAGCCAGGAGGTGGCTGGGCCCAGTAGGAGCCTCACCCAATCCCAGGGGCCTCCCCTCTGCCTTACCACCAAAAGGTCCAGGAAGGGGACAATGACGGAGGAGGCAGAATTGGTCCTCATTAGGCAAGCCAGCCATTTCCTCAGGAGCCCCCCCAATGCTGAAGAGGCCTATGGCTGCTATCTAGCCACCAGGTTGCTGGAGTTGGAGAAGGGCCAATGCCTCCTTTGTGAGGGATCTTTTTCTGATGCCCTTCAGATGGGGTTGAGGGGCCAGCTGACTGAGAGCAGCCACATATGTGAGCTCGCCTATCCTCCTACTCCTCCTCCTGCCACAAGTCCACCACAAGAGCCACCGCCTCAAAGGAAGGCTGCAGGGAAGGCCGCAGGGAAGAGAAGAAAGTGATGGCCTGGGTTCAATCTGGTCTGACAGAAGACGTACCACAAACTGGGGACAGATATGTCCTCTGCTGCTGGTCCTGATCTCTGGCATTCCTGGACCAGATTGTGCTCCCTATTATATGGACTCGTCAAGCTACCAAGTTTCTTTTCCACAGACTTGATGTGTGTCCTGGAGGCCAAAAGGCTTCGCAAATTCAAAAAGTTTGTCCAGCATTGACTTCCTCTTTATTTTGTTACCCAGAATAAATGGATATTTTATTTTCACAAAATACTTTCCTGTGTTTTTATTCAAAAAGGAGAGTTTATTTGTGAGTAGGCAGGTACATTTAAAAAAAGACAATGTCAAATTAACAAGGAACATCAACCTCCTTGAAGTTAATAAAAAATATAAGATAATAATGTTATTGTGGTAACTTGACACTCCAAAAAACAAATTTCATGGAAATCACTAGAAAATAATTTTTAAGTAATTGTAAAATAAACCATGATCAAATAAAAAATATAAAAGATGAGTATAAAAAATAATTGTAAACATTATTATGGAGATCGGGCTTTTAAAAAATAGAATATTAGTCATGAGATGAGGATAAATAATGAAGAAAGAAGTTTGTGAGAACTCTGTTTGAATATGAGCAGCAAAACAACTTCATTGTTCCAGCATTCTAAAGAAGAAAAGAATGCGCTGCACTAAATTATCACAGAATTAGCAGAGTGAGGAATGTGCTAGCTCCATGACGAACGCTAGTTTTACCACACTGAGCGCTTCCGTCTCATACTTGCTTCAAAGCATGCTTTGGTCCGTCGGAACAGCATACAGACGAATGGTGTTCCGGATAGGAAATGGTTCCGTCGGAAATATTTAAAACATGTTCTATTTCTAGGTCCATCAGAATTTTCGCAAGAAAAAGTCAGATGAGTCATACACACACGATCGGAATATACGATGAAAAGCTTCCGTCTGACTTTTTCTGTTGGACATTCTGCTTGTGTGTACGTGGAATTAGTGTAGTTTAGATATAGTGAAACAGTATGTAAATTCTCCTCTGCGACGACTGATCCCAGCACCACCTCTTCAGGCACTGCCAACCCACCTGGCTACAGTTGCCCCTTTCACCAGCCTTCTTGGCTGTCTCTACACCAGTGCACGCAACTGACTCTTCACCAGCTCACCTGGCTAACTCTCAGGAGATCTCTCAGGGAAAGGCCTGAAGACTTAAGCACACTGCTGTCTTAAATGGAGACTGGCTACATGTGGCAGTCTCCCCCCCCCCCCTTGTTAGTACCCAACAGTGTTTCTTCCAACACCCCGAGCCCAGGCAGGACACTTCCTCCCCCCAGATTCTCCAACCTTCTAGACCAGGGGAGGCACCAGAGAGCTGCCAGGATGAGTCATCCAGATCTAACATTTAATAATCCCTGACCCAATTAAAACTACCAGCTTAAATATGAGTCAGTGTATGGTTTATAAAAAGAACGGGCTGGGACTTTAAATGAAGCACAGCTAAGATAATAAAAATGGTAAAATCACACGATGAAGGATTCCAAAAGAATATACAGTGGTGTGAAAAAGTGTTTGCCCCCTTCCTCATTTCCTGTTCCTTTGCATGTTTGTCACACTTAAGTGTTTCGGAACATCAAACCAATTTAAACAATAGTCAAGGACAACACAAGTAAACACAAAATGCAATTTGTAAATGAAGGTGTTTATTATTAAAGGTGAAAAAAAATCCAAACCATCATGGCCCTGTGTGAAAAAGTGATTGCCCCCTAAACCTAATAACTGGTTGGGCCACCCTTAGCAGCAACAACTGCAACCAAGCGTTTGCGATAACGTGCAATGAGGCTTTTACAGCGTCCTGGAGGAATTTTGGCCCACTCATCTTTGCAGAATTGTCCTAATTCAGTTACATTAGAGGGTTTTCGAGCATGAACGGCCTTTTTAAGGTCATACCACAACATCTCAATAGGATTCAGGTCAGGACTTTGGCTAGACCACTCCAAAGTCTTCATTTTGTTTTTCTTCAGCCATTCGGTGGTGGACTTGCTGGTGTGTTTAGGATCATTGTCCTGCTGCAGAACCCAAGTTCGTTTCAGCTTGAGTACACGAACAGATGGTCGGACATTCTCCTTCAGGATCTCTTGGTAGACAGCAGAATTCATAGTTCCTTTTATCACGGCAAGTCTTCCAGGTCCTGAAGCAGCAAAACAGCCCCAGACCATCACACTACCACCACCATATTTTACTGTTGGTATAATGTTCTTTTTATGAAATGCAGTGTTCCTTCTACGCTAGATATACTTGGACACACACCTTCCAAAGAGTTCCACTTTTGTCTCATCGGTCCACAGAATGTTGTCCCAAAAGTCTTGGGGATCATCAAGATGTGTTGTGGAGAAATTGAGACGAGCTTTGATGTTCTTTTTGCTCAGCAGTGGTTTTCTCCTTGGAACTCTGCCATGCAGGCCATTTTTGCCCAGTCTTTTCCTGATGGTGGAGGCATGAACGCTGACCTTAACTGAGGCAAGTGAGGCCTGCAGTTCCTTGGACGTTGTTGTGGGGTCTTTTGTGACCTCTTGGATGAGTCGTCGCTGCGCTCTTGGGGTAATTTTGGGCGGCCGGCCACTCCTGGGAAGGTTCACCACTGTTCCATGTCTTCGCCATTTGTGGATAATGGCTCTCACTGTGGTTCGCTGGATTCCCAAAGCTTTGGAAATGGCTTTATAACCCTTTCCAGACTGATAGATCTCAATTACTTTCTTTCTCAATTGTTCCTGAATTTCTTTGGGTCTCGGCATGATGTGTAGCTTTTAAGGATCTTCTGGTGGACCTTACTGTGTCAAGCAGCTCCTATTTAAGTGATGCCTTGATTGTGAACAGGTGTGACAATAATCAGGCCTGGGTGTGGCTAGAGAAATTGAACTCAGGTGTGGACAACCACAGTCATAGTATGTTTTAACAAGGGGGGCAATCACTTTTTCACACAGGGCCATGATGGTTTGGATTTTTTTTCACCTTTAATAATAAACACCTTCATTTACAAATTGCATTTTGTGTTTACTTGTGATGTCCTTGACTATTGTTTAAATTGGTTTGATGTTCCGAAACACTTAAGTGTGACAAACATGCAAAGGAACAGGAAATGAGGAAGGGGGCAAACACTTTTTCACACCACTGTACATTGATTAAAGGAATAACATGATAAAATATAGATAAAAAAAACACCTTAACAGTTTATTATGCATGGTAATAACATAATTCACAACCAATCTAAGGATAATACATACATTGGTGTATGGTAATATAATTGTAGGGGTTCATGGTCAACATAATTCTGTTAATAATCATAAAAAAAAAAAAATGTAAAAATTCATAGAATTTGTAATGTGGAATCTCAAAATCGCATTATTGTATGGTGTAACATAAGGCAAGCAAGGCTCTATGCGTTTCATGGAGTTTTATCCACTCATCAGGAGCAGTTACAAATGCAGAGATCTATAATAGAGTGAAGGATGCAAAATGAACAGATGCTGGACATAAGGAAAGAAAGAAGAGATGAGGTATTACCAAACGTTCATACCTACACATAAATTATATATATATATATATATATATATATATATATATATATATATATATAGTAGTAAGATGTTGTTAACAGCTGGGGGCGCCATAATTATTAACAGAATTATGTTGTCCATGATCCCCTACAATTATATTACCATATACCAATGTATCTATTATCCATAGATTGGTTGTGAATTATGTTATTACCATGCATAATAAACTGTTAAAGTGATTGTATACCCTTTTTTGTAACTTTTACCTACAGGAAAGCCGATAATAAGGCTTACCTGTAGGTAAAAAAAATATCTCCTAAACCTGTACGATTTAGGAGATATTCCCCTCGGTATGCGCCGCTGACTGCAGCGGCGCATGCGCACGAGGGGATTCTCGGCCTGAAAATCCGGCAGTGGCCGGCGGGCGGAAAGAAATCTCCCGCGCGCATGCGCGGGAGTGACGATATCGCGGCTCCGGCCACTCACAGCGCCGGAGCCGCGATACCCGGAAGAAACGCCGAGGGAGCATGTCAGCTCCCTCGGCGTGGATCGTGCCAGATGTCGGGGCCTCGTTCTAAGGTAAGTATTTCATAATGAGCTAGTATGCGGTGCATACTAGCTCATTATGCCTTTTGCTTTGCAGGTGTTAAAAAAAAATAAAAAATAGCGGGTTTACTACCGCTTTAAGGTGTTCTTTATCTGTATTTTATCGTGTTAATCCTTTAAATGTATATGCTTTTGGAATCCTTCATCATGTGATTTTACCATTTTTTTATTCTTAGCTGTGCTTCATTTAAAGTCCCAACCCTTTCTTTTTATTGATGTTGTCAAAACAATAGTGATGGAGGCAGCTGAATCTACCCATTCATTGGCTCATGTAAAGTCCCAAAACCCCTCTCTCCCCTTTTTTCTTCAGTGTATGGCTTGCCTACACTCACTCCTAGCACACACTAGAAGGTGCTACATATGTATCAGTTTACTAGACCTTTGATGTAGTGGCTGCATTCCTTTTTTTTTTAAGGCCAAGTATATTTTGCAATAAAGAAAAATACCTGTTGATCCTGTTAATTACATTGAGTCCTTGTAACTGACTGTGTAATAAACTGAATCCCAAACAATGATATAAGTATTCCTAGCAATCTTCTGTGAACTTGAAAACACTTCCTCCATATTTAATGAAGAAGTAGGGAGAAACCTGTTTGTAGTCCAAATCAGGAGAAAAGCCCAAGATAACAATGCTGCTCCTAGGACAGGGAATTGAAAACGCTTCAAATGTGGGTTCTTACATCATAGAAATTCATTTTCATAAATAAAAGTAACGTTTTTAGTCCTAAAAGCTTAAAGCGGAAGTAAATCCACCCTTAAAAGTTTAATTTCCAACACATTCTGGAAATGTAACACTCCCATTGATTGTGCTCTCAACCAAACTGTCAAACCATCCAATGGCTGGTGTCGGAACTAATCACATGTGCAGCATCATGGCAGTTGTAGATTAAACAGAGGCAAAGATGGCAGTGTTCTTGGATGAAAACAAAAGGGGGTTTACTTACACTTTAAAACAAACCTACAAACACATCCCTAGCTTCAATGGTTGACCCTTGAAGTGGTTGTAAACCTCAGTCAAGGAATTTTAGCAAAGCACATATATCTGCAGTGTTTAGTTATCTCTCTCCAAAGCTCTGACTATAGTTTCTCTCTGGTACTTAAGCATGAGTCACTTCTGGGGGGTGAGTTTAGAGAGGAGCTTGTCTATTCAGAACACAGTTCTTCTATGTGGAGGGGGTGTGCTCTTTTCCTCCAATCAGCTCTCACACACTGTAACTGCAGTCTCTCCACCCCCTCCTCTGTGCTGCTGACAGGTGAAGAAATATTTTTAACACAATCTGCACTTTTGAAGGGGTGTAGGGAAGAGAAGACTGCAGATAAACAAATAAAACCTACGTAGGATGATTGGTTTCACCTCTGTGTATCATTTGAGGGTGTTCACTTCACTGGGTATATGTGAGGGTTTACATCTGCATTAAGATAACCAAGCCACTAAAGGTATCTATAAAATCGAATTCTCCAATTCTAAATCTAAAGCCAAAATTGTTTTCTTTCTTAGCCAGCATAGGGTTTCATTGAAACACTTGTCATTTTTTGTTGTTGTCTGTGTGCTGTTAGAGAGAAGGTTCACTTCCAGTTGTCTCTGCAATACAGAAAGCAAAATTAAATCACTCCAAAGTAAGGGAAATATCTCTTATTTTTTTCCTGTACCTTTGCTCAAGTAACAACTTCAAAATGTGAATTCCCCTTCACTTTCTGTCCTAATGACACTTGTCACCAGGACAAATAGAGAGGGGGGATCTTTGAAAAAACTGACATATATTCTAACCCTTTACCACTCTATTCAAAGCTAACATTACAGTTTTTACTTTAAATATACCTAGTCCACTTTCTTACTGTATTTCAATAAAAAGCCAAACTGTTGATCATATCATGGAAAATTGTATTGAATATTTACCATCATTTTCCTTTCCTGTCACCAATCCATGGCAGCATAAGTGTGCTCCAACTGTCTTGAAACCTCCTATCCAGTCAAAACTTCTCAGGTTGGCCAGAAGAATCCCCTTTCGAACTAGTAGGTTTATCTTTACTCTGAACCAAAAGTAGAATACCAATGATGGGTTTGAAGCACCCCCGTTTCCTCAGTAGGGCTACACAGAGATTAGGACCTTCATAAAGGTCATCAGTGAGGTGTAGAGCCCTGAAAGGAAAACACACGGTCTGAAACTGTCCATCTCCCACCGAGACTCCCACCGAGACTCACTTTCTTTACCCACTTCAGCCCCGGAAGATTTGGCTGCTCAATGACCAGGCCATTTTTTGCGATACAGCATTGCGTCGCTTTAACTGACAATTGTGCGGTCATGCAACGCTGTACCCAAACAAAATTGACGTCCTTTTTTCCCACAAATGAAGCTTTCTTTTGGTGGTATTTGATCACCTCTGCGTTTTTTATTTTTGGAGCTATAAACAAAAGAGTGGCAATTTTGAAAAACACAATGGGGGTTATTTACGAAAGGCAAATCCACTTTACACTGTTAGAGCACTTGGAAATAAAGTCACTGTAGATCTGAGGGGGACATGCAAGGAACATAAAAAAACAGCATTTTAGCTTGCACATGATTGGGTGATAAAATCAGCAGAGCTTCCACTCATTTCAGATCTACCCCTTAGATTTACAGTGACTGCACTTCCAAGTGCCCTTTTAGTGCAAAGTGGATTTGCCTTTCATAAATAACCCCCAATATCTTTTACTTTTTGCTATATTAAATATCCCAAATTAAAAAAAAATTTTTTCTCAGTTTAGCCCGATATATATTCTTCTACACATTCTTAGTTAAAAAAAAAATTGCAATAAGCGTATATTGATTGGTTTGCGCAAACGTTATAGCGCCTACAAAATATGGGATACATTTATGGCATTTTTATTATTTTTCTTTTTTTTTTACTAGCAATGGCGGCGATCAGCGATTTCTATCAGTACTGCAATATTGCGGCGGACAAGACACTTTTGACACATTTTTGGGACCAGTGACATTTATACAGCGATCAGTGCTGTAAAAATGCACTGATTACTGTAAATGACACAGGCAAGGAAGGGGTTAACACTAGGGGGCAATCAAGCGGTTAACTGTTTTCCCTGACTGTGTGTTCTAACTGTAGGGGGAATGGGACTGACTAGGGGAAGAGAGAGATTGGTTTTCATACTTAGTATGAACACACGAACTGTCTCCTCTCCCCTGAGAGAACCAGGATTTGTGTGTTTACACACACATCCCCGTTCTATATGAGCAATGGCAGGTGCCCGGCAGTCATCGGCACCGGGGATATGCTTCATGCGAGCCTCCGGAGGTATCTTAAAGAGCCAACATATTGCTACGACGGTTCGCACAGGGGAGCCAACCTGCCGCAGTATAACTACAGCGTCTGGTCTGGAAGCGGTTAAACTCAACACTGGTCTTTGTATGAGACACAGAGGACAATAAAAGCCTCTCTGAGGGAAGACTTAGAATAATTTCCCATTGCAATCATATAATATTGATGTACTGGGAGAACACATCTACCTCCTGAGCGGAATGTGCTATTCTGGTCAGGATGAAGAAATGGTCTATAGGGGATTCTTGTAGCCAGCTTGAGAAATTTTGGCTGAATAGGAGGTGTAAAGGCAGTTGGCGTCAGGAAATACAGATCCCCACTGAGCAGATCTCGTGTTACTAAAGCTCTTGATTTTCTTTCCAAACTACATTTTCATTTTTTCTCTTCCATGGAGAATCCACTAGAAGGTTGATGATTCAGTCTTATGCCTTCTACATTGAATCACTGATTGATTCTGGGTAATCTGGAGTGAATCTAAATGCATGTTCAGGTAAGCAAGCACAATGAGATGAATGTAAAGGAATAGGCAGGGCTGGGATAATGTTGTGATATTGGCAAGTGTTACAAGTTTGCTGGCAGATTCCACTGCATGGAATTGCGCAAAGCACTCGCAAGAAAGAATCATTATTTCATATCATTTAATTAATCCTATTTTTAACAAAGTTGCCAAGCATGAAAGCAAATAATTGTAATATTTACCTAGGGTTGGAAAAACCTAAAGAGGTATTCAATTCCAAACCAAACTAGTAAAAATTTGGCAGCTTACCAATCAGTCGATTTGGCGTCTGCATTCTTTTTCTTTTTTAAGCTTTTTCCCTCTGTTTTCACTTGTTGATCTGGCCAGTAACACACCTCCTGTACTTTAGTGCCCCCATTTTGGATGAATGAGCAAAGTGGGTACCTTTGAACAACAGCATTGCCAGTCTGGGGGGTGGGAGTG
This sequence comes from Lithobates pipiens, assembly GCF_037356315.1. Lineage (NCBI taxonomy): Eukaryota > Metazoa > Chordata > Amphibia > Anura > Ranidae > Lithobates > Lithobates pipiens. Next base: position 141,122,764 of record NW_027507790.1, read on the forward strand.
TTAGCCCCTGTACACACGGTCGGACATTCTGCCAACCAAATCCCTGGGATTTTGTCCGAAACTGTTGCATACACACGGTCGGACCAAGTTGTTGGAAAATCCGATCATTCAGAACGTGATGAGGTTATTTTGTTACGACTGGACTACGTTCAGGCTAGTAGCCAATAGCTTTGGTGTAGGAATTTGATCTGAGAATGCGTGGCACTTTGTCCGATCGGAATTCTCTACACATGATCGGAGTATGTCCGATCGGACCAGTTTGTCGGAAAATATTTCCAAGTTGGAAAATTGGGTCCGACGGATATTCCGACAGAATCAGTCCGATGCATACCACACACAGTCGGATTATCCGACAACACGGTCCGATAGGACACATTCCGACGGATTCTCCGACCGTGTGTACAAGGGCTTAGATGTACTAGCAAATTTGGAATATACTAATACATCTGAGCCAAACTCAAACTCAAACTGCAGTTGCACAAGTTACAGCAACAAGGTTTTCATTTTGGGATAAAAGTTTTACATTAATATATAAAAGCTGACAATTGTAAGCACCCCTGTCAGCAGTAAATGGTTTGTTTCACCTGCTACATTTACAGGGCAGCTTGTTCTGCTGAAAAACAGACTTACTGCCCAGATCACCAGGTGAAAGTAAAGGAAAGAATAGACGCATAGAAAGGAAACGGCAGTATAATAAAATGTTTGCTTTTGGGTTTAATACGGCTTTAGTACTGTTTGTACCTAATGTTATTCATGGCTCAAAAAATGAAGAAGAATTAGAAACATCAAAATTGCTTTTTTTAATTTGCTGCCTAAATTGTGAAAAATGTAATTATAATAGACACAATCCAAGGAAGGAGGTGCCTGTAATTTCATTATTCTAGTAAAATAAGGAGTTCAGTGATTTTTCACTTTATTATAGTAATTTTTACATATCTTTTACAGTGCTTGATGTCTTCCGGCGTATTGGCAGGTAGACAAGGCGATTAAAGACAAGCTTTAACAAGGCAATGATATTATAAAAAGTCTTAAGGTTGCACTGTATTACCAGTTCTACAAGGCTTTGCATGTCGCTAAAGACTCCCAGATCTTATCTCTGCTTTTTTCCACCTGAACATTCTCATCTATTGTATCGCTATCTGCATTACACCCCAAGACATCACTGACACTAAAGGGCCTGTAGGCATGCTACCAAGGTAGCCAGGCAATTGGAGTATTTATATAAGCACCCGGATGATCAGACTTTCTAGACCACTTCTCTGACCATCTAGGGCAGTGATGGCAAACCTTGGCACCCCAGATGTTTTGGAACTACATTTCCCATGATGCTCAACTACACTGCAGCGTGCCAGAGCATCATGAGAAATGTAGTTCTAAAACATTTGGGGTGCCAAGGTTCACCATCACTGATCTAGGGCTATTTCCTGTGAGCAGCATATCCCCAGGCAGCACCCAAAATGTAGTACTGTATGTCCTCCCATTCTTCAAAAGATAGATTGCAAGTGCCATCTTAGCATGGGTAAAGCAATTTTTGGCGGCACAGTGGTGTAGTGGTTAGCACCTAGCAGTAAAAAGGGTCGCTGGTTCAAATCCCAACCACGACACTACCTGCCTGGAGTTTGCATGTTCTCCCTATGCCTGTATGGGTTTCCTCTGGGTACTCCGGTTTCCTCCCATACCCCAAAGACATGCTAGTAGTTTAATTGGCTTCTGTCCAAAATTGTCCCTAGTGTATGAATGGGGACCTTGGATTGTGGGCTCCTTGAGGGTAGAGATTGATGTGAGTGTGCAATGTACAGGGATAGGGACAATTATAGACACTCACTCAGGTTGAACTGGATGGACTGGTGTCTTTATTCAACCTTAATTACTACCAATGTCTTACATATATTATGATACTACAGGAAACAATAAAATGGATTTACTAAGGTAAAGGGGCTGTTCAGTTTGGAAGGGAAGTTGCACTTTACAAGGGAATTTCCCCCTGAGCTTAGTAAATAAGGTTTATCTCTGCTGACTTCCATCATGAAATCATGGCAAGAATTTTTTTCCTTGCACATGATCTAGTATTCATGGCAAATGGAAACGTCACCACATTCCCTAAGCTCTGGGTCTAATTCCCATGCAAAGTAAAACTTCCCTTTCAAATTGAACATCCATTTGCCTTTAGTAAATCGCCTTAACAGTATGTTAATTACAGAGTATATCTAATAATGGTCTAGAAAAACAGAAACTATAAACATGATGCATGCTGATGACTGCAGCTTCCTTGTATGAAATCAGTACCTCTGTTTTTCATTTTAAACTTGGGTGTAGTCTGGGTGTGATACCGGTTACTAAATCCATGGGTGTACTAAATGAATTTAAATGAATTTAGCCACATGTGCGTGTAATTAAATAATACAACAATTCTCAATATATCAAATTATCAATAGAATAGAACAGATTAAAGGGGCTTTCTACGGATCATCTGTTTGAGGCTGGTTCACATGCAGCGTTAGCTGGGGGTGTGCAAAATCTGGTACAGCTCTACATAGAAACCAATCAGCTTCCATTTTTTTTTCTTGTTTTTTGTCAAAGCTTTATTGAATAAGTTGGAGTTAGAAGCTGGTTGGCTACCATGCACAGCTGCTCCAAAATTTGCACTATTCAGTTTTAGTAAAGCAACCCCAACGTGATTGCAATCAAGGAGATCCAAGGCTAATGTTGTGCCATGCCAAGGCATATTGATCAGAATACCCTGGAAGGCTCTGGGCCTACCTCCCCCCCAAAAGCTGTAAAACTCCTTTTTTTTTCCAATTTCAAGTGGAAGTTTTCATATCTAAAAAAGACAGGCTCTGGGACTTCAAAATTTATTTGTGTGTTCAAACAAAAGGAAACTTTCAAACAATCTCATTAGCTTTAGTAATGCACCCATGATGAGGACCTGGCTCAAGTGATTTCAAATATAGATTTATGGAAAGAATACCAACCCAAAAGACGAGAGGTTTCTACATGCTTTTAATTGTTTGGCATTCACTCAAACAAAATATTGAACGCAATTTGAGTACCAAATACACTCCTGTTTCATCAGGGATCAATTTTCATATCTGTAATATTTTCCTATGTGTGACTACACTGACATACATCCATGATTCCAGCTAGTGTCTTTACACGCACATGAACATTAATGTCATCCCAGTCTTAAGCCCCATACACAGGATCGGACTTTGTACAAACTTTCTCATGGACTTTTGTACAAAGGGCGTTGGCCGTAAGTTTGTATTGCATACACACGATTGGACTTTTTAGGCAACAAACACAAACGTACTGACGTTTCAACGTACTGACGACACTTCAAAAGAGGACATTCAATTACTCCGGCGCCACCCTTTGGTCAACTTCTGTATTGTTGTCTGATCTTTTGCATTGGTTCTGAGCACGTGTTTTTGTACTTTGTACAAAAGTCCGATGGTTTTGTGTACACACGATCGGACTATGCTCCATCGGACTTAGGTTGTCAAAAAGTTTATCCGTTTGTACAGCAAACAAAAGTCCAATGAAAAACGAAAAAGTTTGTCTGATGGAGCGTACACACAGTCGGATGTTGCCTTAAAACAGCTAATTTGCATGTTTGTTGTCAAAAAGTCCGATCGTGTGTACGGGCCTTAAGTCCATAGTGTTCAATATTGAGTTGGCCCATCCTTTGCAGATATAACACCTTCAACTCTTCTGGGAAAGCTGTCCACAAGGTTTAGGAGTGTCTATGGGAAAATTTGACCATTCTTCCAGAAGCGCATTTGTGAGGTCAGGCACTGATGTGGATGGCAAGGCCTGGCTGGCAGTCTCTGCTCCAATTCATCCCAAAAGTGTTCTGTCAGGTGGGGGCCAGTACTCTGTGCAAGTTCCTCCATCCCAAACTCACTCATTCATGTCTTTATGGACCTTGCTTTGTGCACCTGTCCAAATCATTTGGTGGAGGGGGACATGGGGCTGTTTTTCAGGGGTTGGGCTTGGCCCCTTAGTCCCAGTGAAGGGAATTCTTAAGGCGTCCACATACCAAGACATTTTGGACAATTTCAAGCTCCCAACTTTGTGGGAAACAGTTTAGGGATGGTGCCTTCCTATTCCATCATGACTGTGCACCAGTGCACAAACAAGGTCCATAAAGACATGGATGAGGGCGTTCTGAGGGAGTCCTGACTTCAACTCAATAGAACACCTTTGGAATGAATTAGAGCAGAGACTGCGAGCCAGGCCTTCTCATCCACATCAGTGCCTGACCTCACAAATGCGCTTCTGGAAAAACGGAGAAACATTCCCATAGACACACTCCTAAACCTTGTGGAAAGAGTTGAGGCTGCAAAGGGTGGGCCAACGCAATATTGACCCCTCTGGACTAAGACCGGAATGCCAGTAAAGTTCATGTGAGTGTAAAGGAAAGTGTCCCAATACTTTTGGTAATTTAGTGTAAATCCTACTGCCTTTTTTTTAGACTTGCAAGCCAACACACTGTTCCTTTTAAGAGAAAATATTTAATAGCTTATATGTGAATAACAGCAATGTTCCATTTTTTTGGAAACACCTTATTTCTTTTTTAAATTGGAACTTTGGTCACAAAAATTAAGTCCTGCTAAATCACTTCAGGCTGGCCCGTTTTGCAGGTATAACTCGGTAAAACATTAAAAATAGATGTTTATACTGTTAAATATTCTCACCCTGCTCTACACATGCTCAGTTGCTTTCTATTTTCGGCACTGTGGCAGAAATATACAGGCCGGTCTGCTGACACTCTAAAGATTTACTGCTGCTCAGGGGGCTCTGAACTTGATAAAAATGGAGTCCTCTAGCAAGAATAAACAGGAGCAATGCTGGAGGCAATTTACAGCACACGCTCATTTTAGTAGCATAATTACTTATGTGGATTATATGTTAATCCACATAAGTAATAAATTAATCCACATAAAAGTAAAAGAGAGAAAATGTCTCCAAAATTAGGGAAATCCTCTCTAAAGCCCCATACACACCATCAGATTTTCTGCTGACTTTTGCCTTCAGATTTACCAAAACCATATAATATGAGGTTAAACCTTAGGAGTTTCAATGTGTATGTTATCAGGCAGGCGATGCACTACATGGTTTTGGTAAATCTGAAGACAAAAATCAGCAGAAAATCTGATAGTGTGTATGGGGCTTTAGACAGTTTCCATCAGACACTTTTTGAACGATTGTGGAACCATTTGCGTTTATACAGAGATCAGTGCGATTACAAATGCATTGATTACTGTGTAAATGTGACTGGCAGTGAAGGGGTTAATCACTAGGTGGCGCTGTAGGGGTTAAGTGTGTCCTAGGGAGTGATTCTAACTGTGGGGGGGGGAGGGGCTGTGTGTGACACAACACTGATAACCGCTCTCGATTACAGGGAGCGGTGATCAGTGACAGTATCACTAGGCAGAACGGTTCATGGAGAGGAAGAACGGGGAAATGCTAATGTAAACAAGCATTTCCCCGTTCTTCCTCTCCATGAACCGATCACTGGTATCTCCACGGATACCGAGCCTGCGGCACCCGCAATGTCGCTCAGGAGGCTACCGGCCGCCTCTTAAAGGGCAACATACAGGTACGTTATTCTGCCTGTACACGCCCTTCTGCTGCAGTATATTCGCGTGAGGCGGTTGGGAAACGGCTAATGAGGCAGACTTGGATGAAATTTATTAAAGACCATGAGAATAGGCAGAGGATTTACGAATGAGCATTAAAAGGCTTCAGAGGATTTAGCAGCCAAAACTGCCCATTAGCAGGCCTAACCTGTGTATGCCTAACGTTTATGTAATCCATAAGGGTAGGGGTTGTGGTGAATGTGAGTGTTGCAGTGTTGGGTGGTTTAGATGCACACTCGTTCATTTAAAGCAGAGTTCCGCCATTTTTTGTTTTTTGTTTTTTTAGGTCAGCAGCTACAAATACTGCAGCTGCTGACTTTTAAAATATGGACACTTACATGTCCAGAGCGCTCCGCAATGTCGGCACCCGAAGCCAATCTGTCGATCGGCTCTCGGATCCTGCACCCGCCATCTTCAGTATGGGAATCAGGAAAGTGAAGCCTTGCGTGAGTTGCGCTGCGCAATACAGACGGTCCCTGCTGTCTCTGGGATCCGTGTGTTTCCCAGCAGACAGCGGTGTGTGTGTGTGTGTGTGGGGGGGGGGGCGGTGACATGAAGTGGCACAGCTATGCCTGGAAGTGGGTGCAAATACATGTATTATACAGATATCTGCGTCCCCCTGCGTTCCCCCTCCCCCCTGAAAGGTGCCAATTGTGGCAACGGAGGGGGGGAGGGTTTAACAGACAGTAAGTAACAAGTGAATGCTGTGCTTTGAGCACCCCAAACTTAAAAGAGGCCCTATCATAAAAAACAAGAAACACCCAAAACAAATTAGAGCCCCAAAATACCATGATTGAAAAAAACCAACAACTTTTTTTGAACCACTTCCCTACAACGCTTTAGCCGATATACAGCTTTAACGTTCTGGGAGGATGTCCCTAGATGCACACCCAAGAATGCATGCTATTCCGGTGTGGGGTGCGCATCACAAAGTGTCTGTAATTGCTGTGTGTTTTGATTAAGATCACAGATCAAGGTAAAGGGCAAATCACAATGGCCCTTTACCATGTGATCAGCTGTGTCCAATCACATCTCACACCGATGTAAACAGAGAGAGACAGAGACACTGGGCGAGGAAAGGTGAGCCAACCTGTCAGGGCACGGTGAGTACAATATTTTCACTGATAATCAGTGCCCTGATTATCAGTGCAGCCCCATCAGTGCCCTGATTATCAGTGCAGCCCCATCAGTGCCCAGATTATCAGTGCAGCCCCATCAGTGCCCAGATTATCAGTGCAGCCCCATCAGTGCCCTGATTATCAGTGCAGCCCCATCAGTGCCCATCAGTGCAGCTTATCAGTACCCATAAGTGTCACCTCTTCATTGCAGCCTTGTAAGTGCCTCCTCCTTAGGGGGGCTGCGATCTGGGGGCCTCCCTTGTTAATGGGGCTTCCAGATTCTGATAAGCCCCCTGCCCGCAGGTCCCCACAACCCCCCCGCCCCAAAGCATCCACGAATGTTGAGGGCATGTGGTATGGTTCCTGTCCAACCAGGCTGCATGCTCGGATAAGGGTCTGGTATGGACCTAACGTCATTTTTTTTGTTTGCCATTGGGTTCCTCTTAAAATCCAAATCATACCCAAAGAGCCTGGTATGGATTGGGGGGCGGGACCCCCATGCTGTTTCTTTTCACATTTTTCTATTGCCTGCAATGTTTGTTTTTTTCCATTCAGCTGACAGTTGATGACCCTTCCGTTGTTGAGAACACAGCGGGCGAGCTTCCCAGCCCGCTCCTTAACAACCAGCTATGCACTATTGCCCAATCAAGGCTTAGAATGCAGTGCACAGTGCGCTGTTGGGTGCTCGGTGGGCGAACATGCTGCCGAGCACCCTGCAAACTCAGGTGCCAAACTCATGCTCGGTCCAAACCACTCGGCCCAACACTATCAACCACAGACAAAAATCTGACTAAAATCTGCCCCCCCCCCCCCCCCCCCCACAAAAACAAGACAGAAAAGGTTGCGTGCCAAAAGACCTAGCAATCAGAATTAAAGTAGTGTGTTCCCACGTAGTTTGTCAGCTTTCCCCATCTTTTTTCTGATGCAGATTCCAAAACATTGACGCTATGGCTGCTCTGTGCACCCCTTTTTATAGTGAGGGGTCTGGCTTAGCCCCCGTATTGGTCCTTCGAAAGCAATTATCCCTTCAAATCACCACATAAATCTATCAGGACTGCAAACCTTAGACCCACAGAATTTCCCTCAAACCCACCCTGAGCCTCTTCCCCACATGTAAATAGTCTTTATTATGGTTTTTAATAAAACACAAGACTTTTTTTTTTTTTTTTTTATAGTTCTGATGTCTTACCTCTCACCCCTTCATTTCTGGTATCCATCTCCTATTTTACACCTCAGTTGGTTAAACCAATTACCGTATGCACATTTTAATTTTCAATCTCTAATTTAGAAACCTCCAAACCATACAATTTCTGGAAGTGCAGGGTCTATATAATGAAAAGATGGTAATGTTGCAGGATTGCAAAAAAAAATCCTACGAATAATATTAGTGCAGACACGATATTTTCTCCAAAATACCTATTAAATGTAATATAAAACTGGGTTTAGTTAATATATATTTGTAAACTTAAAATTCTGTGTTTTTGTAAAACAGAGAATGTCAAAGGTATTTCCATTTTTATACAAACAACCAGTGCTGGGACAAGGGCATCCAGTGCCCAGGACGAAGATGCCAAATGGCACCCCCCCCCCCCTTTAGGTGGAGTAGCCGGTGGAGTAGAGTGGAGTTAATAGAAATGCACACAGCACACCACACTAAAACACGTAACATATGAGTTTAATAGTGATACACATTCTATCTCTCAGTGAAATATGGAGCTAACAGTGATGTAGAAAGAAAAGCCCCTGCATCAGTGTAAGAAAAAGATGCCTCCATTGGTCGTGTCACTGGAAGGGAAATTTTCCCTGTGTCTGTTGTGTCACTAGAAGGAAAAATGTTCCCCCTTCTGTCTTACATCAGGGTCCCCAGAGTCCCCCTTCTGTCTTACAAAAGGTTTCCAAGTACCCCCCCCCCCCCCTTACATCAGGGTTCTTAGAGCTCTTCCCTCTTGCATCAGTGTCCTCCCTTTCATTAGGGTCTCCAGAGTTCCCCACTTACATCATGGTCCCCAGAGTCCCCCTTCTGTCTTGCAAAAGGTTTCCAAGTACCCCCCCCCACTTACATCGGGGTTCTTAGAGCTCTTTCCTCTTGCATCAGTGTCCTCCCTTTCATTAGGGTCTCCAGAGTTCCCCGCTTACATCAGGGTCATCAGAGTTCCCCAGTTACAGCAGAGTCCCTCCCTTTCAATTTCTCCAAATTTCTCCCCTTAAACCAGGGTTCCTAGCGTCCTCCCCCTTAAATCAGGATCCCCAGAAACCCCTTTCCTTAGGGTTCTCCCCTTCATTATGATCCCAAAGGCCCCCCTCCCCACATTACATCAGGGTTGCCAGAGTGACCCTCCTTACATCAGGGTCCCCAGATTTCCCACCTCCTATCAGGGTCCACCTCCATACAGTACATCAGGGCCTGCAGAGTCTGATATAAGGTGGGGGGGGCTTTGGGGACTCTGATGTAAGGAGGGGGGACTCTGGGGATCCTCCTTACATCATTGTCCCAAGAGATTACACTTACATTAGGGCAGCACACAGCTACAAACAGACAGATGGAGGCTGTGGCACTGGGACCCAGCAGGTCTGGAGGAGGAAGTTCCATTCTCTCCTCTGAGCATCAGAACCTGGGGAAGGGCAATCATGTGATTGGTTGGTAGGATGCCGGTGGTCCTAGCAACCGACCCCTAGCACTGACAGTGTGTGGGCATTGGCAGTGGGTGGATGCTGTCAGCTGGCATATTTTCACTGTTACCTCTGATCACTGTGAAGCCTGAACTGTTGTTGAGGCTAATCGGTGCAGCCGCAGCAGCAAGCATACTACCTCCCCCAGTCATCCACCTACCATTATCTATACCTCTGGTAGCAGAGACAGAGTCAGGGCACTGGATTCTGCTGTGACAGTGAGATGATGTAGTAGAGAGATTCCTGCATGTACTATAAGTACAACTGGAAATCCGGTGCCCCTCCCCCAACCTCAAAACACTGTGCTCTGTGGGGTGAAAACAATGGGGTTGAGTGATACAGAGGTTATAGCTAGAAAGGTCTGCTGTAGTAAAGCAAGGGGTTAAAGTGCATGTTACCCCAACACTTCATGTTCCTGATATGTGCCTAATATATCATGTACTTGTATGTGAAAGTATCCTGTTCTCTTTATATTGCTTAATTTGTGTGAAATCCCTGGTATTCCTGCCAGTCTCTCTGCTTTCCTATTAAAAACTGACCACACTAAGCAGGAGAGCACACCCTGGTGAGTTATCTCGCTGTGTTGGGGAATGATCAGACTTGTCCTAACATGCCCCTGCTGCACAGCCATTCACTAGGAAGCTCAGTGTACTGCTGCTTCTCCTCCCCCAGTTCTTATTCAGCTGAGAACAGAGAGAATGTGATCACTTATTAAAAAAAGGGAAAATATAATGTTTTTCTATACACAATGTTTTGTTCTGCTTTTCATTTCTATTTTAAACTGAATGGTTTGTTTTACAAGGTGATTGTTTATAAGCCTATGAACATGTGCTAGTGCTCTATATTTTGCCCTGACTTGCTACGTAAGTGGAATCCAAGACATTCTAACCCCTTCCTGCTATAGCCGAATGACGGCTACAGCGCGGGCTAACTTTGCTGGAAGGGCGCCTATTGACATCCACCCGTGATTGCGCTCCCCCTGCGCCGCCCTGCTGGGCACGTGGGCAGCGCACTCTGTGATCTCGAGTCCTTCGGACACAGCTGATCACAGATCGGGGTAAAGGGTCAATCACAGCGGCCCTTTACCATGTGATCAGCTGTGTCCAATGACAGCTGATGACGTATGTAAACACAAGTCGGTTATAGTTTCTTTGTCCTCATGCTGACAGCATGAGGAGAGGAGAAGAGAGCCGAAAACCGGCTTGTATTAAAGAGACATCGGCACTGATAATCAGGGCACTGGTTACCAGTATCCTGATTAAGGATGAGCTCAGGCGTGTTCGCATGGTCCACGTGCAGAACCTGCCAGGAAGTCTACGCAGCACAGTGCTAATCACAGGCAGTGAGACATTGCCCCGATGCGCGGCTGCTGAAATTGGGCAATGTCTCATTGCCTGTGATTAGCGCAGCGCTGCGCCGACTTCCTGGCGGGCTCTGCACGTGGACCATGCGAACACACCGGAGCTCATCCCTAATCCTGATTATCAGTGCAGTCCCAACAGTGCCCACTAGTGCTGCCATTGCGTGCAAATCAGTGCCTCCTCATCAGTGCCCATCAGTGCAGGAGAAAAATTACCGGCTTGAAAAATTTTATAACAAGCTATGAAAAATCTTTTGCTTTTTTTTTTTTTCAAAATTTTCGGTCTTTTTTAATATGTTTGACAAAAAAGAAAAAAAAAACAGCGGTGATTAAACACCACCAAAAGAAACCGCTATTTGGGTGAAAAAATGCCAAAAATGTGATTTGGGTACAACATTGTATGAGCGTTCAATTGTCATTCAAATTGTGACAGGGCTGAAAGCTGAAGATTGGCCTGGGCAAGAAGGGGATGAAAGTATTTCCCAAATAAAAACGACATTCTCAAGTCGAAATTCATTCAAGAACATTTTTCCGTCATGTTACTTCGAGATTTCTCGTCACAGTGGTTGAAAACGATTGTTGATTTGACCCTGCTAACCATTAGAAAATTGAACACACATTCCAAAGCAAATTTTTTTAAACAAAATTCTTGTAGTGTATGACAAGCTTTAAGCTAAACAGAGAAGACAGTTTAAAAATAAAAAACTGTGTGATTTGGAAAAAATAATGTGCTTAAAAACATGTACAGTAAAATCTTGGTTTGAGAGCGACTTGATATACAAGCGATGTCTTGATATACAAGCAGCGTCATGTGACAACTGAGTATAAAAGAGAAGAGAGGCGCCTCTAAGTGTAGCAATACGGATACATTTAATGAAGGCACAACATTTAGCAAGTCACATGGTTTATGATTAAAACAGGCACATCTTAGTAGGCAGGCATCCGGGGAAAAGCTTTCCACATAGACCGACCTCCTCACCACCAATCCCTTCCATGCTGAGCGCCTCGCTTTCAAATCTCTCTACTGCAGGGTAGTCTACCCGGTCACGATTGCAGACTGACAGCGGTGAGAGACGGTGGGGAGGAGGACGGTCTATGTGGAAAGCTTTACTCAGGATGCCTGCATACTTAGCTCTTGTACACACTGTCGGATATTCCGACAACAAAATCCATCGGATTTTGTCCGAAACTGGTGTTGCATACACACGGTCGGACAAACTTGTCGGAAAACCCGATTGTTCGTAACGTGATGACATTATTTAGTTACGACGGGACTACGTTTAGGCTAGTAGCCAATAGATTTGGTCTAGGAATTTGATCTGAGCATGCGTGGCACTTTGTCCAATTGGAATTCTCTACAAACGATCGGACAAAGTCTGATCGGATCACGTTGTCGGAAATTTTTTATATCCAGCTCTCAAAATTTGTTGGTTGGACATTCCGATGGAAAAAGTCAGATGGAGCCCACACACGGTCGGATTATCCGACAACGCGGTCCGATCGGACATTTTCCTTCAGAATGTCCGACAGTGTGTACAAGGGCTTAGATGTGCCCCTTTTAATCATCAACCATGTAAGTTGCTAATTGTTGTACCTTCATTAAATGTAACCATATTATTACACTAAAGCCTTGTACACACGGAACGATTGTTGGCAGGGGATTGTCTATTGTCCAACTTTCGGCCAACAAATGTTAGATGACAGGCTAGTAGATTTTTGGTGGACAATGGTTTGATGTCAGATTTTTGATCAGTACACAAATCCGTCACACAAAAGTCGAAAGTAAAAGAAAAAATGCTCGGAATCAATGCTCACCAAAAACACAATTAGCAGAAGGCACCCAAAGGGTGGCGCTCAAGAGCTGAAATTCCTCGTAGTACGGCACTACGTTCGTGTTTGTTGCACGACAATTGTGTACCATTAGTATGCAAGACAAGATCCTGGCACACGCCCTTTTGACAAAAATCCGACGCTCGGTTGACCAACAATCGTACCATGTGTATGAGGCTTCACTTTTATACTCTGTAGCTTCTGCTGGATTTTACTTCTAATCCCCTTGTGGAGGCTTCTTTGTGGATGGACAGTTTATGGTTACACAACCGATCACATTTCTAAAATCTTTTTAAATAGACTATAAACTGAAGGAGTTATGAATAAATGGTTGTGGAACAAATCATCTGAGTTTTCATTATTTCTTATGGGGAAATTCGTAATGATATACAAGTGCTTTGGATTACAAGCATGTTTCTCGGAATTAATTATGCTTGCAATCCAAAGTTTTCCAGGATTTGATTTGAATAGACGTCACGTTCAAAACAGTTACTGGTTGTGATCTGAATATAGACATGTTTTGTGTTTTATTTCCTTGTCTATGTAGTTGTTTATGCAGCATGGACATAGTAACATATTACGTAATACATAAATCCAACTATTTCTGTCCTCACCTAAGAACAGCTTACAGTATAATAAACCTTCTATAGTTCCACAAACGTTAGTCAAGCTTCAAGTAACATGCCACCCTGTTTTAAAAAGAAATCAGAACAATTGGAGAAACTCATTTAAAGCAGCTCTTCAGTAATTTTTTCATCTTTCCATCTATTAAATCCTCTGCCCTTGTTGTTTTAACTTTGGAGAGTAAAACATTTTTTTTTCTGCCAGTAAATACCTTATACAGACCACTTCCTGTTTCTTGTCTGGTAGAAAGCCTAGGCTTATGACATCATACACAGCTCTCTCTCACTCTTATGAGAGTTTGCCAGGAAGGGAGGGGGAAGAGTCGTAAGAGGGCCAATGGAAGCTGCAGAGCTGGAGGTGTGCCTCTGTGTGTCTATGTAAATCTAGAAAGTGAACAGGCAGCTATCCACCGTTAAAATGGCTGCAGCCAGAGAGAGATTTCTGCAGCATTTTTGGCAAGTACAGAATCACAGTATGTATGAAATAATATGCAAAGTGGTTGGAGGGAAGCTTCAGAATGGCAAAGATTTTTTATTACAAATTATGTGAGCAGACTACAGTTCCTCTTTAACTACGAGAGTGGATGCAAACTCCCTGCATGAACTGAACACAGGCCGCAGTGCTGGAAGCCAAGCTGCTTAGCTACCATGCTGCTCTTTCTTTGGCCTATTCTTGACATTACGAATACAGTATCTATCATTAGTTTAAAGGAACAGTAGAAAATGATAAAAGACAACACTTTCTTCTCAGTTACTACACAGCAGAAAGAATAACTAGTCTAACATCAGTGCTTGTAATTTGCTTTTTAAAGATGTCTTTCCTCCGTAGAAGTTCACTTGTGTTTGGAATACAGGCAGTGGCGACTGGTGCTCAAAGTTTTTTTTTTTTTGTTGGGGGGATGCAGCCACTGTGCCCATCAAATGCTGCCACTGTGCCCATCAAACGCTGCCACTGTGCCCATCAAACGCTGCCACTGTGCCAAACATTGCCACTGTGCCCATTAAATGCTGCTATTGTGCCATCAAACGCTGCCACTGTGCAATCAAATGCTGCTACTGTGCCCATCAAATGCTGCTACTGTGCCACCAAATGCTGCCACTGTGCCCATCAAATGCCGCCAGTTTGCCCATCATATGCTGCCAGTGTGGCCATTAAATGCTGCCGGTGTGCCCTTGAATGCCCCCTGTGTGACCCCCCTGCCCGCTCGCCGTCTGCCCGGCACTTACCCTATCTTGGTGGGGCAGCGAGTGACAGCGATGAGTGGGGTTCTTTGTGAATCTCCTGCCATCCTCATCTCCTGTCCTCTACTCCTGATAGGCGTGCAAAGCGGCTCCTGTAATTTCAGCCAATCATTTGACAGGTAACAGACCCAAGCACCTGATTGGCGGAGAGGCGGTTTAGTGTTAGGAAAGCAAATATTCATTTGCTTTTCTAACACAGCTGAGTGACCTGCGAGCATCAGTTTTTTGACGCCTGTTAGAGCTTATGACTCAAATCAGGTGCTTCAAAAACACCCCCCGCTGCTGTAATTCAGGCACCTGAAAAGGGGCCGAGCGCTTGAACAGGGGTTGGCAGCGGCGGCCATAGATAGGTTCATGCAATGTATAAATCTATCTATTGGTGATAGAGAGGGTGGCAGTAGAGAAGGGGAGTGGCATCCGTGCGCCTTTATGGACACACCACCACTGAACAGCATTCATAATTGTTTTTTTGACTTTTATAGCAATTAATGATCTTAGAAATTATAATTCATCAGCGGGTAGAGTTTTCCTCTTAACTGTGTTTCTTTAATTTTACAACCACTAATAATCAAAGACATTGTATGTTATCACTAAGTTCAGTTTGATTAGGAATGGAGAACACATTATATAGGACATAAAGATAAAAAGATAACATGCTGTGTTTATGCCAGAGAGATATATTGGCCATACAAATAAGAGCAAAGCGTAGGGGCCCTATCACTCTGTCACCCAATGAACTTTCACAGACACAACTACATACCATATTTATCTTATAAGAATAAATAACTGAAGGTCTACTAAACTTTGATAACAGCTCACCTCAGTTTAAGTGTATGTCTGATCAAAATAACAAAAACATGTGCAGCACATCTCTGCAAAACATAATTGTTTGTCTACGTTTCTTCTCTATAAAAATACTAAGGTATCAGTGCAAAAAAATCAACTAAAAAAGGTGCCTTTAGAAGTAATGGTATCGCAAACAGGTTACATACAGCGAGAATCTCCTGTTTACTTGGTGGCCTCTTTAATACAAAGTCCCGCCTCCTGGACCGGCTTCTATGATAGACAGAACGCTGGTCCAATGCCGACCCAGGAGAGGGGACTTCCTATTACAAATAGGAGATTCTCGCTGTATGTAATCTGACAGCACTCGTACCCACCCCCCTCACCGTTCCCTTCTAGGCAGTATAACACGCACACATTAGTTGCACCGATTTTCAGGGTGAAAAATTGCATGTTATACGCCAATAAATACACAACTTCTTTTTTTATTTTGCCCAAACATAAAGTTTAAGGCGGAGCTATATTTTTTCCTTTGTCAAGTGTTATTGTTACCTACAGCACATCCACTATTTATAGAATTAAGATATAATTAAAGCACTGAGTTTATTATTGTGCAAAGTGAAAATCTTGTGTTAGGCAGAGCCTTTTGGAAGTGGTCTCTCACTACTCTTCTCAGCTGCCCGTTGTCTATAATGCTGCTGAATTTCTCCAGTGTCCACAAAGACCACCTGAGAACATGAGAGATCTGGGGCTTAAGCCAGCCATAGATGGTTCGAATTTCATCCAGGTCAGCAGGGACCTATCCTTCCCTGCCACGCCACGTGGAATCCTGGATTCCAACCTCTCCTTTAAGCCCCACAGCCAATCACTGTCAAAATCTTTCCTGCTTCAAACGTTTCAAAATACACCCCTTTTTAAACAACAACCACAGCCAACCCTTCCTTACAGGCCTACCTTTACACAGGCTACTCCCCCTTCAGTCTATCATGAATGCTACTGTCAGACGCATCCACTCTTTGTATTCTGATTACCAACCTCATCTGAAAATATCAACAAAACTGCCCACTTTGCTCCTACCAAGACTTCATGCTCTCTTGTTATCCTGTCACCTCCTCTTATGCTCACAACAAGGAGTTCCTCAGAGGGTCTCCCATCCTCTGGAACATCCTACCCTAAACTGTGTGTCTAACTCTTACTCTAACTACATTTAGGCAATCCCTGGAAACTCATCTCTTTTGGGAAGCCTATTCCACCTCTAATTAACAACTTGTAGACAGGTGCACTGTTGATGCAGGCTGCGGCACTGTTGATGGAGAAGTAGTCAAGAGGAACAGGGTTCCTCTATGGTTTCCTGGGTCACTGGGGTAAGCAATCATATTGGAAGCTGGCAAACCAATGTGACCCTGGTGACCATCTTGGGCCAGGTAGAGCCTATTGAAGGCCCTAGCTCCCAGTTTTGGCACGCATCTGCGAGTGGGCAGTGTAGGGAAAGATACCCCACCTGTTAGGAACAGTATTAGTGATAGGGAAAGGTTTCTGCTGAGGAGGGAAAGTGTAGGGTCTGCTAATCCTCTGGACGTCCACCCCATTGTACCTTCTTTACAGCTGCTGTCAGTCTGGCTGGGCATCGCTTCTCATTTCTGAAAACTGTGCACCCGGCTGGCCAGTCCTCCCTCCAGCCTTTGTTATGAACTGATAACTGTATTACTTCAATACAAGAGGGCAATAGTGATAGGGAAAGGTTTCTGCTGAGGAGTAAAAGCGTATGGGGCTGCTAATCCTCTGGACATCCTCCCCATCGGGCACAAGATGGCCAGGCCACATTCTGCCCTCTTCACAGCCGCTGTTAGTCCAGCTAAACATCGCTTCTCATTGCTAAAAACTGTGAGTGCACCCAGCTGGGCAATTCTCCCTCTGTTGTGAACTGTTAACTGTATTATTTCAATACAAGTTCTCTTTAGCACCTGACCATGTGAATTATTGCTGCCATACCACACTGCACACCACCTACAAATGGAATCTTACTTTCTCGAACAACTCATCTCCACACAGCTACAACCATTTTTTATCAGTTCCCGTCTCTTTAGATTGTAATCTCCCACAGGCAAGGCCCCCCGACTCTCTTGCCTTGAACTGTATTGTAACTGTACTGCTTCTTTATTTTGTAAAGTGCTTTGAAAAAGTTATAAATCCTGTATAATAATAACACTGGAATAAATAAAAAGTAATAAAACAGAAAAACATATTTTCAATACAATACCAGACCAATACGTGGCCACATGTTCTTTGCTAGAGAAGAATATGGCCGATCTAAACTTTGATCTTCCCTTGAAGAGAAGGCAGCACAAAGTGCCTAGGCCTTCAGAAATGTGGCTCCAGAAGGTAAGTAATTTAGGATTGCTTTTACTCGTTATTTATTTCTAAACATTGTTTTATGCTAAAGGTTGCACATAGTTCTACTTGATCTGTTGAACTAGAAACATTGGTCTGTTGAACATTTCACAGAATAAAGCATATAAAAAAAATCTACAAATATAATTATGTTTTAAGTCTCTATTCTGATCTAAGAGAGCTGAAAGCAACGTTACACTATCCCCGTGAGGTTGCCCTGACCTTGCAAGTCTCCTGACACCTCTGACACTCTGGGTTCAGACATTTCTGCAATAGTAAATATAATGCACAGACACCAAACTAGGATAAAGTAAATAGATGAAGTCTACTTAAAGCTTGATGGTTAACATTATCAACAGAAAGCAATTTAAACACCTCTAAGGCTATGAATAAACTCTTGACACAAATATATAAGAAGTTTATGGATATAGTCCCCAATAGAATAAAACAGCAAACAGTAACCTGATCAAAGCCTATGGCTGCAGGTCAGAAAAGTGAAGGAGAATGACCATTTTTATGTCAGACTACTCCCCTTTTGCCTCCTGCCGTCACAACCTGCTGAAGACAAACACTCAACACTGTTTGATAAGTTGCACACAAGTATATGACCGGGTCTTTAAGAAAAGGTTCCTTGGTAAAAGGGTCTGGTCAAATGCCCAACATTTCTTACTTTGTGGGGGGGGCGTGGGGGGCGTGTGGGGGGAGGGGGGGTTTGAACAAAGAGTGTCTTTTTGATGCAGGTGTCCTGATTCTTCAGCTAGCTCAAGTGAAGAGGCTCTATGTAACATTTAGGTGATGACATCCAGGCAGTGTAATATGTTCTGTAGATTTCTCTTTATAGAGCTCTAATGAGGAAGGCAAAGTAAAGGTGTCTGCATGTAGTGTCTTTGGGTGTAAGGATGAGCCGAACACCCCCCTGTTCGGTTTGCACCGGAACCTGCGAACAGACCTAAACTTCGTGTGAACTTTAGAACCCTATTAAAGTCTATGGGACTCGAACGTTCAAAATCTAAAGTGCTAATTTTAAAGGCTAATATGCAAGTTACTGTCCTAAAAAGTGTTTGGGGACCTGGGTCCTGCCCCAGGGGACATGGATCAATGCAAGTGTCATTTCGCAAGGAAAAAAAGTATTTTAAAATCACTTTGAATTGTAATACAGAGAACAATACAGAGGCCCTTCAGGTCTGGTATGGATATTAAGGGGAACCCCGTTTCAAATTTTTTAAAAAATTGACGTGGGGGTCCCCCTAAAAATCCATACCAGACCCTTTATCCGAGCACGCAACCTGGCAGGCCGCAGGAAAAGAGGGGGGGCGAGAGAGCGCCCCCCTCCTGAACCCTACCAGGCCACATGCCCTCAACACTGGGAGGATGCTTTGGGGGTATGTGACCCCTCAAAGCACCATGTCCCCATGTTGATGGGGACAAGGGCCTCATCCCCACAACCCTGGCCGGTGGTTGTGGGGGTCTACGGGCGGTTGAGTGTTCTCTGTATTACGGGAGCCAACAATTCAAAGTGATTTTAAAAGACTTTCTTTCCTTGCGAAATGACACTTTGTGCAGGGACAGTTCTAAACACGGGAAACATGCGCCCATTCACAGGCATACTATAGACACCCCCCAGGTACAAAATTTAAAGGAATATTACACTTTTATTGTTTCACTTTAATCATTATTAAAATCACTGCTCCTGAAAAAACTGCAGTTTTTAAAACGTTTTTTTTGCATTGATCCATGTCCCCTGGTGCAGGACCCAGGTCCCCAAACACCTTTTAGGACAGTAACTTGCATATTAGCCTTTAAAATGAGCACTTTAGATTTCTCTCATAGACTTGTACAGGGTGTTCCGGCTTTTCGAATTGGCAGCGAACAGCCCAAATTGTTCACTGTTCGCTGAACAGGCAAACAGGCAATGCTTGAGTCGAACATGAGTTTGACTCAAACTCAAAGCTCATCCCTATTTGGGCGCATAGAGGGTGGGCTATTGCCTGCTAATCAGTACGATGATACCAGGCTCAAAGAATGACATGAATACTCTGCAGCAGGCTCCTGCAGATGCTGTATATAGGGAACAATGCTTGGCCCCACTCGCCTCTATGCCACAGCTCAGTTGGATCTGTAAAGCAGGTGACGATGATGATCTTTCGGCTGTCACCGGGCTGGCCGGACACTGCCAACAATGAATGCGCCCGCACATGCGCACTGGAGGCTCTTCTTTGCCGCCTAGGCCATAACACAGGCTTGCTGTACCCAACCGCCCATTTCACTGATTCCAGATGAAGTCTGTGGTCCAGAAAAAAACAACTTCTCCCTCCCTCAGACTATTTATGCCCTCTCCTAGCATTTTGTCTTCTCCTTCCAGCTGGCTAGAACCAGGGCTGCCAACCGTCAGTAAATTTACTGACAGATTGTAAAAATCTGTGATTTTTTACAGCTGTCTGTAAATATCAGGGGCTTATAATTTGTCATGCTGTGTCAAGTTAAGTGTCTATACAAACTCTCTTGGAACTGGCTCACTGCTAATGCTGGCTTGCATCTGGAATTTGTGAACATAAGTGGGATTTGGAACTAAAGTGGAGAGTTAATAACCAGGGATCGAAAACAGGAGTTGAGACAGGAGTCTTCTAACCTGTGAGTAACATCTTAAACTTCCTATAAGTAATAATATTGTAACTGGGAAATGAGTGCCACATGTATGCAAATTTGGTGTAACAGCTCCAGGATGGATACCGATGGGAACAGACGTGAGCAGGTTTCCCTTCTGGAAGCTCGCATTAGAGATCTAGAGGAGCAAGTTGCAACACTGGGCAGAAAGGACAACCTTGAAAGGGGTCCACTGCTCGCTGAGCAGATGGTCAGTTGGGTTGATGTGGAGGGTGGAGGGGCAAGTCAGGATTATCAGGTAGGGAGATGGGTTAATGTATTTAGAGGTAGGGGCTTACAGAAAAGGATAGCCAGTACACAGGGAATGCAGGGAATGCAGGGGAAGATTAGAGAGCTAAATGCCTGGCTTAAGATCTGGTGTAAGAAGGAAGGGTTTGGGTTTCTAGATCACTGGGCTGACTTTTCATCGGGATGAAAACTATATGCTTAAGATGGTTTGCACCTGAATGGAAGGGGGTATGCTGTGCTGGGGGAGAGGTTTATTGGAAGGTTGGACGAATATTTAAACTAGAATTGAGGGAGGAGGGTGAACTAGGATTCAATTTTGTTGGCAGGTCAGTTAGGGGTCAGACATTAATGGAGGGTAGAATGGGGATAGATGGGGGGAGGGTTATGGCAGGTGACAAGAAGGTTCCCATGTTGCAAACAACCATTGGAAATTATAATGCTATTTGTACTACTAAAAACGATATGCAAGACACCAGAACAAAATGTAATAATGCATAAAAGTGTTTGTTCACCAATGCCAGAAGTCTGCCAAACAAAATAGGTGAGTTGGAAGCTCTGGTGCACAAGGAGAGCTATGATGTAATCAGTCTTGCTGAATCTTGGCTTCATTCCTCACATGACTAGGCTATCAATATTCCTGGCTATGCTCTCTTTCGGAGAGACAGGGTAAAAAGGAAAGCTGGTGGGTTCTGTCCCTATGTGAAAAGTGATCTCAAAGCGAGTGTGAATTAGGACCTAATTGATGGAGAGTGTGATGTGGCTGGAGCATTATGGGTGGAACTGCATGTAGATGTGTGCAGTTCAAAGTTAATCATTGGAGTTTGTTATAGACCTCCCAGTGTTAATGAGGCGGTGGAGACTCAGCTCCTTGCACAGATGGCAAGGGCTGCAAGGGCTGGGACAGTGATAATAATGGGGGATTTTAACTACCTGGAAATTACCTGGAGTAATGGCACTGCTGGAACAGATAAAGGGCAAACATTTATAAACCTATTACAGAACAATTTTATGGTCCAGTTTATTGATTGCCCCAACTAGGAATGATGCTCAGTTGGATCTGGTAATTTCTAACCATGCAGAGTTTATTACTAATGTTCAAATAAAGGAACACCTGGGTAGCAGTAACCATAACATGATTTTATTTGATGTTAGCTGTAAGCAAAAATCACACGTGGGAAAGATAAAAAACACTTAACTTTAAGAGTGCCCATTTTCCAAGGATGAGGGCTGCTCTCCGAGACTAATGGCCCATACACATGATCTGAATATCGTACGAAAACTGTCGTCCAAGGAAGAATCATATGATTTTCAGACTGTGTGTACACTATTTTCGAGAGCCGTCCACGACAGTTCATCTGATATTATTTGATCGGACAAGCATGACAAATTTCCTCGTACGATGCCAGATCGTACAATTTTCGTTTAGTCAGTATAGTTGTCGTCCATAAATATAATACAAATACATTACAACACATGACATCACTTCCGATTTTCTTTCTGTTATACAAGAATTTTCGTGACTTTATTTACTTATTCAATTTCTACTTGCAACTATTAAGGGGAAAAGGTTATATGATCTGACATGCAATATTCAGATCGTGTATATGGGCCTTTAAACTGGGAGGGAATATTGGCATTGATGAACACAGAACAGAAATGGGAATTCTTCAAAAAGACTGTTTGTGAACTCACTGCAAAGTATATTTCCATGGGCAATAAGTTTAAAGGCTAAAAATAAAACCTAGGTGTCTCACGGGCAAAGTTAAAAAAGCTATAAACAATAAGAAAAGAGTTTTTAAAAAATATAAAAATTAAAGGGCACTATTGTATTTTAAATGTTACAAATAATATAACAGAATATGTAAAAAGGAAATCAAGGACACAAAAATTCAAAAGGAACAACAGATTGCAAAAGATATTTGGACAAACCCCCCAAAATGCTTCAAATATTTCTTCAAATGAATAGTAAAAAGGTCAGGTCCTGAGCAGGTAGGCCCTTTAAAAAATAATCTAGAGTGGGTGACTGGGGACAAAGAGAAGGCAAATTTATTAAATACATTCTTCAGTTTTGTGTATACAAAGGAGCATGGGGGAGCTCAAGTTGATAATGGGGTGGTATTGCCCCAAATGATCCATAAATCCATAGAGTTTAATAAAAGACCACATAGATGAGTTCTTGCTGGAATAAAATATTTCAAGCAACAGACAGCATGAATTCATGAAAGACAGAAGTTGTGAAGCAAATCTGATTTCTTTTTATGAAGAGGTAAGTACAACTTTGGACAGAGGGGTGGCTGTGAACGTGGTATACTTGGATTTTGCAAAAGTGTTCAAACAAGTTTCCTACACACGGCTCATGTGTAAGGTAAAGTGTACAGGCTTGGAAATATAAATTTGTAAATGAATAGAAAACTGGTTAAAAGATCGAATTCAGAGACTAGTGGGTAATGATTCATTCTCTGAATGGTCTAAGGTTATCAGTGGTGTTCAGTGTTGGGACCCTTACTTTTTAATATCTTTATAAATCATATAGAGTCTGGGATTAAAAGTACAATTTCTGTCTTTGAAGAATAATGTCCTTACGAGATGTCTCTAATTTACAAGCCAACCTGAATGCACTGTCTAAGCCCTTGTACACACGGCCAGAGAATCCGTCGGAATGTGTCCTATCGGACCGCGTCGTCGGAATATCCGTCGAACCCAATTTTCCAACATGTTGGAAATATTTCCCGACCAACTGGGCCGATCAGACATACTCCGATCATGTGTAGAGAATTTTGAACGGACCAAGTGCCACGCATGCTCAGATCAAATTCCTACATCAAAGCTATTGGCTACTAGCCTGAATGTAGTCCCATCGTAACGAAATTACGTCATCACGTTCTGAAAGATCGGATTTTTCGCCAACTTTGTCCGACCGTGTGTATACAACAGTTTCGGACAAGATCCGACGGACAAAATCCGACGGGCAAAATCCGACAGATTTGGTTGTGGAAATCTCCGACCGTGTGTACAGGGGCTAATTGTGGCAGATGAGGTTTAATGTTGATAAATGTAAAATTATGCACTTGGGGGCTAAGAATATGCATGCATCATACATACTAGGGGAAGTACAACTGGGGGGATCCATAGTGAAGAAGGATCTAGGGGTTTTGTTAGATCATAAGCGCAATAATAGCACGCAATGCCAAGCTGCACTTTCCAAAGCAAAGTCCTTTCTTGTATTAGGAGAGGTATGGACCCTAGAGAGCGAGATATCATTTTGCCCCTGTTCAAATCATTATTAAGACCGCGCCTTGAACATGCAGTTCAGTTTTGGGCACCATTTCACAAAAAAGATATCAGGGAACTAGAGAAAGTGCAGAGAAGGGCAACCAAACTTATAAGAAGCATGGAGGAACTCAGCTATGAGGAAAGATTAGAGGAATTAAATTTATTCTCTCTTGAGAAGAGGAGATTAAGGGGGGATATGATTAACATGTACAAATATATAAGGGGTCTATATAGAGAACTTGGTGTTGAGTTATTCACTTTACGGATAACACAGAGGACAAGGGGGCACTCTTTACGCCTAGAGGAAAGGAGATTTCATCTCCAAATACGGAAAGGTCATCTCCAAATACGGAAAATGTGGAGTAGACTCCAGTGGCGGCTGGTGCTAAAAATTTTTGGGGGGTAGCAAACAAAATTTGAAAAAAAAAACAGCCACTTTGCCATCAAACACAGCCACTGTGGCATCAAACACTGCCACTGTGTCATCAAAACACTGCCACTGTGCCATCAAACGCTGCCACCGTGCCATCAAATTCTGCGACTGTGCCCATCAAACACTGCCACTGTGCCAAATGCTGCCAGCATGCCCATAAAATGCTGCCAATGTGCCAAATGCTGCCAGTGTGCTGAATTCTGCCAGTGTGACAGTGTGCCCAATGCTGCCAGTGTGCAAATTCTGCCAGTGTGCTCAATGCTGCCAGTGTACCCATTGCTGCCAGTGTGCCAAATGCTGCCAGTGTGTCCAAAGTTGACAGTGTGCCAGTGTGCCCAATGCTGCCAGTGTGCCCAATGCTGCCAGTGTGCCCATTGCTGCTAGTGTGCCCAATGCTGCCTTGTGTGCCCAATGCTGCCAGTGTGACAGTGTGCCAGCCCCGCTTGCCTTCTGCCCGGCACTTACCCTGTCTTGTGGGGCAGCAGGTGTTGGCGACAAGCGGGGTCCTTCATGCGTCTCCTGCACATCTTCTCCTGTCCTCTCCTCCCATCAGGGTTCCAATAGCGGCGCCTGTTTCAGCCAATCAGGTGACAGCTAACCAGACCTGAGCAACCTGATTGGCTAAGAGGGAGGGTCAGTGTTAGGGAAGCAATGTATTCAGTTCCCTAACACACCAGTAAGTAAACAGTAAATGCACAGCAGTGCGCCCGCTGTTTACCCCTTTGGAAGCCTATTAGAGCCCTTGGCTCTAATCGGGAACTATTAGAACCTATGGCTCTAATCAGGTGCTTCCAAAGAAACCCCACCACTGTAACTCATATGCCCCGCACCCAACAAGGGACCGGGCACATGAATAGGGGGCGGTAGCGGCAACCATAGATAGATAGATTCATGCATTGCATGAATTTATGTCAGAGAGGGGCGGGGGCGGCGCTCCTGTGCCCTTTATGGACGCACCGCCACAGATAGACTCCCTCCAGAGGTGGTTCTGGTCAGCTCGGTAGATTAAGAAAGGCCTGGATTCTTTCCTAAATATACATAATATAATTAGTTACTGACATTTATAGGTAAAATTGATCCAGGGAAAATCCGATTGCCTCTCGGGAGATCAGGAAATAATTTTTTTCCCTTGCTATAGCAAATTGGATCATGCTTTTCTGGGGGGTTTCGTCTTCCTTTGGATCAATTGTGGGCATAGGATTGGGTATATGGGATTTTATGATATTATTTATTTGTTTTTATGGTTGAACTAGATGGTCTTTTTTTCAACCTAACTGTAAGTTTTTAAGTGTAAACCAGGCAAATTACTTGTTAGGGGTATTGTCAGTGTTTCCATATTGTGTTTATACTGTTTTAATATCAGTTGTCTTCGTTTTTAATAGGATTTCTATAATTTTTTTCAGGTTTTCATTTTGCATGTATTGTCAGTAAAAAATGCAGTGGGACTGTGCTGGCTGGAACTTGTAGTCCACAACACTTCGACTCCAATGTAAACTTGGCATTCTGGACTACACGTCCCAAGATCCTTTGTTCTTCTCTCGCAAATCCTCACTCACTCTGCATTCAGGATGTGTTGAGTCTGCATGAGTCTGTGCTGAGAACCAGGGGAAACAACCTCCCTGTAGCAGATGCTGCAAAGTGTCCCCTGTCATGGAAGGCCATTTAGCCAGATCCTGGCCACAACAGTTTTAAACCCCAAACCAAAAATGTAATATGTTGCAGCTTAGCAATACTTAGATGTGGTGGCGGCATTCGTTTTCATGTTTTAGTTTTTTCCCCTCTATTTTCACCTAGTGATCTGGTCAGTAACAAGCCTCCTGCATTAGAGTGCCCCCCCCCCCCCCCCCTCCGGAAAAAGGAGCATAGGGGACACCTTCAAACAGCAACATTGTTAATCGGGGGGGGGGGGGGGGGAGCGATAAACTAACAAACTGAAACCAAACTACAGCTCACACTTTACAAGCAATTACAGCAACTGTTTTGTCTCAACCCTGTAACTTGTACATCTACAACGGAACTTGCTCTTTTGAAAATCTACAGATTTACTAGCAGGATCACCATGTGAAAATAAAGGAAAGAAAGCCTAAGAAAGGAAATTAAAGTAGCCATTATATCTAAGAATAGGTAAGCTGCTTTAATACCTCTTGACTTTGTGCACATTAGCATCTCTAAAGCTCTTTAACCTGATTTTCTACCTTTGAAAGTTTGTGAATACCCAACAATCTTAAACAGCCATCAGTCTTCTTCCCTGTGGGCACATTACATGGCTTATCACGCCTATTAGTCTCAATAGCAAAGATAGTTTTTCAAAAGGTAGAAAATCACATATAATGCCAAAGTCTTCACATAAAGTGCAAGGAGTGGATAGCAATCACAAAACGGAACAATTAACCCAAAAAAATTGCATAAAGTGAAAAAAGTCGTATAAAATCGCATAAAGTGCCAAACTCTTCACATAAAGTGCAACAAGGCTCCAATAGGAATAGGAAGGTCTAAAGTGCATAAAGGTGCAAACAAAACCATAAATAACATAAAAAAAAAATGGCCTGGATGCAGAGTTTGGTGGCTAAGCATACTTAAAGGTCCATCAGGTAGGTAGGTCAGTGTATGTCAGGTAGGTCAGTGTGTGTTGGTCAGTGTATTTCAGGTAGGTAGGTCAGTGTATGTATGTCAGGTAGGTCAGTGTAAGTATGTCAGGTAGGTCAGTGTATGTCAGGTAGGTGAGTTTAGTGGTCAGCATTGATGGGCACTGGTAAGCCAGGAAGCAACCAGCAAGTGAGCTTACCCTCTGCCACACAACCACACGAACCCACTGCCCAGCCAAAAAACCCTGCGCCACTACCTTCAACCCCCCCCCCCCAGCCAAAAAAAAAACACTACCGGAAACTCCTCCCAACCAAACACCCCCCCCCCCCGTGCTAGCCTTGGACTTCCATCTGAAGCTCCTGGTCTTTTGGCGACATAGCAACACCCCTGCTAAGCGTCAATATTGGCTCAATGTGAAACTCCCTCACCCCTGTCAGTTCCAATCAGTGCCACCTGTCAGTGCCAATCAGTGTTTCCAATCTGTGCCACCTGTCAGCTCCGATCAGTGCCACCTATCAGCAGGGCTGGACTGGGACAGAAATTTGGCCCTGGACTTCATCCAGATCGGCCCACTTACATTTTGAGAGTCCCATCAGCACCCCTTACATCAGAGAGTCCCATCAGCACCCCCTTACATCAGAGTGTCCCATCAGCACCCCCTTACATCAGAGTGTCCCATCAGCACCCCCTTACATCAGAGTGTCCCATCAGCACCCCCTTACATCAGAGTGTCCCATCAGCACCCCCTTACATCAGAGTGTCCCATCAGCACCCCCTTACATAAGAGTGTCCTATCAGCACCCCCTTACATCAGAGTGTCCCATCAGCACCCCCTTACATCAGAGTGTCCCATCAGCACCCCCTTACATCAGTGTCCCATCAGGACCCCCTTACATCAGAGTGTCCCATCAGCACCCCCTTACATCAGAGTGTCCCCTCAGCAGCCCCCTTACATCAGAGTGGCCCCTCAGCAGCCCCCTTACATCAGAGTGGCCCACTGAGCCATCGGCCCACGGGAAACTCCCGGTAGTCCCGATGGACAGTACATGCCTGCCTATCAGTGCCAATCAGTGCTTCCAATCAGTGCCACCTGTCAGTGCCAATCAGTGCCACCTGTCAGTGCCAGTGCTGAACAGTGTTTCCAATCAGTGCCACCTACCAGTGTCAATCATTGCCAGTGCTTCCAATCAGTGTCTGTCAGTGCTGCCAAACAATGACCATGAGTACCACCCATCAGTGCCCATCAGTGCTGCCAATTAGTGCCCATCAGTGCTGACTGTCAGTGCTACCTATCAGTGCAGATCACTGCTGCCTATTAGTGCCAATCAGTGCAGCCTATCAGTGTCATTAGTGCTGCCAATCAGTGCCACCTATCAGTGCCAATCAGGGCCCATCAGTGCTGCCTATCAGTGTCAATCGGTGCTTTCTATTAGTGCTAATCAGTGCCACCTACCAGTGCAAATCATTGCTGCCTGTCAGTGCTGCCAATCAGTGCACTGAGTGCAGGGATGGGGTGATGAACTCGACAGCCAGGCGCATTGTCCATGGGGGGCCGAACTGGTGGGGCACAACTGAAATCAGTTGATTGTTTATTCCACATGCCGATCTTTAGTATCATAAGTAATCACCACACTACTATTTACAATAAACTACTGGAGGTAAAATAAAAAAAGTGTCAGTAAAAGGCCTGCTGCTAAGCACTGCTATGTGTTCCCACACCACAAAAAAAAGTGTAGTGCTAACTTACTGATCAATAACTTAACAATAATGGTGGAATCCTCTAATGTATGGAAATCTCAATAGGTTTCAATATTATGACAACACCGGTCTCTAATACGCAACTTCACATATAATACACATCAAACTGAAAATAAGACATACTGTATAAAATGAAACTTAGCAGGGATGGTGGAAACCCCTCCTATAAATATTGACTATAAAAAATGTCTTCATCAGTTTAGGCCAATATGTATTCTGCTACATGTTATTGTTTTAAAAAAATCGCAATAAGTGTATATTGATTGGTTTCCTTAAAAAATTATAGCGTCTACAAAATAGGGAATAGATTCATGGCATTTTTAATCTGATTTTTTGAAAAATTTTATTTGAGTTATCATGATATAAAATAAAGAATGTGGGAGACTTTTGGTGGGCGTGACATTTTTTTGGGGGGGGCAGCATTTAATGCTTGGGCCCAGGCAGCACAATGTCTTGGGCCGGCCCTGCCCATAAATGTTCTGAAAGTGACATAATTGTGAAAGGTTCTACCTTTACCAATTATGACAACATTAAGGAATTTATTATCTGACATTCTTTTACATGTCAATCAACATTTGTCATATATTTGATTGAATGCTTGTGTCGCCACAAAACTATTGTACATTGGATAACAACATTTATTAGATCTAATCAGAAGATGCTCCCTGTAATTAGACATTTTTTGAAAACAAGATATGTTCCTACACAATTGAGATTTAAAGTGAATCATCACATCCCTAAACCTCATCGAGATGGAGATCTCATGCTTGATAAAAAAAAGATTTCTTTGTACATACGTATGTTAGGTACCCTTACACCCAGTGAGTATCATGAATTATTATGTTTATTTGAATGGTCTCTTTTAGCATGATTTACATATTTTTGTATGATTTTAGTGTTTTTGATTACTGCAAAATGTGGATGTGTTATGGACAGCACATAAAAAAAAAACACAAAAAGGAGCATATGTGTGATACACACAACAATTTAACTTGTTTCTAGAGATAGTTTAGTGGAGAACTAACACATACAGGATGGGGCAGATAACAGAATGTACCCCACCCCTGAAAGTCACAGAAGTAAAGAAGTTTGCCAACTGGTCTTAGATCTGTCATAGACCATTTGAATCTCAGCAGATTCAGCAGGGACTGGCCAAGATTCCAACCATATATGGGCAGGCTGAGTGTTCTCAAGTCAATCCCTCGATTTACTTAGGTACAACTAGCATGCCATATTTTTCATGCAATTATTGCCAGCAGCTATATGTTCATTTTGATACTGGAAATGCCAGAGGTGTTCCGGTACCTGGACCCTTTCCCAAACAGCTTTGCTGAAGATACGATGGAGGCTCTGGTATGTATGGGAAATCGTAGCCAAATGTGTCAGCTACATACTGACCAAAATATCTCTGTAGACTAGAGAGCCTAGTAATCTGAGAAGTCAGGGGTATGGACCCCTGGGAGAGGTATGAGTCTGCAGGCTGACGGTTAAAGTCCAGGTATTGTTTGGGGAGTGACTGTAGCCCCTTAGTTCTGCACTGTTCCAAAAAGGATTCTCTATACGGGCTGGAGGTAGAAACAGAGTGAGGGGTTTCCTCCTCACTACTTCCTGTAGTAAGGTATTCTCAGGCAACAGATGCTGACTCCTCCAGCAAGGCTGACATAGGCTCCAGCTCGGGTGCGTTTGTAGAAGTGTCTTCCACGAAGGGTGCTGACATAGGCTGGTCACCTGGTCCCAGTTCAGGCAGGTTTAATAGCTCGGAGACTGGGGTGGCATTTTCCAGTGTCTGGGTCAGGGAATACTCAGTAGGTAAGATGAGAACTAGCTATGTTTGCATGTTCCTGATTCGAGGTGGCTAGTAATGGGATGTCTTCCCGAGCACGTGATGTCTCCTCTGGATGTGGTCCTGAAGATAACTCAACTCTGAGCCCCATGAGGGTGTCTGTACACATGGATTTACTTTTGGGGGAACAGACCACTGGGGAAGGAGCCAAAATACCCACCCCCTCAATACCAGAGGACCTGTCACCCATGCTTGGTACCACACTTCGCTGTCTGTCTGCTATTACATTTCCACCAGTTCCTGGTTACCAGTAGCTACTACTCTCCTCCTGCAACTCTCCTGCTGAATTAACCATTTGATGTAGCCTTCCTCCTCGACCCCGTGTGTGCTTTACAGGCCTTGTTTTTCTAGATACGCCATGAACCTTCATGCATCCTTTTTACTATCTTTAGAGCAGGCTTGGAACCGTTAAAATGTTTTTCTGGAACTTTCTGCAGCATTACAGTGCTTAGTGTAAAATACGATTTTCCTGACTAACTGATCTTGGGCTGCCCAGGCATACCTTTCCAGGTGGAAGTCCATAATTAACACAGTTTAAGGAGTTCGTAAGTTGCTGCAGGTTATACTCCTTTCCCATGCGGGTCGTTTTTTCTTCCTCTTCTCGCCCCCTGTGTTCTCCCTGTTATATATACTAGAGGGTAGAGGACAGAACCTAAAAAAGCCTGGGAAAATGCAGAAATGGCATTAACCCCTTCCCTACCTGGGCAGATAAGTAACTAACT
The DNA here is from genome assembly GCF_037356315.1 of Lithobates pipiens. Lineage (NCBI taxonomy): Eukaryota > Metazoa > Chordata > Amphibia > Anura > Ranidae > Lithobates > Lithobates pipiens. Next base: position 141,153,930 of record NW_027507790.1, read on the forward strand.
AAAACAGCAGCACTCCATAACCTGGCATCTGCCTACAAGCTGGTCTATGGTATTGTAACACTGAGCAGATACAGTATATAACATTTCTTATATTAAGCTGATATGGTATAATGGGCAGTCACTGATTAATATGATAATTAAAAGGTTGTTGACATCTTCTGCTACAATCAGTTGCAGCATAGTTGATCAGGCAGGGCCATTTGCTATGTTTAAAATAAACATGTTTTTTTACAACTTTAGTTAAAATCAGTAATTTATCAGCCAGTCAGCTCCTCACAAATATGATGCCCAATTTGACGACAACTGACAGTATTAGGCAGGCTTGATCTTATGTTTGCTGGTAATTACAGTGATCTGATGTATGTCCAAGTGATCTTTTACTGTTTATAGATTTGCTTTGAAGGTGAGAAAGCTATACATAAAACAATGGCCCTAATTGTATAATGCTAATGTCCATACATACGGGCATCAGTTGTGTGCTAGTAACAAAATCATATCCACACAATACATCTTATACAGATGTAGCACCCTGATGTTAAGCAGGGCTGCTAGTAAATTTAGTTGCCAGGCGATAGTTGCCTTGGCCAATTGTCATAGTTGCCAACATTGTAAAATAAAAATTTCGGGACACTTTTTTGGCAGTAGGCGGAGCTGTATTATAATTAGGGGGCAGGGCATGCGGTTATAGGTGTGGAAAAGGGGAAAATGCGTGCGGAAAAATATGGGCGTGGTTTATGTAAAATAGTGACCGTGGCTTACATGGGGCGTGGCTCAAAGGGGTGTGGTTAGTGTCTGAGATGAATGCAGGATGGAGAGGGAGAGGGGGGGGAGGGTAAAGGGATGGAGGGACAGCAGCCCCCCGATCCTAAACCACAATAGCAATATGTGTTTTCCAGAGTTTGACAATCAGCAGATAAAGATACTCCAAATACCTGGTGTTAGAGCTTCAATCATCATCCCAGCGCCATGATTGTTATGGTGTCAGGATGATTGAATCGCATTATTTTTATTATTACATTGTAATATGAAATGAAATCATTCAACTCACCATAATTCAGAATCAGTGGGAGCCATGAGCACGTCACTAGCCACGTTGCCTGCCACCAGATGCCATCAGGTGCCCCAGCAGAGTCCCTTCTTACATCAGGTGCCCCATCAGAGGTACCTTCCTCACATCTGTGTCCATCAGAGCAGCCTTCCTCACATCTGGTGTCCATCAGAGCAGCCTTCCTCACATCTGGTGTCCATCAGAGGAGCCTTCCTTACATCTGGTGTCCCCATCAGTCCTCCTAACATCTGGTGCCCCTCTGACATCCAGACTTTGACTGCGCCCCTCTGACATCCAGACTCTGACTGCGCCCCTCTGACATCCATACTCACTGGCCTCTGACATCCAGACTTACTGGCCCCCGACATCCAGGCTCACTGGCCCTCGACATACACAGACTGGCCCCGACATACACAGACTGGCCCCCTCTGACATCCAGCCTGGCCCCCTCTGACATCCAGACGGGCCCCCTCTGACATACACAGACTGTCCCCCTCTGACATCCAGACTGGCCCCCCATCTGACATCCAGACTGGCCCCCCCGCTGACATCCAGACTGGCCCCCGACATACACAGACTGGCCCCCGACATCCACAGACTGGCCCCTGACATACCACTGGCCCCTGACATCCACAGACTGGCCCCCGACATAACACTGGCCCCCGATATCCACAGACTGGCCCCCGACATACCACTGGCCCCCAACATCCACAAACTGGCCCCCGACATCCCGTCGTTGCCATGCGGCGACTTTGAACTGTGGCGCCGCCCACTGCACTTTACACACACACACTGACAGCGGGAGTGGGCGGTGCCACATGTTCTCTATTGAAGACCAGCTTCTGTTCTTCTTAAAAATGACATTGTCTCCGCCGTCCGCGGCGAAAAACTGGAATTGCCCGGGACATTTCCCAGGACAAAATTCATTCGGGACAAATGTCCTAATCCCGGGAATGTCCCGGAACCATTGGCAACTATGAATTGTGAGGAGATCAATTTATTTCCCCCTAATTCTGGAATTGCTGCACTTCTCTCAATGGGTGGCCTGGTAGCTGGTGACATTGGAAAAACAAGGGCATAGCAAGGACAGATTATGAATGAATGGGGTGTCTCGGCCAATGGGCAGGGATTTTCTTGGGTCCCTTGGCCTGCTGGGATAGCCTATTTATTTGGGTGGAGTCAGGTGGTTGGAGTTCTGTGCCACCTGGGTGGACGTGTTTTGTACTGCCCCGGGCTGCTAGGCCAGAAGTTGGAGGCCTATCCCGAGGGCATCTGGCTGCTTGGCTGTCCGAGGCCTATCCAGAAGCAGGAGAGCAGTGTAGGGTTGGGACTGTGGTCTTATAGTACAACCAGAAGTAGCGGTTCTGCTGACCGAGGAACCAGCTGTGGTCAGAGGTAGAGGGGAAGCTGTAGCCATTAAGGGACCATCCAACTTGTTACCGAAGACCACTGTGAGTAAGCTTGGAAATATAGTACGACAATAGCATAGAGTACGTTTTTTTAAGCTGCTTTTTTATTACATCATGCACATTCAGTCTATATATGCAGTAAAGCATACTTGTTATACCTCTGCATTGTGTAAAAAGGCTGTTTGAGTCTGTCTTCCCTGATCCTTCCCTTCTTTCACAGTCCCCAATCCATTTCCTGAAAGAACAGAGCCTTAGGTGCATGCTGCACATGCTCAGTTTGGTGTGTATTGCTAGAGAGTTTTTTTATTGGGAGAGTGCATGTGATCAGCACTCTCTAGACAAAGGGTCAGGCTCCTGTATCCTCATAGGACAATCAGGGCAGAATGAAAAGCTTTAACCGGGCACTGATAGAAGTCACAAGGCTGCTCTAACTGCTTATGAGAAAAGGTATTTAGCAGTTTATATTTACTAAAACTATTGAATGTCCATATTCTGCGTACTGTGTGTAGCAAGGTCCCAGGCCTCCTTCGGTCTAATGAGAACCTCCAGGGGAAGAGATAGCTGGCATTCTTCTGTGTATACTGGTTTGTGAGGCATGGTGGATACAAGATGATTAAAGTCATTGGGCGCCAGACACTTCTTGAATGCAAAGGAGAGTTTATTTCTCTTAACAAACATTTGGGGGTGAAAGGGTTAGGACCAGGACACCCTTAGGTAGTTGCAAGTTCATTTGGCAGACTCCGAGACTTCAATAGCGGGACAGCCATGCAGGGAAAGGCATCCAGCAAGATGCCACATCTGCATGTGCAGGAATGCTGTCTCCTATGGCAACAGTCTTTAACAGTTCCTAACACAAAGCTTAACAGTTCCTTTCTTTTCCACTATAATCACTCCTTGTAGTTCTTCAGCCCGCTGAGCTCCCGGTCTCTCACTGGACCCGCTGAACCCCTTGAGCACTCAATATACCACTCAAGCTTCACCCCCATTGGCCTGCTCGGTCCCTGGCTTGACACACAAGGCTGCTGTACAAGTGTCACCTCCACAGGATGGGTCCCTAGATTATTACCCCCTGAAGTTTCACAATTCATCACTGTCCCCGGTTGGTAAGCATGCTGCCCCGGTACTTGCTTCAGTTGCTCAATGTGGTCCCTGGTAATTAGGCGGATAGTCCCTGACTGATGGCGACAGTGTCCCTTCTACCCCTGACCACGACAGGTTCTCCGGCCGGCAGAACCGTAACTGTTGGTTGGCTTGCATGCTGACCCAGTCCCAACCCTGCCCTACTCTCTTGCTTCTGGATAGGCCCTCACACAGCCTCGCAGCCAGATGTGCAGGTGGCACAGAACATAGATCACCTGACTCCACCCAAATATATAGGCTCTTCCAGCAGGCCAAGGGATTCAAGAAAACCCCCGCCCATTGGCTGAGATACCCCATATACCCATAACCTGACCTTGCATTGCTCTTCTCATATCTAGTACCACCACGTACCAGGCCACCAAGTGGTAGAAGAGAAAAGTGCAATGAGGCCAAACTTAGGGAGAAATCAATAGATCTCTAACAATTAACCTGGATAATTATTCCTGGCAGGTAAATTTGTGAGGAGCAATCCTGCCTAAACTCCAGGGTGCTACATGTGGGATACCAGATATAGTGAATGCAGGTTTTAGTAACAATGTAAAGCATTTTTTACCACAACACTTCATATCCCTGATATGTGCCTGCTGTACCATGTGCTTGTATGAGAAAGTATCCTGTTCTCTTTGTATTAGTTCCTTTATGTGGAATCTCTGGTGTTTATGCCAGTCCCTCTGCTTTCCTATTAAACTCTGACCACACTAGGCAGGAGAGCACAGCGTGATCAGTTATCTAGCTATGCTGGGAACTCCGTGTGCTCTCCTTCAATGATCAGACTTGTCCTGACACAGACCCCCTGCACAGCCATTCTCTGGGAAGCTCTTATGCAGCATTTGCATATGTATTGTTTATATCTATACAAAAATGTTTTACCTTCCATTAATATTTTAAACTGAATTGGTTGTTTTACAAGGTGATTGTTTACAATCACTTTAAGTCATTGAACTTGTGTTTTGTTTTTTGTAAACTTTTCTTATGCTCAGATAAAATGTTAACATATAACTTAAATTACTCAATGCACCTTATCAGAACAGAAATCTCAAAAGCAGCATTATTTATGGCCTTTTTATTCATATGGAGGGCTAGGACTGCACTGTATGCATACCTCCCAACATTTTGAGATGGGAATGAGGGACATCTACTAACAAATGTATGTAGGCATAGAACACACCCCTGCCACACCCCCTTAACTGCTTGCCGACCGCTGTCCGCATATGTACGTTGGCAGAGTGGCACAGCTGGGCAAAGTAATGTACCCGTACGTTACTTTGAAATTCCCGCTGTGCGTACGCCTGCTGCGATCTCTGTGACCGTGCCTGCGGGACCCGCAGACTCGATTACCGTGGGTATACCTGCGATCGTGTCACGGAACTCAAGAGCACGGAGATGCCGATGTAAACAGCATCTCCCCGTTCTGCCTAGTGACAGCACACTGATCGTCTGCTCCCTGTCATCGGGAGCAGCGATCAGTGTCCACGTGACACGTCACACAAGCCCATCTCCCAGTCAGTTAGAAACACTCCCCTAGGACACACTTAACCCCTCCCTGCCCCCTAATGGTTAACCCCTTCAGTACCGGTGACATTTGAACAGTAATCAATGCAATTTTAAAGCATTGATCGCTGTATTAATGCCAATGGTCCCAACAATGTGTCAAAAATGTCCGATGTGTTGCCATAATGTCGCAGTCAGGCTAAAAATCGATGATCGCCGACATTACTAGTAAAAAAAAAATTTATAAAAATGCCATTATAGCGTCTATTTTGTAGACACTATAACTTTTGAGCAAACCAATCAATAAACGCTTATTGCGTTTTTTGTTTTTTTACCAAAAATATGTAAAAGATCGGCCTAAACTGAGGAAAAAAAAGTTTTTTTATATATTTTTGGGGATATTTATTATAGCAAAAAGTAAAAAATATTGCCTTTTTTTCAAAATTGTCGCTATTTTTTTGTTTATAGAGCAAAAAATAAAAACCACAGAGGTGATCAAATACCACCAAAAGAAAGCTCTATTTGTGGGAAAAAAAGGACGTCAATTTTGTTTGGGAGCCACGTCGCACGACTGCGCAATTGTCAGTTAAAGCGACGCAGTGCCGAATCGCAAAAAGTGCTCTGGTCAGGAAGGGGGTAAATCCTTAAAGCAGTTGTATAGTCTTTTTGTTAAGTTTAACCTATAGGTAAGCCTATAATAAGGCTTATCTGTAGGTAAAAAAAATATCTCCTAAATCTCTACGGGTTAGGAGATATTCCCCTCGCAATGTGCCGCAGACTGCAGGGGCTGACTGCACAGATGAGTCTTGGCTGAAAGTCCGGCAGACGCCGGACCCTGCCGGAAAGAAATCTCCCGCGTGCATGCGCGGGAGTGACGATATCGCGGCTCCGGCACGATACCCAGAAAACACGCCGAGGGAACATGTCAGCTCCCTCGGTGTGGATCGGGCCAGATGTCGGGGCCTCGTTCTAAGGTAAGTATTTCATAATGAGCTAGTATGCGGTGCATACTAGCTCATTATGATTTTTCCCTTGCAGGTCAGAAAAAAGAATAAAAAATGTCAGAGGGTTTACTCCCGCTTTACGCTGAAGTGGTTAAGGGAGAATTAACCAAAAAAAAGGTTAATTAAATCCAGGACATTTTTTTTACCACTACCATTCCTTTATATTGGCTTTTAACCACTTGCCGACCGCCGCACGACGATATACGTCGGCAGAATGGCACGGGCAGGCATATGGGCGTATATATAAGTCCCTGCCTGCCCGCGGGTGGGGGGCCCGATCGGGCCCCCCCCCGGTGCCTGCGGCGGTCGGCATTTCTTCGAGAGCGATCCGGGATGAGGGGGCGGCCATTCATTCATGGCCACCCCCTCGCGATCGCTCTCGACGAATGGAAATCCCCCGTGACATCACTTCCTCTCCTGTAATGTAAACACAGGAGAGGAAGTGATGTATTCTCTCCTCCGTGTCGGTATTTTCCGTTCCGACACGGAGGAGAGCGGATCGGTGAGTTGCACCAACACTCTACACACACAGTAGAACATGCCAGGCACACTCACACCCCCCCTTTACCCCCCGATCACCCCCCCAATTACCCCTGCCCCCCAGTCACAGTGACACCAATGTCATTTTTTTTTTTTTTTTTTTTTTTTTTTGCATTGGTGTCATTTGTGACTGTAATAACTGTTAGGGCAGTTAGAGTTAGCCCCCTTTAGTTCTGATGTACCCCCCTAACCCCCCCAATAAAGGTTTAACCCCGTGATCACCCCCCGTCGCCAGTGTCACTAAGGCTGGGTTCACATTGCAGCGGTTTATGAGAACGAATGTGATTCGCACCGCACTGCAGTGCAAATCACATCCGATCTCTGTGCGATTCGAGTTCAGCCATTCGCCGCACCCGCCACACCCGCCGCACCCGCCGCAAATTCGCACGGGACCCTTTTTTTGGCCCGCAGCAGAATCGGATCGCATGGGTGTTCACACCATGCGATCCGAGTTTGCAGATCGCACTGCGATATGCGAACTGATCTGGGGGTGTCAGTAACATTTCACTGACACTCCCAGCAGTTCGCATAGGGCAGTGTGAACTGCCGCCGGGAGGCATGCGATGCGGGAACCCGCCGCGGATTCGCGGCGTTTCCGCATCGCTCCAGTGTGAACCCAGCCTAATAAGCGATCATTTTTCTGATCGCCGTATTAGTGTCACAGGTGACGCTAGTTAGGCAGGTAGGTATTTAGGTTCGCCGCAGCTTTTTATAGCGCCAGGGACCCCCATATACTACCGCATAAAGCCCCCTGATTGCCCCCTAGTTAACCCTTTCACCAGTGATCACCATATAACTGTTACAGGTGACGCTGGTTGGTTAGTTATTTTTTTATAGTTTCAGGGCACCCGCCATTTATTACCTAATAAAGGTTTAACCCCCTGATCACCCGGCGGGTGTCATTTGTGACTAATAACTGTTAGGGCAGTTAGGGTTAGCCCCCTTTAGTTCTAAGGTACCCCCCTAACCCCCCCAATAAAGGTTTAACCCCGTGATCACCCCCCGTCGCCAGTGTCACTAAGGCTGGGTTCAGATTGCAGCGGTTTGAGAACGGATGTGATTCGCACCGCACTGCAGTGCAAATCACATCCGATCTCTGTGCGATTCGAGTTCAGCCATTCGCCGCACCCGCCACACCCGCCGCACCCGCCGCAAATTCGCACGGGACCCTTTTTTTGGCCCGCAGCAGAATCGGATCGCATGGGTGTTCACACCATGCGATCCGAGTTTGCAGATCGCACTGCGATATGCGAACTGATCTGGGGGTGTCAGTAACATTTCACTGACACTCCCAGCAGTTCGCATAGGGCAGTGTGAACTGCCGCCGGGAGGCATGCGATGCGGGAACCCGCCGCGCATTCGTGGCGTTCCCGCATCGCTCCAGTGTGAACCCAGCCTAATAAGCGATCGTTTTTCTGATCGCTGTATTAGTGTCACAGGTGACGCTAGTTAGGCAGGTAGGTATTTAGGTTCGCCGCAGCTTTTTATAGCGCCAGGGACCCCCATATACTACCGCATAAAGCCCCCTGATTGCCCCCTAGTTAACCCTTTCACCAGTGATCACCATATAACTGTTACAGGTGACGCTGGTTGGTTAGTTATTTTTTTTATAGTTTCAGGGCACCCGCCATTTATTACCTAGTCTCACTAGTGTACCCCTAAATTTAGGGGTGTCTACTTTCCAAAATGGGGTCATTTGGGGGGGGTTTGTGCCATCTTGGCATTTTATGGCCTTCAAAACTGTAACGCCCTTAGAAAGCCTGAAGGCGGTGCTTGGTTTTCGGGGCCCCGTACGCGGCTAGGCTCCCAAAAAGTCCCACATATGTGGTATCCCCGTACTCAGGAGAAGCAGCAGAATTTATTTTGGGGTGTCATTTCACATATGCCCATGGCATGCGTGAGCAATATATCATTTAGTGACAACTTTGTGAAAAAAAAAAAAAAAAAAAAAAAGTTTGTAATTTTCCCGCAACTTGTGGCAAAATATAAAATATTCCATGGACTCAACATGCCTCTCAGCAAATAGCTTGGGGTGTCTACTTTCTAAAATGGGGTCATTTGTGGGGGTTTTGTGCCAGCTTGGCATTTTATGGCCTTCAAAACTGTAATAGGTAGTGAGGAGTGAAGTCAAATATTTACGCCCTTAGAAAGCCTGAAGGCGGTGCTTGGATTTCGGGGCCCCGTACGCGGCTAGGCTCCCAAAAAGTCCCACATATGTGGTATCCCCGTACTCAGGAGAAGCAGCAGAATTTATTTTGGGGTGTCATTTCACATATGCCCATGGCATGTGTGAGCAATATATCATTTAGTGACAACTTTGTGAAAAAAAAAAAAAAAAAAAAAAAGTTTGTAATTTTCCCGCAACTTGTGGCAAAATATAAAATATTCCATGAACTCAACATGCCTCTCAGCAAATAGCTTGGGGTGTCTACTTTCTAAAATGGGGTCATTTGTGGGGGTTTTGTGCCATCTTGGCATTTTATGGCCTTCAAAACTGTAATAGGTAGTGAGAAGTGAACTCAAAAATTTACGCCCTTAGAAAGCCTGAAGGCGGTGCTTGGTTTTCGGGGCCCCGTACGCGGCTAGGCTCCCAAAAAGTCCCACATATGTGGTATCCCCGTACTCAGGAGAAGCAGCAGAATTTATTTTGGGGTGTCATTTCACATACGCCCATAGCATGTGTGAGCAATATATCATTTAGTGACAACTTTGTGTAAAAAAAAAAAAAAAATTTTTTTTTTGTCATTATTCAATCGCTTGAGGCAAAAAAATAAAATATTCAATGGGCTCAACATGCCTCTTATCAATTTCCTTAGGGGGTCTACTTTCCAAAATGGGGTCATTTGGGGGGGTTTTGTACTGCCCTGCCATTTTAGCACCTCAAGAAATGAGATAGGCAGTCGTAAACTAAAAGCTGCGTAAATTCCAGAAAACGTACCTTAGTTTGTAGATGTGACAACTTTTGCGCAAACCAATAAATATACAATTATTGACTTTTTTTTTACCAAAGACATGTGGCTGAATACATTTTGGCCTAAATGTATGACTAAAATTGAGTTTATTGGATTTTTCTAATAACAAAAAGTAGAAAATATCATTTTTTTTCAAAATTTGCGGTCTTTTTACGTTTATATCGCAAAAAATAAAAATCGCAGAGGCAATCAAATACCATCAAAAGAAAGCTCTATTTGTGGGAAGAAAAGGACGCAAATTTTGTTTGGGTACAACATTGCATGACCGCGCAATTACCAGTTAAAGCAGCGCAGTGCCAAAGTGTAAAAAGACCTCTGGTCATTTACCAGCAAAATGGTCCGGTCTGAAAGTGGTTAAAATATACAAATGCAGCAATTTAGAATTCGGATGAAAGGTTTAGCGCTGGGATAACACTTTTTGAAAGATAAAAAGTGCATTTTATATACAACTATATAGATCAGACCAAAATGAGGGACAAATAAGGAAGATTTAGGGACGGAGGGACAGTCCCTCGAAATCAGGGACAGTCCCTCGAAATCAGGGACAGTTGGGAGATATTCTGTATGCATGAAACATTAGCGCGTTTTGCTGCAAAGATTTCGGGATGGTGTTTTCTATGCATACATAAAACATGGATTCCTGCTCTTCTTTATTTCTAATTTTATTAGTACAGGAGTTATCGGCGTTAGCCATGTTACCATAATGCAGGCTTAAAGGGTTACAGTTATAGAACTACAAATCTCAGCATGCAGAAGAAGAATGCAGTTTCACAATAGTTTTAGATTAACGGAGTGACCATGGAAGCTGGGCACTGTGAATGTGATCTTTGCTTTCTGTGTATAAAGTAAAGTCAATAAGTAATAGGTAGAAACGACCTGACTGTCTAACTAAGGAAACAGCAATTCCTACTTTGTTACCACAGAGAAGCACTTGCCGTAACTTCTCTTTTTTCTGCTAAAAATATGTGATTGCAGATAAGAGCGGAATGTCACAAGTGCCCACAATTTACATGTACACTTGTGACAAGAAGAACGCAGCACCAGGTAATGTTTTGTAAGCGTTGTCGTCACAAGTCACCTGATTACCTCTTTCTTCCTAGTGTAGAGCCAGAGAGGCGACATAAAGAGGAGGCAGAGGTGTGGTCCATGACAGGTGGGTTTTCCCTGAACTTAAGCCAAGGTGGTGTTCCCACCTTCTTGTGACTCAACAGATGTCTAATTTTATTGACAGCGATCATCTGGTCTTGCTTCACTTGCCAAGCATAAAGACATCTGAAACATGCACAGATAATCTGTCTGAAGGATTGCTACCTCTACAGGGATCCTTTAAGGGACTGTCCAGAACTCCTCATCCCAGGCTGAAATCTCAGATTTACACCATGGAAGAAGGGATAGATAACCCAACGTTCACCACTGTAGATGAGGTGGCATTGCAGACTATTGATAACGACATTAAAAAGGTGGTCCCAAGTTCTGGAGTACCGGAAAAGGAAATCCAGGGTCCCACTGGCAGCGAAGAGTATGAAGAGGGGCCATGCGGCTGGGGACGCTTCACGCCGAGATTTCTGCAGTGTTGTAACAATCCTAAGGGTTATTTAGTAATGTACAGCCTTCTGGCGATCATGCAAGGTGAGCAGCATTCCTTTCTCCAATTCTTCCTCACGCATTAACTTCAATGAAATCTAACCTGTTTGAATTCCTGTCTGTAGTGGGGGAAGACACGTCCCTTTTACACTGGAAAGAAACAAAATGTGTTGTCACTTTAGTCCCAAAGAATACATACGTGTCATTTACCTTGTTATCGTAGTCATACTATAAACTATAATAAACCCATATGCATGATTTATGTGTTTACATAGCAATTATGGCTCTGAGCAACCAGTCCAGTTCCGTGAATCATTTTTAAATCTGGACTTCAAAAATGACAGTTGAAAGCTGATTGGTTGGTAAGGTCAGCAAATTTTATCCGCACAATGTGGAATAGTGTCCCTCGAGAATTAGTTCTGGCCATCTCAGTAAAGCGTCAAAAAGAGCTGGATGCATTCCTAAATGCACAAAATATAACTGGATGCTGACATGTATAGGTAATAACATCAGAGATTGGTATTCCAGGGTAGTGATGAGCTCCGGCGTGTTTGCATGGTCCATGTGCAGAGCCCGCCAGGAAGTCGGCGCAGCGCTAATCACAGGCAGTGAGACATTGCCCGATCTCTGCATGAGACATTGCCGATCTCTGCATGAGACATTGCCCGATCTCTGCATGAGACATTGCCCGATCTCTGCATGAGACATTGCCCGATCTCTGCATGAGACATTGCCCGATTTCTCAATGAGACATTGCCGATCTCTGCATGAGACATTGGCGATCTCTGCATGAGACATTGCCGATCTCTGCATGAGACATTGCCGATCTCTGCATGAGAAATTGGCGATCTCTGCATGAGACATTGCCCGATCTCTGCATGAGACATTGCCGATCTCTGCATGAGACATTGCCGATCTCTGCATGAGACATTGCCGATCTCTGCATGAGACATTGCCCGATCTCTGCATGAGACATTGCCCGATCTCTGCATGAGACATTGCCGATCTCTGCATGAGACATTGCCCGATCTCTCAATAAGACATTGCCTGATCTCTGCATGAGACATTGCCCAATCTCTCAATGAGACATTGCCCAATCTCTCAATGAGATATTGCCCGATCTCTGTGTGAGACATTGCCCGATCTCTCAATGAGATATTGCCCGATCTCTGCGTGAGACATTGCCGATCTCTGCATGAGACATTGCCCGATCTCTGCGTGAGACATTGCCGATCTCTGCATGAGACATTGCCCGATCTCTGCATGAGACATTGCCGATCTCTGCATGAGACATTGCCGATCTCTGCATGAGACATTGCCCGATCTCTGCATGAGACATTGCCGATCTCTGCATGAGACATTGCCCGATCTCTCAATAAGACATTGCCTGATCTCTGCATGAGACATTGCCTGATCTCTGCATGAGACATTGCCGATCTCTGCATGAGACATTGCCGATCTCTGCATGAGACATTGCCGATCTCTGCATGAGACATTGCCGATCTCTGCATGAGACATTGCCCGATCTCTCAATAAGACATTGCCTGATCTCTGCATGAGACATTGCCCAATCTCTCAATGAGACATTGCCCAATCTCTCAATGAGATATTGCCCGATCTCTGCGTGAGACATTGCCCGATCTCTCAATGAGATATTGCCCGATCTCTGCGTGAGACATTGCCGATCTCTCAATGAGACATTGCCCGATCTCTCAATGAGACATTGCCCGATCTCTGCATGAGACATTGCCCGATCTCTCAATGAGACATTACCCGATCTCTCAATGAGACATTGCCCGATCTCTCAATGAGACATTGCCCGATCTCTCAATGAGACATTGCCGATCTCTGCATGAGACATTGCCCGATCTCTCAATGAGACATTGCCGATCTCTGCATGAGACATTGCCCGATCTCTCAATGAGACATTGCCGATCTCTGCATGAGACATTGCCCGATCTCTGCATGAGACATTGACCGATCTCTCCATGAGACATTGCCCGATCTCTGCAGCCATGCATCGGGACAATGTCTCACTGCCTGTGATTATCGCAGCGCTGCACCGACTTTTTTTTTTTAAACACACTCCGTCCCGCCAAGCTCACATGCAGAAGCGAACGCATATGTGAGTAGTTCCCGCATATTAAAACGGTGTTAAATCCACACATGTGAGATATTGCTGCGATCGTTAGAGCGAGAGCAATAATTCTAGCTCTAGACCACATCTGAAACACAAAACATGCAACCTGTAGAATTTTCGCCTTTGGAGATTTTTAAGGGTAAAAGTTTGTCGTCATTCCATGAGCGGGCGCAATTTTGAAGCGTGACATGTTGGATATCAATTTTTCTGACAGACCGCAACGACCACCATTTTAGTCTCTAGGGTGTTAGAAAAAAAAATGTATAATGTTTGGGGGTTCTAAGTAATTTTCTAGCAAAAAAACAGTTTTTAACTTGTAAACATCCCATCTAAAAAAAGAGGCTCAGTCTTAAAGTGGTTAATAAAACAAAAATGAAAAAAATCTAATTTCTTCATAAATTTAGGCCAATATGTATTATGCTACATGTTTTTGGTAAAAAAAATCCCAATAAGCGTATATTGATTGGTTTATGCAAAAGTTATAGCATTTACAAACTATGGGATTTTTTTTTTTTTTTTTTTTTTACTAGTAGTGTCAGAGATCAGTGACTTATAGTGGGTCTGCAATATTGCTACAGACATTCTGACACTTTTGACAGTTTTTGGGAGCCAGGGACACTAATACAGTGATCATTGCTAAAAATATGGACTGTTACTGTACTAATGATACTGGCTGGGACGATCAAAGGGTTAAATGTGTGCCTAGCCTGTGTTTCTGTGTACAGTGTGTGGTGCTTTTATTAGGGGAAGTAATCAATATAATTCTCTGCTTTGTGGGAAAAGTACAGTGCCTTGAAAAAGTATTCACACCCCTTGATATTTTTCACATTTTGTCATGTTAAAACCAAAATTGTAAATGTGTTTTATTGGGATTTTATGTGATAGACCCACACAAAGTGACACGTAATTGTGAAGTGGAAGGAAAATAATAAATGGTTTTCAACATTTTTTTTAAATAAATATGTAAAAGTGTGGTGTGCATTTGTATTCAGCCCTCTTTTACTCTGATAAACCTAACTAAAATTTAGTTGAACCAATTGCCTTTTGAAGTCACTTAATTAGTAAATAGAGTTAATCTGTGCTGTGTGTGATTTAATCTCAGTGTAAATACAGCTGTTCTGTGAGGCCCTCATAGGTTTGTTAGAGAACCTTAGTGAACAAACAGCATCACGAAAGCCAAGGAACACACCAGACAAGTCAGGGATAAAGTTGTGGAGAAGTTTAAAGCAGGGTTAGGTTATAAAAAATATCTCAAGCTTTGAACATCTCAAGTGCATTGATTATGACTGCAGCCCAATCAGCGATGCCTGCCAGTGCCCCCAGTAATGCCCACCGTGCCCAACAGTGATGCCCGCTTGTGTCCAACAGTGATGCCAATCAGTGCCCACCAGTGGTGCCAATCAGTGCCTATCAATGCTGCCTATCAGTGATGCCTGTCACTGCCTCCTTATCTGTGCCACCTACCAGTGCCATCTATCAGTGCCCATTTGTGCTGCTTATCAGTGCCCATAAAGGCTGCCCACCAGTGCCACCTATCAGTCCCTATCAGTGCTGCATATCAGTGCTGCCTATTAGTGCTCATCCGTGCTGCATATCAGTGCCGCCTATTGGTGCTGCATATCAGTGCCACCTCATCAGTGCCCATAAGTGCAGCCTATCAGTACAGTCAGTGCAGCCTCATCAGTGAAGGAGAAAAATTACTTATTTACAAAATTTAGAAAATTGGCCTGGACAGGAAGGGGGTGAATGGGCTCAGTATTGAAGTGGTTAAGATGCCAGTGCCAGGGAAAGAACATGGGAGGTTAAAATGGCTGGGGTAAGCACAGCGTTGGATCCTGGGACAGGCTGTTTATTAAAAGTCAGCAACTACAGTTTTTGTAGCTGCTGACTTTTAATTTTTACACAGAAGACTGGAGTAGACAGTCGAGTGCTGATTTACACTGGAAAATGTGCCTTGATCATAGTAACCATTTAGATTCAAAAATTGGCCACACAAACTTAGGTTGGCCAATTGAAAAAAATGTATGGATTTCCCATCCATCAATGTATTTTTGTAATCCAGTTCATTGGCCGTTTTAAATAAATGGTGCAACACAATAGGTACAATGTGAAGTATCCCATATCAGAATTTGTTTTCATTTTGGATGGATTCTAATTGGTTGTTTTGGTGCTGGACATTGCATTTAGTGCTTTTTTACGCCTAAAATTAAAACATTTTAGAAATGGGATAAAACAGGAAATGTAATGTGCATAAAAGTGTATCTATAGCCACATTTTCCCAGTTTTGGATAGGGTGGGGAAAGGTTTTAAGCCCTGTCAAGCACTCTATTTGTCCTGGTGACCATTGACAGAACATTATGGGAAATCCAAGATTTTGGAGTTTTCACCAGAACTACAGATGGCAGGACGGAAGGAGCCACACTATAACACTCCATGTGCAAGACTATATGGGGACCTTAGCCATAGGATAGACCTCTATGCAATTGTCTGGTGATTTCTGGACGCTTATATATGACCGATATGCTGTCTATTATTGACATAATACGCTTTTGGATGATAAATATCCTCTGCTCTTTGAAGTCCCTGCAAATCTGAGATATGTTGTAGTCAAATCCATTGGCCAATTGTACCCCCTTCGAGTGCTTATTGTGTCACATGTGAATTACCATCAGTCAATGACATTCTGGCCGGTATCCATGCGTGGCTCTGACGGACCATTTGCTCTCTTTACTTGTTAAGTTATTTCTGCTGTTCGGTGGAACGCTTACACTTAGAACTTTAAGCTACAGCTTTGGAAGTTTCAAGCCCTTTAGGAGATCTACGCTGTGTTTTTGAAATGCGTTGGACGCTATGTTGGTTGACAACTTTAAGGCTTCCCTTTCAGCTGGCTTTATATCTGCCCCCAGCAATATGTGTTTGTTTTTATCATCTTGAATTTTTTTTGTTATTTTTGTCATTTGTCTTATATATATCAATAAATTTGTATTTTTTTTATGATTACTGTTTGTGGTCCGTTTAAAATCCCAACATGAGGAACCCTTTTTTTTACTACAGATGGCAAGAAATCATTCTATTGAATCAACTTGTTCTCTGACAACTGTCTGAAAGAATTCCTCTCACTTCCTGTTGCATCATGAGTACAGGAAATGAAGGGAATACACTTTAATATTTGTGCAGCTGTACGGTACATATATGTACATATATGCTAAAAATGAATTGTGAATATAAAACTGAGTGAGACATTTAAAACAGCAAAAGATGGGGTGGGGTATATGTAGGGCAGAGGCATTGAATGGCTGTGCAGAACATTAAAGTGTTTTTTTAGACATTACAGTGCATAGATTGACAAGCACACCAGTATCTCTGATACTTAAAAGTCAGTAATATTGTAGAAAGTTATGTAACAACATTTGTAATACTTCCTGACCTAAAAATTGTGTAAGCTAGCCTTTGCCAACCTTAGAACACATCTCTGTAATCAGTAAGTTTCAGATACAAAATTAATGAATAACTTGATCATTTTTAACACCTCTTACTCTATATGACAATATTTTTCTTTTGTGTAATAATTATGGATGAATATTAAGAACATTATCCAAAAAACCCAACCAGTGAAAATTGTAGTGTCCCTTGCATTGGAGGTCAATGTGTAGGTGCCCCTTACATTAGTAGTTACTGTAGTGTTCCCTTAATGGTCAATGAGATAGGGTCCTTTTACATTGGCGGTCAGCGGGGTAGAGTCCCCTTGCAGTGGAGGCCATTGTAGAAGTACCACCTTACATTGGTTGGCAGTGGGTTAGGGTTTCCTTACATTGGAGGTCAGTGGAGAAGTGCCTCCTTACACTGTTGTTCACTCGATAAGTATTCCCTTACACTGGTGGTCATACTGTTAAATGATCAAGTACTCTCTTTCGTTAATGGTCATTTGAGAATGTTTCCCTTTCATTGCTGTTCAGTTATGGCCAGTAATATAAGGGTTCCTGACATTGTTTGTTGTTACTAGAAATATTGTTCTTTTACATTCGGTGTCAGTGAGAAGAATGTCCCCTACATTAGTGGTCAGGGTCGTTCCCCCTTACATTGATGGTCAGTGCGAAGAATACCTTATTACATTGTTGATCAGTGCAAAGAATACCCTTTACATTGGTGGTCAGTGGAAAGAATTCCCATCACCATATACAGCCAGCTAAAAAGATAATCTCTATAATGAATTACTTACCTGTGAGATGAGAGGAGAGTTGGCCATGGGCTTGCTTTCACATTAGCAAATGTCTCCTGCAGGTCAACTGTGAGAGCTTGCACCTCAGGTTCACCTTGCTTCTGCTAAAAAGTGATGTTGACACTAAGCCATGTACTGCAAAATACATTTGGATTTAATGCTTATATGAGATTATAGTGACTGAGATTTACACCTGTTTTAAACCTGTCAGGGAACCGACATGACTTCAAGTTCAAGTACTGCACTTTATGAGTAATGTTATTTATATATTTTTTATGTATTTCAGATACTTAAATAGCTCCATCACGCATTTACACCACACTTTACATATTATTATACAGTAACATCGGTCCCCGCCCTCAAGGAGCCTACAATCTAAGGTCCTTAAAGCTGGGTACACACAGGCTGAAAACGGTCGGTTTGCCGACTTTCAGCCCGTGAGTACAGCTCCTCTTCTGACAGAAGCTTGTCTCATGACTAGTCTGTTGAACAACCATGCTGGAAAGCCAGCATCCGATCAGCCATTGGCTAATCACTTTGTTCTGTCGGGGGGGGGGGGGGGGCTAGGGGGGCAGGCCCCCTGTCAGAATACAATAGCTCAGTGGGGAGATCAGCGCACTAACATTGGATGTGTTAGCACAGGTATCTGTAAAGTTTTTTGTGTGTACCCAGCATAACTAAAACTCATGCTAGGGCCAAATTAGACATGAGCCAATTACCTACAGCATGTTTTTGTTTGGAGTGTGGGAGGAAACTGGAATGCCCAGAGGAAACTCACACAGATACTGGGAGGACATGCAAACTCCGTGCAGTGTCATGGTTGGAATTCAAACTGATGACCCTAGTGCTGCCTATTATATGCTATTTTGGTTCTTATATTAGGTCCAAACTGATTAATGTGGGAGTTGAACTATATGCTGCAACTTTCCCCCACTCCTGTTTTTCTGTGGAATTTGTATAAGGAAAACCATTGCTGTACTGGAATGCAAGTGACCGCTCTACTTTTTACATTATATATTTTCTTGATAGCTGTATCCAGCTCATCCATACTACAATAGACTTTGAAGAGGTTAAAAAAAAAGGATTACCAGCTCTGAGGCTGGGGTAGTCTTTTGATTAGAAGTGGTGTGTTCACTTTTGCATGGGACAACACCTACTTCTATGAGGGAGTGCAATTAGATCAAATTCTTCAAAGAAGTGATGGCAGATTCCTAATCTAATTCTATGAATACCCTGCTGATCCTAGCACAGATTATCACAAGCCGAATCTTCTACAACTTCTCTTATTGCTACATTAACGATAACACTAGGAGATTGTTGGGTGTCTGAGAGTCACCGGCACCAAATCTCTTCATAATGACTTCAAAACATGTATAGAACGAGAGAATGGGATTCTAGAGGATCTGGTGATGTCAATCATTTTGACTACCCTCTTTGACAATAATGGCAGGTAATTCATTGGCTCGTATCCCCCCATGGTTCACTGATATCCCCTCAAAAAATAAAATAAAATAAATTATATATATATATATATATATATATATATATATATATATATATATATATATATATATATATATATACATATATATATATATATATATATATATATATACATATATACATATACATATATACATATATACATAAAATCTCATGTTTTGAATCTGCAATACCCATATTACTATCATATATACCTCTGTGTAAGGAAGTGGTTGCATACCAATAGTATATAGATACCAAATAGAAAATGCCCGACCACGTGCAGATGTATAGAAAAAAATCACTGTGATCCAAACTTAATAGAATTTGGCCAGACACAGCTCATAGACAGAACACCTCCTTATCCCAAGAGATAAAGAGGAGTATATAGATAAGGTATACCTAAAGGAAACATATATTAGAATATTTGGGAAGAGGTGAAGACATATCTCCCATCATTCATTGCTTACCCAGAGAGTATCCGTAAAGGGGAGAGAATTAGACTCATGGGCGTTGCAGATCACTTTTGTGGTAGATTAGAGCTTCACTAGCAAATATCTTTACTGCACCCCAAAATGCCTTGTCCCGTCCACAAAGGGTAAACCAGAGGGGGGGGGGGGCTAGGAATGAAGCCCCTTAGCCTATTTCCCTGAAACAATAATTGAAGAAGTTAATTTTGTCCCCTACATAAAGGGCATAGTGATATAGAGCAAATTTGGCATATCAGTACTTACTATCAGATGAGCGTTCCTCTGTGCAGAGCGTATGGGTGTCACTCTGAGAGTCACAGCTGATACAATTTAAATTGCCGCCTAATCGCCAGCTTATTGGCTGCTTTAGATCACATGTCAAAAGGGTGGACGAGCGGCGAACATGTTTCCACGTCGCCGCTAAAACAGCCAATCATATTTAAGGGTAGTTAAGTCCTAATGTGAGCGGACCACCTTGGAACGCAACGCTATGGGCGGAGATGGCATCAATGCCTCACACGCCCACCGCGTGTGCTGACGTGCAATGTCTACTATGGGAATTACGTCCTAATATATATGTTATTTGGTGTTGGTGGTCATTTAAAATCCCACCCAATTAGGGTTTTTTTTCTTCTTGCAATTCAACAGGGATGGGACCACCTCACCAAATCTTTTGACCCAATGCTAGCCCCCCCTTTATTATAGCTTTATTATAGCTATTTTCAGCTAGACTTGTATTCAATGCAGCTATGAGAATATA
Organism: Lithobates pipiens; assembly: GCF_037356315.1. Taxonomy (NCBI): domain Eukaryota; kingdom Metazoa; phylum Chordata; class Amphibia; order Anura; family Ranidae; genus Lithobates; species Lithobates pipiens. Next base: position 141,174,189 of record NW_027507790.1, read on the forward strand.
TCTCTCTGATAGTCAGACTGGAGGAAGCGGGATATACTAACGGAAGCACTCAATCAAAGTGTGTGATCAGATCCATCACAAGTACCCATCAGTGCAGCCTTTCAGTGTCCATCAGTGTCGCCTATCAGTGCATATCAGTGCTATTGCCCATCAGTGCCCACCTATGAGTGCCACCCATCAGTGCCACCCATCAGTGCCGCATATCAGTGCTGCCTATCAGTGCCCATCGTCAGTGCCCATCAGTGCCCCCCTCATCAGTGCCATCTCATTGGTGCCGCATTATCAGTGCCCACAAGTGTAGCTTATCAGTGCCCATCAGTGAAGAAGAAAACTTACTTATTTAAAACATTTTATAATAAAAACAAAGAAAAACTTTATTATTCTTTTTTATTTGTTTAGCAAAAAATAAAAATGACAGAGGTGATAAAATACCACCAAAAGAAAGCTCTATTTCTGGGAACAAAATCATAAAAATTTGCTTTGGGTAAAGTGTAGTATGACCACGCAATTGTCATTTAAAAAGTGACAGCACTGAAAGCAGAAAATTGTCTTGGGCAGGAAGGTGCGGAAGTACTTTGTATTGAAGTGGTTAAATTGCTAATTTGATCTAAATAAGTGCTTTTATAATTGTAACACCTAGTCCTAGGCTGTTCCTATCAAGCTTTAACTAGATTGCAGAAATGGGTGCATATCTTTCTGCTGTGTGATATAATTATACAAGCAACATGTCAATTATAGGGATATTATTTACTGATGTACATGAATGTACACAGCACATTTCAGCTTGTATTGCCACACTGAAATGGGAAGTATGTTACATTCAATCTGAAACAATAGACTTCTTTTATTTTAAAGCGGACATTGAGTCATTTTTTAAACGTTTCCATTTATGAAATCTTCTGCCCTTGTTGTTTTAACTTTGGATAGTAAAACATTTTTTTCCTGCCAGTAAATACCTTGAACAGCCCACTTCCTGTTTCTTGTCTGTCATTAGCCTAGATTTATGACATCATACACAACTCTCTCTCTCACTCTTGTGAGACTTTGCCAGGAAGGTGGGGGGGGGGGGGGGGTGAGTCATAAGAGGGCCAATGAGAGCTGCAGAGCTTGAGGTGTGTCTGTGTAAATCCAGGAAGTGAACAGGCAGCTGCTTTAGCTGCCCACAGTTAAAATGGCTGCAGCCAGAATTAGTGGAGAGAGATTTCTGCAGCATATTTGGCAGGTACAGAATCACAGTATATATAATATAATATGCAAAGTGCTTGGAAGGAAGCTTCAGAATGGCAGAGATGTTGCTTTTATTACAAATTATGTGAGCAGACTGCAGTTCCTCTTTAATTCTGGACAGAGATTCTTGTAACATAGGTTTAGCTACCAAGCAAAGGACTGCAGCAAATTACTTCAGGGTTTGTTTCATGTACTGAGTTTTTGTTTTTCAGATTCCAGCTACTAGCATTCAGCCAGGCACTGAGACACTAAGGTGTATGCATAGCATACAGAAGCCTTGGCAGGCCCTTTTTTTGGAACTAGTTTTTACATGAGTGAACGTAATTAGAGAACACTGGACTTCATCACAAGCTTTCCTAAGGGGATTTATGTATCTTATCACATGAATAATGTTTGAGTTATAGAATATCGTAGCCAACATTGTGAAATGGCGCTAAAAGTGTGTATTTGTAGCACAATTTTAATGTTCAATTTTTTTACATTTTTAATTTTTTTTATTTGAACCAATTGGATATACGTGCTGCTTATTTCTTATATATATATTTTAACCACTTGAGGACCGGAAGGATTTGCCCCCTTAATGACCAGGCCATTTTTTGCGATACAGCACTGTGCCACTTTAACTGACCCAAAGAAAATGTAGGTCCTTTATTCCCCACAAATAGAGCTATCTTTTAGTTGTATTTGATCACCTCTGTGGTTTTTATTTGTTGCGCTATGAACAAAAAAAGAGCGACAATTTTGAAAAAAAAACAAAAACAATATTTGTTACTTTTTGCTATAACCACTTAAGGACCAGGCCTCTTTTTCAGATTTGGTGTTTACATGTTTAAAACATTTTTTTTTGCTAGAAAATGACTTAGAACCCCCAAACATTTTATATTGTTTTTTTCTAACACCCTAGAGAATAAAATGGCGGTCATTGAAATTCTTTTTTTAACACCGTATTTGCGCAGCGGTCTTACAAGCGCACTTTTTTTTAGAAAAAATTCCCTTTTTTGAATAAAAAAAATAAGACAACAGTAAAATATATTGTGAAAGATAATGGTACGCCGAGGAAATTGATACCCAACATGTCACGCTTCAAAATTGCGCCCGCTCGTGGAAAGGCGTCAAACTTTTAGCCTCAAAAATCTCCATAAGCAACATTTAAAAAATTCTACAGGTTGTATTTTTTGCGTTACAGAGGAGGTCTAGGGCTAGAATTATTGCTCTCGCTCTACCGATCGCAGCGATACCTCACATGTGTGGTTTGACCACTGTTTTCATATGCGGCGCTACTCACGTATGCGCTCGCTTCTGTGCGCAAGCTCGTCGTGACGGGGTGTTTTTAAAAACTTTTTTTTTTTCCTTATTTATTTTAATTGATTTTATTTATTTTTACACTGTTTTTAAAAAAAAAAATGGATCACTTTTATTCCTATTACAAGGAATGTAAACATCCCTTGTAATAGAAAAAAGCATGACAGGTCCTCTTAAATATGAGATCTGGGGTCAAAAAGTCCTCAGATCTCATATTTGGACTAAAATGCAAAAAAAAAAAAAAAAAAAAAGACATTTAAAAAAAATATACCTTTAATAGGTATGGGCAGAAGTGACATTTGACGTCGCTTCCGCCCTCCTATGGTATAGAGACGAGTGGGGGCCATCTTAGCCTCACTCATCTCCATACCCAGCTAGGAAAAGGACCCGATCGCCTCCGGGGGGGTGGCACCTCTCCCGCCGCCGTTAGCGGTGATCTCGCGGCGAATCTGTTATCGTACAGACGACCGGTGCCTGAAGAGGTGGATATCTCGGTTGTGGCAGCAGCTGCTGCCGTTACCGAGATATCCCTCTTCAAAAATAGGACGTACATCGGCGTGCGCTGGTCGTTAAGTGGTTAATAAATATCCCCAAAAAAAAAAATTATAAAAAAAAATTACTTCACCAGTTTAGGCCAATATACATTCTTCTACATATTTTTGGTAAAAAAAAAACATTGCAATAAGCGTATATTGATTGGTTTGCACAAAAGTTATAGCGTCTACAAAATAGGGGATAGATTTATGTCCTTTTTATTATTAGATTTTTTTTTTTACTATTAATGGTTGCGATCTACGATTTTTAGCTGGAGTGGGACATTGCAGCAGACAGATTGGACAGTTTTGACACTTTTTTGGGGACCATTGACATTTATACAGTGATCAGAGCTTAACCACTACGCGCCCGCGCTATAGCCAAAAGACGGCTACAGCGCAGGGCTGAATTGCTGGGAGGGTGTCCCTGGACATCCTCCTGTTTACTAGTACCCCATGCAGCACCGTGGGTGCGCATCAGGGAAATTCTCTTGGACACGGGCAATCACAGATCGTGCTACATGGCCAATAACAGCGCCCATTTAACACTCAATTGGAGTGCCCAATGAGAGATGATCTCATATGTAAGCATATGAGATCATCTCTCATTGCCGGCTCTCCCTCCTCACACAGAGACCGCGTGTGAGGAGGGAGAGTAACCTGCGGCTGCAGCGTGAGTGTTTTAACACAAACACATTGCCACACACACAAACACACGTGCCTCACAGTACCTATCAGTGCCACCTGTCAGTGCCATCTGTCTCCTGTGCCACCTGTCAATGCCATCTGTCCCCAGTGCCACCTGTCACTGCCACCCGTCAGTGTCACGTGCCATCTATTATCAGTGTCACGTGTCAGCAGTGCCATGTATCAGTGCCATCTGTCATCAGTGTCACGTGTCATCAGTGCTACGTATTAGTGCCATCTGCCATCAGTGCCACGTATTAGTGTCACCTGTCATCAGTGCCACGTGTCATCAGTGTCACATATTAGTGGCATCTGTCATCAGTGCAACATCAGTGTCACGTGTCATCAGTGCCACGTATTAGTGCCATCTGTCATCAGTGCCACATCGGTGTCACATGTCATTGTCCTGGTGCTCCAGGGCCTTCAAAAGTGTAATAGGTAGTCAACAAGTTAGATGTGTAATTTATGCTCCTACATGGGGCTCCCTGCATTTTGGGCCTCTCTATGTGGCCAGGCTGTGAAAAAGTCCCACACATGTGGTATCATAATACTCAGGAGGAGCAGCAGAATGTATTTTGGGGAGTACATATGCCATGTGAGAGAAATAACCTATTACAATGACAATTTTGTGGGAAAAAACTATCTTAATTTTGAAAAGAATTGTGGGAAAAAAATGACAACATGAAAAACCTCACCATGCATCTTACTAAATACCTTGAAATGTTTACTTAAAAAAAAAATAGGTCATTTGGGGGGTATTTGTACTTTCCTGGCTTTTTCGGGTTGCAAGAAATGAGATAGGCCACCGGTACATCAGGTGTGATCAGTTTTTATGATTTGCACCACAGCTTGTAGACTCTCTAACTTTCACACAGACCAAATAATATCCACTAATTTGGGTTATTTTTACCAAACATATGTAGCAGTATAAATTGTGGGCAAAATTTATGAAGAAAAAGTTATAATTTGCTAAATTTTATCACAGAAACTAAGAAAGATGTGTTTTTTTTTTTCAAAATTTTCGGTATTTTTTGATATATAGCGCAAAAAAGAAAAAACCCAGAAGTGATCAAATACCACCAAAAGAAAGCTCTATTTGTATGAAAAAAAGGGACAAAAAAAATTATTTGGGTACAGTATTACATGACTGAGTAATTGTCATTCAAAGTGTGAGAGCGCTGAAAGCTGAAAATTGGTCTGGGCAAGAGGGGTGTTTAAGTGCCCAGAAGGCAAGTAGTTAAAATAGCCACTGATTACTGTATAAATGTCACTGACAGGGAAGGGGGTAACACTAGGAGTCGATCAAGGGGTTAAGTGTTCCCTAGGGAGGTGTTTCTAACTGTGGGGGGAGGGGACTGACTGGAGGAGGAGAGAAATCGCTGTTCTTGATCATTAGGAACAGCAGATCTCTCTCTACTCCCCTGTCAGAACGGGGATCCGTGTGTTTACATACACAGATCCCAATTCTGGCTCTCTGTGGAGCAATCGTGGGAGGCTTGCGGACATCACGGCTACCAGCCACATACATTGGCTCCAGCGTTGCACGGCGGGCGAGCGCACGTGCCCCCTATCGCTCTTAAAGTGGCCAACGTAGACGCCCCAGAGAGCCAACCTTCCACAGTATAATGGCAGTGGATGGTCAGCAAGCGGTTACAGCATAACTAAAGGCAAAACTTTTTTTTTTTTAGATTTGGATGGACCTGTCAGTTTTTACTGCTGGCTGTGCCCCTGTTAGAGAGATTTACCCTTTTTAGCATTATCATTGAAAGGGAAAGTAAATAAAATTGCACATTTTTGGGTTGTCCCCAGAAAAGTAGGGGACATCTTGCAATGTGGACACTAGTTCTAGTGACCTGGGGGGTCCCCAAGGAGTTCCCTTAATTTGTAGGGATTTCCTCCCACTTCCTATTTGGCTATGGGACCGGAATTTAAGGGAAATCTCTGCAATGGCATACAGATGAAGAAATAAAATCTTACAGGGGTTATAAGTTTTTCCAACGGTTCTATTTTAACTTTTACATAGACATTGTACTCATGGGATCTCTGGAAGAGCATGTTTCCTCATACTACAGCATACCCTTATTGGTCACAGTAGCCCTTATGTACTATTGCAAATAAACAAGGGGCACAACTCCTTCCATTGATATGAGGCACTATTCCTCTCACTGACACCAACAATGGGGCACTATATCTTCCACCGATACCAATGATGGAATACTATTCCTTCTACTAATAGGGGGATTACTTCTATTGACCACCAACCCTGAGGCCATATTTATACTCACTGCTGCTGGGCCCGTGACATTAAAGTGGCCCTTTGTTTGAAAAGTTTGGAGACCCCTGCTCTAGCTGATCATACAATAATGTTCAATGCATTCAGTTTAGTCCTTGTTTGCTATGTGTAGTGAACACCTAAATAATGCTGCTTTTGTGTCTACTGTTGACAATTAATTCAATTAAAAATAAATGTAAAGTGACTGACACTCTACGAAATAAAATGCTCTAAACTAAATGGCGTGTCAAAACAAAACACCCTATACACTATGTTGCTGTAGGCATGTTAGAAGTAGAAAAATGTAGCGTATGTATGGACATTAATCATTGGAATTTCTTTTTCAAGCACCTGTGCATGGAGTCTACTATCTCCAGCTGGTGCTTGAACCTCTGTTCTTACACACAGATAGTTTCCTTTAATGATAGCTGTGTACACTTAATGCAGTTGTATTTCTACATGGTATACACATTTAGAAATATTAAAAGCATAGAGATATACCTAGAAACATAAGTGAAAATCTTAAACAAGCCACAATTTAGCTAGTGTACATTAGCATTAGGATGCTGCACTTTTTCTATTTAGAACTACTCCGATTGTAGAGCTTGTGTGCATGTGGGTGCATTGTAAATTCCATTTGCTTGGTCATGCATGGTCAATGCTTTGGAGTTTGCGTATATCTACTAGAAAGTCCAGTCCCATATGTTGGCCCAAATCTGTATAATATATTTCCTCTAAGATGATGCGCACAACCAGTTTCTACTCTTAAAAATCTTCATGTTTATTGGAAAACCACAGTGCACAAACGCAAATATAATCAACTGATTTTATTTGCGGTTGTACACTGTAGTTTTCCAGTAAACATGAAGGTTTTTAAGAGCAGAAACTGGTTGTGCGCATCATCTTAATGAATAACTTCTTACTGGGGTTGAGCTAACCCGAACTGTAAAGTTCGGGTTCGTACCGAACTTTTGGCTTTTTGGGTCCCGAACCCGTACCCGAACAATTGACTGTATGTTTGGGTTCGGAGTTCGGTAATGTAATGGCGCTTTTTTAACAGCTGCAGGGCAGCCAATTAACATTCATTTAACTCATGTGCTCTTAGAAGCCATCACAGCCATGCCTACTAATGGCATGGCTGTGATTGGCCAGTGCAGCATGTGACCCAGCCTCTATTTAAGCCAGAGGCACATAGCACAGCACGTCACTCTGCTTTAGCTAGTGTAGGGAAAGGTTGCTGCTGCTGCTTTGAGGGAGAGAATTAGATAGGAGTCCTGATTCTGAAATCTATTCTAATTAGTCAGCGATCTACATTGATTTAGTTGTGTGGGTGCAGTGCACAAGCTTTTTAAACTGCACTGAGAGAAAAGATAGACAGTGTAGGGCAAGGTTCCTGTTGGTGCTTTGAGGGAGAGAGAATTATCTAGGAGTCCAGATTCAGAAATCTATTCTGATAACTCAGCGATCTACACAGATTTACCTGGTTGGGTTGCAGTGCACAGTCTTTTTACACTGCCATGAGCACAGTGCCAGAGAAAATATAACTTTTATCTGCAAGCACAGTGCACCAGCACTGCACATGTTACTGTGACATATCCCCTGTACATACCGTGGGTGCATTCTGCTCTTCCAAAAACTCCCATTTAGGGCAAAAAAATATATATTTTGCAGTGTTTTCTGCATATGTGGAGGTGTGCATTACACAATTTATATAGTTTTCTTCTATTGTGCTATTCAAATAAAAATGTTTTAGGGCAAAATCATTTTTTTTGAATAGCATTTTCCCCATTTCTGTAGCTCTAAGGTACACTGTTTACATACTCTGGGTGTATTCTGCTATTGCAAAAACACTCATTTAGTGCAAAAAAAAAAAAACATTTGCAGTGTTTTCTGCATATGTGGAGGTGTGCATTACACAATTTATATAGTTTTCTTCTATTGTGCTATTCAAATGAAAATTTTTTAGGGCAAAACATTTTTTTTTTAATAACATTTCCGCCATTTCTGTAGCTCTCAGATACACCGTTTACATACTCTGGGTGTATTCTGCTATTGGAAAAACACCCATTTAGGGCAAGATCCTAAATTTGGAAAATATGAGGAGAACGTCAAAGAAGGGATGTGGCTCCGGTCGTGGTGCTGCTGGTGGAGCTCCTGTTGCAGGGACGGCCTCCCGGCAATTGCCGTCCGCACTGCAGCCGTCTTTCGGCTATAGTGCGGACGCCTAATGGTTAATTAAAAGATTCATTCTTACCTAGGTGGATACAGCATCAGACTGATGCTGCATCTGTCCGATGCTGCATCTGTCCCCCGCTGTCTGTGCTTTGAGAACAAAGCCACGGAACATCGCTGATGGCTAGGTTCTCTCATCTCCCAGAGAGGAGAGCTGCTGACTGTCAGCCAGCGTATCTCCTCATTGCTTCTCCACGCTCATTGGAGTGTTGAGCTGTGGAGGGGCGGGGATCGGCTATCTCAGCGGCTCGCTGAGACTGCCATCAATCAAGGCAGCTGGTGGATCCAGACTTAGGAAGTCAGCATGATGCACTGCCTCGACTGATGGCAGTGATGTCAGCGGAGAGTGGACTTCAGACCGCTCTCCACTGAAAACGGGTCACAGAAGTGCAAAACGAATTGCACTCCTGTGACCCAGAGCAGAAACCCAGCCTAAAAAGCTCAGGCTGGACTTTTCCTTTAATATCTCTAATGCCCTGTACACGCAGTCGGACATTCCGACCACAAAATCCGATTTTTTCCAACAGATTTTGTCCAAAACTTGTGTTACATACACACGGTTGGACAAAGTTGTCGGAAAATCCAATCGTTCGGAATGTGGTGACGTTCGTTGTGTACAACTGGACTATGTAGAGGCAAGTAACCAATAGCTTTGGTCTCGTAATTTGATCTAAGCATGTGTGGCACTTTGACTGATGAGAATTCTCTACAAACGATCGGAAAAAGTCTGATGGGATTTTTTTTGTCGGAAAATTTTAGATCCTGCTCTCAATTTTTTCCATCTGAATTTTTGACGGAAAAAGTCCGATAGAGCCCACAACAATAGAGCCCACAACAATATAATCCGATCGTACCTTTTGTGTGTACAGGGCATTATAGTCGTAATAATATTTGTTTAGATTATATAGGGGATCATTTTAATTTGTGTTGGTTGTTTTGAATTTTGTTTTTGAAGGTTTATTTTGTATGTAGCAATGTATATGTTTCATGCTTGTAATAAACAAAGCTTCCATCAGTATATTATAGTGATTCTTGAAGGCTTCCATTGGTAATGGGCAGTAGAGCATGCAGCATGGGTTTTCTCTGTTTCTGAGGCCTAGATTCAGGTTTGCTGTGTAGTGTTCCAACAGTAATGCAACCTGTAATGAGAAATGTATGGAGGCTGCATTGCTGAACTCCTTTTCAAAATTCGAGGTGCCTGGCTGTCACTGACTGCAGTATGTTTGATGTGTATGCTTGTTTCTGGTTGGTGGCTAAGAAAGCACTAAATAGACAATATTAGAATGACAGCACTGGCCACTTATCTGTATCTGTAACTGTATCTTTAATATATTGGTCAGGCAGTGCACTGACACCTTTGCTGCCATGGTGCTATGTGCTGGATGTTCAGTGTGCCCCTGTGCCTTTTAAAGAAGTGTGGGCTGCTTCCAGGCTCACCTGCCCTCTGCCTATCCATTAACATGCATGTGCTTCCATAAGTTAGAGTTAGGACCACAGAAAATGGGGTGCCTTGACGAGGCATGTACCCCTGTTTTAATGCATATTGTTAGGCAGGTCAGTTTGGTTGGTCACTGGCTGGTTGGTAAGTTGAGCTTGGAAATTTCTTTGGTTTTGTCTGACATACGTCACCCTTCCAGTGCTATTTACTGCAAAGACCAGTTATAGGTGGGGGCAGTGGCCACTTATTTGTACTACCCATGTGAGGGCCACATGTACCCGTGTAGGATGCAGTGCCTGTGTCCATGAAGCCACTGCATCCCAAATGACATGAAAGCGACTGCCTGCAAAGGGATGCATGGAGCACCTACACATTCCCATATGGATAAACAGAGCTCTTGCAATGGCAAGGTAACTTGTGATTTACTCATTATAGATGTTACGTTACGAAATACCTTTAACTTCAAAAAGTTTGTGTGGTGACTTCAGATAACTGCAGGAAAACAATTGATGTGCAAGATGGAAATATTATTTGATAAATGTGAGTTTATTTATGTTTGAACAGTAAAATGTGTAGCACCATGGTACTGACAACTTCCAAATTAAAGAAAAACTGTTCTGAATATAATATATAGATTGTTATTGCCATTGTTGACATCTCCATTGAAAATGTTAATTGCCTGGCAATCATGCTGATTTAATGGATTTAATACTTCCCGAGTCACTGAGCTATAACAACTGTGCAAATAAGGTGTTCTGACTTCATTGTTTGTCATGTCATTGTCCCAGAAAGAACTGACTTATAGAAAAGCAGACTGCCAGAAAACTAGGGTTTTCTGAAGACAGTCAGCAATGACAGCTTTCAAAGTTGTCTTTTGGGGGGGGATTCTTTTTTATTGAAATTTTCATAATAAAGTTACAAACTTAAACATTCAACATCAAGCAATACAATGCAACAGCACCTGTGGACAATGCAACTACTTCTAAACCCAAAACTGTGACAAGTTTCATAGACAGCAGTAAACAAAGAGCACATATACAGTATCTCACAAAAGTGAGTACACCCCTCACATTTTTGTAAATATTTTATGATATCTTTTCATGTGACAACACTGGAGAAATGACACTTTGCTACAATGTAAAGTAGTGAGTATAACTGTAAATTTGCTGTCCCCTCAAAATAACTCAACACACAGCCATTAATGTCTAAACCACTGGCAACAAAGTGAGTACACCCCTAAGTGAAAATGTCCAAATAGGGCCCAATTAGCTACTGTATTTTCCCTCCCTGGTGTCATGCGATAAATTAGTGTTACACTGTCTCAGGTGTGAATGGGGAGCAGGTGTGTTAAATTTGGTGTTATCGCTCTCACTCTCTCTCATACTGGTCACTGGACGTTCCACATGGCACCTAATGGCAAAGAACTCTCTGAGGATCTGAAAAAAAATAATTGCTGCTCTACATAAAGATGGCCTAGGCTATAAGAAGTTTGTCAAGACCCTGAAACTGAGCTGCAGCATGGTGGCCAAGACTACAGTGGTTTAAAAGGACAGGTTCCACTCAGAACTGGCCTCGCCATGATCAAACAAAGAAGTTGAGTGCACGTGCTCGGTGTCATATCCAGAGATTTTCTTTGGGAAATAGATGTATGAGTGTTGCCAGCATTGCTGCAGAGGTTGAAGGGGTGGGGGGGTCAGCCTGTCAGTGCTCAGACCATATGTCGCAAACTGCACCCAATTGGTCTGCATGTCTCAGAAGGAAGCCTCTTCTAAAGATGATGGACAAGAAAGCCCACAAACAGTTTGCTGAAGACAAGCAGCTTAAGGACATGGATTACTGGAACCATGCCCTGTGGTCTGATGAGACCAAGATAAACTTATTTGGTTCAGATGGTGTCAAGTGTGTGTGGTGGCAACCAGGTGAGGAGTACAAAGACACGTGTGCCTTGCCTATAGTCAAGCATGGTGGTGAGAGTGTCATGGTCTGGGGCTGCATGAGTGCTGCCAGCACTGGGGAGCTACAGTTCATTGAGAGAACCATAAATGCCAACATGTACTGTGATATACTGAAGCAGAGCATGATCCCCTCCCTTCGGAGACTGGGCCGCAGGGCAGTATTCCAACATGATAATGACCCTAAACACACCTCCAAGACGACCACTGCCTTGCTAAGGAAGCTGAGGGTAAAGGTGAGGACTGGCTAAGCATGTTTCCAGACCTAAACCCTATTGAGCATTGGTGGGTCATCTTCAAATGGAAGGTGGAGGAGTGCAAGGTCTCTAACATCCACTAGCTCCGTGATGTCGTCATGGAGAAATGGATGGGGACTCCAGTGGCAACTTGTGAAGCTCTGGTGAACTCAATGCCAAAGGGAGTTAAGGCAGTGCTGGAAAATAATGGTGGCCACACAAAATATTGATGCTTTGGGCCCAATTTGGACGTTTTCACTTAGGCGTGTACTCACTTTTGTTGCCAGCGGTTTAGACATTAATGGCTGTGTGTTGAGTTATTTTGAGGGGACAGAAAATTTACACTGTTCTACAAGCTGTACACTCACTACTTTACATTGTAGCAAAGTGTAATTTCTTCAGTGTTGTCACATGAAAAGATATAATAAATATTTACAAAAATGTGAGGGGTGTACTCACTTTTGTGGGATACTGTAGAGCAAATTACAAGGTCAAATCTCATCCTCGCAGGTATACCACTAGGAACTGATTGAACTGCTCACCAAGGCCCACAGATACTCAGCATCGGCGTGTTAATCTTAGGAACCTTTAATCTATAGACGATCAATTTGAAGCTGTAGAAGTGTCATTTACCCAACTGCCCCACACCTTGTCAAATTTACTAGGTACTCCTTTACTGACATAAGTGGCCTTGTACAGTGGTAAGGTAATATTTATTATTGTCTTCCAACCATAATGGTAGGAGCCACCGGTTTCTTCCAGAACAAGATAATTATTTTACGTGTATAGTATAGTAGCAAGGTAAGTTGCATACGGATGACCTTTTTTGGGTACCAATTGATCTACCAGGCCCAACAAAAAAACTGCTATAGAGGGTCTAATGGTAATTGTCATGACTGACCTGACACAAATCATAACCTCCACCCAAAACTGTTGAATGGGGGTGTAGTGCCAAAAAATGTGCAACAAATCCACCCCAGTGGGACAGCACATCTCCAACAGCTCAAGGTGTGTTGGAAAAATTCTCGCCAGTTTAGCTGGGTTATAATAAATTGAATGAAGAAATTTAAATTGTATCAGGTGGTCCTGTGCTGACACCAGTCTAGAGAAATTAGAGTTCCACATGGCATCCAGTCATCATTATCAAGCTGCGGGAAGTATGACAACCATGCCACAGGACATGAGGCCAAAACCTTAGTGGTATCTATGAATAATTGTTTGTAAATAACGGACAGGGCTTTAGGAAGGTCCTCATCCCTAAGCAATGATTCCAGATCTTCTACCTGCACCTCCAGTCAGGAGGACCCAAACTGGGTAGAAAAGGCATGCCTGAACTGCAAAAGTTGTCTTTTAAAGCATATAACCGACCAAAACTTTTGTTTTATGTTTTGAATAGTGTGTGGAAGTGTTAGAACCCCTGTCAGTTTTAACTGTTCTATGGGATTCTGTTAGAAAGACTTCCCTTCACTTCCCGTCAGGACGAACATGCAAAATTGTGCCCCCTCCTCAACCCAAGATGTATGAGCATTATGTGTTAGCAATGATCCCCTCCCCTTAAAAAAAAAAAAAAAGGCGAGCGCTAATCTGCATGGGAAAATACTCTCATTTCACATATGCTCACAGCACAAACCCCCCCCCCCCCCCGCCTTCAAATCCCCTCCCAGCACAAATCCCCCTACGCCAATTGTCTTCAATCATCCCTACTAGCACAAATCCCCCTCCCCAAAAAAGTCCCCTCTTCGCACAAATCCCCCCCACCATATTAGCTTTTCTAGAACAAACCCCTAAAATCCCCCATCCTAGTATAAATCCTCTTCCCCATCTCCCCTCAAATCACCACTCCTAACACACCTTCCAAATTTCCCCTCCTAGAACGATTCTTACCTCCTGCCGTCCCACCCATGTTTCCCATGCCAACAAAAATCCCCTCCCCCCAATTTTTTTGTGGTGTCCCCAAACCTCACATGATACCACAGTGTCCAGGGCAGCTTCACCTCCTGCCCACCCCTTGTCCCGGCCCTGCATGATACCACCATTGATCCGGATGACGAGGGGTTATCCAACGAAAGGTCAGCTCCAAGTGTCAGCACTGGGATGGGTAACCCGATCTTCGGAGGGAATTGCCAGAATGGAAAGGCATGGGTCACAATGACATGTTTTGCACGCAGGCGCCTTGTCAAAGTCCAGACATGTAAGCCATGGTCGCCACGGCAACACCGAGCTTGCGATCCACCTCCACACATCCGAGTCCTCCTTGTTTCTGGCTCCGACTTCCCCGTCATCCAGGTTGCCTGGTCTCAGCTAACCTGATCGGCCTGTTTGAGTTTAACCTCCAGCGGTGTGCACTACAATACACCTCCTGTTACAAGCCACCGATCGTATGATTGTGACCCATGGCTTTCCATTCTGGCAATTTCCTCCAAAGATCGGGTTACATATCCCCGTGCTGACACTTGGAACTGACCTGTCGATGTTAACCCCTCGTCATCCGGATCAATGGTGGTATTGTGCATATATTCTTTCACAGTACATCAACAATGGCAATGAGTTTTTTACTATCTCATTCCTATCTGACAGTTGTTTTTAAATACCCTAAGTGTGCATTTAATAAATGAACTTTACTTGGCATATCATCTGCAACGTTTTTTTCATCATGATCATCTGCAACGTTTTTTTCATGCTGATTCCATAGAGCGCTGCATTGGTTTTATACAGAATAACTGAACATGCAAAATTATTATATCATGGTGTCTGCTCTGGAAAAAAATTACCATGGCTCATCTCATAGGGGAATGATGTCATAGTCACAGGGGAGTCAGTTCTTGCACATAACAGTTATTCTCATTGTTATACAGTTTATTTATCTTCCCTGTCCTAAAATTGTTTGTATAGCTAAGCATAAACCAAAAAGTAGGTGTGCTATTAGCAAACAACAGTCTTTAACTGCATTTTGACAGCCTAAGAACATAATTTTAACTCCTGACAAGGTAATGACAGTGAGTGCCTGTATAATATCAGACGAAAAATAAGAGATTTGGCAGAAATATTTGATTTTTTACAGCTTTTCCTATAACGGAAAAAATAGAATTGGAATATCTATGAAGAGAATAAACAGGCTGCTTGTAATCTGATCCTTAACCACTTGCTGACCGCGCACTGTACTGTACTGTTTACTGCAACAGTGCGGGCCGGTTGCACAGAATCACGTGTGTGTATATATATATGTAGCGGCAACAACTTTGATAAGGTGTCCACTATGTATAAATTGAGTTTTTCCTCAGAACAGTAAAGGGGCTCATGACAGGCTCAGAACCAGGCCTGGTTGGACGTTTAAGTATCAGCGTTCCCCGGAGGCAATCAGTGGGTGCGCCTGGCCCCGCTGAGGAGTCTGGGGAAGGGTACTTAAGAGGCTGAAGTCACGTATTCAGGTTTTTCGTTCGTTAGGCCAGGGCTGCCTGTTCCTGAAGCTGGACCGGGGTAGGATATATATATATATATATATATATATATATATATATATATATATATATATATAAATTCTGCTTTTCTGGATAGAGGGTAATGAGTCACAGCACAAGCCGTTTAGCGGGTGCCAGTCAATGGATGACCTCCAGCAAGACAGGACAGAGCTCTGTCAATGTAAACAATACAGAGCTCTGTCTTGTTAGCAGGATGTGCTGGTTTCTTTTTACCTGGGAAACCACACAGAATAAAAACCCTCACATCCCTTAGTGAAAGCACCTCATAGTACACACATAGCGCCCTCAGTGACTCAGGGCTGGAGGACTCAACCTAGCAGCTTTTCTGGTACCTTCCCCTGTTTTCTGGGACATTGGAGAATGTTCCAGACATAGTGGGTGGAGGTTAGGAGGAGCTGCTTGGAATATTTATGAGGGCCTTAGCCAATCCCCAGTAAAGGGCTGGAAGGGAGCAGGCCACCTTGTTAATGAGTCATGCCAGAGAGGGGCAGTCGGGTGGAAGATGGAGATGGAGTGGTGAGGTGGCTGTCGGTGGCCCTTGAGGTGCCCCCTAGTCTGGGGGTGTGACCTCAGGCCTGGGGCTCAGGTGCTGAAAGGATCTTGCCAAAACACACATGGAGGAAGCCCTTCTTGGAGGCACAGGAGCAAGGAGAGAGGACAGCAGTGTCATGGTTATGCAGTAATCTTCCTCTGCTTACCTCTCCTTATGTGTTCAGACTAAGAGGCCAGCCACTTCCACCTGGTGGTTTTTATAACCTCTCCTCTAAGCATGGCTCCACCCCAGACCCTATCAGGGAACCCTATATTAACCTGTGCACTGTAAGCCAGGGTTGCTGATCAACCATTGTGTATTTATTGTGTGTTTGGCTTTGTTTCCTGCTTGCCATGTGCTCTTCGTTTGTCTCTGTTACTGACCTTGGCATGTTCTCAACGATTCCTGTCTGCTTGTGACCTTGACCTTTTGGCATGTCCCTGACCATCCCTGTCTGCCTGTGACCCTGAACCTTTGGCGTGTACTCTGTTGTTGCTGTCTGCTTGTTGCCCTGACCTCTGCCTTACCCCCTTACTATTCTTGTTGTTCCAGCCTGCTGCTTCCTTCTCCTGTAGTCTACTGTGAGTGTGAGCTGTGAGACCCTGGGGGCCGCGACCTGGAGCCAGACTGCAGCGAAGTCCATCCTCACCATTGGAGGCTCTGGTGAACACCTGCTGGCTCTTAGACTCCGCGCCCTGGGGAATCTATGCTCTAGCTCCTACGGGGATCTGTGTTAGTGATCCAGTTGACCCGTGTCCTGAATCTCCCTGGGTACAATCTGCAGCAGTCAGTCCTAAGGTCCACTACCGACTCCTACGGGGTGCATCTGTCACCTGGTCTCAGGTGACCTGACAAGCAGGAGCAGGTCAGCACATCTGGGAAATCTCCTGAGTCTGTGGGCTGGTCAGTATCAGTCTGGAGGAATGTGGGGAGAAGTTAGTCTGGAGGGCTAGTAAGAGGGGAAGTTGCAGCCAGGTGGGTTGGCAGTGCTTAAAGAGGAGGTGCTGTGATCAGTAGACACAGGAGTGATACAAGCTGGACACTGAAATTCTGCTACACATCTAAGGGGCCTGAAGTTCCTGCCTGTAATGGGCCATTGCTTGCATCTGACTGACTGTCAGGTACTCACAGTGTTCCAGCTGGGTTCTGCAAGGAAGGAAGAGGAGGAAGAAGAGGAGCTGTATATAGAGACTATATATAGGAAGAGTTGTTCCTGAAGTTGTTGTTGAAGTCAAATGTGCATCCCATAACCTCCCATCCCTATACAAGTTATTACCCTCAATAAATAGCAAAAACAAAGTCACAGACTGTTCTCTGACTCGAGTGCCTGTGAAAATTTGGTGTACCTGGCTGTGCATGGTGGGGGATTCCAGTTTACTTGATTCTCCTTTAGAGTGCACTATACACATATAAGCCAAACATTTAAACTTTTGATCGGCCTAGATGTTTAAGCCCTTCCCAGCCAGTGTCTTAGTACAGTGACAGTGTATATTTTTTAGCACTGATCACTGTATTAGTGTCACTGGTTCAAAAGTGTCAAACGTGTTAGTTAGTGTCAGATTGTCCAATATACTATCGCAGTCCCGCCATTACTAGTATATAAAAATAAATAAATAAAAATACCAGTATATACTGTATACCATTATTTGTAGACACTATAACTTTCACGCAACCAATCAATATATGCTTATTGGGATTTTTTTTTTTTTCCTTTATAGCGCAAAAAATAAAAAAACACAATGGTGATCAAATACCTGCAAAAGAAAGCTCTGTTCGTGGAAAAAAAAACTATATAAATTTCATTTGTGTAGCACAGTGTCATATAACAAAAAAATTCCTGGTCATGAAGGGTGGGGGTAGGGTGGGGGTGGGGGTTGGGGGGCAGTGGCGGCTGGTGCTCAAATTTTTTTTTGGGGGGGCGCAAAAAAAACTGAAAAATTCTGAAAAATACTCATAAAAAAACATCAATTGCAGCCACTATGTCCATCAATTGCAACCACTGTGCCCATCAATTGCAGCCAGTGCGCCCATCGATTGCAGCCACTGTGTCTATCAATTGCAACCACTGTGCCCATCAATTGCTGACAATGTGCCCATCATTACACTACACGGTTTTTGGTATTTAACTTTTTAATGTATATTTGCAATTTTGTCTTAATATTTCCTATGGCAATGTATACTAAGAGCCATAAACTTGCCACTAAATATACTTAATGTATTATTATTTTTTTGGTGTGACTCTTTATGATGAAAGTCTTAACCTCCCTGGCGGTATGATTATTTCAGATTTTAGGTGCTGAAAGCGGTACCATTATTTTGCATGGAAATTTGGCGTTTTATATTGTAGGCCTGTAATTCTTAGAAATAACTCACTTAAATCTGTCCAAACAAGAGTCTAATAGACACCCCGGGTATGATAAAATTTGAAATATGAAATCATAAATTATAATAAATTATAATATAATATATATATATATATATATATATATATATATATATATATATATATATATATAATAAAATAAATAACTATAAATAATTATAACAAATAATAATAATAACAACAATTATTCAATAATGTAATCAAATCAAAAACACTGAAATATGCTGAGTTGCAGAATGTCACAGTCATTACTTTTAGTGTTTGATGATGAATTTCCCCACAAATTACTATCGCTCAATACTGCGAGTGATTCTAATTTATTATCAATGTTTTCTAGCTGGTCTATAACCACTTTTGATGTAAACTGACACTTTTTGGTTGCTATGGACAATCTCCAGTTTCCAGGCATAAAGAACAGTATTTATAATATAAAACTGTATGCAGGGCACTGGGCAGACCACTAGGGACAAAGGGGATGTGTAATTATTTGATACAGTATTGTAATCTGTAAGATTACAGTATACTGTATCTATACTGTGTATTTTACTTTTAGAATTTGGCGCAGAACTCCGTCCCTGTTCGTTGCAACGCTCGCAGGGAACGCAGGCCGGCGATATGACAGATCGAGCGGAGGACGGCTCGCTGATCACAGCGGGGAGACATCGCTGGATCCAGGGGACAAGGTAAGCAAACCCCTTCATGGATCCAGCGATGCGATCCCGAGTCTGGCTCGGGAATACCGCTTATGGTATTTAAATCTTACCCCGAGCCGGACTCGGGAATACCGCCAGGGAGGCTACTAAAAATCTTAATAAAAATATATTAAAGTAAAAAAGTAAAAAAGGGAAAAAAAGGGGGGAAGAAACAGTTACAAGGCATGTTGCGGATGAGAACTCTCACAATTCTGTGATCATCTGCACTGTCAATCCATCAGATGGCTTGACCAAGGCAGATTAAGCAGAAGCTAAGATGGCAGCTTCATTGGCTGTAAATGTCAGGAGGGTTTAGTTCAGCTTTAATAGCTCCTTACTGCCTTTTCACAAATACTGATATAGATCAACTTCCTGCTTGTACCCTCTCATCCTGTAACGTGCAGTTGTAATGTTGTAGTATGATCACTGGGGGAAGTTCAACCAACAAAGCCGCCATCTTAGCCTCTGTTTGATCTGAACTGCCATGGTGCTGCACATGTGATCAGTTATGATGTCAACCATTGAATGATTTGACAGTTTGGTTGAGAGCACAAGCAAACGTGATGTTTAGCATTCCCGGCATGTCTGGAGTCTAATTTTTTTTTTTAAACTGTTAAATTGATGAGTTTAGTTCCATTTTAAAGCTGACATTAGGTCTTTAGGTCCATGCACGCCTGCCATTTTTTTTCCTTTGTTACATTTTTTCGTTAGCTGGACTCGCCCCTTCCCCTGCTTTCATTCTCACCTAGATGACAATGACCCTTCTCCTGCATCTTTTGGGATATTCCAATCACATGTCCCCGGGGGCCTCAGGAGTAAGGACAGTGGAGTGGGTGGAGCATGGCTGGCGCATGTCATTGTGGCTTTGCAGGCACCTGGCTCACACTTACTGAGGATGACCAAGTGAGACCTGGGCTGTTATACCTGAGCAGTGAATCTCAGAAGGACAATACTGGATTCACTGGGTATATGTGTATGTGAAACAAAGACAAGCCATAATAAAAGGTAAGGAGGTGTAAAAGAAATAACGCAAGGTGGGAGCAAAGTTCCTCTTTAACTGAAGCTCCAGGACTGCTTTTTAATGATAAAAGTACAACTTTTTCGATGAATTATACTACTGCTGTATATTGCTAGATTCATGCAGTGCTGGAATTAACCAATAGACCTTTTTGGAAACTGTGACCTTTTTTATACATGTTGCATGAGTAGGGACTTTTGTGAGCTAAAAAAAAAAAAGCGAACTGGTAGAATTTTTCCTAAATTTCTATTAGTGTGGGTTGTCTGCTGTAATCTAAAAATGGCCTTAGACAGTTGTCCATTGACGGAATGGGCAGGATCAGTCAAAAAATATACCACTATGTATTCCTTATAGATCCATGTTTTTCTTGCCATCAACTTATCAAATAATTTTCCCAGCAAAATGTATATTTTTCCATTATTAAACAGTATGAATAATTTACATCTGCATTAGTAATTGCTGGTTACACTGCCTCCTGTCTTTTTGTTTTGCAGGTACTGCTGTGAATGGCCTGGTAAATGTAGTCATCTCTACTATTGAGAAACGTTATGACTTAAACAGTTCCCTCACTGGGCTTGTCTCTGCCAGCTACGATATTGCATTTTGTGTTTTGTCACTTTTTGTGTCTTTTTATGGACAAAGAGGACACAAGCCTAGATGGCTTGCCTTTTCAGCATTTATGATTGGACTGGGATCCATAGTGTTCTCCATACCTCATTTTACTACCAGTTCATACCAGTATGGAAACCGATATAATGGTAAGTTAATAAACTGTTTTAAAAGATAAGTATAATAACATTTGAGTGGGAGCATTTTCTATTTGGTTTAATATTAATTTTTTATTAAAATAAATTATTGTTTCACAAACTTTTTTTCTTAAGTTGCTGTGATAAATAATATTTAGTAGTTAACAAAATGTAACCCTGTCTCAAGCGGCCAAAGGCTCATTATGTATTTTGTACAAAGGGAATCAATACAAAATACTTTTCCATTGGTATTATACCCCAAATAGGCTGTGCGCTCTTTACCCTTTGGCTGATGATAGATGTTGGTGCTGCAAGAAAGCTCTTGGCACAGTCCAACATATATTTTGGTATTGCCCCTTATCCTACATTATTGTTAGGCCGTTCATAACCTACTCCATCAACGTTTTGATGCCTGGATTCCATTTAAGCCTAAAACGTACCTTTAAGGTTTACCTCCTTCAGTTTTTTCCAAGACATCTAAACAATTGTTGCCATATGTTCTCACCAAAGCGCAATGTATAGTTGCCCCCACTTGTAAAAGACATGAGCTCCCTCTTTGATGGAGCTTCACACCAGGGTTAGGGGTGTCAAACAGATGGAATAATTTGCAGCTGTTATCAATGATTCCGTCGATAAAAAAAAAAAAAAAAAGGTTTGTAAACTGTGGCATATTGTGACAGACTCTCTTAGATAATTCCGGCAACACCCACCTGTTTCTCCCTATCTCCCTTATCTGGGTAATAAGAGGACACGTCTCCACCTCTATGACTGAGGACACTAGTTGCCTAACTCCCCTTCCCTTTTATCCACTTTTCATTCTACTCATGTTTTACACGTTTTCTCTTTACGTCACTTACTATTTCTCCTCTTTAATGCTCAACTACTAAACCCAGTTTTGCTAAATTATCTTACAGTTTTTCAAGTTTAATCCATAAAGTGGATCTCTCTTAGACCCCTTTCACAACGAGGGCATTTTGCAGGTGATATAGCGTTAGAAATAGCGCCTGCAATCCGCCCTCAAACTGCTGCTCCTCTGTCTCCAGGTGGGAAAGCCACGAGGGCTTTCACCCCGGAACGTTATGCTGGCAGGACGTCAGGAAAAGTCCTGCCAGCAGCTTCTTTGGAGCGGTGAAGGAGCAGTGTGTTTATCGCTCCTCCACCGCTGCTCCCCATTGAAATCAATGGGGCAGCGTTGTATTACCACCGGCAAAACGCCAATATTGCGGGGTATTGCGGGCAGTTTTAACCCTTTCTCGGTCACTAGCGGGGGGTAAAAGTGTCCCGCTAGCGGCTGAAATGCGCTGCAAATCCGACGGTAAAACGCCGCTAAAAATACTCTCTGACTGTGTTACTCAGTTGTTTATATGTATCTTGCTTTTCTAAACAATATTCCCTTTACCTTTGTCTATGATTTCTCATTTTATGGCCCCAACTGTACTTTACCTTGATGTGCTTGCAACTAGCAAAACCTGCTGAATTATTTACTTGAGCAATGTTTTGCATTTATGGTGTAACTACTCTAAGTTGTAGAAGAAAACCAAAAATGATTTTTCTCAATAAACAGACAGTAATAATACAAAACATAATGTACCCTAGTAACCCTAGTAGCCAAAATTTACCCTAGTAACTCTAGTAATCAAGATTAAGCTATTCCATTTATTCTTTGGATGGCCCAGAGCACTCCTGAATTAATTTTCTAATGACTGAATACACAGAGAAATGTGAACATTAAACTGTTTTCTCATTCAAAACATTATTTTAAATATTGTGTTTAAAGGCGCTGGACCTGTTAATGTGAATAATGTAAATGTGACACTGCCCATCTTAAAGTGAAAACTCCACCTTCAGTAATTATAAAATGAAAATTAAAAAAAGTACTAAAACAACCAAGTCCATAAAAAATACAAATATTAGTGTCCATAAATGATGCATAATAATCCCTACAACAAGTGAAGAAATCTTCTATATTTGACTGATGTACTTCCAGTAATGCATCAATTCAAATTACCATCAACACCACCAAAAATGCGCAATCACATCCAATCCAGTGACCTCTAACTTAATAAAGGTCAATAAGCGCTGTGGGGTAAGCCAAATAATCCTCCAAATCAATCACACCATTCATTAGTAGATCTTCTGAGACATCATCCTATCCTAATTTCAAGCTGGATGTGATGTCAGAATGGACCCAAAAGTGACAGCATATGTGGAGTGTCAATCGTGTCTTCAGGAAGCCACCGGGCCCAGCCTGAAATTCCAGTGTTTAGAACGCATGCCAGCTCCAAGTTGGAGACATGGTGGTGCTAGCTCATTTTAAAGCTGTTTATATTGGTTCTGAGGCTGGGCACTTTTAAAAGTAAGTGGAATACATTTTTTTATGCTTTTTTATCTGCCTAATAAAATACTACACTTATTTTATATTTTTCTTGTGGCCTGATGTTGTGGTGTTCCCTGGAGCAATGAAGAGGATAGGATTGTGTCTCAGAAGCTCTACTAATAAATGGTGTGATCGATTTGGAGGACTATTTGGCTTATCTTACAGCGTTTATTGACCTTTCTTAAAGTAGAGCTCCACCCAAAAGGGGAAGCTCCGATTGTACGCACCCTCCCCCCTCCACTGCCACATTTGGCACTTTTTGGGGGAGTGGGGGGAGAGGGTACCTGGTTTTGACATGTACCCACTCCCTCTTCTGGGTAAAATCGCCTCACAGTGATCTACAGTATTTCCAGACCCTTCTCCTTCTCCCAATGCCTTTGGGGACACACAGAGGTCCCAGAAGATGGCGGGACTATTCAGAAAGCACAGTAGGAAACAGGCTGCAAAGCCACAAGGCTTCACTTCCTGTTTCCCTTACTACAGAGGCTTGCGCCTGCATCCAAAACTGATTGAGGAATTGGCTAGGGGTGCTGCTGATACCGTGGGATCCCTGGACAGGTAAGCAGGGGTGGACTGACAACTCATGGGGCCCCCAGGCAATAGGAGAATATTATGGGGCCCCCGGGCAATAGGAGATTATGGGGCCCCCATGCAATAGGAGATTATGGGGACCCCAGGCAATAGATTATGGGACCACACAGTATACACACACATACAGTATACATACACACACAGTATACACAACCAGAATACACATACACACACTGAAAAGGTACTGGAGAGGTGGGGCAGCTATAATCTTGGGATTTTTTTTAAAAAACACAGATTTTTACATACTGTCCCTGGTTTTATTGAGACTGGCAACACTGATGGGGCCTCTTAGTGGCGTGGGGCCCTCGGGCAGTGCCCGAGTGCCCGAATGGTCAGTCCGCCCCTGCAGGTAAGTGTCCTTATATCAAAAGTCAGCAGCTACAAATACTGTTATGCAGACTGGAGCTCCTCTTTAAGTTAGAGGTCAGTGGGTTGGCAGTTAGTTTGCATTTGTGGTGGTGGTGTGAATTGATGCACTACTGGAAGAACATCAGTCAAATATAGAAGATGCATAATTTATGGATACTAATATCTGCATTTTTTGTATGGATTTTTGGTTGTTATTGCTTTTTTTCATAATTATTTTAAATATGTACATATTTTATTCCTACGTTATATTAGTATTATGGTACTGGTGGAGCTAATGGCATAGATACACTTAGATTTACGTAAGACTGTCTTTAGTGTTTAAACATCCATTGGCTGTTTACTGTCCCTCAAGAAAACAGAGGTGTCAATATTTATCTTCAATACGATGCTGCTCTTTAAAATAATAAGCAAGGTCTGGATGCAAACCTTTCCATTAACATATGTACTGTATATGTATGTACAGGCTTTGTTTTCTCAATTCTATTACCTTTTTGGTTCCATTACATTTGTTTTTTAAAGTAATGACTCTTTGGACCCGCCTATTTATGATGGACAATCTAGCATGACATTGAACAGCTTTTTGTGCTTGGGAAAACCTACATTTTTTTTGCCAGGAATGTAACTGTCACATTGGTTGTGCTCTCAACCAAACTGTTAAACCATCCAATGGCTGGTGTCATAACTGATCACATGTGACACAACATGGCAGTTGAAGATTATACAGAGGTCAAGATGGCAGCTTTTTTGGCTGAAAATGATAGGAGGGTTTACTTCCACTTTAAAAAAAAACTAGCCATGGCCTGAGTAGAAAAGCCTCTACCCTTTCAGCATAATGAAAAGAGGGAACCTCTATTTGAAAGCCATGGTCCCTCTGTAGATACCCAAAATACTTCCTCTCTATTTCAGACCTAGAATTCTCCAATCAGCAGGAAGCATGAACTTCCTTCCATAAACTGATTGCACATCTATAGGCCTGATTTATCTGTCGGTGTGCTGGAACTCTGCAGAGAGATTACTGCTTCCACATAGACAGCTCGGTTTTGCAGAGGACAGGCTCTTTTACTCAGGCAGTGGCTGCTTTCTAAAGAAAATAGACTGTAAGGCTTTGAACACCTCTTGTTTTGATGTAGTTTAAAATGCAATTATCTGATTTTAACTGAAAAATTGGCCATCCTGTGATGGATCTATAGAGCAAGGCTGTAAAGGTGTTTCATTTTTCCCTAGTTCCTGGCTTTCTTCACTCTCCCTGGTAATAAAATATTTTATGATGGTCTAGTACTCTTGGTAATAAGACCCACTTATCTACTTATTTGACAATAAAAGTCTCAGGCACAATCTTCAGGGAGTGCTTCTTTTCTCAGGAAGTTCAGAATGACGGGGACCAGTCATTTTAGTTAGTAGTTTTATTGCACATTTGTATAAAGATCAGAAAGGAGGTTGGAGAGAGCACAAGGTGCCTGTAGGTTGCTACATAAAACACAGTGCTTGAACTTCTGCATGTTTTTCTTGATTTTCTAAGTCTCTCTCCCACAGGGCTATACTGGCTGGACATTTAAAAGTGTGGCTTTTGGACAAATGAGATACTAGTGGTACCTCAGTTTAGGCATTTAAGATTTAAGGCAGGACAGCTTGGAAAACTTCCCATCCAGTCAGTGGCCACCTCCTTTGTGGGAGACAACTGTAGTTTGCTTCTTCTAGGCTTAAATAGAACTCCAAGGCAGCAGGTACCTTCAAAGGGTTTTCCCACAAAGGCAGAACCTTTCAGCATCCCGCAGGGCATACGCTCAGAAGGGAATACCATGTGCCAAGAAGTGCCTTAGATCAGTGTTTCTCAACTCCAGTCCTCAAGACGCCCTAACAGGTCATGTTTTCAGGATTTCCCTTTAGACAAATTGTCTGTGGTAATTACTAAGGCAGTGAAACTGATCAAATCACCTGTGCAAAGTAATGGAAAGCATGAAAACATGACCCGTTGGGGCACCTTGAGGACTGGAGTTGAGAAACACTGCCTTAGATATTTAATTTCTCTCCCAGTAAGTGCCAGGTGTCCCTACAAGCCTGCCTATGTATTAAAAATCCTTAACACAGAATGATATCGCTATCACACCCAGCTGAAGCTACTCATCCAAGTGGCTGAAATAAAGCACTCCATGCTTAGAGAACGACAACAGCCTAGCTACCTGAAGCTCACTGCAAATTCACAAAAATGCAAAAAGAGAATTTGGAAAATACTATGTTCCTTCAATATATGGCTTAGGCCGCGTACACACGGGCGGACTATCCGTCCAACTAAGTCCGTTAGACAATCCGACAGACAGTCCGTCCTACTTTTGAATGAACGGACTTGACCACACACGATGAACAGACAGTCCGCTGAAAGCTTGCGCGATGACGTGTACAGCACGTACGACGGAACTAGAAATACGACGTCCAATACACTGCAATGCAACCTTCGGCCGTGTAAATCCTTTCTGAGCATGCGCCATACTTAGTCCGTCCAACTTGCCTACTCACGAGCGGACTGTCCGCTGAAACCAAGTTTGGACGGACAATATTACGGAAATTCCGAAAGACTTAGTCCGCCAGACTGTCCGCTGAAAAAGTCCGCTGAAGCCCACACACGAGCGGACTGTCCGCTGAAACACGTTTCAGCAGACCAAGTCCGTCAGACAGTCCGCCCGTGTGTACGCGGCCTAAGTCTTTCCAAGCTGAGTATCGTATTCAGGCATCACTTGTGTTGATGTGTTGAGAATCAGACCAAGCAGGGGTTCTCTGAGCCTCAATATGTACATAATGCTATAGTAAAAACTCATTCATAGGAAACTTCAAACTTCATGCAAGTGTGATTTGGACATGTAATATAAAAAATATAGTGCCATTGGACGGTGTCAATGAAACTCATAGAGCGGACCGACACGCTGACATCACCAATCCTGCACGTGTCCTATAAGGACAGGTTTTGTATGTGTGCCGGCTGACACACTAAACCAAAGGAGCATGTAATCAGCGGATGCTGTAAGTGCAATATTTTTGATTTCAGTACATTTTAAAAGGATTTTACACCATGTGGAGGATTTTTTTTTTTTGGAGAAATTCTCACATGTAACACAGTGCCAAGTGGTGATCCTGTGCAGGAGAGTAACTGGATCTGGAGAAAGGCCTTGGCTGGGCTAAAGCCACAAGTACAAACGATCCCTTGTAATGAAGGGTCCACAGGAGCTGGTAAGCAAGTTTTTCAGCTGTTGGTGGAGGCACTGATGTTTAAAGAGGAAGTAAACCCTGATGAGTTTACTTCCTCTTTCATTCCCTGCAAAGGTAAAGCATAATGGACTACTATGCATCGCATAGTAGTCCATTATGTGTCACTTACCTGACACAGGAGCCAGCGAAGTCACCGCTGTCCCATCTTCTTGATGGGTCTCGCTGCTCCGGCGCTGTCATTCGTCGGAGCCGCGATGATGTCACTCCCGCTCATGCGCACGGGAGCCGTCACTCGCAGCATATTACCGTTAACTGAGGTGCGCATGCGCCTTAGACAGCGGTGCCTGTCTTTCGGCAAATATCTCCTAAACTGTGTAGGTTTAGGAGATATTTATTGGACCTACAGGTAAGCCTTAATCTAGGCTTACCTGTAGGTCAAAGTGGTTTGTAAGGGTTTACAACCACTTTAAGGTCACTACAAGGTGGTGGATGGTGGAGATCGACACCAGGAGTTTACAATATATTATCACAACACTTGTGCACTGTGTTAACATATATTTTTTATCAGAATTTATAATTGTTTAATTAGCGCGATCCTATATATTTTTATGTTATGTTTTGTGTACTGTGTATATGTCTCGCAAGGACGTTTTGCTGCTTACACTTTTTATTTATGAGCTCATTTATTAGCGCATTTGTTTTTCCAATTTTTATAAAAAATATAGTGCTATACATTAAGAAATAAATTTATTTTCCAGATTTCTGTGAAACATCTGGATTTAACAGCACTGGGGCAGAGTGTACTGGAAAAAAAGGTTCCTCCCTCTCAAACTACCTGTATGTCTTTATTCTTGGTCAGCTGCTAATGGGAGTAGGAGGAACCCCGTTATATACTCTGGGAACAGCTTTTTTTGATGACAGCCTTCCAACGCACAAATCTTCACTGTACATAGGTAATTAAACTTTTCTGATATATATCTTAAATATTGACACTGGAGATAAAGTGTTTGTCATTGATTAAGGATGTTCTTGGATTCGGTCTGAACCCTGAAGTTACAAAAGTGCAGGGATTCTTATGAGATAAATATAAATAAATAAATAATAATAAATAATAAATAAATGAGATAATATGGACATGTGCCTATATTAGTTCAATTATGTGTAAGCATACCTTTTCCTTTGTGTATGTCAGCTGCAGGGGAAGGTGGCGCTGGGGGAAATCTCAGTGCAGATATATACTTTCAACGTTTAAATAGCTTTAGTTAGATAAAAAAAGACATACTTACAAAATAATGTCAAATAAACCTAAATCTAATATTTGATCTTATTTTCCAGGAATTGCATATGGAATGTCTGTAGTGGGCCCTGCAGTTGGCTATTTAATTGGTTCACAGACGTTAAATATTTATATTGACTTTGAAAAAGAGAAAAGGCAAGTGCATTACTTTATCTAGTAAATATATCATACCATTTTAAAATAATTTTAAAATATATAAACCCTAATAAGTTTGTCTCTTATTTGATGCCTTTTGGTCTGTAAATATGCCTTGAAGCATTTTGTTATACCGTGTATTATGGGTGCTCAACCTATCGCCCTCCTAACCTAAAAGCAATGGAAGTATAGTCCTAGCTATTCTGCTGCCACTCAGTAAAAATTAAAAAAATGGTAAGTTAAAGAGATAAGTCCAGGAGGTGGCATGTACTTTGTTGGACTTAACTCCCTAGAAAGCTAGGACATTTTAGACAATGGCTGAATTCCTGTAGTTGCGCTTAAATTAAACATATATAAAGCTTGGTTCACACTATTAATCGCAGCATGTTCCTGTTCAATTCACATGCCATCCAGTGTGGTGCTATCTGAGCTCATTCATTTGGAATGGGCTCAAATTGCACTGCATCAGACTAAATGTAGTGCATGAATCCGGGAGTGCACAACTCATAAGTGGCGGTGCAGCCGAATGGTACAAGACCTGGGGCTTCCTTAAGTACCCTGTGGTGAAAAATAATGTGGCACACATGGTTCTTTTTGGCGAATGATGTGCAAGCACACCTCTGGCACATGTCTGTACCCCCCCCCCGCATACCTCTGTATCCTCCCAGCACTCCTCTGTACCCCTCCAGGACATGTCTGTACCCCCTCAGGACACCTGCTGCTAATGTACCCCTTTGCATACCTTTGTACATCAGCACACCTCTGCCAATAAATGCCTCCCAGCACATCCATGTATACCGCAGCAGACCAATGCCGACTATGAAACTAAATCCCCCCAGCAGACTGTTGTGCACACCTCTGCCATCAACGACCCTCCAGGCTGACTTCTGCTTTCCAAAGCCCCCCCAGCACACATCTGTATCCAATGCCCCCCACGACTCACATCTGCTATTACAGTATTAATGATCCCCAGCTCACCAATGCCTCTAATACCTTCCCCCCGCAAACCAATGCCCCCCCAGCACACCACTCCTCCAATGCTCCCCTTTGAAATGCTCTGCCTCCAATGCCCCCCTCAGCACACCAATGCCTCCAATGCCCCCTATGCACCAGTGCCACCAATGCCCCCAGCACACCACTGTCTCCAATGTCCCCCCCAGCACACAACTGCCCCCAATGTCCCCCTCAGCACACCAATGCCCTCTCCTCAGTACATCAATTCCTTTAATGTCCCCCAGCATATCACTTCCCCCAATGACCACCGAGCACACCAATGTTGTTAATGCTTCCCCCCCCAGCACATCAATGCCTCCAATAACCCCCCCAGCACCCCAATGCACCCTCAGCAAACCATTGCCATAATGCTCCCTTAGCACACCAGTACTTCCAATGTACCCCTCCCCCTCTGTACACGCTGTACGCTGTCTTCAGTGCCCACCAGCAAACCAATGCCTCCATTCCCCCCCCCCCCCTCAACACACCATTGCCTCCAGTGCCACCCCCAGCACACCAGTAACCCCCCTCAGCATGCCAGTGCCTCCAATATCTCCTCAGCACACCATTGCTTCCAAAGCCCCCCTCAGAATACAAATGCCCCTTAATACACCAATGCTTCCATTTCCCCCCTCCCACCACACCACTGCATACAAATGCCTCCAATGTCCTCCCATCGCATCACTTCCTCGAGCGCACACCCCCTTCTCTCAGCACAACTCTGCTGCTCAACACCTCATCCCCGATTGGTGCAGTTATCTTCTTTCTGATTCTCTGATGCTGGCAGATGGTAGGCATACATACTAAGGGTGGACATGGAGCCCATCCACAATGTGATGTGATAGCATTACAGAGGCACTTAACTTATTCTATTCAGAAGCCAGAGTGCCTGTCCGTGAGAGATGCTCTACCAACCCCCCCCCCCGTACAACATTACACACTAATGGAAAGGAGAGGTACTGCAACACAGTGTCAGCAGACTGTCAGTATCAGCAGCTTTGTGCTAGGCTTAGATGCCTCATACATAAAACCACTTAGAGAGCTTGTATTTCCAGCACACCTCGTAGGACAAAACTGAGATGGGAGTAAAAAATGGGACTGCCCTGCCAAATTTGGGACTCTTGGTTAGTATGCCCTACACAGCTTGTGATTAGATAATGAATGATCAACAGTTTGTTGATGAGGTCATATTCTTTGTTCAAGCAGTATTAAATCCAAGCTACATGCAAAATCCTCCTAAATTGGTTGAAAATCCAGCCCTTGGTGGCCAGGTAGGCACAACCTAACAAACCACCTAACCAACAAACTTTGACTGAAAAATTGAAGAAGGCAATTGAAAAAGCCGAGCAGCAATTGTATCCTGTTAGATTCAGTCACTGCTTGGATCCGCAAGGTAGCAATGGGGGGTTAGCCTGGATGTTGTGAGAACACTTGTATGAAAGGGTTAGTGTATAATATAATATGTGTTAAGGAGTTCCCATGCAGAATCACATACAAGAAGCTTATAACATCAAGGCAGCTGTGTGCTCAAACTAGGCTACATTGAGAAGACTTTCTAGTTTTCACATAGTTTCAAAGTTTTTGTTGCATGGATATGAGTTTTAGGTTCATTGCACTGGAGAGATTTCCACTTGTTTACTCTCACTGAGATACAAAGTGAAAAGAAGTATTATCAACAGGGACACAACCTGCAGTAGAAACCTGAAAGGCTTCACCCTTCCACAATCCATCCTAAACCTTTGATTGGGGTTCCACTTTTTTACAGAGGACAGACAGCAGGACCTTCTTGCCGGAAAACCCCAATTCAAAGATTTTGTTGGAGTAGAATAGGCCATGTTGACAAATGTCTGTTTTTATGTGTAGTAATTTAAGATTTGCAAGTTTTTGTTGTCCTTGATTATATAACAAAATTGAATGTAATACATTAATCTGGTTTATTTTGCCATAACTCATATTGACATATCATTTCTCTGATGTTCCCTAAAGTACTCCGCTTTCTCCAGATGACCCCCGTTGGCTTGGTGCGTGGTGGATTGCATTTGTAGTCGTAGGCCTAACAACATGGCTACTTATTATGCCTTTCTCCTGCTTTCCAAAACACTTACCAGGTGAGAATGATATGTTGAGTCAAGTGACTTACAAGTAGACTTTATCACTAACATCACAACAGAATATGGGTATAAAATAAAGATTTAAGCAAGGCTCACCAGCAGTGTTAATTTTGGCAGAAAATTTTGATTTGGTTTTAGTCTGGCATTTTAGTGCTATTTTAATCTGCAATTGTTTTAGTTTTAGTCGTATTTAGTTGACTAAATGTCCAGTAGATTTTAGTCGACTAAATGTACAGTCGATTTTAGTCAACTAAAACTAATTTTAGTCCAAAATCTAATTGGTGTAGGTAAATTGTAATGCATTATTTAAACATTTCTCTGCAATTTCCAAACTCATTATATGATCCTGCAGTGAAAAATCAAATATGTTATTATTTATGGCATTAGGGTTTGAACATGCACTACAGACACAGATTTAGTCGTTATATAATGGCTCTTTATTTAAGCAAAACCAAGTTTTGTTACAAGAATTTTGCTTTTTTGACAGAAGTGTAAGGTTAAAATAATTTAAAAAAAAAAACCTTAAAAGCTCTTTTCGTGATGTTGCCACCATGCAGTGCACGTTTACATGGGCTTTAACAGTTCAAGAAACTGAAAAGAACTTCTTTTCAGTTTTTTGAACTGTTAAAGTTCATGTAAAGGTGCACTGCATGGTAGCACTGGCATCATCTTGCAAAGAGTTTTTGGGGTTTTTAGAACACAGCAAAACATTTCTGAAGCACAGGCACTGTCCCTGGCAGTCTGGCACAACATAATAAACCAATACTTGAGGGTAATGGTTATTTCTACAATAAGATACAGTTTCCTATCAGTTTATTATTTCAACAGTTCTAATTATCAGTTATGTTCAAAGAAAAAGTGCACAGTCTACAATAATGCCATTAGTGTGTGGATTATAACAGTCACCGCTTTTTATTAGCTCCTCTTACTCTCTCTCTCTCTCGGCAAATCAATGACAATAGAGGTAAATATCACACTAAAAAGACTACTAGGGTCCGGACCCTGACATAAGGCTGCCCTTTTTTGACAGTTAGACTCGGGTCACACCTAAGACAGATCCGTCTCACAGCAGGGGTCCAATGCCTGCTGGTTCACCGTTTCAGGTCCGGATTTCAGCCCGCATTTCGGGCTGAATTCGCACTTGAAACTGACCAAAAGACGCACATCGTTTTTCTGAAAAATGCTCCGGACCTCCTATGGAGGTATCTGAGCCGGTAAAAATCTCCTGCTATTGTGAAATGGATGTTGGGAATCCCGCATCCAATTCACAATGGTGTAAACCCAGCCTAACTGATCTACTTTTCTTTTTTGTGTGATATTTACAGGCATACCCCACTTTTAAGTACACAATGGAGTTTATTTACTAAAGCTGGAAAGTGCAAAATCCTTCTCACTTCTGCATAGAAACCAATGAGCTTCTAACCCCAGATTGTTCAATTAAAGCGGAGGTCCACCCTAAAATGGACCTCCGCTCATCGGAATCCCCCCCCCCCTCCGGCGTCACAATTGGCACCTTTCAGGGGGGAGGGGGGTGCAGTTACCTGGATAATCCAGGTAACTGCACCCACTTCCGGGATAGCTGTAGATTACGCCCCTTTCCGCAACTGCCCGCCCCTTTGCGCAAGTGCCCCGCTGCCTGCTGGGAAACACACAGTTCCCAAAGGCAGCGGGGACCGTCCGGATTGCGCCGCGCAGTAGGGAACCGGGAAATGAAGCCGAAAGGCTCCATTTCCTGATTCCCATACCCAAGATGGCGGCAGCAACACCCGAGTGTCGATCTAGAGATCGGCTTCGGGTGCCGACATCGCGGGCGCGCTGGACAGGTAAGTGTCACCATTTTAAAAGTCAGCAGCTGCAGTATTTGTAGCTGCTGACTTAAAAAAAAAAAAAAAAAAACGCGGAGTCCCGGCGGACTCCCGCTTTAAGCTTTGGTAATAAAACCTGGAAGCTGATTGCTTTCTATGCAGAAGGGAGCCTGATTTTGCACTTTCCAGGTTTAGTAAATAAACCCCATTGTGTACTTAACCACTTGCTTACTGGGCACTTAAACACCCTTCCTGCCCAGACCAATTTTCAGCTTTCGGTGCTCTCACACTTTGAATGACAATTACTCAGTAATGCAACACTGTATCCAAATGAACCCATTTTTTGTCCTTTTTTTTCCCACAAATAGAGCTTTCTTTTGGTGGTATTTGATCACCTCTGGGGTTCTTACTTTTTGCGCTATAAATGAAAAAAGACCGAAAATTTTGAAAAAAAAACGCATATTTCTTTGTTTCTGTGACAGAATTATGCAAATTATAAATTTTCTTCATAAATTTTGGCCACAATTTATACTGCTACATATCTTTGGTAAAAATAACCCAAATTAGTGGATATTATTTGGTCTTTGTGAAAGTTAGAGAGTCTACAAGCTGTGGTGCGAATCGCACGAAATTGATCACATCTGATGTACTGGTGGCCTATCTCGCTTCTTGTGACCCGAACAAGTCAGGAAAGTGCAAATACCCCCCAAATGACCCCTTTTTGGAAAGTAGACATTCCAAGGTATTTAGTAAGAGGCATGGTGAGCTTTTTGATGTTGTTATTTTTTTCCCACAATTCTTTGCAAAATTAAGATTTTTCATTTTTTTTATTTTTCTCCACAAAATTGTCATTGTAATAGGTTATTTCTCTCACATGGCATGTGTATACCACAAATGACACCCCCCCAAAAAATTCTGCTACTCCTCCTGAGTATTACAATACCACATGTGTGGGACTTTTTCACAGCCTGGCCACATAGAGAGGCCCGACCTGCAGGGAGCGCCATCATGTGTTCTAGGAACATAAATTACACATCTAACTTGTTGACTACTTATTACACTTTTGAAGCACCAGGACAATGACACATGACACTGATGACAGATGGCACTGATACGTGGCAATGATGACACTTATACGTGGAACTGATGACACGTGGCACTGATGACAGATGGCACTAATATGTGGCACTGATGACAGATGGCACTAATATGTGGCACTGATGACACCATGCACTTATACGTAGCATTGATGACACGTGGCACTAATATGTGGCACTGAAGACACGTGGCACTAATACGTGGCACTGATGACAGATGGCACTAATACATGCCACCAATGACAGATGGCAGTAATACGTGGCACCGATGACGCGTGACACTGATGACAGATGGCACTGATAAGTGGCATTGATGACATGTGACACTGACAACAGATGGCACGTGACACTGGTGACACTGGTGGCACTGATGACAAATGGCACTGATACGTGGCACTGATGACAGATGGCACTAATATGTGGCACTGATGACAGATGGCACTATGTGGCACTGATGACACGTGGCACTGATGACAGATGGCACTTATACGTGGCATTGATGACAGATGGCACTGGGGACAAATGGCACTGACAACAGGTGGCACTGGGGGCAGGTGGCACTGGGGGCAGGTAGCACTGGGGGCAGGTAGCACTGGGGTGGATGGCACTGGGGTGGATGGCACTGGGGCAGGATGGCACTGGGGTGGATGACATTGGGGCAGGATGGCACTGGGGCAGGATGGCACTGGGGGAGGATGGCACTTTTTTTTACTTTTTTTTTTTTTTTTTTTACACTGACGGCCGCTGCAGCCGTTCATCTCTCCCCTCTCACACTCTGTCTGTGTGAGGAGGGAGAGCGGCACTGAGAGATAATGTCATATGTTTACATATGAGATCATCTCCCATTGGACACGCCGATCGCGCTGTAAACGGCCGCTGTGATTGGCCGTTTACAGCGATCTGTGTTTGCCTGTCCCCGGGGGACACGGCAAACACAGAACTTCCCCGATGCATGCCCGCGGTGGCGCGCATTGCGGAAGTAAACATTAGGATGTCCAGGGACGGCCACCCGGACGAAAGCGCCTGCTCTACGGCCGTCATTCGGCTATAGGGCGGGCGTGAGGAGGTTAAAAGTGGGGTATGCCTGTACCTCTATTGTCAAATTTTGCCAATGCTAAGAGAGAGAGAAGTTGATAAAAAGTGGTGGTTGTTGAAGTGCCACATACTAATGGCATTTGTATTCCTATGAATTTAAATTGACAATTAAAACTGTTGTTGAAAATGCTGATTCTACCTACTGCAATAAGCACAGCCCACAAGTATTAGGTATGCTTCTTATGTTAGAAATAGAAATACCTGGAGAATAAAACACTTCTATTTGTTCTTCGATTCATTTTAGGGAAAACACTTTGTGCCAACAAGACCCTTGCTCTATTCCACCGTCCTCTAGAAAGGTCACCTGTGACACTGAATACCCTCTCTGTGTGGATTTGGATTTGCAGATTTTCTTACGGCATACTCCGCTGCCTTTTTTTTAAGCAGTTCCTGAATATTCTCATCCGCCACATCAACAAGGGTTTTACAGACAGTAGGGTTGACAAAAAAAGCAGCTACTGCAAGTGGCAAGAACACATCAATTGGATCTAAGAATGAAGCAACGTTGGTTTACATTATCTTTTATCTCCTGTGCAATTGTCGCAAGGTCTTGATAGCTAGTGTTCTGTTTAAAGTCCTCAAGGTGGCTGAGTAGATCAAAGAGGGCAGGCATATGGTGTCACTCTGGAGGGTTTTAGTTCCACAAAAGGCAGCAGCAGTAGGTCATACAATATGAGCTTTTGCCATTCACTGTAATGCTGCACAGTGCTCTGGACAATGGTCTGAGGAGGCCTGTAATGCTGCACAGTGCTCTGGTTGGTGGTCTGAGGAGGTCTGTAATGCTGCAGAGTGCTCTGGACGGTGGTCTGAGGAGGCCTGTAATGCTGCACAGTGCTATGGACGGTGGTCTGAGGAGACCTGTAATGCTGCACAGTGCTATGGAAGGTGGTCAGAGGTGGCCTGTAATGCTGCACAGTGGTCTGAGGAGGCCTGTAATGTTGCACTGTGCTTTGTATGGTGGTCTGAAGAGGCCTGTAATTCTGGAGAATGCTCTGGGCGGTGGTCTGAGGAAGCCTGTAATGCTGCACAGTGCTCTGTATGGTGGTCTGAGGAGGCCTGTAATGCTGCATCATGCTTAGGATGGTGGTCTGAGGAATCCTGTAATGCTACACAGTGGTCTGAGGAGGCCTGTAATGCTCCACAGTGCTCTGGACAGGGGTCTGAGGAGGCCTGTAATGCTGCACAGTACTCTGAATGCCAGTGGTCAGAGGAAGCCTGTAATGCTGCAAACAGTGCTGGATGGGGGTCTCAGGTCTGACTTGGATAGCCTGTAATACAAAGTTCTCTGGATGCCAGTGGTCAGAGGAGGCCTGTTGTAATTCTGCACAGTGCTGACGGGTGGTCTCAGGTCTAAGGGTGGCCTGTAATACACAGTGCCCTTGATGTCACTGCAAGTGGTCAGAGGAGGCCTGTAATGCTGCACAGTGCCGGATGGTGGTCTGAGGGATGGCCTGTAATGCACAGTGCTCTGGATGCCACTGACAGTGGTCAGAGGAGGCCTGTGTAATACACACACAGTGCTCTGGATGGCCGGTGGTCTGAGGGAGACCTCAGGCCTGCTGTAATTGTAATGTACTACACACTCATAGTCTGCTCTGCTCCCTGCTCTGGACCGGGGTGCCTTGCGGTCATCTCGTGAGTCAGGCCTGGCTGTAATGCACAGTGCTTCTCTGGTCTTTGGCAGTCGACATGGTGCACACAATCACTTCAACTCACTTGCTTGCTGGGAGCTGAAGCAGGCGGAGCTCTGTGAAAACTGGAAGTTAGTTCACGAGGGTAAACGTCCCTGCCTTACATTTTCGTCACACTTACGATTTGATTTTCATTATATTTTTTGTCAGTGGATGAAAATGTGCTGTACTTTTCATTTTTATCACTGTAAAAATGCCACTGACGAAAACTTTGATGAAAATGTTTTCGTTGACTAAATTAACACTGCTCACCAGATGCAGTGGGATTGCAGTGGGATTGCATTGGGAGGCCATTCCAGCGCAGTCCCACTGCAGGACAAGACAAGATGCCGTGTTTCTCTCTTTGCCCGGTTGACAACACTGCCTTGCGGAGGTCGGTGTTGCCAACCCCCTGAAGTGAAATTTACTGACAGGAAGTCAAAATTTACAAACGGCATCAATTTTTTACTGGCAAAAATTCTGAAATTTGCTTACAGAGCCACATTTCTTTACTGACACTGCAAAAAAATTACATAAAAGGGCCATTTTCAGTGCAAAACAGCACAAATATCAATAGTTAAACTATAAACATGTAACTAGTGTTATTATCAAGGTGTTTAAGTTAAAACAACAGTCAAAAAACATATTTCTCCATTTACATGAAGGCCTGGTTAATAAAATTCTGGCCAGCACAGAGATCCCTCATACATCAATCTGCAGGAGTCCCCCTTAAAGTGCAAGAGAACTCTGATGTAAAAGGGAAGGCTGCAGATCATGATCTAAGGGGGAACTCTGATGTAAAGGGGAAGGCTGCAGATCATGATCTAAGTCAGAACTCTTATGTAAGGGGGGGGGGCTCTGGTGACCAGAGATCACCTTTATATCAGAGTCCACTGCATTCCCCCTTACATCAGAGCTCCCACTTACATCCCATTCCACTGAGTCTGCCCATTGTGCTTTAAGGAGGAATCCTGCAGACGCTGATGTAAAAGGCAATGCTGGGAACTCCGATGTGAGGGGGGGGGCGGACTCTGGTGACCAGAAACCACCTTCCGTAGAGTGAATACACTAAGGCAAGGGGGAGGGTTACTGATAAAAGGGGGCCCTTATATCAGTGCCCCCTTACATTATTGTATTTACTCCCACCATACACTGGCCTCGAGGCGCTGTCACTGACCTCCTCTCAGGTGTACCATGCATGACTTGGTCACACAGTCCTCCAGGCTCCAACCTGCCGGTTCTGGTTTTATCCTTTAGTCTCCTCCCCACAGTCCACACATGTCTAAGTCCTCCCATGACCACCATCCCAGCGGCACTCTCACTCTTGACTCCTCTCCAGGCTCCCCCTCAGAGACTGCAGATATGATACAAGGCAAGATATGGTTAGAGGCTACGGACAGGATACAAGGAGATATTGAGAGATTGTAGACATGATACAAGTAATGGTTCAAGGCTGTAGACAAGATACAGGAGATTCTCAGAGACTGCGGGCACAGTACAGGAGATGTCAGAGGCTGCGGGCACGGTACAGGAGATGTTCAGCAGATGCTATGGGCATGGTACAGGAGATGTCAGAGGCTGCGGGCATAGTACAGGAGATGTCAGAGGCTGCGGGCATGGTAGAGGAGATATCAGAGGCTGTGGGCATGGTACAGGAGATGGTCAGAGGCTGCAGGCATGGTACAGGAGATGGTAAGAGGCTGTGGGCATGGTACAGGAGATGGTCAGAGGCTGCGGGTATGGTACAGGAGATGGTCAGAGACTACGGGCATGGTACAGGAGATGTCAGAGGCTACTAGCACAGTACAGGAGATGGTCAGCAGAGGCTGTGGGCATAGTACAGGAGATGGTCAGCAGAGGCTGCGGGCATGGTACAGGAGATGGTCAGCAGAGGCTGCGGGCATGGTACAAGAGATGTCAGAGGCTGTGGGCATGGTACAGGAGATGGCCAGCAGAGGCTTCGAGCATGGTACAGGAGATGGTCAGCAGATGCTGTAAGCATGGTACAGGAGATGGTCAGCAGAGGCTGTGGGCACAGTACAGGAGATGTCAGAGGCTGGGAGCATGGTACAGGAGATGTCAGACTCAAACACTCACCATCAACAGGGGAGGGCTACCTTCAGCTTCTCTGTTCTGTCCGCTCAGCTCCTAGGTGGTGTGACAGGAATGCACCACCGCCATGATCATCTCTGGCTTGACTTCAGTTGGCACGCTGCAACAGCTTCTGCCAGACTCGCCCTGGGCCCTGCACACCGCCACTGCCCTGGGCCCTGCCTGCTGCTGCCAGGGGAATACAGGATCTGATTGGCTTAGCTCGAGCATCTTCGGGAACTGCTCATGCGCAGTTCCGAGCCAAGCCAGTCCCAGTCATTTTTACTGGCACTTTTGTCTAGCTACGAAAATACGGACGGTTGGCAACACTGGCGGAGGTATGTGGGTGGTGTGCTTTGAAAAAAAAGTACTGCATGCATTTTCCACAGCAGTGCCTCGCACTGCTTCGCATGCATTTTCCACAGCAGTGCCTTGCACTGCCTCGCACTGCTTGGCCGGCAATTGCAGCGGCTGATGTAAACAAGGTTTTAAACAAGTAACATAAATACAGATCTAAGCACATGATGCCTCATACATTTACATACTTCCCAACGTTTTGAAATGATAAAGAGCGACATGTAGGCAAAGAACACACCCCTGCCATGGGCCTGGTTACATGGACCACAAATATCTAATGGGCACAAAATGACTGGCTTAAACCACACAAGTGCTTTTTTGACCTCTATTTTTTATTTATTTTTATAATGCAGTAATATAGAGGTTGGACAAAAAGTTTGGCGCAGCATAACACTTTTGGTAGTAAAATAGTACATTTTGTAAAGAGATAAGCGACAACTGAGTGACAGAGGGATTTGGTCCCAATAGAGGGACAGCTGGGAGCTATGGTTTATTTCATAAAAATACACATGGGCAGGGCCAGACTTTCCATAGGGCTTGACGGGGCTCAAGCCCATGGGCCCCGTCCAATAGGGGGCCCCGCGGGCCCGCCTGTTTCCCGGTGTCCTTATCTTCTTTACACTAGGCGTCTGCGCTATAGCAGGCTACAGCGTGGACGCCAACTGCTGGGAGGATGTCCCTGGATATCCTCTTGTTTACTTCCCCAATGCATGCCGCGGCACGCCTTGGGGAAGTTCTGTGTTGGCAGTGTCCCTTGGACACAGCCATCGCAGATCATGCTAAATGGCCAATCACAGCAACCATTTAGCTCTGATCTGAGTGTCCAATGAGAGATGATCTCATGAGATCATCTCTCATCGCCAGCTCTCCCCCTCACACAGAGACAGTCTGTGAGGAGGGAGAACGACGTGCAGCTTGTGAGTAAAAAAAAAAGTGGAAAATAAAGTGCTGTCAGTGCCATGATAATCTGTCCCCAGTGCCATCTGTCCCCAGTGCCAACTGTCCTTAGTGCCCCCTGTCCCCAGTGCCATGTAAAAGTGCCATCTGTAATCAGTGCCACTGCCACGTATAAATAGCATCTGTCACCAGTGTCACATGTCATCAGTTCCCCCTGTCCCCAGTGCCACCTGGACCTAGTGCCACCTGTCCCCAGTGCCATCTGTCCCTAGTGCCACCTGTCCCCAGTGCCACGTATAAGTGCCATCTGTCATCAGTGCCACTGCCATGTATAAGTACCATCTGTCATCAGTGTCACGTGTCATCAGTGCCACCTATTGGTGCCATCTGTCATCAGTGTCACCTGTCATCAGTGCCACTTATCAGTGCCATCTGTCATCAGTGTCACGTGTCATCAGTGCCACGTATCAGTGCCATCTGTCATCAATGCCACCTGTCAGTGTCACGTGCCATCTATTATCAGTGTCACGTGACCTCAGTGTCACGTATTAGTGCCATCTGTCATCAGTGCCACGTATTAGTGCCATCTGTCAGCAGCGCCACATATTAGTGCCATCTGTCATCAGTGTCACATGTCATCAGTGCCGCATATTAGTGCCATCTGTTATCAGTGTCATGTGTCATCAGTGCCACATATTAGTGTCATCTGTCATCAGTGTCACGTGTCATCAGTGCCACGTATTAGTACCATCTGTGATCAGTGCCACATCAGTGTCATCAGTGCCACGTATCAGTGCCATCTGTCATCAGTGCCACGTCAGTGTCACGTGTCATTGTCCTGGTGCTCCAGGGCCTTCAAAATTGTAATAGGTAGTCAAGAAGTTAGATGTGTAATTTATGCTCCTAGAACACGTGATGGCACTCCCTGCCTGTTGGGCCTCTCTAAGTGGCCAGGCTGTGGAAAAGTCACACACATGTGGTATGCTAATACTCAGGAGGAGTAGAATGTGTTTTGGGGTGCCATTTGTGGTATACACATGCCATGTGAGAGAAATAACCTATTACAATGACAATTTTGTGAAAAAAAAAATCTTCATTTCTAATTTGTGTGCATAGTTAACATTTTTCACTACAACACTTACTTACGTACTACACACACACACACAATTTAACTTGCAATTTGTTCAATGAGTTATTTTGTTCTATTATTGCAATTGATTTGTTATGATTGCAACCTTACAAGGTAGTTGTTTGTTTTTCAATATGTTTTCCAGGTAAGTGTTTTATGTTCTCATTCTGACCAAGACATTTGTGCATTGCAATAAACACATGATTACTTTGAACTTTTTTAATCATTATTTATTTATTGTAAAAAAAGCTTTTCAAGCTTCAATCAGTGATCATATAAATAGATTATTACATTTTTTAGCATTTAACACTGTCTACAGTACCAGTCACCTTTTAAAAGTAGCTTGGGACTTCAAATAATGATTGGATTGATTATATTGTTATGGCACCAGATGGCGACAAATTAATATAGAAGGTAGGGCCTGAAAGTGACTCAAGC
Organism: Lithobates pipiens; assembly: GCF_037356315.1. Lineage (NCBI taxonomy): Eukaryota > Metazoa > Chordata > Amphibia > Anura > Ranidae > Lithobates > Lithobates pipiens. The sequence continues at coordinate 141,216,571 of NW_027507790.1, forward strand.
CCAGTGGCCCCCAGCACCCTAAGTCCTGCCCTGCACATGGGGTGAAAGTGACTAGAGCTAATGAAGCTAGAAAATCTGTTCTGATTTTTAATGGATCTATTACATCACATTATACTATCCATTTTCATTGGTGCTAGTGCTATGAAGAATTTTATGGCTGTAACTTCTATCATAACGTAAGGTGACACTCTTGAGAAAAACCTGTGCATTGTTACATGATAAATACTGAAAGTAGTCTGAGATTTCAACTATGCACTGTAAAATGAAAGTTAAGGTCTAAGTATGCAAAGTATTCCTGTGTATAGATGAACCAGAATGCTTATATTTCATGCCAGAAGCGTTTCTTTGAATCCTTTTGTGCGTCTAAAAAAAGAGCTACTGAAAATAGAGACTTTGTTAGATTATCAAGACCATAGGCTCAGTCCGCAAAGCTTTAACAAAATGATAAGGATACATGAGAATAATGACTTTTTTTTTTAGCCACATGACTGTAATTTTGAAATCTCATTGGGCTCATTTTAAAATAACTGCTGTTTTTGTAAACTGATTCTTTTGTAAGATAACATAGACCAACCTTTTTCAACCAGGGTGCCCAGGCACCCAGGGCCGCCTTGAGGTTTCCCGAGGTGCCTCTTCTCAAAATGCCTAAAAATTGCCCAAAAATGTATACAAGCCAGCAGGTGGATCAAGCCTACCTTTTAGTTACACAAAGCCACAGGTTTTTTTTGTTCACCATTTCAACCTTCCAGCCATTGGCATCCTAACAACTAGTGATGTCATCAGTGTTGATAAGAAGGGTGGTGATCGCCTACATAGCATCCTTGTTTGACCCTCCCCTGCCCCTCTCTAGCAAAACTGGGGTCACATTAGCTGAGTGATGGAGAGAAACACTGCAGTGCTAGTCAGTACTAGTTTGCAAAAGTGTATTTGCTTTGTAAGAATAAACCACTTCTGATGTTGGGTTTGCTACATCTGTTGATGCTGCTGCATTATGTAAAACTATTAGAATCGTTTTTTACATTGTAGAATGCAGTGCCTTGAGACTATTCATAATTGTAAAGGGTGTGCAGAGACTGTCCATAATTTTAAAAGGTGCATTGAGATTTTCAATAATTTTAAAGGGTACCTGGAGATTGTCCATAATTTTAAAGGGTGTCTTGACTGAAAAAAAGGTTGAGAAACACTAGACCATGTTAAATTGTCATCATCTAAGCACTTCTTAGCCGTTCCTCTTCCCTGTGGCCTATCACTCATGTTATCGCTCCCTGCTGGCCAATAAAGACGAGCAGAGTAATTTTGTGAAAATTTATTTGCAAATGACTGCTGAAACCTCTCAGTTTTACTTAATTAGCTGCATACTGTAACTCGGATAACATATAGTCTTCCCTAGAAGTATATAGATCCTGATAGTAGGACTTAAACAACCCAGCCCTATGAGGTATATATTTATCTAGCAGCCAGAATTAACTCAAGTTCATCCAGCTTGCATTGTAAAAAAATAGATTTGCCATTTACGTCTACCATAGTCCTACTGCATGAGAACAATATGCCAGTGTAAACTAAAACAGAGACCCCCTTGAATGGGAGGTAAAAAACGAAAGGTATGCTTCTTGAACAAAAACACGTTTCAAAAATCTAGTCACATTGCATGTGGCGTGTGTCTGTCACCTGCAGGCAGACGATGGCAGGGCGGAAAGAGGAAATATAATCAAAGTCAGATTGTCTTTTTAAAGCATTATTCATTTCCCTGACATTCCAATTCTAATTGATTGATTTACCATAAGTACAAAAGTAAAATTAAACTACTAGACAGCCAACATGCACTAAGTACAATAATAAAAAGCACATAAGTATAAAACATTATAAATACTCCAAGAGGAAAAAACAAAACACACCCACCCTCCCCCTTCCCTGCAAAAAAAAAAAAAAAAACATTTCCACACAGGAGAAAGCCACAGAAAAGAGGAAAAAAAAACATCTAGTGGCTATCGCCTCCAACAACCTGGCTTATACCTAATTGTGCACCGTTGTCCCCACAGCCAGCTTTGTGTGAATTTCCTAATAGAATAGGCCCATCGCCCCAAGGTCTAATTTTTAAGCCAGTCCTGTGCATCCTGGGGTGTTTCAAATACTTGTTCTTTGCCTTCATGGACCACCCGCAAGCGAGCAGGATAGAGCATAGAATATTCTAACCCTTAGAGTAACAGATGTTTCTTAACTTCTTGGAAGTTTGACCTTAGTTTCTGAGCCTCTTATGAAAAGTCAGGGAAGAACATAATTTTAGATCCATTATATCTAATATAATTAATTACTTGTGCTCTTCGCAAAATATTCCCCTTGTCTCGATAATTTAAGAGGCGTATTAGAAAGGGCTGTGGTGTATTTCCTGGTTTCTGAAGCCGGTTAGGGACCCGATGAACCTGTACTACTATAAGTAATGAAGAAAGATAGTCCTTGCAAGGATTTCAATGAGCCACTGTTCAGTAAATTTAATTGGGTCATTACCCTTGGCCTTCTCTGGTATACCCAGTACCCGAACATTATTACAACCTAAATGGTTCTCCATGTCTTCAACTTTAGAAATAGTAGTAGTATTAAGCTTGCGTGTAGCAGACTTCATCTCTGTTACCAATAGAGGAAAGGTATTCTCTATGCCACTAACCCGGCTTTCTAATGATTAAGTACGTTTCTTTACATTTTGAAGACTGTTGTAATGCTGCACAGTGCTGATGGGTGGTCTCAGGTCTGAGGGTGGCCTGTAATACACAGTGCAATGGATGCCACTGACAGTGGTCAGAGGAGGCCTGTGTAATACACACACAGTGCTCTGGATGGCCGGTGGTCTGAGGGAGACCTCAGGCCTGCTGTAATTGTAATGTACTACACACTCACAGTCTGCTCTGCTCCCTGCTCTGGACCGGGGTGCCTTGCGGTCATCTCATAAGTCAGGCCTGGCTGTAATGCACAGTGCTTCTCTGATCTCTGACAATCGACATGGTGCACACAATCACTTCAACTCACTTGCTTGCTGGGAGCTAAAGCAGGCGGAGCTCTGTGAAAACCGGAAGTTAGTTCACGAGGGTAAACGTCCCTGCCTTACATTTTCGTCACACTTACGATTCAATTTTCATTATATTTTTTGTCAGTGGACGAAAATGTGCTGTACTTTTCATTTTCATCACTGTAAAAATGCCACTGATGAAAATGTTTTTGTTGACTAAATTAACACTGCTCACCAGATGCAGTGGGATTGCATTGGGAGGCCATTCCAGCGCAGTCCCACTGCAGGACAAGACAAGATGCCGTGTTCCTCTCTTTGCCCGGTTGAAACCACTGCCTTGTGGAGGTCGGTGTTGCCAACCCCCTGAAGTGAAATATACTGATAGGAAGTCAAAATTTACAAACGGCATACATTTTTTACTGGCAAAAATTATGAAATTTGCTAGCAGAGCCACATTTTTTTACCGACACTGCAGAAAATTACATAAAAGGGCCATTTTCAGTGCAAAACAGCACAAATATCAATATTTAAACTATAAACATGTAACTAGTGTTATTATCAAGGTGTGTAAGTTAAAACAACAGTCAAAAAACATATTTCTCCATTTACATGAAGGCCTGGTTAATATAATCTGGCCAGCACAGAGATCACTCATACATCAATATGCAGGATTCCCCCTTAAAGTGCAAGAGAACTCTGATGTAAAAGGGAAGGCTGCAGATCATGATCCAAGGGGGAACTCTGATGTAAAGGGGAAGGCTGCAGAGCATGATCTAAGTCAGCACTCTTATGTAAAGGGGGGGGGCTCTGGTGACCAGAGATCACCTTTATATCAGAGTCCACTGCATTCCCCCTTACATCAGAGCTCCCACTTACATCCAATTCCACTGAGTCTGCCCATTGTGCTTTAAGGAGGAATCCTGCAGACGCTGATGTAAAAGGCAATGCTGGGAACTCTGATGTGAGGGGGGGGGCGGACTCTGGTGACCAGAAACCACCTTCCGTAGAGTGAATACACTAAGGCAAGGGGGAGGGTTACTGATAAAAGGGGGCCCTTATATCAGTGCCCCCTTACATTATTGTATTTACTCCCACCATACACTGGCCTCGAGGCGCTGTCACTGACCTCCTCTCAGGTGTACCATGCATGGCTCGGTCGCACAGTCCTCCAGGCTCCAACCTGCTGGCTCTGGTTTTATCCTTTAGTCTCCTCCCCACAGTCCACACATGTCTAACTCCTCCCATGACCACCATCCCAGCGGCACGCTCACTCTTGACTCCTCTCCAGGCTCCCCCTCAGAGACTGCAGATATGATACAAGACAAGAGATGGTTAGAGGCTGCGGACAGGATACAAGGAGATATTGAGAGATTGCAGACATGATACAAGTAATGGTTCAAGGCTGTAGACAAGATAGAGGAGATTGTCAGAGACTGCGGGCACAGTGCAGGAGATGTTAGAGGCTGCGGGCATGGTTTAGGAGATGTTCAGCAGATGCTGTGGGCATGGTACAGGAGATGTCAGAGGCTGCGGGCATAGTACAGGAGATGTCAGAGGCTGTGGGCATGGTACAGGAGATATCAAAGGCTGTGGGCATGGTACAGGAGATGGTCAGGGGCTGTGGGCATGGTACAGGAGATGGTCAGAGGCTGCGGACATGGTACAGGAGATGGTCAGAGGCTACAGGCATGGTACAGGAGATGTCAGAGGCTACTGGCACAGTACAGGAGATGGTCAGCAGAGGCTGTGGGCATAGTACAGGAGATGGTCAGCAGAGGCTGCGGGCATGGTACAGGAGATGGTCAGCAGAGGCTGCGGGCATGGTACAAGAGATGTCAGAGGCTGTGGGCATGGTACAGGAGATGGCCAGCAGAGGCTTCGAGCACGGTACAGGAGATGGTCAGCAGAGGCTGTAAGCATGGTACAGGAGATGGTCAGCAGAGGCTGTGGGCACAGTACAGGAGATGTCAGAGGCTGGGAGCATGGTACAGGAGATGTCAGACTCAAACACTCACCGTCAACAGGGGAGGGCTACCTTCAGCTTCTCTGTTCTGTCCGTTCAGCTCCTGGGTGGTGTGACAGGAATGCACCACCACCATGATCATCCCTGGCTTGACTTCAGTTGGCACGCTGCAACAGCTTCTGCCAGACTCGCCCTGGGCCCTGCACATTGCCACTGCCCTGGACCCTGCCTGCTGCTGCCAGGGGAATACAGGATCTGATCGGCTCAGCTCGGGCATCTCCGGGAACTGCGCATGTGCAGTTCCGAGCCAAGCCAGTCCCAGTCATTTTTACTGGCACTTTTGTCTAGCTACGAATTTACGGGCAGGAGAAAAGTGCCCTGCTTTTAGGGGCTGCCCGGAAAAATACGGACGGTTGGCAACATTTGTTGTGTTGTATCAAAGAATAAACAGACCTCCTCAACTGTATTCTCCCCTTCAATTGTTTTTTGAGTACAGTTTGAGAGACAGTTTGAACAGTAGATGTATTTTCATTCATATTGAAGAAGAAGATGAAGACAATTCATTATCACAGGGGTTTAAAGTCAGCTGGGCATCCATTTTTATCAGCTGTGGGCAGGGTCCCACATTCCTCTAAAAGTCCAAATATACACCACAGGAAGCACAGCAGCACACCAAATTTTTGTGACTTACCCTCCCACGTTGCTCTCTCCTATCTGCATGCACCTAATAGGGCTGGGTGTATGCTTGCTCTCTATAGTGGACGCCGAAGGGGGGAAGGGGGGACACTCACACCTCACTGGCCCCTTACACCTTCAGATTACTCTACATTACAAAGAAGTGTTGTATAATATGAATTACTTTGATGTGGTTATCTAAGAAAGTAACTGCCATATGGTTATACACTCTTAGAATTTTGTTAGAAATGTTTTAATTTAAGAACATTTGTTAAATGTTCTTATTGTTATTGTAGTCAAAACAGCTTTCATTTTTCTACCACAGTAAAGAGAAAATTTGAAGGTGCAGGATAGAATAATTTTCTAAAACAAATTAATTTCTTACAGGGTATATGGCTTTTGTTTGGGAAATTACATTCATTATTCTTAAAATTGAATGTTAAAAGCAAACAAAAGTTTAAAGTCCTTCCAAACAACTTTCATCCCGTCATCAAATGTGCATAGAATTTTTGCACTATTATACTAGTTTATATTCAGCTTTACTGTCGGACAATGACTCGACAGAATGGAAACCCTTTGGGAGATTCTTGATTAAAAGGAATCTGACAATACAGATATACAGTATGACAATAAAATTATAGCAGTCACCCTCATTCTTTCTGAAATCATTGCTGAGTAACAAAGCTAAAATAATTTGGACTGCATTGGCTACATACCTGTTCCAGGGCAGTGACTCACTAGGTAGTGAATTGAGAACTATTATGAAAGTCCAGGAACCAGCACTTTCAATAACAGCAGATGGCTCCTTTAATTAAAGACTCAGTCCATCCAATAGTGATTTCAGGTATTAGTGGAACATAAGTTACTCCCTGTCTTATATTATTTCTTTTGGGAACTCAACGGGCAAGATTTCCCTACAATAGTTCCTGGCTTGGGTAGGATACATTAAAATATATCAGAGAAAGTAATGATAACTGCAGATCTCAAATAACCTCACCATCAAAGTTTCTGAGAGCTCTGATTCATTGTTCCATACTGTACAATATGGCGCCTCTCTTTTGGGCTGGCAGACATATGTGAATGCAGTGGGGAATTCTGGGAGCCATGGCGTCACTCATAGGCTCCCATATACAAGCCAGACACTACTTGCACTCCCCTGCAACTGCAGCTCACTGTCACAGGGAAGATGGAGTTGTAGGATCACATAAACAGACCATAGTGGACTAAAATTAGGTAAGTATACAGATTGTTTTTACACAGGTTAGGCAACATAGGAAGCAGGAGGAGGGGGAGGGGCACATTTTTGAGTTACTATTAAGCTGAAATTCCAATTTAATACGTCATTAAATGTATTTTTTTTAATGCAGTTCCCTAAGATGACTTGGTACCAGGTTCTAAAGCCCCCTACATACAATGGGAAATCCAGCCAGCAAAAGTTAGATGAAAGCTTTTGGTCGGAAATTCCAACCGTGCATATGCTCCATTGGACTTTCCATTGAAAATTCCGCCAGCAAAAGATTGAGAGCAGGTTCTCTATTTTTCCGACGGAAAAAGTTCCGATCGGAAATTCCAATCTTCTGTAGCAATTCCAATGCGCAAAATTCCTAGGCATGCTCGGAAACAATTTGACACATGTTGGAAGCATTGAACTTAATTTTCTTGGCTCGTCGTAGTGTTGTACGTCACTGCATTCTTGACAGTCGAAAGTTCAGAGAACTTTTTTTGTGACCGTGTGTATGCAAGCCAAGACAGGGAGATAAGCATACCAGTTCACTGTCCAGTCACTGGCTTAAGCCAGCCATAGCTGGCTGCTGAATGTAAAAAAATTAAATAAAAATTGCCTCCAAAAAAATATTACGAGGGGTCCCCCTCAGCTCCTCGGGTCTGGTATGGATTCGGAGGGGACCCCCCCCCCCACGTCAATTTTGTTTTAAAATTCATACCAAACCCTTATCCAAGCATGCAGCCTGGCAGGTCAGGAAAGCGAGGAGAGGAGCGAGCGACCCCCCCCCACCCCCGAACCATACCAAGCCACATGCCCTCATCATGGGGGGGTACATGGGGGGGGCTCTGCCATTTTGATGGAGACATGGTTGTCCGGGTTGTGGGCTGGGGCTTATCGGAGTCTGGAAGCCCCCTATGGGAATGGGTACCGGGTTCATCATACCCCTACCAATTCACCTCAAAAATCTGTGAAATATTAAAAAAAGAAGACAACAGCGGGAGAAAATAGCACAAGAAGACAGCAGCGGGGAGCAGACAGCACAGAGAAGAGAAAGCAGAAGGAGAAGACGAAGGGGGGGGGGGGGGCACTGGGAGAGATAGCAGCGGGAGAAGACGGCACTGGGAGAGACGGTAGCGGGAGAAGACCTCTTTATGAAGGTGAATGGGTAGTGGATCTAGGGTTCTTCCAGATTCTGATAAGCCCCCCGCCCGCAGACCCTGACAATATCCGACCATTCCCTCCCTTTCCTGACCTGCTGGGCTGCATGCTCGGATAAGGGTTTGGATTTTGAGGTGTACCCCACACTATTTAAAAAAAATCCGAATCCGTACTATAACCGAAGGACCTGGTATATCCCCCACTCTGTTTTTTTTCAAATTTTTTTTTTTCTAGCAATTCGTTTTTTACATTCAGCTGTCAGTGGGGAACCCCACTGAAAGCTGATGACTCAAGATACAGCGAGCGGCTTTCCGGCCCCCTGCTTAGCAACCAGCTATATATAGTGAAAACGCATCAAAAATTGAATCACAAACACAACACTCGTGTTTCTGGTGCGATTCCATTGAAGTCTATTATTTGCAAAATGTGGAAAAAAGTTCCCTGACCCTTTCCAAAAATGCACCGGCCGCAAAACGCATAGATGAACTTGTATCAAAGGAAACTATATTGAATGGACTGTAGTGCGTTTCTGCAAACTGTAAAATGCACAAAAAAAAACGCATAGGTGTGAACCTAGGGTAATTGCAGCAGAGGAAAAAAAAGGTTTCCTACCCTGCCAGACATTGGTGTGTCGAGTGGCAGAGCTGCGTAAATCTGAAAAATGAATGTAAAGAAATGCAAATCATTTGGCAGGTAACACATATATGATTCACTTATGCCACACATGTAGCTTCAACTCCTTTACATGTAGATTTATTCACGCTGTGCATCACACATTAAATTAACAGATTTTTTTTAATATGTATTATGATTTACAGGTACATCAGCTATCCAGCTCAAAAGAATATCAGAAGCACATAACGATGGAAGTGAAGGCATTGTTGAAGCTAAAAACCTTGGAACAAATTTCAAAGATTTCCCTTTGTCTCTTTGGGTGAGAAAACAAGAATATATATGCATAATGGTTTAAACTGAGGTATGGCCTCAGCAGAGCAGTGCAGCTGGGATAATAAGGGTACAGATGTTAGTCTTGCAGCTATTGTCACTGTGTTTTCCTTGTGCTCCATAAAGGCTGCCATACAAGACTTGAATTCAAGCCATAGGTGCCCCTGTCGGTCTTCTGTGTCCTAGCATTAGGGCCTTATGCTGTAACTCAGATCTTGTATGCATACAGCGTACAAAGCGCTCACTGCACAGGATCTTGCTGCCAGCCTTTGCCAACAAGATCCAGTGTATCGGTTGCATATTTTCTTATGGCCGTGTGCATGAGCTCCTGGGGTTATGAGGAAGAAGACAGCAATAAAAATCTGACAAGGGTAACCATTTTACATTCTATCTAAAACTAACATAACATTTTTGGGCTTTAGGTATACATTAAAGCAGTATTAAACCTCAAAACAACAAATGTATTAAATTACAGCTTAGATGTGGAAGTGGCATCCATTTTTTTTGAGTGTTTTCCTCTATTTTCTCCTGGTGATCCAGCATAGACCATTATTTTCCAATTTACTTTATTGGACCAAGCTTTCAAATCAAAGTAGCAGTTAGAGGATTGAGACAAACCGCTTAACACTGACAGGGGTGCTTACAATGAGTAGCAGTTATACCTTTACGGCTTTCTCCAAAGGTCACACTACCCCCTCTCTTAAATTACACTGGTAATAATGATTCCACTTTATATTAGTGCACTAGAGTTAATGTTTGTTAAAGCGGTATTAAACCCAAAAATAAAAGTTCACTATAATGCAGCTTACCAATTCCTAAACGTGGTGGTCTGCCTTTATTTTCACCTGGGGATCTGGCCAGTAATGCACTGACTGTCTTGGGTTGTTTCCACTCTGGATTAAGGAGCAACAGAGACATTTTTGGAGAGAAGCATTGTAAGGCTGAGGGGAGGTAATTTTAGATGCACTTGCAAGTTTATTGATGATGTCTATTGATGACGAAACACGTAAACTGGACCTTGATGCATGACGCAATCACACTATTAGCCATGACCATCTTGATTATTTCGATCTGACGTTTTTATACATTGGACATTTGTAGGTACATTTTTTGTATTAGTGATATTGTACATTTATTATGTACTTCACTATGGGATCCTTAATTTACACTTTACTGAGCTGTTGTGCTGTTGGAAGTTGATTATGCTAATGTTCACAATGTCTGTGGCTTGTGCCACATATGGACGGGGCCTGCTAATACAGTCCTTATACCCGGATGTGAGCCTTATACCTGATGTCTAGTGCCAAGCTTTGGTTAATCCTGTGTTATGTGCGCATATGACTGCTTTATAATTTGAGGGTCTAACTCCTCTGGTAAGGAGACTTGCTAGAATACTTGTGGTGTTGTGTGTGTAGCCTATCACACTGAAGCTGGTGTGGTGCCTTCATCTGTCTATATTCAGCTATATGGACTTTAGTTGTTTATTATACCATCATATAAGTGCTAAATCTTATCATTTGTCTAAATATTTACTGCCATTTTTAGTGGACAGCTTGGACTGTTAGGGCATGTTCACACCAGAACGCATGTTCACACCAGAACGCAGTTCTGGTAAGGCATGTTTCTGTGCACATATCCAGAACTGCATGGGAATGCACTGTCCTTGTTAGCCCTTGTACACACGGTCAGAGAATCTGTCGGAATGTGTCCTATCGAACTGTTTTGTCTGATAATCCGACTGTGTGTGGTATGCATCGGACTGTTTCCGTCGGAATATCCGTAAGACCAAATTTTCCAACTTGCTGGAAATATTTTCCGACAAACTGCTCCGATCGGACATACTCTGATCATGTGTAGAGAATTCCGATCGGACAAAGTGCCACGCATGCTCAGATCAAATTCCTACATCAAAGCTATTGGCTACTAGCCTGAACGTAGTGCCATTGTAACAAAATTACGTCATCACGTTCTGAAAGATCGGATTTTCCGACAACTTTGTCCGACCGTGTGTATGCAACAGTTTCGGACAAGATCCGTCGGACAAAATCCGACGGATTTGGTTGTCGGAATGTCCGTCCGTGTGTACAAGGGCTTAGATGCACGAGGTTGACATTATATGTTAATAACACCCCAAATGCATCTACCAAATGCAACATGTTTTTGTTCACCACACTGCATGATACCACAGTACCATGTAATCTGGTGTGGCACAATTTGTCACACCTGCATTACCACTTGCATGTTCCCATGGGTTTTGCAGCCCACTGAAATGTTTAAAATAAATTCAACAGCGCTACTACTGCTTCTTTAACACTGAATGTGTCTATAGTGCAAAATTATTTTAAACTGCAATTGTGCAATGCCGCGTACACACGATCGAACTGTATGACATACTTAGTCCATCATACAATCCGATGGACAATCCGGCGTACTTTCCACTGAACGGACTTGACCACACACGGATACACAAACAGTCCGACAAAAGCTTACGCGATGACGTACAGCACGTACGACGGGACTAGAAATAGGAAGTCCAAGACACAGCAAAGCACCCTTTGGGCTCCTTCTGCTGACTTTGCGTTAGTGGAAGTTTGGTTAGAGACGATTCGCGCTTTTATTTTTATTTATTCTCGAATTGGAATATTAATCATAGGATGAGGATGAATAAAGACATTTGTGATAACTCTGTGTGAATATAAGCAGCAAAGCAACTTCACTTTTCTTGCATTATGAAGAAGAAAAGAATGGGCTATATGAAAAAAAACCACAAAATTAGCAGCATGACGAATATGCTAGCTTCAATACGAACACTAATTTTACAAGACAGAGCGCTTCCGCCCTGTAAATCCTTTCTGGGCATGCGCCATTCTTAGTCCGTCGGACTAGCATACTGACGACCGTATTGTCCGCTGAAACCAAAGTACGATGGAAAGATTTTTGTGCAAACCGAAATTCTTAGTACTCCGGACTGCACGCTGAAAAAGTCCGCTGAAGCCCACACACGAGCGGATTGTCCGTTGAAATGTGTTTCAACGGACTAAGTACGTCATACGGTTCGACTGTGTGTACGCGGCACAACATATAACCAACATATAACCCTTTGCAAGTGAAAAAAATAAAAAATGTGCAATAGACACTAATGAATATAGATAAAGTGTCCTATATAAAGAAGAAAGTCCCATGTAAAAAGAATAAAGGACATTCTCAAAGAACAATAATAATGATTTCTTCAGTTCCCCTTCCTTATTCCAGTATATCAGTCATCTACACCACCAAATGCATCAAATAAACTCACCATAGAACAATACTGGTAATTGTATAAACCAGCACACAGCACATGTAAATCTGGGGATCAAGATCTGCAACTCTTCCCGGCTCAGTAGGTTTTTTTTAAGAGCTCTCCATACTGGTACTCCACATTATTTAACCTAAAAAAAAAAAATCCGAAGGAGGAAGAAAAGGCTTACATAGTGTAAAACCACCAAGAACTTTAATATATAAAAAATACACCAAAACACTTACATTTGTCAGTGTCCTAACTGACATAGTATATTGCACTCTACCATGTAGTAGAGCCAACTCCGGCTGCACTCTCAGGACGCGAGTATGGTCCCGGCATGCATGGTGAAGTCACGCCTGAAATCCCAACCTACAGGTTTCGTCAACTGGAGAACGCTGGATGACGAAACACACCCCATTCTATGGTTGATTACATGTTGCACAATTGTACTTTAAAATCATTTTGCACTATACACATATTCAGTGTTAAAGAGGAGGTAGTAGCGCTGTTCACTTTTTTTTTTTTGGGTGTTTACAGCAAATAGAAGAGCAGCTGCACCATACATTACCCATTAGAGAAACTGTGATACAGTTCTAATTGTTTTGTTTAAAGCTAGTCAAAACAAGAATGCGCCAGATCGCGCACAAACTAGTCTGAACCGGCTTTTAGAAGAAGTTTTAAAATAACAGATTTATTGGCTGGACAACCAGATGACAATAAAGAAAAAAAAAAAGCCTAAAGAAAGAAAACGAAAAAAATAAAAAAAAATGCTGCATTTTACTAACTTAACGCATATTTTCCATTAAAGGGTTAGTTTACCTAAAAATTACATTTTAGGTAGAGGTAAAACATGGTAGGCTGAGTCATCCCCTCCTCTCTTTTTAAATGTCCTGGGTATCTAAAACTGACATCTCCCTGATATTGTTCCCAACTTTGGTCTTGTCCACCTGGGAGTTCGAGGCATTTTCAACCACCCTAACTTGTTGCAGGTTCTTCTGTTGCATTCTCCATAGCATTAAACATATAAAGAATTCCATCAGAGCAGATAGGAACCTCTCTTCAGGCCCATTTTTATTGTGTCAGCCCTCACTGCTCATCTGAAAAGTAATCCATGATGGATTGTGTTTTAGAGAGTGATTGACAGGCGGTAAGGAGGAAATATGTGAACCATGTCTGAATAAGCCCATAATACCCACAGCAAATGTGCACACCTACAGAGGTAGAGAAACTGTCATTGTTAGTTCTCCAGCATCTACCAAGGGTGAAATATCCTCTTTAGATGGGCTCTTTAACCATTTCAGCCCCAGAAGATTTTATCCTCTTCCTCACCAGAGCACTTTTTGCGATTCGCCACTGTGTTGATTTAACTGACAATTGCGTGGTCGTGCGACGTGGCACCCAAACAAAATTGACGTCATTTTTTTCCCACAAATAGAACTTTCTTTTGGTGGTATTTGATCACCTCTACATTTTTTATTTTTTGCGCTATAAACAAAAAAAGAGCGACAATTTTGAAAAAAAGCAATATTTTTTAATTTTGCTATAATAAATATCCCCAAAAATCTATATAAAAAAAATGTTATTCCTCAGTTTAGGCCAATATGTATTCTTCTACATATTTTTGTTAAAAAATTGCAATAAGCATATATTGATTGGATTGCGCAAAAGTTATAGCGTCTACAAAATAGGGGATGGTTTTATGGCATTTTTATTATTAATGTTTTATTTATTAGTAATGGCGGCGATCTGAAATTTTTATCATTATGACGGACACATCGGACACTTTTGACACTATTTTGGGGCTACTGTCATTTATACAGTGATCAGTGCTATAAAAATGCACTGATTACTTGTAAATGACACTGGCAGGGAAGGGGTTAAACACTAGGGGGCGATCAAAGGGTTAAGTGTGTCCTAGGGAGAGATTCTAACTGTGGGGGGCAATGGGCTTCCACTCACATGACAGCGATCACTGCTCCCGATGTCTTGTTTACATAGGCACTTCCTCGTCCTGTGGCTTCATGACAAGATCGCCGGGAGACCGGCTGACATCGAGTCTGCCGTTGCTGCGGGCACAGTCACCACCCCCGCCAATTAAAGGGGACGTACAGATACGCCCATTTTCCCACACTTCCATTTTGCCAACGCATATTGGCGTGCAGCGGTCGGCAAGTGGTTAAAATCAATGGAATGGGGTACTTAAAAATATGCCAAAACACATAAAGACGTACACATATATTTTGTCAATTTTTATATGGTTTGCTAAATCATCAGTGTGATCCGACATTCCGGACCGGGACAAGGGATGGGCAGAAGGGGGTTGCTGCCCTGGGTACAGCATGTATTGTAAGAATGGGGGTGCCGCAAGCTCCTTTTACTATAAGGCTGAGGCAAGGGGTGCAAGGAGTGCTGTGCTCTCTCTCTCCCTCTTCCTCATAAGCTCGCACATAATGAATGGGGGGCTGTCTTCACTTAGCTTTAGCAAGATAACTAGTACTCCTCTGACCTTCCTTCTTTCAGCATTACTGCTTTTCTGACCCTGAAGGGCTTACAAATGTATTCTCGTCACACTGGTTATACTGAGTTCAGGTTTTGGATGGATTCAGGGTGGATCCTGTGTAATTAAATTCATATACTAAATTATTTTTAATGACCTTGTCAGTGCCAGGTGGATGTGGCATTCTACCCAAGCTGTTCAGCCACTGTGAATACTCCCACATAGCTTGGGCTCAATTTCAGTGACACATTTCTAATTATACCTATACTATATACACATATGATTCTTCTTTGTGAATAGTTGCTCTTCTGCTGATCTTGTATTTGCCATTGTTTTATGTTACATTAAAAAAGGCAAAAATCATTTTAAAGCGGAGTTCCACCCAAATATTTTTTTTAAGTCAGCAGCTACAAAATGTGTAGCTGCTGACTTTTAATAATCAGACACTCATCTGTCCCACTGTCCAGTGATGTGAATATACGAAGCCTCTCTCCTCTCCCCCTCCTCAACCACGGCATCGGCATTCTTACTGTGGGCGCCCGGCTGCGCATGCGAGAGGCACGCAGTGCGCTGTGAATGGCTTGGTAATCTTCTGGGACCTGTGACGTGTCCCAGAAGATTTCAGGGAGGGAGGGGGAGAGGTAAACTTCCTTCCGGCGCTGCAGAGCCCCGGGAGGAAGTGGGAGCTGGATGCCTCTAAAAAGAGGGTATCTGCCCCCCCCCAAAAGAAATTACATGCCAAATGTGACATGTCAGGGGCTCACCATCACTTAAAGTGTTGATGTTCCATTTTTGGGTGGAACTCCACTTTAATGAACTTTAAAGTGTGTGAGGGGGTTCGCTCGGTAGCGGGTGTGTGTGACCCCCTGGATGGGTTCACAACACAAAGTCAGGCACAGCAGACAGCGGTGTAGGTGCAAAAAACAAAAGGTCCAGTTTATTTAGGCTACATGCAGTGATACATATAACAGCCAAACAAAATAAAACAAGAAAATAAATCCTGGTCAGCTTGACCTCTAACTACACACGTAGACTCCCTGTCTAACAACTGGGTGCAGCCTTGTGCTGCCCCAGTCCCTGTCTATATTGTAGGGGTTTGCCACACAGGCGTTAACTCACCGCACAGAACAGATCTCAGACTCCCCAGTCTATACACACAAAACTGGTTCCAGGATGGAGCATCTCCCTATGCATGCTGGGGTTTTTTGTAGAGGTCTTAATGAGCCCACTTACTTCAGCTGGGCTCATTAACTCTTCCCCTCTAATTGTAAAAGTCTGCATAAAGCCTGAATCTAGGACACACATATTTCCCATCCTGAATACAACCAGGTGATTTTACCCCCCCCTCTTGTTTCAACCTTGGGGTTGTAACACAAGCAGCCAGACACGCATGTATCCGAGACAAAGCATCCACATTCCCCATTTTAACACCAGGGCGATGCTTAACTGTAAAGTTAAATTCCTGTAGGGCCAGGAACCACCTATTTACCCTTCTATTGGTCTCCTTGTTCTGAGCCATCCACTTTAAAGGAGCGTGATCAGTCACCAGGTCAAAGTGCCTACCTAGCAGATAGTACCGAAGGGAATCTAGAGCCCACTTCACTGCTAAACATTCCTTCTCAATCGTGGAGTAATTTACCTCATGGGACTTTAACTTCCTGCTGAGGTAAATGACTGGGTGCTCTTCCCCGTTCCAGACCTGGGATAACACTGCTCCTAACCCAACGTCTGATGCATCAGTTTGTACAACAAAGTCCTTATAGAAGTCTGGTGAGTACAACACTGGCTGGCTACATAAGGCTGTTTTTAAGGACTGAAATGCTTCCTCAGCCTCTGGGGACCATTTAACCATAACCGACTCTTTCCCTTTTGTCAGGTTGGTGAGGGGCACAGCCTGAGAAGCAAAATGGGGAATGAATCGTCGATAATAGCCAGCGATTCCCAGAAAGGCTCGTACCTGTTTCTTGCTGTTGGGACGTGGCCAACTCTGTATGGCCTCGACTTTATTGACTTGGGGTTTTATCACCCCCCTCCCAATAGTGTACCCAAGATATTTGGCCTCCTCCTGTCCAATGGTACACTTCTTTGGATTGGCCGTAAACCCAGCTTCCCGGATGGAGTCTAGGACTGCTTGTACTTTTGGCAAATGTGAGACCCAGTCTGTGCTATGGATAATCACATCATCCAGGTAAGCTGCAGCATATTTATGATGGGGCCTCAGAATCTTATCCATTTTCCGCTGGAATGTTTCCGGTGCATTCTGTAACCCAAACGGCATTCTCTTATATTGGAATGCCCCATCTGGGGTTACAAACGCAGTTTTCTCCTTGGCCGACTCGGCCAGGGGAATTTGCCAATACCCTTTGGTGAGATCAAGAGTTGTCATATATCGGGCTGTTCCCAGCCGGTCAACCAACTCATCTATACGTGGCATGGGGTAGGTGTCAAATTTTGTAACTTTATTTAATTGTCTAAAATCGTTACAAAACCGCCAGCTCCCATCAGGTTTGGGCACTAGTACAATAGGACTGGACCAGTCACTCTGGGACTCCTCTATCACACCCAATTCCAGCATCCTTTGAACCTCCCCACGTATTGCCTCCCGTCGGGCCTCTGGTATTCTATAAGGTTTTAGTTTTACCCTTTCTCCTGGCGGGGTGATAATGTCATGCTCTACGCCAGATGTTTGTCCCGGAAGCTCAGAGAAAATCTCTTTGTTACGAAGTACAAACTCTTTAACCTCCTGTTGTTGGGGTTTCGATAAGGTGTCTGCTATTCCAACCTCAGGAACTAAGCAATCAGGCTGTACTTGTGACAAAGTCTCTGCGACTAGGGATTCCCTATCCCTCTAGGCTTTCAGCAGATTGACGTGATAGATCTGCTCCGGCTTTCGCCTTCCTGGCTGTCTAACCCTGTAGTTCACCTCACTAATTTTTTCAATTACTTCATATGGACCTTGCCATTTGGCCAGAAATTTGCTTTCAACCGTAGGGACTAGCACCAAAACCCTATCCCCCCGGGAAAAAGTACGTGTCTTGGCCCCACGGTTGTACACTCTCTGCTGTGCTAACTGCGCTTGGGTTAAATGTTCCTTTACAATTGGCATTACCTGTGCAATTCTATCTTGCATCAGGGCGACATGCTCAATCACACTCCTGTGAGGAGAACTCTCATTTTCCCAAGTTTCCTTGGCGATATCCAGCAGCCCTCTTGGGTGTCTCCCATAGAGCAACTCGAAGGGTGAGAAACCCGTAGAGGATTGGGGTACCTCCCTAATGGCAAACATCAGATAGGGTATTAGACAATCCCAATTCTTTCCATCTCTATCCACCACCTTCTTTAACATTTGTTTTAGGGTTTTGTTGAATCTTTCAACCAACCCATCTGTTTGGGGGTGATACACAGATGTACGCAATTGCTTCACTTTGTACAACTTGCATAATTCTTTCATAACCCGGGACATAAAGGGTGTACCTTGGTCCGTAAGCAGTTCCTTACAAATACCCACGCGGCTAAAAACAAGGGATAGCTCTTTGGCTATGGTTTTGGCCGAGGTATTTCGGAGAGGAATTGCTTCCGGATAACGGGTGGCATAGTCCAATATAACCAAAATGTACTGATGCCCCCTAGCAGACTTCATTATCGGACCTACCAAATCCATTGCGATCCTCTCAAAGGGGACCTCAATGATAGGAAGAGGTACCAGTGGGTTACGGAAATGTGGCATAGGTGCCGACTTCTGACACACAGGGCAGGAGGAACAATAATTTTCTATTTCCTTCATGACCCCAGGCCAATAGAATCTCTGCAATACCCTCTCTCTGGTTTTCTCTGTCCCCAGATGACCTCCCAGAATGTGTCCATGAGCCAATTCTAACACCAACTTCCTGTAAGGTTTGGGCACTACAAGTTGCTCAATGGTTTCTTCTGCCCTTTGAGCCACTCGATATAGCAGGTCCCTTTCCATAGTGAAGTAAGGATAAGGGCAAGTCTTATCTGGGTTCACTAACTCGCCATCTATTTTCACCACATTTTCCCGGGCCTTTATTAGGGTGGGGTCTTTTAACTGTTCTGTGGCAAAATTTTCCCTGTGAACCTCAAGATCCGAAAACTCCACAGACGGCGTGTTTTCATCTGAGGATGTTGGCTCCTCCCCAGTTTCTCGAGTTTCCCCCGCCAATACCGACAAGGGAAATTCAGGAGAGTCCTCACCACTCCCAGAGGAATTCTGGTCATCTTCCTGGTTTATAGGGGCACCAATGGGGGCCTCAGGACAATCCCAGAGTTCCCAGAATTTTGGAAAATCCCTTCCCACAATAGCATCATGTGGTAACTGAGACACTAACCCCACCTGATGAGAGAGGTTACCTTTGGGGGTCTCAAGAAACACTGAAGTTACAGGATACTCTCGGGTGTCCCCATGCACACAAATAACAGCCACCCTGTTCTTCCCAGAGACCTCTGTAGTAACTAATTCAGCTTTTATCAATGTTACCAGGCTACCTGAATCTAGCAACACATCAACAGGTCTACCATTAATACACATTTTACATAAATGTTTCTCAGGTCCCCGAATGGCAGTGCATGCAACTGTCGCAAACAGCGACTGACGTCTCTCCCTTATAAAGTCACATTGCATAGGCTCATCCACAACTGGGCAATTGGCTGCAATATGTCCCTCTTGCCGGCAGCGGTAGCAAATAATTTTTTTCGCTGCCTCTTGCAGCATGGGCTTCCTGGGCTGCTCCCGCCAGACCTTAGGTAGAACTCCCACCCTCTCACTCTCTCCACCCTCACCCCTTGGAGTCCTCTTACCCGCCACTGGGGATGATCTGGTCTTAGGGGGGAAAGTCCGTGAGTCCCTGGAAGAGGTGGTCAAGTTCTCTGTAGCCAAGTACCTCTCAACCAGATCCACAAGTTTATCTGCATTTTCTGGGTCTCCATGGCTTACCCATTTTTGGATGGCAGTAGGAAGAGCTCTCAGGAAACGATCCATAACCACACGTTCCACAATGTTTGGTGCGGTCAAAATCTCTGGCTGCAGCCACTTCCTGCTCAGGTGAATGAGATCATACATTTGAGACCTGGGAGGTTTTCCAACCTGAAAAGTCCAGTTATGCACACGCTGAGCCCGGACTGCCAGGGTGACACCCAGCCGTGCCAATATTTCTGCTTTTAGCACCACATAGTCTTTTGCTTGGTCAGGCTCTAGGTCATAATAAGCTTTCTGCGATTCCCCAGTTAACAGAGGGGCCACCAGTCCAGCCCATTGCTCCTTAGGCCACTTTTCCCTTTCAGCAGTCCTTTCAAATGTGGTCAAAAACACCTCCGGATCATCCTCTCCAGTCATTTTTGTCAGTAAACGGCTCACACCAAAGGTTGCGGTATTATTGTACCCACTTGCTTCATTGGTCTGCGGACGTTGCTGTATCAATGTCTCTATTTGCTGTTGAAAATTCTGCTCTTGCTTCTGCAACAGGTCTATGAAGCGGGCTTCAGATCGCTGCTGGGCTTGTTGCTGAGCTTCCAAACTCTGCTGCAAAGTTGCATTTGTCTGCTGCTGATTTGCATTTGCCTGCTGCTGGGCGGCAAGGCTCTGTTGTTGAGCTGCAAGGCTCTTTTGTAAAGCTGCATTTGTTTGCTGCTGGTTTGCATTTGCTAGAGCCAGCTGTCTCAGGCCGCGTACACACGGGCGGACTGTCCGCCCAACCTTGTCCGCTGAACAGTGTTTGGGCGGACAGTCCGCTCGTGTGTGGGCTTTCAGCGGACAGTTTCAGCGGACAGTTGGACGGACAAAGTCTTTCGGAAATTCCGAAAAACTGTCCGCTGAAACTGTGTTTGAGCGAACAGTCCGCCCGTGTGTGGGCCTGTCCGCTGTACTTTCGAAATGAGCGGACTGTTCCCGCTCGGAAAGTCCGCCCATTTCGAGCGCGTGTACAGGTAGGCGGGGCCCGCGAAGGAGACGTCGCGGGCTCCGCCGCCTGGAATGGGCTTAAAGGGGAACCCCAACGCCGAAAAAAATCGGCGTGGGGGTTCCCCCAAAGTCCACACCAGACCCTTGTCCGAGCACGCTACCCGGCCGGCCAGGAAAGGGGGGCGAGCGAGCGCGCCCCCCCTCCTGAGCCGTACCAGGCCGCGTGCCCTCAACATGGGGGGGTGCCTTGGGGAAGGGGGGGCCGCGCGGCCCCCCCCACCCCAAAGCACCTTGTCCCCATGTTGATGAGGACAAGGGCCTCTTCCCGACAACCCTGGCCGTTGGTTGTCGGGGTCTGCGGGCGGGGGGCTTATCGGGGCCCCCGGATACCGGCCCCCCACCCTATGTGAATGAGTATGGGGTACAATGTACCCCTACCCATTCACCTGTGAAATAAAGTACAAAAAAAAACACAACACAGGGAAAAAATATTTTATTGCACAGCTCCGGGGGGTCTTCCGTCTTCGGGGGTCTTCTCGCCGGACTCCTCCGCTATCTGTGTGTAGCTCTTTTACTAGCGGAGGAGTCCGGCTTTCTTCCTCCCCGCCGCCGGCCTCTTCTCCCGACTTCGGGGGTCTTGTCCCCCTCTTCGGTTCTTCTGCCGGGCCACCGCGCCTTCTTGTAGCTCTTTTACAGGCGGTGGCCCGGTCTTCTGTCGCCGCTGCCTTCCGTTCTTCTGTCGCCACCTTCGGTTCTTCTGCCGGGCCACCGCGCCTTCTTGTAGCTCTTTTACAGGCGGTGGCCCGGTCTTCTGTCGCCGCTGTCGTCGCCGCCGCCGCCGCCGCCGCCGCCGCCTTCCGTTCTTGTTCTTCTTCTTGTTCTTCTTCTTCTTCTCCTGGAGATGTTGACTCGACGAGCTCTCCGGCCGGAATGCCAGGGCCGCGCTGTGCGGTCACTTATATAGTGACAATGGGGCGGTGTCACATGGTATATGTCACATGGGTTGGTCACATGGTGACCCCGCCCCCTTACGATGTCATAGTCCCCATGTGACATCAACCCATGTGACCAACCCATGTGACATATACCATGTGACACCGCCCCATTGTCACTATATAAGTGACCGCACAGCGCGGCTCTGGCATTCCGGCCAGAGAGCTCGTCGAGTCAACATCTCCAGGAGAAGAAGAAGAAGAACAAGAAGAAGAACAAGAACGGAAGGCGGCGGCGGCGGCGGCGGCGGCGACGACAGCGGCGACAGAAGACCGGGCCACCGCCTGTAAAAGAGCTACAAGAAGGCGCGGTGGCCCGGCAGAAGAACCGAAGGCGGCGACAGAAGAACGGAAGGCAGCGGCGACAGAAGACCGGGCCACCGCCTGTAAAAGAGCTACAAGAAGGCGCGGTGGCCCGGCAGAAGAACCGAAGAGGGGGACAAGACCCCCGAAGTCGGGAGAAGAGGCCGGCGGCGGGGAGGAAGAAAGCCGGACTCCTCCGCTAGTAAAAGAGCTACACACAGATAGCGGAGGAGTCCGGCGAGAAGACCCCCGAAGACGGAAGACCCCCCGGAGCTGTGCAATAAAATATTTTTTCCCTGTGTTGTGTTTTTTTTTGTACTTTATTTCACAGGTGAATGGGTAGGGGTACATTGTACCCCATACTCATTCACATAGGGTGGGGGGCCGGTATCCGGGGGCCCCCTTCTTAAAGGGGGCTCCCGGATTCCGATAAGCCCCCCGCCCGCAGACCCCGACAACCAACGGCCAGGGTTGTCGGGAAGAGGCCCTTGTCCTCATCAACAGGGGGACAAGGTGCTTTGGGGTGGGGGGGCCGCGCGGCCCCCCCTTCCCCAAGGCACCCCCCCATGTTGAGGGCACGCGGCCTGGTACGGCTCAGGAGGGGGGGCGCGCTCGCTCGCCCCCCTTTCCTGGCCGGCCGGGTAGCGTGCTCGGACAAGGGTCTGGTGTGGACTTTGGGGGAACCCCCACGCCGATTTTTTTCGGCGTTGGGGTTCCCCTTTAAGCCCATTCCAGGCGGCGGAGCCCACGACGTCTCCTTCGCGGGCCCCGCCTACCTGTACACGCGCTCGAAATGGGCGGATTTGCCTCCTCCTTACGTGGGCGAGTCCGTTCATTTCAAAAGTTGAGCGAACTGTTTGGCAAACAGTTTGCTGAAACAGTCCGCTCGTGTGTGGGCAAGTCCGCTCATGCAAATTTTGAGCGGACTGTTTGCCGAAACTGTTTGACGAACAAGGTTGGGCAAACAGTCCGCGCGTGTGTACGCGGCCTCAGTATCTCCTCCATGCTGGCCTTAACAACAAAAAAAACAAAAAAAAACTGCCAAAATTCTCCACCAACTGTGAGGGGGTTCGCTCGGTAGCGGGTGTGTGTGACCCCCTGGATGGGTTCACAACACAAAGTCAGGCACAGCAGACAGCGGTGTAGGTGCAAAAAACAAAAGGTCCAGTTTATTTAGGCTACATGCAGTGATACATATAACAGCCAAACAAAATAAAACAAGAAAATAAATCCTGGTCAGCTTGACCTCTAACTACACACGTAGACTCCCTGTCTAACAACTGGGTGCAGCCTTGTGCTGCCCCAGTCCCTGTCTATATTGTAGGGGTTTGCCACACAGGCGTTAACTCACCGCACAGAACAGATCTCAGACTCTCCAGTCTATACACACAAAACTGGTTCCAGGATGGAGCATCTCCCTATGCATGCTGGGGTTTTTTGTAGAGGTCTTAATGAGCCCACTTACTTCAGCTGGGCTCATTAACTCTTCCCCTCTAATTGTAAAAGTCTGCATAAAGCCTGAATCTAGGACACACATATTTCCCATCCTGAATACAACCAGGTGATTTTACCTGCGTGCTGCCACAAGTGGTTGTTAAGCCACTACTATAAAAATCCTTCTATACCTTCTGTAACATAACAATATGTGCCTCAGTGTCTGTGTTATGTAAAAAATATGCAGATCTGTATCTATATCAGAACAGTTCCCAGTGCTCACGTGACTCCTTGGCTCTCTCTCTGCACGGCTGACATCTTCAGCGGGTGGGGCCTCCCTGACATCAGCTGGGGAGGAGAGAGAGCCGAGGAGTCGTGTGAGCGCTGGGAGCTGCTCCATTATAGGTAGAGATCAGCATATTTTTAATATAACACAGGCACAGAGACATATAACGTTATGTTACAAAACGGGTGGGAGGATTTTATAGTAGTTATGAGAGCAGCAGGAGGGGAGGGGGAAGGAAAGGACATGAGCAGACAGGCAGGGAGGTGGGGGGACACTTTTAAAGTGGATGTAAACCCTTACATGTACCCAGTGAAGTAACTGGCCTCAGGTGATACACAAAGATGAAACAAATCCTTCTACATAAGTTGTACCTGTTTATCTGCAGTCTTCTCTTGAATATATCCATTTAAATAGCTGAATTTATACAGCTTCTCTGAGGGTTCAGAAAAAAAGGGGGTGGAGAGATAAAATTTACACTCTGCAGAGCTCAGTGAGGAGAGCTCTGATTGCTGATTGGATGGAAGGGTTACACCACACAGCACACAGGAACAGCGCTGAGGATGTCAAGCAGCTGGAGGTCCTTCCCCTGTCAGGAAAACTTGTCAGAAGTGACTCATGATGATAGCAGAGGAATGAAGCAGCAGACAGAAATGAGACTTAGCGCTCTTAATTGAGACAAATACACACTATAGAGGGAAGCTTTCTGAAGCTTAGACATGTCTTGTAAATTCTGGCCTTCGCTGACCTGGTACCAGCCTCCAGAAGCTCTTAGTAACACTTCGGTATGAGACTGCAATGTGTGAACCGGCACATGGTCACAGCTGCAAACACCTTTTCTGCACATCGCCTTTTAGGGCTAGGCCTTTTGGCTAAGTCTGGGGAAATTTTTGTCTTCCAGGCCTCAGGGCCTGGCCAGTGCACTATTGCATGGCCACTATTTATTTTACTTCTTTTTGTTCTTTTCTCTAACTTAGATGAAGGGTGTGAGTCCTCGGGCTTGCCCTGACATCTAGGGGGAGGATGTGTGGCCCTCAGGTTCCTTCCTCCCCTGCCTATGGAGGGAGGTCTCAACCAAGTATTCAATGGTCAGCTTCAGCTGACCTAGGAGAACAGGTTCTGCCAGGCCTTCTGGCTAGGCAGTCCTTGTCAGGTGTTTACTGCTCATCTGAATGAGGCCAAACACTGCTTATGAGTAACAATAAGTGCACTCTGTCTAATTCCTTATCCAAACGTTAGCAGGAATAATGAGAATGTTTGTGCAATGGCTGTATATACAAAAAGAAATAATCCTCTATTTCATTAGTGTGATCCAGGCGTTATTAAAATGATAATGATCTAACCTGCTGATTATTTTTCACTCTGAAAATGGGGTTATAAATTCTAAACATTTACAGAGAATCAGCCAGAAATTGCCATTTGTAAAGCTGGCCATACACTGGTAGAATTTCTTACCAGTGTACACACTTGTCACTTTTTGGGGGGTGGGAGAAGGGAACAGGTACCTGGTTTTGACAGGTACCCGTTCCCATTTCTAGGTAAGATCACAATCTACAACATTTCCGGCCCCTCCTTCTCCTCTGCAACTGATAGCCGATTAACGAATCGGCTCTGGGTGCCGAGATTGTGGGATCCCTGGACAGGTTAGTGTCCTTTTATTAAAAGTCAGAAGCTACAGTACTTGTAGCAGCTGACTTCATTTTATTTTATTTTTTTACAGACTGGAGCTCCTCTTTAATCTTCATTTCCCGCTATGCTGACAGTGTTTAACCAGGCAGAAAGTGAGGGGGAACCTCCAACAGCAACACAGGCAGAAATAAAAACATATTTTTAGTAGTTTTCTAGAAAGTTTGGAAACCCTGTCGCATTTGTATTGCTAATTGTATCCAGGTTTTACATTTTCTTGCTGTCTGGTAAAGCCATTTTCAGCAGGAAAATAATAAGGGTAAACAGAGCCCTGAATAGCATCAGTAGAAGCCAGACAGGGGTTCTAACAGTGGCAGCTGGTGAAATTTTAGGATGGAGGGGTGCCAGACCCCGTCCTTGCTTTTTGACCCCTTCCACTTATCATAAGGCCCACCCCTTATAGAATACACCCATTCCGTCCCCTGTATTCCACTTGCTTCCTCCCATAGTGTCAGGAGAATACAGCTCAGCCTCACAGATCAGGGTATATAGCTCAGCCTCACAGATCAGGGTATATAGCTTAGCCTCACAGATCAGGGTATATAGCTCAGCATTACAGATCAAGGTATATAGCTCAGTCCCACAGATCAGGGTATATAGCTTAGCATTACAGATCAGGATATATAGCTCAGCCTCACAGATCAGGGTATTTAGCTCAGCATTACAGATTAGGGTATATAGCTCAGCCTCACAGATCTGGGTGTATAGCTCAGCCTCACAGATCAGGGTATATAGCTCAGCCTCACAGATGAGGATATACAGGTAAGCCTCACAGATTAGGGTATATAGCTCAGCCTCACTGATCAGGGTATATAGCTCAGCCTCACAGATCAGGGTATATAGTTTAGCCTCGCAGATCAGGGTATATAGCTCAGCATTACAGATCAGGTTCAGCTCAGCATTACAGATCAGGGTATATAGCTCAGTCCCACAGATCAGGGTATATAGCTCAGCCTCACAGATCAGGGTATTTAGATTAGCATTACAGATCAGGGTATATAGCTCAGCCTCACACATCAGGGTATATAGCTCAGCACCACATATCAGGATATATAGCTCAGCCTCACAGATCGGGGTATATAGCTCAGCATCACAGATCAGAGTATATAGCTCAGTATCATAGATCAAGGTATATAGCTCAGCCTCACATATCAGGGTATACAGCTCAGCCTCACAGATCAGGGTATATAGCTCAGCATTACAGCTCAGGGTATGTAGCTCAGCATTATAGATCAGGGTATATAGCTCAGCATTACAGATCAGGGTATATAGCTCAGCATTACAGATCAGGGTATATAGCTCAACATTACAGATCAGGGTATATAGTTCAGCCTTATAGATCAGGGTATATAGCTAAGCATTACATATCAGGGTATATAGATCAGCATATGTAGTATGTGGGAATTGGGGGAAAGTAAGGCATCAGATATATAGTCTTTAAAAACAAAAGTTCCTTTTATTTCTCTAGAAAACAAACACAAATTGCTTTTA
Organism: Lithobates pipiens; assembly: GCF_037356315.1. NCBI lineage: Eukaryota > Metazoa > Chordata > Amphibia > Anura > Ranidae > Lithobates > Lithobates pipiens. Next base: position 141,243,418 of record NW_027507790.1, read on the forward strand.
TTTTGCCAAAGAGGTAAAACAATAAGCTTATCTTCAGCACAAAGTGCAATGTAAGAAGAAAGCTTCAACAGAAAAGTACATGTCAAGGTATTTCCCAGTTTATTCTAATAAACACAGTCCTTCTGCTTCTTAGCAGCAACAGGAATCCTTCCTCCTTTCTTACCCCATCATTTCCACAAACTCTCTGAGCTCACACCTATGGACAGGCTCTCTGCAGTTGAGAGAAATGCAGGATGTATGCATCCAAGTTCTCGTATTCCATGGGCTATTTTTAGGAGTACAGGATGAAGGGAGCAGGTAGAATCCGTTTTTGTGCAATAGCATAGTTAGCCAGAGACAAGCATTGTTGTATTGTACTCATGCTATATTCATCATTGAACTGATATTCAAACGTAGAAACAATCTACAGTAATAATCCGCTAACCATACTTACTGTACATATACAGTACATTGAGATCTGCAGTCTTAATTCTTCTCCCACAGCAAATCATGTACTAACTAACTTTGTCAATTGCTGATGGTTGGTCATCTGTATTTAACCACTTAAGGGCCGAGGCTCTTTCTGAGATTTGAAATTTTTTTTGCTAGAAAATTACTTAGAACCCCCAAACAATATATGTATATTTCCAACCCCTTAGAGAATGAAATGACGGTCGTTGCAATACTTTCTGTTGCACCGTATTAGTGCAGTGGTCTTACAAGCACACTTTTTTGGAAAAAATAAAAAAATGTTAATGAAAAAATAAGACAAAAGTAAAATTAGCCCAGTTTCTTTCTATATTGTAAAAGATAATGTTACGCTGAGTAAATTGATTCCCAACATGTCACGCTTCAAAATTGCACCCGCTCGTGGAATGGCGACAAATTTTTACCATTAAAAATCTCCGACATTTAAAAAATTCTATGGGTTGCATGTTTTGAGTTACATAGGAGGTCTAGGGTTAGGATTATTGCTCTTGCTCTAACGATTGCGCTGAAAATTCGCATGTGTTTTGAACACTGTTTTCATATGCGGGCACTTCTCACATATGTGTTCCCTTCTGTACGCGAGCTTGGCAGGACGGGGCGTGTTTACATTTTTTATTATTATTTATTTTACCTTTTAATTTTTATTTTTACACTGTTCTGCCGCTGAAAAAGTGAATCCGCTGCAGACACTACTTTTATCTTTAAGCGGACCGCCCGCTGAAGAAGAGGACACCGGGCTTATTACTTCAAAGTAGCGACGTAAAACGACGGCGAGCAGTCCGTAAGTGTTTTTTAAAGGAAGATTTCCTCAGGGTACTTGCCATGTTTCAGCACAAGTTCTCTTAGGGAGCTACTTGTCAGCGCAGGTCCACAATTTGTACTTGTCTGCATTAGTGTCTATCAATGTGTGAATCCGCACTAGCAAATGTCATGTTCTGCTTATCCACTGTTGTTCAATTGTACCAGGAACATACTATAGGAGTGAAAACCTTGGTTCTTTGCAGGTATGCAAAGTTTGCGTTTGCTACAGCACAGTGGCAGCTGGTGGGCGCAGATGTCCCCCCCGCACAAGGGATGGCTGGGGGCTCGAGGCATTGACAGCTGCTAGCCCTCCCCCGTGCGGGAGGTCTGGTATTTACCAGTTCAGGCCGACTGCTGTTGTGTGCTCTCCTCTTCTCCTCTGGAGTGCGGGCATGCAAGCAGCAACAGCAGCTCCAACATGTGTCTCCTCTTCCAAAGCGCTAGGCATCCAATTGGATCCAATTGGATCACCTGGCGCTTTGGCCAATTGGGACATGCCTCCTGATTGGTGGGGATGAACTGTAGTGTGAAAAATAGAAAATTTTATTCGCTGTCATCGCACAATTGGGTGGGATGGGGGGGCAGAGAGTGCCCCCCGATCCCACCCGATTGTGTGATGATAGCAAATAAATTTTTGCTATTTTTCACACTTCACACTACAGTTCCTCCCCACCCTTTTTTGAACAGTATTGAGCCTCTGGCTCTAATCAGGTGCTTAAAAAAACACTCCCTTAGAAATTCATACGCCCGGCGTTCTGAAAGGGGCCAAGCGCATGGATGGGAGTGGGGTGGGAGTGGCTTTAGGGATGGGGGGGCAGCGCCTGTGCACCCTCAATGCATGGGCCGCCACTGGGTTCTAATCTTTCCCACACTATCCAAAACTAAAAAAAAAATGAATATATTTGACATACACTTCAAATAGTCTTTAGTTTTCTTTAGTTTTAATAAAGCTTAGAGTTTAGAGATTTAGTATAATAAAATACCTGTGGATGACTGATTCTCTTTAATATGAACTTGTGCTGAATGCAGTGTATGCTTTTTATTCTTCTACTTGGTTGTTCTCTGCCTTATGTAACAATTTTACCCTTACCCGTTTTAGCTCATGGTAAAGAACCCAGTTCTCATGGCTCTAACATTTGCCAGCTGCTCTGATGCATTTATCACCACTGGTTTTGCAGCATTTCTACCAAAATTTATTGAAAACCAGTTTTCATTGACATCAAGCTTTGCAGCCATTCTAGGAGGTAAGTCCATTTTATTTATTCTTTCTATTTATCTACTATCACAATTATAGTAGGTGTAAACTTTTGGTGAGGATTGGAATAAATTAGATTGTTTTTTCTTTTTTACTACAGAGTATTCTAAATGTATTATGACATTAAAACTATTTCCCAGGAATTATTGTTTCTGCCCACCCAGCACTCAGATTTACACAACTACCAGGGCAGTAGACCTAATTTTTCTCTGGTGGAGTTAAAGGATAAGTAAACTTATCCTGTTTTCCCCTTTAAGCTGACCTAGCAGATCTGATGGAGGTACTCCTGGGCCACTACATTATTCTAATTAGGACTAGGAACAGGACGTTGTTCATATTAAAGGATAAGTTCACCTTTTGTAACATGTTACATGATGTACCCATATTCCGGGTGTAAAATGTAACATGTTACAAATCCATCGGCCCCAGCACCTCCCCGGGTCCCAGATGTTGCAGGCGGTGGAAGATCTTCTCCCCCTGCTTTCTGTCACACTGCATAGAACGTGGAGATCTGTGAACTGAAAACTACAAGGTCCAGCAGCCTTTGTGGCTGTCGGCTTGCATTTCTGAATGAACTACCACGACGCTGTGGTAGTTCATTGACGCTTCCTGCTAGTGTGTAACAATGTAGCTTACACACAGAGCCTGCAAAAGCCCAGAGTACAGTGCTTTCCAGGCTCCCAATAAAAATAAGAATACATGTCCATTTTTTTACCTGCAAAGGTGAACTTATCCCCTTCAGCCCCGGAAGATTTGGCTGCTGAATGACCGGGCCATTTTTTGCGACTCTGCACTGCATCACTTTAGTGGTCGTGAGACGCTGCACCCAAACAAAATTGACTTCCTTTTTTTTCCACAAATTGAACTTTCTTTTGGTGGTATTTGATCGCCTCTGCAGTTATTCTTTTTTTGCGCTATAAACAAAAAAAGAGCGATAATTTTGAAAAAAACACAGTTTTGTACTTTTTGCTATAATAAATATCCCCATTTTTTTTTTTTTAAAAAGCAAATTTTTTTCTCAATTTAGGCTGATATGTATTCTTCTACATATTTTTGGTAAAAAAAATATATTGATTGGTTTGCACAAAAGTTATCGCGTCTACAAAATAGGGGATAGATTTGTAGCATTTTTATTATTATTATTTTTTTTTACCAGTAATGGCGGCGATCTGCGATTTTTATTATGACTGCGACATTATGGCAAACACATCACATACTTTTGACACATTTTTGGGACCATTGGCATTTATGCAGCGATCGGTGCTATAAAAATGCACTGATTACTGTAAAAATATCACTGGCAGGGAAGGGATTAACCATAGGGGGCGATCAAGGGGTTAACTGTGTTCCCTACTGCGTGTTTCTAACTGAAGGGGGAGGGTTTGACTAGAGGAAGTGACGGATCATGGTTCCTAGCTAATAGGAACACACCATCCGTCACTCCTCTCAGAACAGAACAGGGATTTGTGTGTTTACACACACACTTCCATGTTCTGTCTTTCGTGCTCGCGATGGCTCATGGCTGGCGGTCATTGCAACCATCGGCCACGAGCATCGGAATCCCCACAGTGCCTCCGGCGTGGCGCACGCACAACTGATAACCCGATTCCACGAGCTAACTTATAGCTAAGACGGTTCACGGGACCGTCCCGACCTGCCACAGTAAAATTACGGCGGCTGGTCGGCAAGTGGTTAAACTTTATGCTGCATTATGTTCAGGAAACCGGTATCAGCCTGGTCGGAAGTTACTCAAAGGGGTGCATGTTGGTTCTGGCATATTCCAAAAGAACCTGGGCATGTATGAAGTACTACTACTCTGAACGGTTAACTCAGCAAGAGGCAAAGCCAAACATAATATACAAAGACAGAAACGGCTACTCCCCCTATTCATTGGACTTGATGGAATTGTCCGTTGGTGGACCCAGAATAGTTTTACAGTGTTGTGGTTTCCAATAAAGTCCACTGTGATGGTCAGTGGCAGGAGCAATTTCTACTTATAAAGAATTTGTTTGGCTAAGCCAATCAAATTAAATCCAGGCAGAAACGCCTGCTCCCACTGGCCATCTAAGCAGATCTGATGATGAACCAATTGCCTATTTGGTGGCAGGATTGGCCTTCCTTTGTTGCTTGGATGTAGGTGGCAAAAGTCACCTATGTAGTGTTGGTGACCATTTACACTGTAACCCTTTCACACTGGGGCGGTTTTCAGGCGATACAGCGCTAAAAATAGTGCCTGTGTAGCGCCTGAAAAAATTGGCCCCTTTCACTCCAGTGTGAAAGCTGGTGGGCTTTCACACTGGAGCGGTGCGCTAGCAGGATGGTGAAAAAAGTCCTGCTAGCCGCATCTTTGGAGTGGTGAAGGAGCAGTGTATTCACCGCTTATAAACCGCTCCTACCCATTGAAATCAATGGGGCAGCGCGGCTAAACCGCCGGCAAAGTGCCACTGCAGCGACGCTTTGCGGGCGGTTTTAACCCTTTTTTGCCTGTGTAGCGCCTGAAAAAAAACGGCCCTTTTACTCCAGTGTTTCCATGGGGCAGTGTGACAATGCGGTTTTAACCCTTTTTAGGCCGCTAGCGGGGGTTAAAACCACCCCGATAGCGGCCGCATATGGCCGCTAAAACGACGGTAAATCGGCGCTAAAAAAAACTGCGCTTTACCGCCGATGCCCACACCGCCCCAGTGTGAAAGGGGCCTTATACACAGGGTCTTGTTGGCAACTTCCACTGCCATGATCCTACACAGAAAACTGCAGTGCTGTGTGAATGAGGCGTAAAAATGTGTGACTACGTCACGTTGCTTTCAGCAGAACCAGAAAGAGGAAGAACTATAATTTGTAAATGTAATGAATAGAACCTGAACGGTTTAGCAACATTGTAGCAATATAAGGAAATGTTGACTACTATCTACTACAGGAAACCAAAGTGTTACCTAATACAACAGCCCATCTAATACAATACTGAGCTGAAACACGCAGGTACATTTTTTTTTATATATGCCTTAAGTTATCAGTTATTAGCAAATTAGTCTGTCTCACATTTAGTAGAAGATGTGGGTATGTTTTGTATTTGTGACCCCTGTTCACAGACAGACAACTATCACTACTATAGATCTGAGACAGTTATGCAAAGATCTGACAGACTTCCTCTAAAAACACAAAAATTGCATATAATAGTTAATGGTTAAAACCCCTTAGGTTTTTAGTAATTCATTTTGGCAAATTTTCCTTTATTTCTTGTTCTGTATTTTTATTAGAAATGAGAGGAAAGTCATTCTTTAAAGTGAATTGTCAAAAGAACAAGTGTCCCTTTTGAAAGGTGTGTTGATTGCTTGTGCTTACAACACATATCCATTATATTGTATAGTCATATAGTTACCATTACGTTATTATTATTATTCAGGATTTACTGTATAACATGCACTTTTTCACCCTGAAAATCGCGTGCAAATAGTGTTTGCATGTTATATGCCGATACTCCAATTTGGGCTGCCTAGGAGGGAACGCAGAAGGGGGCGGGACGAGTGCCGTCAGATTACATACAGCGAGAATCTCCAGTTTACTCAGCTGCCTCTGTAATAGGAAGTCCCGTCTGCTGGGACGGCATTGGACCAGTGTTCTGTCTATCATAGAAGCCGGTCCAGGAGGCGGGACTTTGTATTGAAGAGGCTGCTGAGTAAACAGGAGATTGTTAATATATGTATTTTATACAATGTCTGATATAAGTAGGAGATGGTTTATATCACGTATTACATCCCAATGATTTTAACAGAAGTATTAAGAGTAAAATGGGACTTTTAAGGTGTAACACAAGTGTATACAGATATTCATTAAAATCATCAATCCATTTATTCAGAATCCATTAAAACTACAATAAAGCCAAATAACCATATCATTTGCCAGAAATTAGCTGAAATACAATTTTTCATGCTACAGTGATGTTACATTTTCAACATGTTTCGCCATATTTGCGGCTTCTTTGGGAGTTATTGAAATAAAAAACTGTGCACAAAACAAACAATAGGAAATTCATACAGAAATTATATTACACTCGCTTTTAGACTGTAAGCACCAATAAGCAGGGCCCTCTGATCCCTCTTGTATTGAATTGTATTGTAACTGTACTGTCTGTCCTCATGCTGTAAAGTGCTGGGCAAACTGTTGGCGCTATATAAATCCTGTATAATAATAATATAAAGAATGTATTGATGAACACATTCATATGTTATACATACACTATATTGCCAAAAGTATTGGGATGCCTGCCTTTAATGATATTAATGATTTAATGATATAATGATATTAGTCCATAGGGTTCAATATTGAGTTGGTCCACCCTTTGCCGCTATAACAGCTTCAACTCTTCTGGAAAGGCTATCCACAAGGTTTAGGAGTGTGTCTATGGGAATGGTTGACCATTCTTCCAGAAGGGCATTTGTGAGGTCATGCATTGATGTGAACAAGAAGGCCTGGCTCGCAGCCTCCACTGTAATTCATCTCAAAGGTTTTTTATCTGGTTGAGGTCAGTACTCTGTGCAGGCCAGTCAAGTTCCTCCACTCCAAACTCGCTCAACCATGTCTTTATAGATCTTGCTTTGTGCATGGGTCCAAATCATTTGGTGGAGGGGAGATTATGGTGCGGGGTTGTTTTTCAGGGGTTGGGCTTCGCCCCTTAGTTCCAGTGAAGGGAACTCTTAAGGCATCAGCATACCAAGAAATTTTGGACAATTTCATGCTCCCAACTTTGTGGCAACAGTTTGGGGGTGGTCCCTTCCTTTTCCAACATGACCAGTGCACAAACAAGTTCCATAACTAATATGGTACCCTACGGAAGTTCCATAACTCAATATTGAACCCTATGGACTAAGACTGGGGTGCCGTTCATGTGCATGTAAAGGCAAAAATGCCTATACTTTTGGTAATGAAGTATATGTTAATATATGTATTTTATATCTGCCTGGTGTTCAACATTAACACTTTGCTCCTTGCACTGGTTCATTAAAAAAGCATATTAATGTTCACCCCTGCTCTTCCTATTTTAACTTCCCAGGTGGTGCACTAATTCCAGCAGCAGCAATTGGACAAGTCATCGGTGGTATCATTGTCTCAAAATTCAAGTTTGATTGTAAAAACATTATTCGATTCTCAATAATATTGTCCTTTGTGTCTCTGGCTTTGGTAACAGTCTTCATTTTTGCAAAGTGTAGCAATGAGCCATTTGCTGGTGTTACAGTGAATTATAATGGGTAAGTACATGGTGGATGTCTTGCTATGAGTGACTTTTTTAGATTCATACTACCTTTTTGTGGTTATGTTTATTCCTTTCATGTTAATTTAGCTTATTTACACATACTATTCAAAATTACCATTTACTATTCCTATATTCCTATTCCTAAACTGTCACTCTAATACCCTTTCAAAGGAACTCTGTCTTACAAGACATTATATGATACCACTCATCCACAGAAATGTGGCAGGACTTTGGCAAATTCATTTTGCCAGGAAATGACTGAGTTGAAGCTGCTGGAGTGGTGCATAGGCCAAATTAGCTTAAAAGTAAATTATATACTTTTAGTCAGGATTTGCACCTACTGTGTGTGCATGCGTTCATGTGTTAATTACTACAACGTTCTGTAGAGGGACGTATTGGGAACCTAATGCCGTGTACAAACGGCTGGACATTTTTCAACTTTTTTACTGACGAAAAATCTGGTGGACTTTAGATTTAGAACGTGTTTCAAATTTTTCCGATGGACTCGAGTGACATTAGAATCCGTTAGGCTTTGGTGTGATTGTGTGCATTCAAGTCCGTACATTTGGAAAGTCCGTAGGAACGCCGACGAAAGTCCGTCGGGAAGACCGTCGGACCTAGTCTGCCAGAAAGTCCGGTCGTGTGTACGTGGCATTAGGCCTGCGGGTCAAGTGCAACCAATCGGCTCTTTTATAGTAGGGACAGATTTATGTGTGCTAAACAATGTAGACCACTCAAGGTGTGCCATGGTGCAGCATGTATTGATGAGAAATCTGACTTTTGGCATCTGGTCACATGACGTCTCAGAACTGCAAAGGAGGTCAGTCCTGGGCTACATCCCTCTACCAAAGATAATGATTGCAAGTCTAAGCAGAGAGCAGGTAGCTATATAATGCCCACCACTTGTCACTGACCGAGCACCACTCTGATTGATGTCTCAATTCGGAAGTGTACATACTACCAACACAACATATCTTAATATTACTGATCCTTCTTCCCACTAGCCTAGTCCTCCCTTGACTTTGTATACGTACATTGCAATTTACTCTGAACACAAATATACAGAATAAATAAATGCACCTGGGAAATGGCATATCACAATACACAGATGTGAATGCAGCTTACTTTAAAACGTTTGTTACACCCTTTGTGTGAAATCCCTGGTGTTCCTGCCAGTTCCTCTGCTTTTCTATTAAACACTGACCACAGTAAGCAAGAGAGCACACCATGGTCAGTTCTCTAGCTATGCTGGGAACTCAATGTGCTCTCCTCCAATGATCAGACTTGTCCTGACATGCCCCCCAGCACAGCCATTCACTGGGAAGCCATTCCCATCACCATTCCCAGCCATTCGCTGGGAAGCTCCTGATTCTCCCCCCCCCCCCCCTTATGCAGCTGAGAACAGAGGGAATGTGATCACATAAAAAAGGGAAGAAAGTTATTTTTATTGTTTTTTTTTTAGTATCTATACAAAAATTTTGTTTTACCTTTCATTTCTGTTTTAAACTGAATGGGTTGTTTATAATGTGAACATTTACAATCGCTTTTAGTTGTTAAATGAATATCAATATGTAAACAAATGATTGTTGTTGTTTGTCTATAAATATTTTTCTACTTCTTTCCATTATTTGTAATTGTAGGACTGATAAAAAGGATGAATTGTTGTCCTCGTGTAATAGTAACTGCTCCTGCGCCCGTTCCTTTTATGACCCAGTCTGTGGTGTTGATGGAGTCCAGTATTTTTCATCTTGTTATGCTGGATGTTTATCCACTGAAGTATCCAGCGATGGAACTAAGGTAATCTTTTTTTTTTTTTCACTTAAAGCGGTTCTTCAAAGGGGAAGTTCCACTAATCTGATCCCTCCCCCCTCCGGTGCCACAATCGGCACCTTTCGGGGGGGAGGGGGGGTGCAGTTACCTGGATAATCCAGGTATCTGCACCCACTTCCGGGCAGACCGCCGCAGACGCCCCCCCCCCCCCCGTTGTGTTCTGGGAAACACACAGTTCCCAGGACACAGCGGGGGATCTGAAGAGACACGCAGCGCGACTCGCGCATGCGCAATAGGGAACCGGGCAGTGAAGCCGCCATGCTTCACTTCCCGATTCCCTGACAGAGGATGGCGGCGGTGGCAGCAGTGAGACGAGCGATCGCTCGTCATCTGCCGCTGACATCGCTGGACCCTGGGACAGGTAAGTGTGATTTTATTAAAAGTCAGCAGCTGCAATATTAGTAGCTGCTGGCTTTTAATATTTTTTTTTTAGGTGCAGAACCACTTTAAAGAAAGATCACGTGTACCATTTAAATGAAAAAAAAAAAAATGTTTTTATAAAGGGTCTGGAAGAGTATAAAATGAAATTCGCTCCAGGCAAGCATAGGAGGCAGGCTGCAGTATTTTTGGTTGGGTTGGAAAAAGATAGGGAAGATAATCCCTGTATCGCTTCAGATGTTTAGGCTACTTTCACACTGAGGCACTTTACAGGCCCTAGAGCACTAAAAATAGCACCTGTATACAGGGCTGGTGCATGGCTTTGGACACCCTAGACGAAACCTAATTTGCAGCCCCCCACCCCCCCGACTCAACCCCTGACTCCACCCTCTTTGACCCGCTCATGTATACCCCAACTTTTTAATGAAGCGCCTATCAAATTCAGCCTCACCTGTGCCAATCAATGCAGCCTACCAGTGCCCATCAATGCAGCCTACCTGCGCCCATCAATGCAGCCTACCTGCGCCCATAAATGAATGTTTGCGCCCATAAATGAGTGTTTGCTTGCTTCCATTCATTTCGGAGTTGGGACACAGACACAGTCCTCTGCTGCTTTTGCGCCTCTGACACTGTGTGAACAGAGTGGCGGCTGCATGCTGATGCTGAGACACCAGTGGCTGGGCACCCTAGGCAGCAGTGCACCCTAGGTGGCTGCCTAGTTTGCCTAGTGATAGCACTGGCCCTGCCTTTATAGTGCCCGTAAAGTGCCTCTCCTGTGTCTCCAGTGTGAAAGCCAGAGGGCTTGCAGGATGGTCAAAAAAGTCCTGCAAGCTGCATCTTTGCAGCGCTCTAGGAGCGGTGTATTCACCGCTCTTAAAGTGCTCCTTCCCATTGAAAACAATGAGGCAGTGCCGCAAACCCCCACGGCAAAGCACCGCTGCAGCGGTGCTTTGTGGGTGGTTTTAACCCTTTTCGGCTGCTAGCAGGGGTTAAAGCCGCCCCGCTAGCAGCCGAATATCGCTGCTAAAGCGACAGTAAAGAGGTGCTAAATATAGCGCTGCTTTACCGCCGCCACCCACAACGCCCCAGTCTGAAAGTAGCCTTATGCTCACTGCTTATCCCAGCTAGCCGAGCGTGAGAAAGCCTAGGCAGCATACATACCAAAAGCAATGCCAGGGAGGCCATCTTTAAGAATTATAACAGATTACTTTATTGGGGTACCCAAGAACATTTGAAGTCATAGTATCTGTGATGATCCTGTACAGCTTTCTAAAGGAGGTATTAAAGTAAAATAAAGTTTTTAAAATGAACATATTCTTTAATGAATGACTCACAATAAGCTAAAAATGACTGCAGTATATGGATTTAAGAAGTATTTACTTATCTTTCCATGTGAAGCAGCTAAAGTAATTTGCATCATGATGCTTGACATGTGCACAGATTATATCTGGTCTTGTCTCTTTTGCTCTATCATGCTAACATACGGGACAACTAACAACACCTAGCAAAGCAATTAAAGCTTGAATAACACTCCCACTGTGTTTCATTGGGTCAGTTCTAAGCCAGCCAATGACAGTGTGGATGAAATAGAAAGTGACTATATAGACAAGGGAACAATGTGTGGAGTCCAGACTGAGTGATATTCTTCAGGACATCAAGTGCATGTTATGGATGCCATACGGCATTAGCATCAATATGTTGTAGAAAAAAATGGACTTAAAGTAGAATGCTAGGCAAAACTTATTTTTTCATTTTGGATAGAACTAGGGATGAGCCACGTGCTGAGCCCGCCAGGAAGTCGGCACAGCGCTGCAATAATCACAGGCAGTGAGACATTGCCTCGATGTGCGGCTGCAGAGATTGGGCAATGTCTCACTGCCTGTGATTAGTGCAGCGCTGCACCAACTTCCTGATGGGCTCAGCGAGTGGACCATGCGAACACGCCTGAGCTCATCCCTAGATAGAGCAATGGAGGGTTATAAACCTTGTCAGGTTTTAGCCCATTGAGGAGATTTCCCTTCACTTCCTGTCCTATAGCCAAACAGAAAGTGAGAGGAAATCCCAGCAAATTAAGGGCTTTCCTTGGGGACCCACAGGTCACCACAACTAGTGTCCCCATCAGAAGATTTTCTCTCTATTAATTGGGAACAACCCAAAATGTGTGCTTTTCTTTTACTTTCACGTTCAATGATAATGGTAAAAAGGGCAAATAGAGAGGGTGAATCTCCCTGATGGGGCGGAGACAGCAATAAAAACTGACAGGGGTTCTAATCTCTCCACTCTATCCAAAACTGTATAAAAAAAGTTTTGCCTTTAGTTATACTTTAAGGCCCCAACTATTGTTGAACATGGGGATTAAATAAATGCATGCTAAAATGGTAAAGCATGAGTGTTTGTGGCCTTATACCGTAATTTTTATTATTTGAACAGGAGTAATCACATTCATGATCATAGCACTAATTTCTTTAAAATAGGAATAACATTACTTTGTGGTGCACAAATGGGCAGGAATTTAAACTTACTGGCCTCCTCGTCAATTTAGCTTTTACTTATAGCAAGTCTCATTTTAGGGCTCTGACCATTGAGGACCCATTCAAAAAAATAAAAAAGTCCAGAATATAGGGTTTGCTACAATGTTCAGTGTATATCTGGTCACATTTGATGGCAGTTCTGCAAGTTAACTTGATGAATTGTTTAAATGGTTAGGCCCCCAGAAAAATGGGCATATCAACTACTTGCAGTGATATTATCTCTACTACTCACTTATGTGCTGCACCCTGTTTGCCTCAGCAAGGCCGCCTGTCACTGGATTCTGATTTATATCACATTACCAAAAAGGGAAGGGTGACATTCACTTGTTTTTTGTAATGCCAGAAATGGGAATAGGCAGAAACACTACCAGGCTTCTACCCCAGAAATTTCAAGAGATAGCAGACAAAAATATGAGTGTTATCCTTATTTTTAATTTTAATATTGAATGGTTCATTTACTAAAAGTTTGTCACAAACAAAATAACAGCATTTTGCCTAACAACCAACATTAAAGCAGAAAATTTCTTTCAACACATTGGCTATCGAACACATTTGTCACTGTTACAAACCTTTAGTAATATCCTAACTGCCATATTCTTTGGACTGTATAAAAATATGCCATCTATGGGCTCCTATTTAGTCAATAGAGGGAATTCAAGGGCACTTTTACAGCTGTAGTTCCCTTAAGAAATACCTGCTAGACATGTGCACACACCGAAAACGGAATTTCGTTTTCGTCCGAAAAATTAAATTATTTAGTTACTTACGAAATTCGTTTTTATTTATTCTGTTTCGTTAAAAAATGCATTAGGCTGAAAATCAGAATTAAGGTTGAATCTGTCATTGATGGTTTATGGTGTCTGTCGAAAATTCTAAGAAGATTCAACAAAGCAGCTAAACTGTACGATGTCCCAATCGTACATTTCCGGTCGAATGCTCCACCCACAAGCTATAGTAGAATTCTAATGTTGTATGACTAGTAATAATTATATTTATTCATTTTTATTACTAGTCAACCAACATTAGAATTCTTCTATAGCCTATGGGCAGAGCCATAAATGTCCACTCGCGGCGATCGTATGTTTTTAGCTGCTTCGACGAATCTTCATGTGTCTATAATGTTCAATCTTTTCTCTCTATGGCGAATAATCTTGGACTAATAGAGTTACCGTATATACTCGAGTATAGGCCGACCCGAATATAAGCCGAGGCCCCCAATTTACCCCCAAAAAAACTGGCAAACTTATTGACTCGTGTATAAGCCGAGGGTGAGACATGCCTGTCCATCCCTGTGTGTGTGTCCGTCCATCCCTGTGTGTTCGTCCATCCCTGTGTGTCCGTCCATCCCTGTGTGTCCGTCCATCCCTGTGTGTCCGTCCATCCATCCCTGTGTGTGTGTGTGTCCATCCATCCATCCATCCATCCCTGTGTGTGTGTGTCTCCATCCATCCATCCATCCATCCCTGTGTGTGTGTGTCTCCATCCATCCATCCATCCATCCCTGTGTGTGTGTGTCTCCATCCATCCATCCATCCATCCCTGTGTGTGTCTCCATCCATGTGTGTGTGTGTGTGTGTGTGTGTGTGTGTGTGTGTGTGTGTGTGTGTGTGTGTGTGTGTGTGTCCAGCCTACCTTTGTCCCGAGCCTCCGTCCCGTGCCTTGCCTCCTTGCATCCGTCCCGTGTCGTGCCTTGCCTTGCCCCCGTCCCGTCCCGTCCCGTGCCGTGCCGTCCCGTGCCCTCTTCGTCGGCGGCCATTGTAAAGTTCAAAAGCTGCGCCGCCGCCTTCGCCTGTGATAGGCGGAACACTGAATTTCCCAGCAGCCTGTGTTCCGCCTATCACAGACGTCGTATCATCCTCGTCCGTAGTACGAGGATGATACGACGTCCGTGATAGGCGGAACACAGGCTGCTGGGAAATTCAGTGTTCCGCCTATCACAGGCGAAGGCGGAGCCGGAGGCGCGGCTTTTGAATAGAATGGCCGCTGTCTGTCTGCTCGACACGCTGATCGAGCGGGCAGACAGCGATGACTCGAGTATAAGCCGAGGGGGGCACTTTCAGCCTCAAAAAAGAGGCTGAAAATCTCGGCTTATACTCGAGTATATACGGTAGGTTGGCACATTCAGCCGCAGGTTCGATAAACACAGATCGCAGGTTCGATAGACACAGATTGTCCCAACAAAACGAACATAAAGCATTTTTTATGTTGGATCTTTCAGATTTCGAATTCTGCACGTTTTTTATCGTTTGTTAAAGCGAACATGAAAATCTCCAAAATTCTGAAGAAAATGCATTCGGACGAAAACGAATGCACATGTCTACTACCTGCACCTATTCAGGCAGTTACTGACACATACAGCTAATTCAGGTAGTTCTTAGTACTGCCAATTTAGGACCCTTCAAGAATTACCACCAGTTTTCAGATTAGAAGTAATTAATACCAACTCTTAGCTGCTGTACAGAGGTGTACCCCCTGCTTAGAGTGGGCCATGCCTAAGGCAGAAAGGTATAATGAATGTGACATTTAAAATGTACATTGCAAAATGGAAAAGGAAATACAGGTGATGTCATCACCCAAATGTGGGCAATGCCCATACTTGGAAAATAACTTGTCACTGAGTGGGCAGAGACTGATGGTGAACTGAAAAACTAGCTCCCCACCAGGTCCACTTTAATTCTGATTGAAAACATATGACGGTGGGTGGATTTGAAAGCTTCTGCTGCACTGATTAGCAGCTATGGATCTGTCAACTGCACTGTCAATCAAAATGAAAGTGGTCCTGATGGGGAACTAGCCTCTCAGTTGCTCATCAAGCTCCACCCACCCAGGTACAAGACTCCTCAACCATGAGCCTATCAGTAAGACGGGAGCAGTGGCTGGGGAGGGAGGACAGGGATGAGGGCACTGTAAAAAGAGATTTAGGATATTCCTTCCTTAGTGCAGACACAGGCAAATTCATTCACCCATCTGTGACTTTATACGTTTTCCCAAATGCGCCTTCTTATATCTTATTTTGGTGTGGGGGGTACAGGATTTCCAATACTTTCCAGATCTATTTCAGTGAATTGTTTCTCTTTCAGATTTTCACCAATTGTTCGTGTGTGGGAGACCCATCAGAGAAAACATTGAAGGGAACATTACGTTTGAATGCATTTGAGGCCTTGCCTGGAAAATGTGACTCCACTTGTAAAAACCTGATATTATTTATGGTGTTTTTTTTCTTTGTGGTGGTTACTACTTTCATGACTGCGACACCAATGACAATGGCCATTCTGAGGTAAGCATGAGGTATGCATTCTTGTCAGCTACACAAATTCACACGTGCATTGTACAGCACTTTATGGAAGCTTGTTAGAATGAGATGTGCTTCCAGGAATTACTAATTCAATACACACTGATCACCCATGACCTCTCACAGGTTAAGTGAATAACATTGATTATATTGGTACAATGGCATATAAAAATCAGAGAGATATATTGGGCAGAAAGGAAACGGCGCCCCAGTAGATGATGTGAATGTGAAGTAGAAAAAATTGGCATTTCCTTTCCTTTTTTAATCTGCAGCTCTGTAATTTTCTGTAAAATGCAATGCAATATGCAGTGGCAGCCCATCCATGGACTAATCCATGCGTCCGGGCCCTAATCTAAATGCAGGGCGCTGGACGCATGGATTTCAATGTTTTTTTTTTTTAAGCACATGATTAGAGCCTGAGGCTCTAATTGGCGTCAAAAAGGGTGGCTTACTGATTTTTCCCTGAAGTCTGCAATAAGATACAAGTCAGATGTTTGGCATCCCCTACAACAAAAATTTAGTGAGATGCTACCAAAATGAAATCTTTTTTTCCATAAATGATTTTATTAACCAATTCACATTATACAAACACGTGCGACAGGCATAAATCAAGTACAAACGGTGCTGTCATGACTCCTTCGTAACACGGCATATGTGTCGCAAAAACAAGGTTACATTGGTCGTGGTTGACAGGACAGTGCTATACAAAGCTAATCATAGCCTAGAAACAAACATATAACCGATATAATGATATATTACAAGAGATGCAATCAAGTTGTGTCAAGTAGTGCTAAATATGGGTGCCCCACCCACGAAACCAACATCGTCAGGTCTAACTTGGGTTCCGAAAAAGGAGTTGCTCCTGGCTCTAATGATAGCGTGGGAATGTAGACGGCTTCTCAATTGCAACTCTAAGTGGCTAAAAGTCGGTTGAGTGTCAAAAATGAAATCTTATCTAAAGGGATGCAGGCCTTGCCAATTTCCTCATTAGAGCCCTGCAGGTGCAGCAGCTGCAGCAGCTGCAGCAGCTGCTTGATAGTTATAGAAACCATTCTCAAACAGATTTACTGTACACATGCGCACATACAAACAAACAACTATATCTTCAGAATAACAAAAGGTAGGAATCTGAAACAAAGTTTTTTTTAAATCCTTGCAATGTGCATAAATCACCCAGAGGGGAATGTTTTTTTTCTTAACAAAAGTAGAGTTACTCTTTAAGAATAGAAGTATGAAGAAACCCGTGCCAACTAATCACATATTGGTTTGTCTAAATAAAGTAAACTGTTATATCCTGAAAAATGTTGTTAAGGGTGTAAATTTTACATAATTTTAGCAAGGGTTTGTCTTTTTGTCGAAAGCTAAACTGCAGGCAAGCCACTAAAACACTACAGAAATACATATATGTGACGTGTACCATCTGCTAAAGGATTCATAAACCAGTTTTGCTCAGCAGCACAGCCTAGTTCTGTATTTTCATAGACTTCTCTGCTTATTAGACCGCAGTTGAATAATAAAGTCTGCCGTGGTCCGTGACTGGACAGGAAAGGAGCAACAGCACATTTATGACATCACATTGGTTTTGCCTTTCCTTTACAGAGTGTTAGACGGAAAACACATTTTGCAGTGCAATACATCTTGTTTGCATTTCACTGCTGCCCCTCCTTCTGCTAGTCTAGGTGCTCCTCTTCAGTGAATTACTGATATCAAGAAAGAGACTTTTTTTGTGAGCCGTATGTAAAAATATATTTAATAATTAAATGTGTGTGTGTGTGTATATATATATATATATATATATATATATATATATGTATATATATATATATATATGTATATATATATATACACACACAATATCTCACAAAAGTGAGTACACCCCTCACACCCCCTTTTGTAAATATTTTATTATATCTTTTCCTGTGACAACACTGAAGAAATGCCACTTTGCTACAATGTAGAGTAGTGAAGTGTACGGCTTGGCTGATATGGAATGTCACAGAACATCCGAACAACCAATGTTTGGCCCGGGTATATGCTCGGGCTGAACTGTTTGCCCATCCCTACTTGCAAGTACTACAAGGTTCCTGCAGTTCAGCACCTAAGGTAAGACATCAGAAAGAAAGACTCTAATGCCACATACACACGGTTTTTCAACGCAAAAAATGTTCGATGGGAGCATCGATTGTTGGAAATTCTGACCATGTAGGCTCCATCGGACATTTTCCATCATCATTTCCAACACACAAAATTTGGGATCTGGATCTCAAATTTTCTGACAACAAAATCTGTTGTCGGAAATTCCGATCATGTGTACACAATTCCGACACACAAAGTTCTACGCATGCTCGGAATCAAGCAGAAGAGCTGCACTGGCTATTGAACTTCAATTTTCTTGTATCGTCGTACGTCACTGCGTTCTTGACATTCGGAATTTCTGACAACATTGTGTGACCGTGTGTATGCAAGACAAGTTTGAGCCAACAACCGTCAGAAAAAATCCCATGGATTTTGTTGTCGGAATGTCCGATCGTGTGTACAGAGTTTTTAATTAGAATGACTGTAAGAAGTTTACAGTATTTTGTGGTTTATAGAGTGGGACATATTGGACTTCATGCATTAAATGTACCTTCTAAATATAAACTGTCATTTTTCTTTTTTCAGGTGTGTGCCAGACAAGCAAAGATCATTCGCTCTTGGGGTACAATGGTCATTAATTAGATTATTGGGTAAATGTCACCTTATTTACAATAATATATCTTTCAATTCATTATTCTTATTTTTAAAGAAAACCCCATAACGTAATAGTTGACATTCATTAAACTTTAGTAATCAAAGTAGTGGGTTTACCCTTCCAGAGCTCAACATAGAGACATTGCTATCCCCGATCTACAACTCTCAATATCCTTAGGTTTTCAGAATGCATAGTAGCAATAGATATAGCAGGTGCCTCAATAATGAGTTTGGAAAGGAGATTCGATCTCATAGAAATGTTGATTTCTAAAACTGAATAAAAAAAATACTCACTAACTAGTTTTCATCTTCAGTGTTGGGTCAAGGTTGATGTGAGACATACAATGGGACACTTCCCTTAAAGAGGAAGTAAACCCTGATGAGTTTACTTCCTCTTTCATTCCCTGCAAAGGCAAAGCATAATGGACTACTATGCATCGCATAGTAGCCCATTATGTGTCACTTACCTGACACAGGAGCCAGCGAAGTCACCGCTGTCCCCTGTAGTCCGCCGCATCCATCTTCTCATGGGTCTCGCAGCTCCGCCGCTGTCATTCGGCGAAGCCGCGATGACGTCACTCCCGCACATGCGCACGGGAGACGAGACACGTGGCATTGCGCGCCATCATCGTTATCGAGGATGCCACGCATGCGCCGTAGACAGCGGTGCCCCTCTTCGGGCAAATATCTCCTAAACCGTATAGGTTTGGGAGATATTTCTTGGACCTACAGGTAAGCCTTAATCTAGGCTTACCTGTAGGTCAAAGTGGTTTGTAAGGGTTTACAACCACTTTAATAGAGAAGCTTCCATCAAACCCCCTTCTCGCACCCCAGCTGAACTGCATTGAAGTGAAAGTGAACCACTTTACCCTATCACATTAAAAGATATTATTTGGCCTGAATCTAAATCCGCAAAATATAGCTTATTGCATTTTATTGCTTTATTGCAATTTTTAAGATCTCTAAGGGGTGATGGCGAAGCATTGAGAATGCATCGCCATCACCCCTTAGAGAACTTAAAAATGTCTCTTTTCTTTGAGCCTGTGCATTACCATTTAAGTACGGTACCATCCTGTGAAACATAAAGGTGGCTTCCCCTGTCATGAGGTTCTGTTCCGTTTTAGGGTCCCTGGTATAAGCTAAAGGCCACAGCTGGGTCATAGCCAAATGCTCCTTACGCTTTGCCATTTGGTAAGCGCATTCTTATCTCGGTGGTCGGGCACTTTTTTCTATATGTGTGGAGTCACCGAGGTGTTAATAGAAGATTAACCAGTGTTTTTTGCCAAGGACTTTTTTATATAGTTTACAAAATGTCTTCTAATATTGTTTATGTGATTATTTGGCGCAGCTTCCTGCATAAACACAAGGGGGTCTGTTTATAAATGTGTTCACTCAAGATGTGATTCATTTTGAAAAATGTGTGAATCTTCGGTTAAAGTTGTGTGAAAATTTTGTGTGAAAAAATGCATGAATAGACTTCACAGTGTAGCTAATTAAATCTTTGTCCTTGGATGGAATTGCTGTTGCATGGTAAACTGAATTTTGAATAAAATATTAATTATGTTATATTTATTTTACCTAATGTCAGACTCTTCCATTGAGAGTTTTGTTTTTCATTTCTAACATTTTATTGATACAATTTGTAGAATTGTTTTTTGTTGTTATTTGCACCATGCATAATAATTGTGTATGGGTTGTTCAGTTTGTTTTGTATAATAATTTAGGTTTGTTTCTGTTTTGAGGTTCTATACCTGGACCAATATTATTTGGAGTTGTTATAGACAGTAGCTGCATTCTTTGGAACTTGAATGAATGTGAAGTAAAAGGAGCTTGCTGGATCTATAATAATTCAAATATATCATATAAACTCGTTGGCATCAGTAAGTATTTTTTTAATTTTTAATTGTATAAACATTACATCGCATGAACTGTTATGTTCTATTTCAAGTCTGCTGCAGTCCTAGCGGGCTACGATCAGGGCCATACCTGCCATTAAGGATTGAACAGGATCAGCATGGCACAAACTTCTTACCTTTCTTCCAAAAAGAGCATCCTGGTCACACCTAGAATGAAATGTTGCTGGGTTTATAGCATAGCACCATGTACATTATCCTTCTCTTTATATAAGGTACTTATATAGCACTGTTAATTTACACAGCGCTTTACACATACCTTGTACATTCACATCCGTCCCTACCCTCAAGGAGCTTACACACTAAGGTCCCTAAACTCACATTCATATACTAGGGCCAATTTAAACTGAACCCAATTAACCTACAAGCAATCCACACATGCACAGAGAGAACATGCAAACAGCAGGTAGTATCAGGATTGGGATTTGAACCAGCAACCCTTTTTACTGCTAAGTGAAAGTGCTATCCGCTACACCACTGTGCCACCCCATTGTGCTGTTAGAGCTATTGGAGCTCTGGTCCTTTGTTGACAGTGGTCTCATAACAAAGAACCAGGCCTTCCAGAAGACACTCCAAAATGGCTTGCAACACCACCACATTTTATATAGCATTAGCTAATCAGGCCATAAAGAAATATGCTGATTTTGGGAACACCTTTCACTGTATTTAGTAAAGCTCTCTTTTGAATATATTGTTGATTTCATAATTATGACATAAAAGGAAAATGACATGCAACACTGTTGATTAAAAAAATAATAATACATGCATAATACAATATAATTACAATATATAATACATCATTTAAATACATATAAACTACATGATCTTCCATACTTTGAGTTACAGCGGCAATACTTCTGCCTTGCTTACCAGGCCTCCAGTTGCCCTCTGCTGATACGGATATTAAGAAAAAAAGAATTTGTGTAATATTTCCCTAATATCCTATAACAAGAACAGGGGTCATCATGAGGAACATGTCTCAGTGTTGAGGACTGTGATTTGTGGATTGTAGGCAGCATTTCAGGTCTGTCAGAAAAGGATGGTAAACATAAGTATTTATTCCATAGATTAATTGCCTTACATCTTGTAAGTGTTTTTAACCTTAAGGAATAAATACTTATGTTTTAATACTACACTTAGGTCCCCTTCCTTTTTTGTCATTTATTACCGTTTCCTGGGACACACTCTTGGGATTGCTGCTGCCTATAAATTAAATATGTGTTTTAAATATTCAATGCTTTAATTCTGGACTCATGGATTTTTTATTTAAAAACCCTGAGGATTTATTTTTTTCAAATCATCCACCTGTCTGTGCGCCAGATATTCATTTCATTTCAGCATTTCAGATCTGCCTCAGGAGGCTGGTTGTGTAGTGGAAGTGTGTTAGATGGGGACAGGGCAACAGAGCTTTATGGAGGGAGGTGAAGGAAAAGTCTGCTTTTGGAAGTCCCTTTAAAAGATGATTACCCTTTTGTATAGTTATCCTTTAAATTAACTCCTAGCACCCCAAGCCCCCAGGGTTTTATACTCACCTGTCCTCATACCTGTAAGATCCATGCTATACAGTCCACAGGAAGCCACACAGTCACACTGCAAACTCTCTGGCCAGTCTCCCACTCCATCTTTGCTTGCATGGAGAACATTCCATGCATTCTTATGGACAGCTGTCAATTATGAATTCCAACAATAAACAGACACCCCCAAAGAATTAATGGGATTTTCTCCACACATACACAGAAGCAAAGGATTGGCCATGGAGCTTGCAGCAGCAAGGACAAATCAGTAAAAAACTTTGGAGGAGGGGATTAAAACATAACTATGCAAAAGTATAGATTTCTTTTACGTTCAGTGTAGATCATATAAAAACACAATGATCTTCTTTATCAAGATAAGAATAGTAGTTACGAGAAATCCCCCTCAAAGTAGTTGTAAACCCTTACAACACACTTTAACCTACAGGTAAGCATAGATTAAGGCTTACCTGTAGGTGCTGCAAATATCTCCTAAACCTACATGGTTTAGGAGATAATTACAATTCCCTGTACGAGGATTCCTTCTGCGCATGCGCAGATGTACTCGGCGCATGAGCACTTTAGAAAGGTCACGGCATGGAGTTTTCATTAAATGGCATGCCGTGACTGGCGGCTCCCGCGCACATGCGCGGGAGTGACGTCACGCCACTCCGGCCAGTAACAGAGCCAAAGGCCGTGACCCTGGAAGGAAGATAAATGCTTCCAGCCGTTGAGGAAATCGGGGACATCGCTGGCTCCTGTGTCAGGTAAGTGACACATAATGGGCTACTATGCGATGCATAGTAGCCCATTATGCTTTGCCTTTGCAGGGAAACAAAGAGGAAGTAAATCCATCAGGGTTTACTTCCTCTTTAAGTGCTTAATGTTGTTTTGATATCGTACTCATTTTCCATTTTTTATACATTTACATTTGAGACACAATTTGACAGAGAGATGGTTTTACAAATATGCATTTAAAAATCCACACAAATTAAAGCCTTAATGCGGTCAGTGCGATATGTGGTTCAGTGCAGCAAGTTGAATGCCTCAGTACAAACATATTACATATGAGACATTTCAAACATTTATCAACAACACAGGCAATGAACAAAGATCTTCTATCAATTTTGACTAATGCCGCGTACACACGACTGGACTTTTCAATATCAAAGGTCCGACGGAACAATTCCGGCAGACTATTCTATCGTGTGTGGGCTGCAGCGAACTTTTGATTTGCAAAAGTCTGACAGACTTTAGAAATGGAACATGTTTCAAATTTTTCCGCCAGAACTCCGCCGGACCCAGTTCCTACCGAGAAATCCGCTTGTGTGTATGCTAGTCCGACGGACAAAAACTGACGCTAGGGCAGCTATTGGCTACTGGCTATGAACTTCCTTATTCTAGTCCGGTCGTACATCATCACGTTCGAATCCGTCGGACTTTGGTGTGATTGTGTGTGGCCAAGTCCGTTCATTCGGAAAGTCCGTCAGAACTCCGTCGAAAGTCTGTCGGACCTAAGTCCGGTCGTGTGTACGCGGCATTAGTGTTCTATGGAAATTTAATTTTTTAATGCATTATTTTCATGACTTTACAACACCCAGTATTGTGAACACGTTTTCTTAAAGTGGTTCACAAGGCTCAAGGCTTTTTTTTTTTACCCTAATGCTAACTTTTTTTTACCAAAGCAAACCATTTGTTTCTCTTTAACTGTAACTGATATAACCCGTTTCACTGCAACAAATAGAAACAGGTATAGTGGTTTATTATGATGTTAGAAACCTCAACATCATTCCACTTCAGATATATCTTAGCCCCTGTACACACGGTCGGAGATTTCAACAACCAAATCCGTCGGATTTTGTCCGTCAGATTTTGTCCGTCGGATCTTGTCCGAAACTGTTGCATACACATGGTCGGACAAAGTTGTCAAAAAATCTGATCTTTCAGAACGTGATGACGTAATTTCGTTACAATGGGACTACATTCAGGCTAGTAGCGAATAGCTTTGATGTAGGAATTTGATCTGAGCATGCGTGGCACTTGGTCCGATCAAAATTCTCTACACATGATCGGAGTATGTCCGATCGGCCCAGTTGGTCGGGAAATATTTCCAACAAGTTGGAAAATTGGGTCCGACGGAATCAGTCCGGAATCAGCATACCACACACAGTCGGATTATCCGACAACACGGTCCGATAGGACACATTCCGATGTATTATCCGACCATGTGTACAAGGGCTAACACTACAGCCAATGAGCTAACCATGATTATCACCCCCTTCTCTTCCTGTCTGCAATTTGCTTTCACCTTTTCATAGGTTGTATATATGTATGTGTTTGTGTATATGTGGGCATATTTATGTCTGAAAGTCTGCTTTCCAGAAAAATCTTCGGACACTGAGATCAGGTAGTGAAGATATGAAAATAGAACTGTGCTAGAACAGGCTATTTAAATGATATTGCCCCAAGGGTCTTACGTAACCCAGGTGCCCAGGTCTAGAAACTCCTATGCCAGCTGAAATAATAATTCAGATAAAAATAATGATTCAAGACAAATAAGGCTTTTACCAGTTAAATATTTATATGACGTAAGAGAAAAAAAAATCACACCTGATATTCAGGTTTGTTAATTGTATATTTTTAAAATAAAATAATCATAATGTAAAATGGCTAATGTATCTTAGTGAATTTAAATATACAGTATGTGCTGATCATTGCAATTTGAATGAAAATGTCAGAATTACCGTAGTTACAAAACTTCAAATTGCTATTTTCTGCAAACGTTTATCTTCATTGTAATGCAACCTTTTTTTACCTAAAATCTATTTACTATTTAGAAAACCCCTGATAAAATGTGTCATATTTTCAGCTTAACTGCACATGAGTGAGCGCTCAGTAAATTGTTGATAAATGTGTTATACTCAGCATACCTGACACCTAAACATGCTCTATATTAAAATGTGTTTCATTAATTTCATGAAATGAAAAATAATACTACAGTCGGGAGTCAGTGGGAAATTGGCCCTTATACTGCTGGTCAGTAAAGGAGGAGGGGGGTGGGTCTTAAAATTGATGGCCAGTTGGTGAATGATCCTCATGCATTGGTGTTCAGTGGATCAAAGGCCCATTACAGTTATGACTAAAGAGCATAATTCCCTGTTACATTGTTCATTTAGATTAGAGGGGCTTTTATATTGCTAGCCAGTGTAAGCTTTCCTTACACTGGTGATTAGTGTTACTCTGTTACATTGGTGGTCAGCAGGAAGAATGCTCTCTTACATTGATGATCAATGGGAAGCTTACCTTGTACATAGTTCCATATTATATTGGTGGTCATTGGGAAGAATTTCCCCTTTACAGGCAGCTAAAAAGTTTTTCAGTGGTTACTTACCTGAGAGGTGAGTGAAGTGTAGTGCCCCCTTACATTGGCAGTCAGTGTGAAGAAATCCCCATTTACAGATATCAAAAGATCATTGGTGTCAGTGTTTGCATTGGGATAAAAGTAAAGTCTTCAGTGAAACCACACCACTGGCTCCAATTTTCCAGTGCTTACTATGGTGCCCAGATTGGGCACAATAGAATATTTAATTATTCTGAACAAGTGCTAAAATAACTTTACAACAAGCCCCTATTCATCTTGGTTTCTAAAATCAATGTGAAGAAATGTGTTTTTATATGAGAAAAGATCTTGGTACACTACTAGCCCTCTAATGCAGTGTTTCTCAACTCCAGTCCTCAAGGCACCCCAACAGGTCATGTTTTCAGGTTCTCCATTATTTTGCACAGGTGATATTATCAGTTTCACTGCCTTAGTAATTACCACAGCTGTTTCATCTGTGGGAAATCCTTAAAACATGACCTGTTGGGGTGCCTTGAGGACTGGAGTTGAGAAACCCTGCTCTAATGTGGACTTACAACAACTGTTCCCAATCTGTTATACCCCGTACACACGAGCGGACTATCAGGCGGTGTGTGGGCTCCGGCGGACTTTTTCTTCCCAAAAGTCCGGCGGACTTAAGCCGCGTACACACGGGCGGACTGTATGGCCTACTTAGTCTGTCGAAACACATTTCAGCGGACAGTCCGCTCGTGTGTGGGCTTCAGCTGACTTTTTCAGCGTGCAGTCTGGCGTACTAAGTATTTCGACGGACTAAGAATGGCGCATGCTCAGAAAGGATTTACACGGCGGAAGGTTGCATTGCTGTGTATTCGACTTCCTATTTCTAGTCCCGTCGTACGTGCTGTACACGTCATCGCGCAAGCTTTCGATGGACTGTTTGTGCATCCGTGTGTGGTCAAGTCCGTTCATTCGAAAGTATGACGGACTGTCCGTCGGATTGTATGACGGACTAAGTAGGCCATACAATCCGCCCGTGTGTACGCGGCTTTAGAAAGAAGTTTTGACTCAAAATTGTCCGCCGGACTCGGCATTCAGGCGGACAATCCGCCCATCTGTGTGCTAGTCCGCCAGGCTTTTGAAATGAACGGACTTGCCCACACACGGAGAAAAGTTTGTTCATTTTGAACACGACTCCAGGTAGACGGGAATAGCGAAGGAAGTCAATGTCGCTGCCTCCATCAGTGAGATTGACACGTCGCTAGCCCCGTCACCTGGTATGGATTTAAAGGGGAAGCCCTACGATAAAAAAAAACGGCATGGGGGCCCCCCAAAGTCCATATCAGACCCTTATTCGAGCACGCAGCCCAACCAGTCATGAAAGGGGGTGGGGACGAGCGAGCGCCCCCCCTCCTGAGCTGTACCAAGCCACGTGCCCTCAACATGGGGGTGCTTTGGGGAAGGGGGGTCCTGCGGCCCCCCCACCGCAAAGCACCTTGTCCTCATGTTGATGAGGACAAGGGCCTCTTCCCGACAACCCTGGCCATTGGTTGTCGGGGTCTGCGGGCGGGGGGCTTATTGGAATCTGGGAGCCCCTTTAATAAGGCCCCCCACCCTAGGTGAATCAGTATGGGGTACATTGTACCCCTACCCATTCACCTGGTGAAAAACTTGTGTTTTTTTATTTACACTTTTTTTACCAGGTGAATGGTCCCCCTTCCCCAAAGCACCCCCCATGTTGAGGGCACGTGGCCTGGTACAGCTCAGGGGAGGGGGGGTGCTCACTCATCCCCACCCCCTTTCCTGACTGGCTGGGCTGCGTGCTCAGATAAGGGTCTGATATGGACTTTGGGGGGACCCCCACGCTGTTTTTTGGCATAGGGCTTCCCCTTTAAGCCCATACCAGGTGACAGGGCTAGCGACGTGTCAATCTCGCCGATGGAGGCAGCGACATT
The DNA here is from genome assembly GCF_037356315.1 of Lithobates pipiens. Lineage (NCBI taxonomy): Eukaryota > Metazoa > Chordata > Amphibia > Anura > Ranidae > Lithobates > Lithobates pipiens. Next base: position 141,270,667 of record NW_027507790.1, read on the forward strand.
GACTTCCTACGCTAGTCCCATCTACCTGGAGCCACGTTCAGAATGAACAGACTTTTCTCCGTTTGTAGGCAAGTCCATTAATTTCAAAAGTCCGGCGGACTAGCACACAGACGGGCGGATTGTCCGTCGGACCTAGTCCGCCGGAAAAGTCCGGTCGTGTGTGGGCAGGTGCGCTCGTTCAGAAAGTCCGACGGACCTCTGCTGATCAAGTCCGCCGGATATTCCGATCCTGTGTACGCGGCATCAGAAACCAACAAAGACCCAACTCTAGAGTGTTTTCTGTGTTCTTTGGGGATTTTTGAGAATTAACTTCACATTAAAATCAGCGAAAGAAGTCAAGGATGACTTATTTTAAAGCACTTATACTGCCCGTTCAAATTATGTACATAGTTTATTGTCCATAGTCTGGGCACAGTTGCATTTTAAGGAATGCCTTTTCAACCCCTTTGGGCAACCCTGATTCAAGAAAGCTGATATAACAGCATACTCACAAATACACTCATGTACGCACACATTGCTTATGTTTAAGACAATTTAATCATAATATTGATTATAACTCTATCTCCATATCGCCATAATAATAAAATAATGTTCTTCTTTCCTTGCAGGTGCAGCAAGCAAAGTCATCACAATTATATTCCTTTTCCTTGCTCATTTTATATATAAACCTCCATCAAGCACACAAGACCCGTCACAAAACAACGGCAAAGTCATCTCTTCAGACTCTTTATGAGGGAATGCCACACAATCTCCTATAGGAAGATGTGAACATTCCATACTGGTGTAGATCATTCAGTATGTTTATAACATAAAAAACAAAAATGTGACATAGCTCTTCCACAAACAAAAGCTTAGCCAAGTAAATTGTAAGATTAACACAAGCAGGGGAAAATAGCTTTCCCTGTGAAATATTGCTGCATCTGAATTAAAAGGGGTAATGTGTAAAATTTCTTTTATATCTTCTTTAGAAGATTTTTTTTTTGAAAGGTTATATTAACCTTTGCCTATTGACTTTCATGGACAGATTACTGATATATATATATTAGGACTGTAAACATAAATTATGGAAATCTTTCCATGCATGGAATGAAAACAACTCCCAATACTGATTAATGGGCAATGTCTGTGTATTGAATCAAAGAAATAGTAGATGTGAACTGATGATCATAACCTGTCCACATATGTGTGCATTAATGCACATCTGTTTGGCCTTGTATTTCTGAACATTAAACCAAAGCACATCATATGAAATATGCAACTGTTTTTTTTTTGTTTGTTTTCACTATCCATTATGGTAGTTCAGGTAGCACTGAAAACCCGTCCCTTCCCCTGCTACTGGAACTAAACTGTGAACTCTACTACTACTACACACTACTTCCTACTTTCCTGTAATCCTAGTTGTCTGGGCCATTTTTGATACTAAGGAAAAAACACTTAGAAGAAGGTTCTGTTTCCATGTGCTGCCTACAAAGTAATTAAATATGCTGAAACCAAGGACAGACAATAGTCACACTGTCTCATGGTAGGGACAGTCTGCCTTAGGCACTATGTTGTTTTCTTGGCAAGTATACATTGTATTTCATCCACAACTTGGCTCCCAGCTACATCACTAACCTTGTTTCAAAATACCAATAAAATCATACTCTTTGTTCATCCCAGGACCTCCTGCTCTCTGGTTCTCTTTCATTCCCTCCCGTGCTCACATCCAGGACTTCTCCCGGGCCTCTTCCATCCTTTGAAATTCCCTTACCCCAATCTGTCCAACTATCTCCTACTCTATCCACTTTAAGGCAATCCCTGAAAACTTTCCTCTTCAGAGAAGCCTATCCTGCTTCCACCTAATAACTATACTTTTATTTTGTCCATCAGCTCATCTTCCACAGTTATTACCTTTTGTATCACTTGACCCTCCCTTTTAGATTGTAAGCTCTAACAAGCAGAGGCTTCTGGTTCCTCCTGTATTGAATTGTATTTTAACTGTACTGTTTGCCCAAACATTGTAAAGTGCTGTATAAACTGTTGGACCTAAATAAATCCTGCAGAATAATAATAATATTTCATACATGATAGATAGGCCATTCAGTATTGGACAGTACTGTGTTTTGCTACATATATTACCATTTATCTATGCGATATTGCAGATGAGTAGCAAATCAGAAGACATGTACTTCCTTGGTGCACCATAAACCATGAAAACCACTGCATAGTTGTGCCAAAATCATTCCAAGGTATATAACATTGGAAAGCCAGTATTGCTAAATCCTATTTTTTTTTTTTACCTATAACTTTCTCTCAATAAAATTGGCAAAATATGTGAGACATATATTTGGTAATGAAAGAGGCAATTTTCAAATTTCTGCATTTACATTTATAGCCAATCAATATGCAGATTTAATGCAGACAGTAATGGCTTTGTGCTTTATTAATCATTGATTTATATCTAAGAGGATTTATTTAATTCACTGCTATAATCATCCCATTAAAAAGCAGGTTAAAAGACACCAGTAAGTGCAAAACTAATTCCATAGCCATTTTTCTTAAGGGCCTGTGTCAATAGGGTTTTGTTTGCCTCAAATGGATTTTGTATTCCCATAAGTCCAGTGGTGGCTGGAGGGTTTTTTCCCCCTCACTACCATTGGGTCACCTGCTGCATATACCCCATTTCATCCCTCCTCCTCCTAGGCATCTAATAGGATTGTCTGTCCTTTCTCACGACCCACTTCCTGATTGGCCGTGAGGAGGATCAGTGTGAGAATAGCGAATATTCATTCGCTATTGTCACACAACTGGGTGGGCTTGGAACACAGTGATCTGCGCCCCGAGCCCACCCTATTTTGAAGTCTTTTAGAGCCTCTGGCTCTAATCAAATGCTTAAAAAAACACCCAAATTGGAATCCATGCATCCGGCACCCCGAATGTAGATTAGGGGGCCAGATGCATTGATAGTTGGTGGCCCCCCTAATGGACAAGCTGCCATTGTATAAGTCTATGGAAATGTAAAACCCACTTGAAGCAGGTCAACTGCAAGTGAGAAGGAGGCAGCAGGTTAAATGCACCTGTCTATGAATGCTGAATGATATTAGAAGTTTCTCAAACTAATGACATTGACATAAGCCCAAAGCCTGTTGACATGGGCCCTAAGACTTTACACTTATGTGTTTGCATTTTCCTGTGCAGACAAATTAAAAAATAGCTGCATTTTTTTTTTTGGGCCAATGCCCATAAACATACTGCACAGATGAGAACTAGCGCAATTAAATACAATGACAAACCTGTGCACATGCGTTAAAATGCCATGTTAAAATCCATAGCATGTGAATTGGTCCTAAATACTGTAAATGTAACTCTTGCATATAAAGTCAAATAGGGTTTGATCCCTCTACTGGTTGGAAGTGGATTAACCATATACAGTACATTTTTTTTTTATGATTATGTGAGGAATTCACTTTGGCTGGTAACACTGAAAATTCAGCTCAAAAATCTGCAACAACTTCTATGACCATGTTGAAGATGGAAATTGTATCCCACCATAGATTTAGAGTGCTATGAAGAACCTATAAACCAGGTGCTTAAGTACAAATCTGAAGGCTTTAAGGAGGCATCAGTTTAATTTAGAAACAGCTGTTTTCTATTCCAAGTGTGTGAAGATTTTAAAAAACTGCGTTTCCGTTTTATTTTTATACTAGTGCCAAACTTGATATTGACTAAAGAAACAAAAAAGGGGCATTGGTAATGCCTTCCTTTCTTTTTTTACTTTTTTTTACAATATAAGACACAGTCAAAGTTTGTCCACCACATCTGTGATTTGGATTAAAGAAATCCGTCTCCAAATCACAGTTTTATTCCAATTTATAGAACTTTTACACCTACTGATCTATATATAATAAAAATAGTTTTTATTGTGTATGTCACTATGAATGTTGGAACTTGTAAAACTGGCTAATTGATACCATTCTGTTTAATAAAGATTATATGAATAAAAAGTTGCGTAAATCTATTTATTTTTTTTTATAAGAAGAAAAGTTTTAAAAAGATGTTATATTTTATATATGTGGTTTAGACAGTATCTCACAAAAGTGATCACACCCCTAACATTTTTGTAAATATTTTATTATATCTTTTCATGCGACAACACTAAAGAAATTACACTTTGCTACAATGTAAAGTAGTGAGTGTACAGCTTGTAAAAATGTACTGTCCCCCAAAATAACTCAGCACGCAGCCATTAATGTCTAAACCACTGGTAACAAAAGTGCATACACCCCATAAGTAAAAATGTCCAAATTGGGCCCAAAGTGTCAATATTGGACACCATTATTTTCCAGCATTGCCTTAAACCTCTTGGTGTTCATCACGGAACTAGTACCTTCTGTTTGAGGATGCCCCACAGATGCTCAATAGGGTTTAGGTCTGGAGACATGCTTACCCTCAGCTTCTTTAGAAAAGGCAGTGGTCATCTTGGAGGTGTGTTTGGGGTCGTTATCATGTTGGAATACTGCCTTGCAGCCCAGTCTCTGAAGAGAGGGGATCATGCTCTGCTTCAGTATGTCACAGTACTTGTTGGCATTCATGGTTCCCTCAATGAACTGTAGCTCCCCAGTGCTGGCAGCACTCATGCAGCCCCAGACCACGACACTCCCATCACTATGCTTGATTGTAGGCAAGACACACTTGTCTTTGTACTACTCTAGTAGTCAGGTTCCAGTAAACCATGTCCTTAGTCCGCTTTGTGTTTGGCAAACTGTGGGTTTTCTTGTGCATCATCTTTAAAAGAGGCCTCCTTCTGGGATGAGAACATGCACTCAACTTCTTTGGTCAACCATGGTGAGGCCTGTTCTGTGTGGAACCTGTCCTGTTAAAAAACTGTATGGCCTTGGCCACTGTGCTGCAGCTCAGTTTCAGGGTCTTGACAATATTCTTATAGCTTAGGACAGTAATGGCAAATCTTGGCACCCCAGATGTTTTGGAACAATATTTCCCAGGATGCTGTCCGGGATTTGATTCTGGGACGGGGGGTTCATTGGACAGGTTCCTATTGCCTGACCCTCCAGGAAACTTCCTTTGAGGTAGAATCCTTGTTATGTTTTGCACCTTGAGTTTGGAAGCTGGCTCCACCCTGTGACCAGCTGTAGGCAGTCCCCTGATGTAGTGACCCTATAAATCATCACTTCCCCTTCCTGTCTTTTCCCTAGTATAGGTCCTGTTTCCTGGTGTTTAACATAATATATGTCTTATGCTGACTTTTGCTTGTTCCTGACTAAGCTTTTTGGACTATTCTTTTGTACTTCGCTGATCACTGTTGCCGACTCTGCCTGTTCCAGACCTTGCCTCTTGGACTACTCCTTTGCTAGCTTGGTCCTAGCTTGGTCAGTTTTCTGGCTGTGCTGGAACCTCAGCCCACTTGTCCTGCAATAGCCAAGACTTGTGCTAACGTGCCCTGCATAGCTTTGCACTGGGAAGATCAGTGTATTGCTATTTTTCTGCTTTTGCTGGCACATTTCCTTGCAATCTCCACCCCAACCTTTTATGCAGCTGAGAACAGAGGCTAGGTGATAGCTGTTAAAAAAATAGAAAAAAATGTATTTACAATATACTGTGTATATATGTGTGTGTGTATGTGTGTGTATATATATATATATATATATATATATATATGTGTGTGTGTGTGTGTGTGTGTGTGTGTGTGTGTATATATATATATGTGTATGTATATATATGTAGCGGCCAGAACCCTTTGTAGGGTGGCCTTAACTTACTGGGCTTACCGGTTACCTCCGCTTAGCTTGTTCTTCCACGTCTAGGGGTTCCCAGGGTTGATACCCAACAACTTGAACGCTGACACAAATAAAATCCTTTTGAAAGGTTTTATTTTACAGGTATAACATCCAATAACACAGTCTCTCATGGGAACAGAGGGCACGGGTGAAGAACTCAGGCACCTTGAACTGCAGATCTAACAAAGTCTCTAGTTCCACCCAGAGAGTAGCCACTCGCAGCTGGGTAATTCAAGGCTGAACAGATCTCTAGCCAGAGATCATGGCAGTCAGCACGTTGACTCAAAACTTGAAACAATCCTATGAATGTGTACAAGTTGTAACTAAGGGTGAACAGGAACCCTTTTCTTCAGTACCTGGAACGTTCTCTGTCTCCTTAATAGTACTGGAAAAAGCATGGATTTGTCATTGTCCTTCCCAACTCAGTAACCAGGCACTTCTCAGGATGCCACTTGTCGGCCCTCCTCCGAAGAGTCCTCCCCCAGTCACTTCCACGAGCTGTGGTGCCCCTCCAAGCCGAGAGCACACCCAGACACCTTGAATCCTCCCTCAGTTACTGCGCCTCGGACCAGCCGGTTTCCGAGACTCGGGAACAGACGGATCCCTACCCCAGACCAGACGGGTCTATTGGGGGCGACTAACAGGAACATGTTGCGGGGCTACCCCAGTCCTGGAACAAGACCATACCACACGGGCCTCACTACCTCCTCTCTCTAAACACGTGACCCACACATCTTAAGTACCCCTTCCCAGACTCCTCAGCGGGGCCGGCACTCCCACTAATTGGTTCCGAGAAGGTTGATACTCAAAACGTCCAACCAGGCCTGGTTCAGGCCTGCCATGTGCACCTCACTGCTCACATGACCAGGCAGAACTTCTAACACAGCCCAGCCAGACTGATGTCAAGACCAACCTACGTAATTAACCCTCAGAACCCCTACTGTTCTAAGGCAAAAACGAAATTTACATCTGTATGACACTTTGTTCAAAATGTCATCCGCTATATATATATATATATATATATATATATATATATATTAGTATCTCACAAAAGTGAGTACACCCCTCACATTTTTGTAAATATTTTCTTATATCTTTTCATGTGACAATCAATGACACTTTGCTACAATGTAAAGTAGTGAGTGTACAGCTTGTATAACAGTGTAAATGGGCTGTCCCCTCGAAATAACTCAACACACAGCCAATAATGTCTAAACCGCTGGAAACAGAAGTGAGTACACCCCTAAGTGAAAATGTCCAAATTGGTCCAAAAAGTGTCAATATTTTGTGTGGCCACCATTATTTTCTAGCACTATCCTTAACTGTCTTGGACATGAGGTTCGCCAGAGCTTCACAGGCTGCACTGGGGCCCTCTTTCACTCCTTCATGACTAAATCATGGAGCTGGTGGATGTTAGAGACTTTGCGCTCTCCCACCTTCTGTTTGAGGATGCCCCGCAGATGCTCAATAGTGTTTAGGTCTGAAGACATGCTTGGCCAGTCCATCACCTTTACCCTCAGCTTCTTTAGCAAGGCAGAGGTCACCTTGGAGGTGTGTTTGGGGTCATGATCATATTGGAATACTACCCTGCGGCCCAGTCTCCGAAGGGGGGGGGGGGGGATCATGCTCTGCTTCAGTATGTCACAGAACATGTTGGCATTTATGGTTCTCTTAATGAGCTGTAGCTCCCCAGTGCCGGCTGCACTCATGCAGCCCCAGACCATGACACTCCCACCACCATTCTTGACTGTAGGCAAGACAAATTTGCCTTTGTACTCCTCAGCTGGTTGCCGCGACACACGCTTGACACCATCTGAACCAAATAAATGTATCTTGGTCTCATCAGACCACAGGACATGGTTCCAGTAATCTATGTCCTTAGTCTGCTTGTCTTCAGCAAACTGTTTGCGGGCTTTCTTTTGCATCTTTAGAAGAGGCTGACTTCTGGGATGACAGCCATGCAGACCAATTTGATGCAGTGTGCGCCGTATGGTTTGAGCACTGACAGGCTGACCCCTTCAACCTCTGCAGCAATGCTGGCAGCACTTATACGTCCCAAACACACTCAATTTCCCAAACACAACCTCTGGATATGACACTGAGCATGTGCACTCAACTTCTTTGGTCGACCATGGCGATGCCTATTCTGGAACCTGTCCTGTTAAACCGCTGTATGGTCTTGGCCAGCTCAGTTTCAGGGTCTTGGCAATCTTCTTATAGCCTAGGCCATCTTTGTGTAGAGCAACATTTTTTTTTTTTCAGATCCTCTGAGTTCTTTGCCATAAGGTACCATGTTGAACTTCCGCTGACCAGTATGAGAGAGTGAGAGCGATAACACCAAATTTAACACCTTCGCTCCCCATTCACACCTGAAACCTTGTAAAATGAATGCATCACATGACACCGGGGAGGGAAAATGGCTAATTGGGCCGAATTTGGACATTTGCACTTACGGCGCACTCACTTTTGTTGTCAGTGGTTTAGACATTAATGGCTGTGTGTTGAGTTATTTTGAGGGCACAGCAAATTGCCATTGTTATTCAAGCTGTACACTCACTACTTTACATTGTAGCAAAGTGTCATTTCTTCAGTGTTGTCACATGAAAAGATATAATAAAATATTTACAAAAGTGTAAGGGGTGTGCTCACTTTTGTGAGATACTGTGTGTATGTGTGTGTGTGTGTATGTGTGTATATATATATATATATATATATATATATATATATATATATATATATGTGTGTGTATACAGGGGGTCCCCGGGTTACAAACAAGATAGGGACTGTAGGTTTGATCTTAAGTTGAATCTGTTTGTAAGTTGGAACAGGTACATTTTTTAAGTGTAGCTCCAGCCAAAAAATCTATTTTTAAGCTTTTTGGATAACATGGGGAAGGGTTATCACCCCTGTAACATTTGTTTAGCTGTCTGTGCCCCTGTACAGAAGATTTCACCTCACTTTCTGTCCCAATGATAATTGGATTTAGAAAATTTTGGGCTGTTAGGGAAATAAGGATTGGTGATAAAGCATCAGTGGAGACACATTTTTCCCATATTAACTCTTACAGGAGAGAATTTTCCTTCCTAGAGGTAGATTTCCTCTTACTTCCTGTTATCTCCCCCATTTGTAAGTAGGAGTCGTTTGTAAGTTGGATGTTTGTAAGTAGGAGATCCTTTGTATATATATTTATATATATATTAGTACTGTTTACTGCAACAGTGCGGTCCAGCTATACAGAACCATGTGTGTGTGTGTGTGTATATATATATATATATATATATATATATATATATATATATATATATATATATATATATATATATATATATATATATATATATATATATATATATATATATATATATATATATATATATAGCAAACGCTTTAGGTACCCTGTTTCCCTGAAAATAAGACCAAGTGTGATTGTTGGTGATGGCTGCAATGTAAGCCCCACCCCCCAAATAAACCCTGAAAATAAGGACTTTAACTAGGGCTTATTTTGGGAGTAGGGCTTATATTGTAGCCATCACCGACAATCACGCTTGGTCTTATTTTCGGGAAGCAGGGTAGGTATGAAAACATGCTGTAAACTAGGAATGCTTTCAGAAATAGAAGTGTTAAAATCAAATCAATATTTGGTGTGATCACCCTTTGCCTTCAAATCAGCTTCAGTTCTTCTGGGCACACTTGCACACAGTTTTTGAAGGAATGCAGCAGGTAGGTCGTTCCAAACATCTTGTAGAACTAACCACGGATCTTTTGTGGATGCAGGCTGCCTCAAATCCTTTGGTCTCTTCTTGTATCAAACAAAACAAATGAAGATGAAAAAAGTTTAACTGCTACCCACCTACATCATTGTAAAATGTTGGACTGGCAGGAACCCTATTGTTCTAGGAGGACATTATTTGATGCCTTCCTGAGAACGTGACTCACATGACCGCTCCGGGCCGTGGTCTGGGCACAGCAGATGACTGATCTGTGTTCCAGCCCACTGCCGGAAACATGTGATTGCTGTGACCAATCGCAGCCAACCACATGACAGTTGTAAACAATGAATGGCTTCCTTTCATGCCATTTATCGTATACAATTGTGTTGCTCGCTGTAATTGGTCACAGTGATCACACATGATCATACAGGGCCAATCCCAACCCATTTGACCCGTTTTGATTAGCTGAGGTGAATCACAGCTAATTACAACAATACACAGTTCACTACTATAAACAATCATAGTAAAAAATAAAAAAAAATCCTGATCAACTCCCCATATTGGTGCAGTGTTACTATGGTGACACTGTATTGCTCTGGTCACAGTATGAAAAAGAGAAACAATTAAAAATATTGAAGAAAAATATAAAAAAAAATGTTAAATTTCAGTACATCAGGATTGATCGCTTTTCAGATATATACCATAGTTTGTGCACTCCATAACTTTCATACAGACTAAAAAATATACACTGATTTGGGGTAATTTCACCAAAGAAATGTAGCAGAATACATGCTGGCCTAAATTTATGAATAAAGATTATTACCTCCAGAAGTAGGGATAGTTGGCAAGGAACAAATTCCAGAGGGTACGGTTGGGAGCATTAGTGGTAGGTTAACTAAAGCACCTAAACCCGAGGTAAGTACAGTAACAAGTCCTATTTTCAACCTCAGAACACCCAATAAGGAGATAGTATGCGTCTGGTCTAAACTACATGGCATGTTCACCAATGCCAGGAGTCTGGTGTACAATATGGGAGAACTAGAGGTACTATTGAACGAGGAGGATTTAAATTTTTTGATACTAAGGAAAAAACACTTAGAAGAAGGTTCTGTTTCCATGTGCTGCCTACAAAGTAATTAAACATGCTGAAACCAAGGACAGACAATAGTCACACTGTCTCATGGTAGGGACAGTCTGCCTTAGGCACTATCTTGTTTTCTTGGCAAGTATACATTGTATTTCATCCACAACTTGGCTCCCAGCTACATCACTAACCTAGTATCAAAATACCAATAAAATCATTCTCTTTGTTCCTCCCAAGACCTCCTGCTCTTTGGTTCTCTTTCATCCCCTCCCATGCTCACCTCCAGGACTCCTCCCGAGCCTCTTCCATCCTTTGAAATTCCCTACCCCAATCTGTCCAACCTTCTCCCGCTCTATCCACTTTAAGGCGATCCCTGAAAACTTTCCTCTTCAGAGAAGCCTATCCTGTCTCCATCTAATAACTATACTTTTATTTTGTCAGCTGATCTTCCACAGTTATTCAAGCATTATTCAACCATTCAAGGGTATTCCCTATATCGCAGGGATAGAGAAGGTAAAAAAGGGGGAGGGGTATGCCTGTATATCAAAAATGATGTACAAGTGAATGTGAGAGACAACATCACTAATGGAGAAAGGGAGAAGGTGGAATCCTTATGAGCAGAGCTACAAAGGGAGGAAACCAAGGGGAAAGTAATACTGGGCGTATGCTATAGGCCCCCTAACCAAAGGGAGGAGGGGGAGGTAGACCTCCTATCATAATTTGGATTAGCGGCAACGATGGGAAGTGTCATTATAATGGGGGATTTTAATTATCCAGACATAAACTAGGCAGAAGGAACCGCACATTCATCGAAAGCTCGTCATTTCCTAAATGTCTCACAGGACAATTTCATGGGTCAGATGGTAAATGCACCAACAAGAAACAAAGTGTTACTAGACCTACTAATTACCAAGAATGCAGACCTGATCACGGATGTGGAAATACAGGGTAATTTAGGGAACAGCGATCACAGGTCATATCGTTTCAGTATAAATCACACAAATAGGAAACATAAGGGAAATACAAAGACACTGAATTTGAAAAGTGCCAACTTCCCTAAACTACGATCCTTGCTAGAATATACTAAATGGGATAAAATCTTGGGAACAAAAAACATGGAGGAAAAATGGGTATGTTTTAGAAGCATATAAAATAAGGGTATTAGCCAGTGTATCCTAATGGAAAATTTAATTTAAAAGAGCTAATAAAAGTCCTGGGTGGCTTAAATCCCAAAGCAAAGGAGAATGCCTTCAAAAAACACAAGGTTAAGGGATCATCACCAGCATTCCAACTTTACAAAGAACGCAACAAGAAATGTAAGGGTGCAATCAGGGTAGCCAAGACAGAACACAAAAGACACATAGCGAACCATATTGGTTCCATAAAGAATGTTGAAGGGAATCTGGTTACTAGGATGGAGAGAAGGCAAAGGTATTGAATTTATTCTTCTCCTCAGTCTTCATGAGGGAAACGGGGGGGGGGGGGGCTTCAGTAACCAAAACTGCAATGTTTATCCTCATGACAAATCACAGGAAGCACCTTAATGGCTACAGAGGATAGAATTGGAAATAGACTTAAAAAACGAATAAATCACCAGGACCAGATGGCTTGCACCCGAAGGTCCTTAACCGGTTCCCGACCAGCTCCTGTATAAATACGTTGGCAGAATGGCACGGCTGGGCAAAGTAACATACCCGTACGTTACTTTGTATTTCCTGCCATGCGCGCGGGTCCCACAGACTCGATCGCCACGGGCATACCCACGATCGCATCACGGAGCTCAAGAACGGGGAGATGCCAATATAAACAGCATCTCCCTGTTCTGCCTAGTGACAGCACACTGATCGTCTGTTCCCTGTCATCAGGAGCAAAGATCAGTGTGATGTCACACACAGCCATGCCCTTATACAGTTAGAAACACGCCCCTAGGGACACTTAACTCTTACACTGCCACCTAGTGGTTACTCCCTTCTCTGCCAATGACATTTTTACAGTAATCAATGCAATTTTATAGCATTGATCGCTGTATTAATGTCAATGGTCCCAAAAATGTGTCAAAATTGTCCGATGTGTCCACCAAAATGTTGCAGTCGTGATAAAAATTGCTGATCGCCGCCATTACTAGTGAAAAAAAAATATTAATAAAAATGCCATAAAACTATCCCCTATTTTGTAGATGCTATAACTTTTGGGCAAACCAATCAATAAACGCTTATTGAGATTTTTTTTTTAACAAAAATATGTAGAAGAATACGTATCGGCCTTAACTGAGGGAAATTTTTTTTTTAGATATTTCTGGGGATATTTATTATAACAAAAAGTTAAAAATAATGTTTTTTTTTTTCAAAATTGTCTTTTTTTGGTTTATAGCGCAAAAAATAAAAAACGCACAGGTGATCAAATACCACCAAAATAAAGCTCTATTTCTGGGAAAATAAGGACGCCAATTTTGTTTGGGAGCCACATCGCTCAACCGCGCAATTGTCAGTTAAAATGGCGCAGTGCCGAATCGCAAAAAACTCTCTGGTTAGAAAGGGGGTAAATACTTCTGAAGTAGTTGAAGAAATTAAGTCATGTAATTGTCAGACCATTGTTCACAACTTTTACGAACAATCTACTTACTGGAATGGTACCAGCAGATTGGAGAAAAGCCAATGTAGCTCCAATATTTAAAAAAAGGCCCAAGATACATCCCTGGGAATTACATACCTGTTAGCCTAACATCAATAGTATGCAAGCTCTTGGAGGGGATGATAAGGGATGATATACAAGATTTTAGTAATGAAAACAGTATCATTAGCAGTAATCAGCATGGATTCACGAAGAATTGTTCTTGCCAAACCAACCTATTAACCTTCTATGAGGAGGTGAGCTGCCATCTAGATAAAGAAAGGCCTGTAGACGTGGTGCATCTGGATTTTGCAAAGGCATTTGATACAGTTCCCCATAAAGGTTTACTGTACCAACCAAGGTCTGTCGGCATGGACCATAGGGTGAGTACATGGATTGAAAACTGGCTACATGGGCAAGTTCAGAAGGTAGTGATAAATGGGGAGTACTCGGTGGTCTGGTGTGGAAAGCGGGGACCCCTGGGTTCTGTCCTGGACCAATCCTATCTAATTTATTTATAAACGACCTGGAGGATGGCATAAACAGCTCAATCTCAGTATTTGTGGACGATACTAAGCTAAGCAGGGCAATAATTTCTCTGCAGAATGTGGAAACCTTGTAAGAAGATCTGAACAAATGAATGTGGTGGGCAACTACATGGCAAATGAGGTTTAATGTAGAAAAATGTAAAACAATGCATTTGGGTGCCAAAAATATGACTCTGGTCCAGCCGCACCTGGAGTATGCCATCCAGTTCTGGGGCACCAGGCCTCAGGAAGAATGTGCTGGAACTAGAGAGAGTCCAGAGAAGGACAACAAAGCTTATAAAGGGACTGCAGGACCTTAGTTATGAGTAGAGATGAGCCGAACACCCCCCGCTTCGGCTCGCAGCAGAACATGTGAACAGGCAAAAAATTTGTGTGAACACCAAGTCTATGGGACACGAATGTAAAAAATCAAAAGTGCTCATTTCAAAGGCTTATATGTTATTGCCATAAAAAGTGTTTGGGCAATCGGGTCCTGCCCCAGGGGACATTTATCAATGCAAAAAAAGTTTTGAAAACCTCCAATTTTTTCAGGAGCAATGATTTTAATAATGCTTAAAGTGAAACAATAAAAATGAAATATTTCTTTAAATATCATGCCTGGGGGGTGTCCTTAGCATGCTTGTAAAGTATCACATCTTTCCCATGTTTATAACAGTGGCACAGCAAAATTACATTTCTAAAGGAAAAAAATTCATTTAAAACTGCCTGCAGCTGTAATGTATTGTTGGATCCCGGAAAAATATATAAAAATACCAAAAATACAAAAAAAATGGTGTGGATGGCCCTTCAGGTCTGGTATGGATATTAAGGGGAACCTCGCACCAAAATTCGAAAAAAAATGGCGTGGGGGTCTCCCATGCCCCCAGACACTATATATACTATATACTCTGAACATATATATATATATATATATATATATATATATATATATATATATATTGTGACATTGGGGTGTTTAGCTCAATTGGTAGATGCATTTTTTAGTCCACATCAGGCAGGCGTTGATGGTTAAGGGCCTGGTAGCCCACGTTTATTATAAGAAAAACAAAATATTAGTCCATCCAGTAATCCCACGCAGGGGTCCAAGCTTAAATTAAATACAGAAAAATCCAAACGAAAATGCTAGCCCACCTGGCTACTCTTCAGCAGTAGTGCTGCTATAGGTACTTGCCCCTCAAACGAGCTGCTTGGATACACACAGTCTTAGGCTCCTTGGACGCACACAGCTTCAACCCTTCAAAGCACACAGCTTTGGGCTCTTTGGACGCACATAGCTTCAACCCTTCAACGCACACAGCTTTGGGCTCTTTGGACATGCACAGCAGCAAGCTACTCCACTCCACCATCCTTCACACTCTACTCCCAACAGCCCCTTTGTTTTATGGCCTGTGTGCAGCTGGGCACACACCCTGCTCGTTATCACCAAGACCTGGACACAGGGTTGGAGATCCCTCTTTCCTCCAATTTCACAGGGACAGAGCCTCGCTCTGTCACAATATATATATATATATATATATATATATATATATATATATATGTATATATATATATATATATATATATAAAATTATAGGGCCTGCCCTATATATATTCTGTAGAAAAACTTGGCCTTGGGTGTTGGTGGTACCAGAACACTGTAACCCCTCATAGTTGCTGTTGTTGGGAACAGGTCCTGCTGTGAAATATTATATCAAATATTGTAATTACATGGCCCTGTTAAACAGGGGCGGAAAATTGGGCCTTGGGTGCTGATGGTGGTGCTCTAAACCAAAAATATTGCTGGAAGCTAGCATCATCAAGATTGAGGAGGAATAGAATAGTCAGTATAGGCAGTCGTCAAGGGATCCCAGATCCACAGCAAATTCAATCAGTTACATCAGCATTAGGTGCTTGGTAGCTGCTGATCCAAGGCTGATTAATTTTTATGAATGTGAGCCTATCAACGGTGTCTGTGGACAGGCACACTCTTTATCTGTTACAAACCCTCTAGCAGCATTGAATGTGCGTTCAGAAAGCACGCTGGAGGCAGGACAGGACAGTAGCTTAATTGCATATTGAGCAAGTTCTGGCCTGTGGTCAATCCTCAAGACCCAGTAACCCAGTGGATGCTCTGTTGGAAAAGTCTCCAAGTCTGCTCTTGCCCCTAAATATTTCTGCACCATATAATGCAGATGGTGGCGATGGTTGCTTGAACTGATCAGTATCCAAAAACTGTCAATAACAATCAACACTGCGCTATCCCCAAAAACTATAAACGAAAAGAAGCTGCTAACACGATCACAAGGATATAAAACCGTGAACAAAATTCCAAATGTTAAATTATAGTGTAGCGCTATAAAAGAAAAGAAAAGTAACCTATTTATAACTACTTAGTGATATAACAATATTATATAAGTGTCAAACTTAAATAACATTCATAAATGATGCTTCTCAGAATACACCACACTTGCATAGAATCGTGAAAAAATAAAGTGAAATGAAAAAGATCAAATAATGTGAAAAAATCCAAAAAAAGTCCAAAAAATGATATACAAGAAAAAGTCTCTTATTTAATTTAAATCCAATCCACACGTGAGAGGGAAAGAACCATCAACCTTCTTCTTATGAAGACCGCATGCAGACACCCTGTGGCATTTCCATCACCAAATAGGATGTAAGCTTACCAGATTAAATGGATCCAAACGAATATACATTCGAAGGATCACTCAGGCTTTGAACACTCTTATATAGAGCTATCCGACATAAAAGACTCTCCAGGGAATTTTCAATCAAGTACTCAAATGATGAGAAAATCTTCCGCTTTAAAATCCAACGCACATTGTAGAACTCATACGGAAAGAAAATGAGGGCCACAATAGTGTAAATCCGTTTAAAAAATTTTAATAAAATAAGTAATGAACTTACATGTATCCAATGAATTAAGCGCTTATATCATATAAAAAACAGAGCTGCAGTAGGAGTCCCGACGCGTTTCATCTTCAAAAGACGTCATCTGGGGTACTACTCCACTGCAGACCACTTACTTATATACTGGACATATCAATCTGGGCGAAAATTCGATCTGCCTGTGTCACCGCATGTTACTTCCGGTTTGACATGGCGTCCGGCGTGCGTTCCACGCCTCGTTGCCGTGTTATCATATAAACGACCCCATAATCATATGTCCCGAAATATTGAGAATAAGACCTTCCATAATTCCATAACCTTCCATAATTAGTATCACAACTGACTTTAAGATCGCTCCATGACCCAGAAAAATAAGTATTTAAAGACCGCGACGCTATATACTAAACGTCACTTCCGGGTCATGGGTAACAGTAAACTAATCAGCCAATCAGAGGGGCGACCCAAAGCCACTCAGACATCACTTCCGGTCTACGCTGGGCTACGACCAGACAGAGGCTAAGACGCACCGCACATATAAAACTCCCACGTGGGGATACGTCAGACGCCGGAAGTGATGTCAATAGAAACGCCCCAATGCCAGTTAATGATGGAACGCAAATAGACGTGCGCCGGAGCGCACACCTTGTAAAATAAAACTTTAATGTGGGGATACATCAGACACCAGAAATGATGTCAATAGACACGCCCCACTACCGGTTGCTGGTGGAGCGCAAATGGACGTGCGCCGAAGCGCACACATTCGAACTGAACCTATAACAATTCCGGGTCTCAAAAAACGGTACAAGAAAAAAGAAAAGAAAAAGGAAAAGGCGAAAAAATAAATAAAATTAATATACTACCCTCATATCAAGAAAGCAAAAACAAATATAAAAAATAAAATAAAATGTAAAAAAACGTAACAAATATATTACATGCCAGTTTTAAATTTGGCAAAAATATTACATGCCGGACTATGCTTGTCAAAAATGTCAGATTATACAAAGTAAAAAGATTTTTACTACAAACTCACTAAAGTGGAACTTAAATCCCAGAAATTACCAAGAATAAATATGTACATGGTAATACACATATGTGCATATAAGACACACCGTAATTTACTGTATGTCAGTAAACACATAGAAACCAATGCGTTGACACAAAAGGCAGATAGAATTCTATCCCAGGAACCATACATTACATAAATAGCAGCTACACAGAAAATAAAATATACAGAAAAATCCATATTCACATAAGGCGAACAACAAAAATTCAAACAGCTGGAAGCTAGAACCATCAGAACCTTGCCATTTTTTAGACCTACCCATCATTAATGAACGCATTAATGTCCCATTCTATATTTAAACCAAACGGGAAATGGGATCGGATCGTGTATATCCAGTAGGTCTCTAACTGGGAAACACCACGAATCATGGCTCCACCCCTCCAAGGGGGTGTGTATTTATCGATAGCCAAAAACTGTGTGCCTGTAGGGTCGCTATTGTGACATTCCCTATAATGTCTCGGGACAGTATGTTTAGAAATCCTACTTTTTATCAGGGATATATGCTCTCCTACTCTAGTTGCAATTGTTCTCGTGGTCCTCCCCACATATTGTTTCCCACATGGGCAAGTTATTAGATACACTACGTATCTGGTGTTACAGGTACAAAATGACTTAATAGTATGTGTTCTATTGGTTGTTGTCGATGTGAACTCGGTTGTTTTATGCCTACCAGCGGTGTTAAATTGGCACACAATACATTTCTTACAGGGATAATAGCCCGTTAGATTATGAAAGAACGATGGGCGCCTAGGTGGATTGATAACATTAGGGGCAATCAAATTCCGTAAAGAGGGTGCTCCCCTAAAGAGAACCTTAGCCCGTTCTGGCAACTTAGAGCCTAGAACCGGATCACTCCTCAACACATCCCAGTGTTTGTTTATAATGGTCTTAATTTGTCTATGCTGTATCGAAAAAAGATGTCAGCATAGACCATCTATAAGTGTCATCAGACTCTCTATGTGTTTTTTCCGCAACGAGAGTTTCCCTGTTGGTGTCAATAACTTTCTGTATTTCTCCATCCAGAATCCTAGCATCATACCCCTTAACCTCAAATTTTTGCTTGAGGATTTCTGCCTGAGTCTTAAACGTATCAAGGTCGGTGCAGTTCCTCCGCAGGCGTAAAAATTGGCTGCGTGGAACCAAACTCAACCATGATTTATGGTGACAACTGTCAAGGGAAATAAAGCCATTTCGGTCCGTTGGTTTAAAATGTGTCTTAAACACAAATTTACTATCCACAATCTCTATCTCTAAATCCAAGAAATTAATCTTGGAGGAACTCATTTCAAAGGAAAGTGAAATACCCCTGTCATTGCGATTCAAATCATCAAAAAATTCAACCAAAGACTCTGGGGAGCCGTTCCATAGGAGGAGGATGTCGTCTATATACCTAGCCCATAGGACCAATGAAGGGTTCCACAATGAGGGGACCACATCCGGTCGGCTGTCAAGGCGACCAATAAGGGCTATGGTATAACAGGTGGAGATTATGATTGACAAATCAACTCAACTTGGGCTATATATACCCCACCCTCTCACACTGGTAAACTATTCCTTCAACCACAGGATAACACTTGCATTGTTTTCACGTATCGGGGTAAGTTCCTGGGTCTCTTCATTCAATGCCCTTTTACTTTCTTTATTTGCACCATATATAGTCCTGCTAGCAGGAGCATAAAACTATCTCTTGTTTATTTGCAGACATAAGACCTCTTTCGCTTTATGAAAACATATGAATGTGAGGGGCTTTATTGTAAAGGCCATCACCTTTAATCACGTTACCACTAACTACCATAGTATTTTCCTTTTGGTTCTGCTATTCAATGTGGACCCATTGGAAATCGGTTACAGGTACACATATATTGCCCAATCCCAGCATCACCGTGGTCACGCTGGGTTATATTGGACTTTGCAACATCTTTGCACTTTTATTTCTAATTTTCCTTCACTTCCCCATCTTAGTCACGTTTGGGTCTTGTCTACCTTGCACGATTGTTTTGCACTAGTTTGTGTTCACCCTTTCTTTCTTTTCTCTTTTTCTTTTTTTACTCTTTCTATATATGGTGTTCCTGTTTGGTGTTGGTTTTCTCTCTGGGCATGTACTTGTTTATACTCTAACTGAGTGCAGCTCCCTACTTTGAAAAGCCCATAGGACCAATGAAGGGTTCCACAATGAGGGGACCACATCCGGTCGGCTGTCAAGGCGACCAATAAGGGCTATGGTATAACAGGTGGAGATTATGATTGACAAATCAACTCAACTTGGGCTATATATACCCCACCCTCTCACACTGGTAAACTATTCCTTCAACCACAGGATAACACTTGCATTGTTTTCACGTATCGGGGTAAGTTCCTGGGTCTCTTCATTCAATGCCCTTTTACTTTCTTTATTTGCACCATATATAGTCCTGCTAGCAGGAGCATAAAACTATCTCTTGTTTATTTGCAGACATAAGACCTCTTTCGCTTTATGAAAACATATGAATGTGAGGGGCTTTATTGTAAAGGCCATCACCTTTAATCACGTTACCACTAACTACCATAGTATTTTCCTTTTGGTTCTGCTATTCAATGTGGACCCATTGGAAATCGGTTACAGGTACACATATATTGCCCAATCCCAGCATCACCGTGGTCACGCTGGGTTATATTGGACTTTGCAACATCTTTGCACTTTTATTTCTAATTTTCCTTCACTTCCCCATCTTAGTCACGTTTGGGTCTTGTCTACCTTGCACGATTGTTTTGCACTAGTTTGTGTTCACCCTTTCTTTCTTTTCTCTTTTTCTTTTTTTACTCTTTCTATATATGGTGTTCCTGTTTGGTGTTGGTTTTCTCTCTGGGCATGTACTTGTTTATACTCTAACTGAGTGCAGCTCCCTACTTTGAAATAGTAGAATTCACTGTGACATACGTATACCCCTGACATGTGTATATTACTGACACTGCATGTGGGTATCTTCTATCTTTCTATACAGAAGTGATAGCTCCTAAATAGGGCCATTCTTTATATATATATATACATATATATATATCTCATACTCTTTCTTTCTCTGTAGGTTGCCCGTCTCCCAATCCTGTTCATCCATACCCATACCCTCCTCCATTATCGTATTTTGGAGGTAGCAATAGGGATGTGATCCCTTGTAAGCCATTCACCCCTTGGATCCATTTTTCTTGCTCTCCCTTTGTGGTAGAGCTAGTCATTATTTTCCAGCTACACAAAGTCGGCACATCCATGAAGGTTATGGGAGAAGTCACGGAGTCCTGTCCGGTCTTTTAAAGAGGATTCCCTTTGTGATTAATATAGGTATTTATTGTTACAATATACATTACTTGATCGCTAACTGTGCAATCTTACAAAGTTTGATGTATATTCTGCTTACAGCAGACCATCTTCAGCACAACACAGTGTATCATGTATGGATATATACTTATGCTTGTTTTTTCCCCTTTTCTATAATAGATAATAACCTTCTGAAGAAGACCCCTGAGAGGGTCGAAACGCGTAAAGGGTTTATATTATCTATACGCATATATCTTTTATTGTATTGATACTATGTTCCAAGCATTATAATTGTATGTATATGTGTACTTTTGCTTATACATGTAACACTATGCATTTTTATTCACATAGTGGAGCTCAATTCCTGACCACTGTAATCCTCCTTTTTTATCAATAAAATATTTATATTACTAGCCTCTCTGCAACATGTCAGTATCTCTTTACATTTAAATTTATTAGCTTCCACAGGTAATACATGCTGGTAAAAAGCCCCACCTTGGGGACACTTTTTCTTTTTTGTTTATTACAGTTTTGAAGGCCATAAAATGCCAAGATGGCACAAAACCCCCACAAATGACCCCATTTTAGAAAGTAGACACCCCAAGCTATTTGCTGAGAGGCATGTTGAGTCCATGGAATATTTTATATTTTCCCACAAGTTGCGGGAAAATTACAAACTTTTTTTTTTTTTTTTTTTTTCACAAAGTTGTCACTAAATGATATATTGCTCACGCATGCCATGGGCATATGTGAAATGACACCCCAAAATAAATTCTGCTGCTTCTCCTGAGTACGGGGATACCACATATGTGGGACTTTTTGGGAGCCTAGCCGCGTACGGGGCCCCGAAATCCAAGCACCGCCTTCAGGCTTTCTAAGGGCGTTACAGTTTTGAAGGCCATAAAATGCCAAGATGGCACAAACGCCCCCCAAATGACCCCATTTTGGAAAGTAGACACCCCTAAATTTAGGGGTACACTAGTGAGACTAGGTAATAAATGGCGGGTGCCCTGAAACTATAAAAAAATAACTAACCAACCAGCGTCACCTGTAACCGTTATATGGTGATCACTGGTGAAAGGGTTAACTAGGGGGCAATCAGGGGGCTTTATGCGGTAGTATATGGGGGTCCCTGGCGCTATAAAAAGCTGCGGCGAACCTAAATACCTACCTGCCTAACTAGCGTCACCTGTGACACTAATACAGCGATCAGAAAAACGATTGCTTATTAGGCTGGGTTCACACTGGAGCGATGCAGGAACGCCACAAATCCGCGGCGGGTTCCCGCATCGCATGCCTCCCGGCGGCAGTTCACACTGCCCTATGCGAACTGCTGGGAGTGTCAGTGAAATGTTAATGACACCCCCAGATCAGTTCGCATATCGCAGTGCGATCTGCAAACTCGGATCGCATGGTGTGAACACCCATGCGATCCGATTCTGCTGTGGACCAAAAAAAGCATCCCGTGCGAGTTTGCGGCGGGTGCGGCGGGTGCGACACAAATTCAGCCATACTATCTGTATGGCTGAACTCGAATCGCACAGAGATCGGATGTGATTTGCACTGCAGTGCGGTGCGAATCACATCCGTTCTCAAACCGCTGCAATGTAAACCCAGTCTTAGTGACACTGGCGACGGGGGGTGATCACGGGGTTAAACCTTTATTGGGGGGGTTAAGGGGTACCTTAGAACTAAAGGGGGCTAACCCTAACTGCCCTAACAGTTATTACAGTCACAAATGACACCCGCCGGGTGATCAGGGGGTTAAACCTTTATTAGGTAATAAATGGCGGGTGCCCTGAAACTATAAAAAAATAACTAACCAACCAGCGTCACCTGTAACAGTTATATGGTGATCACTGGTGAAAGGGTTAACTAGGGGGCAATCGGGGGCTTTATGCGGTAGTATATGGGGGTCCCTGGCGCTATAAAAAGTTGCGGCGAACCTAAATACCTACCTGCCTAACTAGCGTCACCTGTGACACTAATACAGCGATCAGAAAACTGATCGCTTATTAGGCTGGGTTCACACTGGAGCGATGCGGGAACGCCACGAATCCGCGGCGGGTTCCCGCATCGCATGCCTCCCGGCGGCAGTTCACACTGCCCTATGCGAACTGCTGGGAGTGTCAGTGAAATGTTAATGACACCCCCAGATCAGTTCGCATATCGCAGTGCGATCTGCAAACTCGGATCGCATGGTGTGAACACCCATGCGATCCGATTCTGCTGCGGACCAAAAAAAGGGTCCCGTGCGAATTTGCGGCGGGTGCGGCGGGTGCGGACGCAAATTCAGCCATACTATCTGTATGGCTGAACTCGAATCGCACAGAGATCGGATGTGATTTGCACTGCAGTGCGGTGCGAATCACATTCGTTCTCATAAACCGCTGCAATGTGAACCCAGCCTTAGTGACACTGGCGACGGGGGGTGATCACGGGGTTAAACCTTTATTGGGGGGGTTAGGGGGGCACATTAGAACTAAAGGGGGCTAACCCTAACTGCCCTAACAGTTATTACAGTCACAAATGACACCAATGCAAAAAAAAAATGCAATTGGTGTCACTGTGACTGGGGGGGGGGGGGGGGCAGGGGTAATTGGGGGGGGGGGTGATCGGGGGCTAAAGGGGGGGTGTGAGTGTGCCTGGCATGTTCTACTGTACGTGTTGTGTGTTGGTGCAACTCACCGATCCTCTCTCCTTGGTGCCGGAACGAAAAATACCGACACGGAGGAGAGATCACATGTCACGGAGCATTTCTATTCGTCGGGAGCGATCGCGAGGAGGTGGCCATGAATGAATGGCCGCCCCTCATCCCGGATCGCTCCCGAACGAATGCCAACCGCCGCAGGCACCGGGGGGGGGGGGGGCCCGATCGGGCCCCCCACCCGCGGGAAGGCAGGGACTTATATATACGCCCATATGCCTGCCCGTGCCATTCTGCCGACGTATATCGTCGTGCGGCGGTCGGCAAGTGGTTAAGGGGAACCCCGTATCCATATTAAAAAAAGGAAATGCGTGTGGCCCCCAGGCCCTATATACTCAGAACAGCAGTATACAGGCGGTGCAAACAAGACAGGGACTGTGTAGGTTTGTTGTGTTAAGTTGAATCTGTTTGTAATTTTCAACTGGTACATTTTTAAAGTGTAGCTCCAGTCAAAAAAACTATTTTTAAGCTTTTTGGAAAACATAGGGAAGGGTTATCACCCCTGTATAATTTGTTTTGTCGTACATCTTTTTTCATCTCACTTGCTGTTGTCTCCTTCCGTTTGCAAGTAGGAGATGTTTGTAAGTTGGATGTTTGAAAGTAGGGACCTGCCCTATATGCTCTGCAGAAATGGCGGAACAAGGTGTTGGTTTTGCCACAACATTGTAAGCCCTCAAAGTGACTCTTGGTGGGCGCTGGAGCGCCCTGCTGTGAACGATTATATCAAGAATTGTAATTACATGCCATTGTTGAACAGTGGTAGAAAAATTGACCTTTGGTGGTTGTGGTGCTGGTGCCACAACACTATAAGTCCTCACAGTTACTCTGGGTGGGCACAGGAACGGGCCCTCCTGTGAAATATTATATCAAGAATTGTAATTACATGTCCCTGTTAAACAGGGGCAGAAAAATTGGGCCTTAGACACTGGTGCTGGTGCCACGGCACTGCAACCTCTCCCATATACTCTAGTTTTATTGCAGGAATTAGCCCTGCTGCAAAGCATTGCATCAAAAATTGTAATTAAATGCCCCTGTTAAACAGGGGCAGAAAAATTGAGCCTTAGGCACTGGTACTGGTGCCACGACACTGCAACCTCTCCCATATACTCTAGTTTTATTGCAGGAATTAGCCCTGCTGCAAAGCATTTGCATCAAAAATTGTAATTAAACGCTCCTGTTAAACAGGGGCAGAAAAATTGGGCCTTAGGCACTGGTGCTGGTGCCACGACACTGCAACCTCTCCCATATACTCTAGTTTTATTGCAGGAATTAGCCCTGCTGCAAAGCATTGCATCAAAAATTGTAATTAAATGCCCCTGTTAAACAGGGGCAGAAAAATTGGGCTGATGGCATCACCCAGAACCAGAAATGTTCTTCCAACATATCAGCGGAGGAGGAAGAGGATAGACAATCAACATAATAGGACAGTCACTCAGCATCAGCATAGGCAGTCTTGAAGGGATGTGATATTTCAAAAAAATTATTCGGTTACATCAGCTTCAGGTGCTTGGTAGCTGTGGGTTATCCAAGACTGATTCATCTTGATGAAGGTCAGTCGATCAACTGATTCGGTGGACAGACGCACCCTGTGATCGGTAACAAAGCCACCAGCAGCACTGAAGGTGGTTCCGAAAGAACGCTGGATGCAGGACAGGCCAGTAGCTCAATTGCATACTGTGCAAGCTCTGGCCAGTGATCCAACCTCAAGACCCAGTAAGCCAGAGGATTTTCGGTGGGAAAGGTGTCCAAGTCTGACCTTGCCCCTAGGTATTCCTGCACCATGTAAATCAGACCCTGGCGATGGTTGCTGGAACCGATCATACCTTGGGGCTGCGGACTAAAAAATTGTCTGAAAGCATCAGTCAGACGGCCACCTTCTCCACCGCTCCTTCTGACCGATGCCTCAGCAACATGTTGTCCAGGACCAGGAGTTTGTAACCTTTCTGCAAAGCCTCCCGGAGATGTCTCATCCTCTGCTCCCTCTGCGATGGCAAGATAAGGTCGGCAACCTTACCCTTGTACCGTGGATCAAGGAGAGTGGCCAGCCAGTAATGGTCCCTCTCCTTGATCCGAAGAATACGAGGATCCTTCCGCAGGCTTTGCAGGATCAGGGAGGCCATGCAGCGTAGGTTAGCTGAGGCATTCGGTCTGGAGTCCTCTGGGTCACTAAGGACAACATGATCCGCAGCTACCTCCTCCCAGCCACGTACAAGTCCACGGGTTTCTTGGGACTGTAAATCATCCCTACAAGACTGCTGATGCTGCTGATGCTGAGTGCCAGCCTCCACCTCCATGCTGACACAATCATCCTCCTCCTCCTCCTCATCCTCTTCCTGTGTGATGGGTGGCACAGCAGTAACACTGTCTGGATAAAGGGGGCCTTGAGAGGCAAGCAAGTCCTCCTCTTCCTGCCTCTCTTCTGCCTCAAGTGCCCTGTCCATTATTCCACGCAGCGTATGCTCCAAGAGGTGGACAAGAGGTACAGTGTCACTGATGCATGCACTGTCACTGCTCACCATCCTTGTGGCCTCCTCAAACGGTGACAGGACAGTGCATGCATCCCTGATCATGCCCCACTGGCGTGGTGAGAAAAAACCGAGCTCCCCTGACCCTGTCCTGGTGCCGTAGTCGCACAGGTACTCATTGATGGCCCTCTGCTGCGTGTGCAGCCGCTGCAGCATGGCCAATGTTGAGTTCCATCTGGTGGGCATGTCACATATAAGGCGGTTCTTGGGCAGGTTCAACTCCTTTTGGAGCTCAGCCAGCCGAGCACAGGCATTAAATGATCGGCGGAAATGCACACAGACTTTCCTGGCCTGCTTCAGGACATCCTGTAAGCCGGGGTACCTGCCCAAGAACCGCTGCACCACCAGGTTAAGGACGTGAGCTACACAGGGCACATGGGTCTGTTGTCCCTGTCGGAGGGCGGAGAGGAGGTTGGTGCCATTGTCGCAAACCACCATTCCTGGCTTAAGCTGGCGTGGCGTCAACCACCTCTCGGCCTGCCCCTGCAGAGCTGACAAAACATCCGCCCCAGTGTGGCTCCTGTCCCCCAAACAAACCAGCGCAAGCACGGCATGGCATCGTTTTGCTTGCGTACTTGCGTATCCCCTGGAACGCCTATGGAGCACCGCTGGTTCTGAGGACAGAGCACTGGCAGAGGCCATGGAGGAAGAAGAAGAGGAGGGGGTGGAGGAGAGAGATGTGTCACAACCAATAGTAGCATTTTGGAGGCGTGGTGGCGGAACAACCTCCAACACTACTGCACCTTGTCCTGCATCCTTCCCAGCTGCCAGAAGAGTGACCCAATGGGCTGTGAAAGACAGGTAACGTCCCTGTCTATGCCTGCTGGACCATGAGTCAGCGGTAATATGCACCTTACCGCTGACCGCCCTGTCCAGCGAGGCAAGGACATTGCCTTCCACATGCCGGTAGAGAGCCGGAATCGCCTTCCGTGAGAAAAAGTGGCGTTTGGGGACCTGCCACTGAGGAACCGCACATTGTACACACTCACGGAAGGGGGCCGAGTCTACCAACTGAAAAGGCAGCAGTTGAAGTGCTAGCAATTTAGCCAAGCTAACATTCAACCGCTGGGCATGTGGATGGCTGGGAGTGAACTTCTTTCGCCGGTCCAGCAGCTGGGGCAGGGACATTTGCCTGCTATAATCGGACGTGGGTGTACTGCTAGCAGAGTGCCTGGAAGCACTTGGCTGTGACACACCTAATTCTACACCTTCATTCCTCTCAGAGCAGGTTTCAGAGAGGACTGAAGGTCTAGTGGGGTTGGAGATGCCAGCTGATGAGGAGCAAGGAGAGGTCCGCTTTGTTCTTTGGTGTGGGTCTTTGAGGTACGCTTGCCAACGAGCTGCATGGCAGGTCAACATATGTCTGGTCAAGCATGTGGTGCCCAAGCGGCTGATGTTTTGGCCACGCGAGATACGCTTGAGACATATGTTGCAAATGGCAGTGGTGCGATCTGATGCACTCATCTCAAAAAAGGCCCACACCAAAGAACTTTTAGAATAACGCGCAGAGGCAGCGCCCTGCACAGGCGGAGCTCTGCGGTGTGATTCAGTCGGTGTGCTGCCCCTAAGCTGGCCCCCGGAGGGCATCCTGCCTCGTTGGACATGTGCCTCCTCCTCCTCCTCCTCTCTCCTACCAGGCACCCACATGGAGTCAGTGCCCTCATCATCCCCTCCCTCTTCATCGCTGTAGCAAACCTGGCAGTATGCCTCAGCTTGTGGAACATGACTGCCAGATTGCTGTCCTTCTTGAGCATCCCCTCTCTCTGCATTCACGCTACTGCCTTCCTCTAGCTGAGTGTCATCATCAGAGCCTACAAAACACTGGGCATCCTCCTGGAGCATGTACCCAACACTGTGCTCAAAGAGTTCAGGAGACTCCTCAGGAGGACGTGGTGGGTTTAGGGAAGGAGTCACTGATGATGACATTGAGACGAGGGAAGATGATGCGTTGGCAGCTGCTTTGCTAGTACCCTGAGACTGGGTGAGAGATGATGAGGAGGATGAAGAGGGCTTGGTCATCCACTTTACCAAGTCGTTGGCATGTTGCGTCTCAACATGTCCAGCTGCCGAAAAGAAGCACAAGCGTGTCCCATGGCCACGTGCTGATAACAATGCACCACGTCCACGACCAGCACTGTTGTCTCTAGACACAGAGCCTGCTTGCCCTCTTTTATCGGCTCGCGCCTGTCTGCCTCTCCTTGCTGGCCTTCCAGACATGGTAATGGCCTGAAGGGAGTTGGGTAAAACAGCAGTTGGGTAGTGTATATTGTGCTGGAGGCACACAACACCCACTAACTCCTGCAGATGCCTTTATTATAGAACACCAGCAATAAAGGGTAGATAAAGGGGTATACTGTACTGGAGGCACACAACACCCACTAAGCCCTGCAGATGGCTCTATTAGAGAACAGCAATAAAGGGTAGATACAGGTGTATATTGTGCTGGAGGCACACAACACCCACTAACTCCTGCAGATGCCTTTATTATAAAACACCAGAGATAAAGGGGTATACTGTACTGGAGGCACACAACACCCACTAAGCCCTGCAGATGGCTTTATTAGAGAACAGCAATAAAGGGTAAATACAGGTGTATATTGTGCTGGAGGCACACAACACCCACTAACTCCTGCAGATGCCTATTATAGAACACCAGCAATAAAGGGTAAATACAGATGTATACTGTGCTGTGCTGGAGGCACGCACAACTTTCAATAACTCCTGCGGGTGGCAGATGGCTCAAATAGAGAAGAGCTATGTAGGTGGATATAGCGGTGTGTACTGGGTACAGAGCACGCAGACAGCACGCACAAGCTCCTAACACTGACTGCAAGCTCTATTATAAAAGATAGATATATCGCTAGCTATATAGGTGAGGTGAATATAGCGGTGTATACTGCGGTCAGGGCACGCAGACAACAACCACTACAGAAGAGCAAGATCAAAAAATCGGCCGATAACGATCGGTGTATACTGTGTTGAAGGTACACAGAATACCCACTAACTGCTTCAGACGCCAACACACTACACAAGGCCGCCGCGCTGGCGGCCTTATATAGTGTGGGGCGTGTACTACACAGCCTGAGCTATGATTGGCCACAGGCATCCTGCCTGTGGTCAATCATGGCTTTCCTCGCTGCCGGCGCTGTGATTGGCCAAGCATGCGGGGTCACAGTGCATGCTTGGCCAATCATGAGCCAGCAATGCACTGCGCCATCGCAGTGCATTGTGGGCTGCGAGCGCCACACGAATTTGGCGCGAACGGCCCATAATGTTCGGAATTCGCCGAACGGGCGAACAGCCGATGTTCGAGTCGAACGTATGTTCGACTCGAACACGAAGCTCATCCCTACTTTCTACACAACAAAAACAAGAGAGATATTCCGAGACTTGGTCCCCTTGGAATACTTCTTTGGTCTCAGAGGTGGGAAGTACCCTTCTTGATGGTAATTTGAATAGTTAAGGTAGACATTTAAGGATCTTACTTAACAACTCTTCTGGGGAGGTAGGTATACTAGAGGTGGCTTTCCATGGATTGACTCTTTTTTTGTTTGTGTAGCGATGACACTTTGGACAAAGTGTCTGTCATGTACAAATATAGTTTTTGCCTCAGAACAGTAAAGGGGTTCTGAGGGTTAATTGTGTGGGTTTAACTTTGACATCAGTTTGGCTGGGCTGTGGTAGAGTTCTGCCTGGTCATGTGTACAGTTAGGTGCACATGACAGGCCAGAACCAGGCCTGGTTGGATGTTTTGGGTATCAGCTTCCCCGGAGCCAATCAGTGGGTGCGCCGGGCCCCATGGAGGAGTCTGGGGAAGGGTACTTAAGATTTTGAAGTCACGTGTTCTGGTTGTTTGTTCAAGAGGCCATAGTGGCCTGTTCCTGATTCTGGACCGGGGTAGCCCTGCGGGGGGTCCTGGTCATGGGAGCGTTCGTCGCTCCACAACATGCTTTGGTTGGCTAACCCCAATAGATCCGTCTGGTCTGGG
Organism: Lithobates pipiens; assembly: GCF_037356315.1. Classification (NCBI taxonomy): domain Eukaryota; kingdom Metazoa; phylum Chordata; class Amphibia; order Anura; family Ranidae; genus Lithobates; species Lithobates pipiens. Next base: position 141,300,851 of record NW_027507790.1, read on the forward strand.
GTAGGGATCAGTCTGTTCCTGAGTCTTGGAACCGGCTGGTCCGAGGCGCAGTAACTGAGGGAGGATTCAAGGCGTCCGGGTGTGCTCTCAGCTTGGGGGGGGGGGCACCGCAGCTCATGTAAGCGACCGGGGGAGGACTCTTCGGAGGAGGGCCAACAAGCTGGCATCCTGAGAAGTGCCTGGTTGCTGGGTTGTGAAGGACACTGACGAATTCACGCTTTTTCCAGTACTGCCAAGGAGACAGAGAATGTTCCAGGTACTGAGGAAAAAGGTTTCTGTTCACTTCTGTTACCAGTTACTCAAGGTCAATGATTTCACAAGTTATTGATCAAAGTGCTGACTGCCATAATCTCTGGCTAGAGATTTGCTCAGCCTTGAAGTGCCCAGCTGCGAGTGGCTACTCTCTGAGTGGTATTAGAGAATTTCTGATATTAGCGGTTCAAGGTGCCTGAGTTTCTTCACCCTTGCCCTCTGTTCCCATATGAGACTGTGTTGTTGGATGTTACCCCTGCAAATAAAAACCTTTTCTAAAGGACTTTTATGGTGTCAGCGTCCAAAGTTGTTGGGTACTATACGTGGAAGAGCAAGCCAAGTGGAGGTAACCGGTAAGCCCAAAAGTTAAGGCCGCCCTGCCAAGGGTTATGGCCCCTACATTTGTTTGTTTGTTCTGCTTTGCTAATATATAATGGTATAAAATTGACTGGGCCAAGCTCGGGAATACAAGGGAGGCAGTACATAGGATATTGGGTTGACTAGGAGTTATCTTTGAAGTAGACTCGATTTATTGCTGGATGATATAAAATTGTGTTTTAAGCATGTATAAACCTGTGAATGTTTTTGTTTTTTTCTACTCTTTTCTTATGTATGCTCTTGAGTCTGTCCTATGTTTAAAATAAATAAAATAATTGAAAAAACAAAAAAAAACAGCATAGAAACCACCATACAGGGTTAAAAAAATGACACAACTGATAGCTTAAAATATGGCACCACAAAGATGATAGCTTAAATCTTGGCAGCAAACACTGTACATGGATGGATTATCACACAACACAAATGATAGTGCGTACTGTTTTAGAAACCACTATACAGGGATGGAATATCACACCATACACAGATGATAAATGATATTGGGTTGTTATTAGGGCGAGCAAGAAACTTATTGTAAAAGGGACAAAATGATAGCTGCTGAATAGCTGGTTATGGCGATACAGTACATTATTCTACCTGAGCTAACATGTTTGGGTGACAGAAAAACTTTCTGGTACAGTATGCTAACATATTGCACATGCAGCTACAACATATATAGCAAACATAGGCATATCAATGAAAAAAACTACAATAAGCTTCTGTTTTTTTAAAGCCAGAAATGTGTCCCAATCATCATACAGAATGTGGGCAATCAGGGCTGTCTTTAAGGCAGGGCAAAAGGGGCAGCTGCCCTGGGCCCTGTCATTGATGTGGGGCCCAAAGCAGCTGCCTCATACTTGCTAACTATCCCAGTTTAAATTTCCCTTGTCCTTTGAAGTGGTAGTCCTGTGCTGTGTCCCAATATCTCAGTCTGAAGTGCTGGTACTAAGGCTGCCCAGCTCTGCCCTATTGTTGTGTACAGATGATTCACCTGCAGACCCAGTGTTTACATGTAAATACCAGCATTCATATGTAAATAGTGTCAGCATTCATAAGTAAATGATTGCGGCCAGCTGCATTGATATGTAATTAAAGGTGGCATTCATATGTATATCATATATATCACCTCCACTTTAATCAGGTCACATCACTGGTATGGCTTCTGGAAGATGATTCTCCTTACTTTTTTGAGCATTACACAGCCTGTTCCCAACAGATGATAATAGAATGTGTTGATTCTGTACAATCCCTTGTCAAACAGGTAATATGTAACCCGCAGTTTGTACAACCACTACTTTTACCCTGTTTCTTCCTGCTGCACATACCCTGCCTTTAATCCAACTGCCTCTTTCCCGTTGCCTACTATCCCTCAAGAACTTCCCCCAGCCACTGTTACCTTTTCCCTGCCATATTCCAACCCTTCTCTCCAGTCTGCTTCATCCCCTACCTATAGATCTTCAGCTACCTACAGGACTTCTGTAGCTAAATCTAAAAAGAGACGGAAGTTCTTTCCTACCCATTTGATCCTGCCAGTAACACAACCTGCCTCCACACTAACCAACCTGCTCCAGTCTGGCTGCATGCCAGCTGAACTTGATCACCCACCTGATTCTGCAAAACATCTGCCTGCTATCCAGCCAGTGTCTCCACCTGAAGTTCCTGTGCCCCAGTCTGATGTGCCTGACGTTCCAGTGCCTGCTGTCCAGCCTGACGTTCCAGTACCTGCTGTCCAGCCTGACATCCCAGTGTCTGCTTTCCAGCCTGATGTCCTGGTGCCTGCTTTCCAGCCTGACATCCCGGTGCCTGCTTTCCAGCCTGACGTCCCGGTGCCTGCTTTCCAGCCTGACGTCCCAGTGCCTGCTTTCCAGCCTGACATCCCAGTGCCTGCTGTCCAGCGTGATGTCCCAGCCTTCCAGCCTGATGTCCCAGTGCCGACCTTCCAGCCTGACGTACCAGTGCCAGCCTTCCAGCCTGATGTGCCGCTGCCGGCCTTCCAGCCTGACGTGCCGCTGCCGGCTTTCCAGCCTGACGTGCCGCTGCCGGCCTTCCAGCCTGACATGCCACTGCCTGCCTTCCAGCCTGACGTGCTGCTGCCTGCCTTCCGGTCCGATGTGCCAGCTTCCCGGTCCGATGTGCCAGCATACCGGTCCGATGTTCCAGCTTCCCGGTCTGATGTGCTTCTGTCTACTGCAAAGCCTGAGGTGTTCCTGTTTGCTGCCCAGCCTGAGGTGCCCATGCCTTCTTCCCAGCCTGAGGTGCCCATGCCTTCTTCCCAGCCTGAGGTGCCCGTGCCTTCTTCCCAGCCTGAGGTGCCCATGCCCGCTGCCCAGCCTAAAGTGCCCGCTGCCCAGCCTGAAGTGCCCACTTTTCAGCTTGAAGTGCCCGCTGTCCAGCTTGAAGTGCCCGCTGTCCAGCTTGAAGTGCCCACTGCCCACTGCCCAGCTTAAAGTGCCTATGCCCACTGCCCAGCTTGAAGTGCCTGTGCCCACTGCTCAGCTTGAAGTGCCCGCTGCCCAGCCTGAAGTGCCTGTGCCTGCTGCCCAGCCTGAAGTGCCCGCTGTCCAGCTTGAAGTGCCCGTGTCCGCTGCCCAGCTTGAAGTGCCCGCTGCCCAGTTTGAAGTGCTCGCTGCCCAGCCTGAAGTGCCCGTGCCCGCTACCCAGCCTGAAGTGCCTGTGCCCGCTGCCCAGCTTGAAGTGCCCGTGTCCGCTGCCCAGCTTGAAGTGCCCGCTGCCCAGTTTGAAGTGCTCGCTGCCCAGCCTGAAGTGCCCGTGCCCGCTACCCAGCCTGAAGTGCCTGTGCCCGCTGTCCAGCTTGAAGTGCCCGCTGTCCAGCCTGAAGTGCCTGTGCCTGCTGTTCAGCTTGAAGTGCCCGTGCCCACTGCCCAGCTTGATGTACTCGCTGCCCCGCTTGATGTGCCTGTGCCGGCTGCCCCGCCTGATGTGCCTGTTTCCCAGTTCAAGGTGACTGCTGCCAAGCCCAACAACCCGGACCCTGCCGACGACCCGAAGCCTGCCGCCAGTTCGATGTGCCTGCTGCTAAGCCTGTTATGTCTTCGCCTGCTGTCCAGCTTGAGATGCCCATCGCCTGGTTTAATATTTTAGACTGTCTTCATATCCAGCTTAATGTGACTCCACCTGCTGCCCAGCTTGATGCCATGGACTTGTCCCAGCAGCAACTAGTTGGAGCGTCTGGGGCCGCTCCTTTGAGGGAGGGTACTGTCAGGAAATGTTCTATCCGGTAATAATATCTGTCTTTAGGCGTGCAGTACTGAGGTCCACCAGCAGGTGTCTCCTGGCAGTTTGGAACTCCTGACAGTGCTTTTCCCTGCTGATGTTATGTCATCTTTGGGCTGCATTACTGGCGTCCACCAGCAGATGGATCCTGGCAGTGTGGAGAAGACAGCACCTCCTGCAATCAGGTGTCACTTGAGGCCAATCACAGGCCTATAAATAGCTAGCAAGCATTCACATGTTTGCCTTGGTATTGTCCTTGTGCCCTGACCTGCTGCTTGTGATCTTGATTCTGAACCTGTTCCTGTGTCCTGAACCTGTGACCCGTGTTTCTGATCCTGTTTCCCTGTCCTGGTCCTTACCCTATCTGCTGATCTCCCCGTGTATGACCTTGGCCTGGCTTGTGCCTCTGATTCTGGACTGCCCTGTGTTTGTCTACTGATCCTCTGTGCATGACCCTGGCCTGCCTATCGTTTATAATCCTGGTATTTCCCATTTATTGTACATATCTGTCTGTTGTTATTTGGGGCCTCTGTTGGTTGGTTGATTTATTGCACTATGTGGTTGTATTTATATTATTTACTTTCCTTAATAAATCATTATATTTCACTTATACACGTTTGGATTTCCTCTGTGGAGTCTCTGTGCAACATTTGACCTTGGCAAAAACTTCTACTTAGCCTATTTTATTATCTATTTTCCTATCCAGGAAATATTATACTCTTGGGTGCCTGCTCCTAACCTGCTATAAACATACATGGGTCTTACATAACTATACATATTGCTTGTGAACCCCTTCAGCTTGGGTGGAGAAATTTAAAATTAATTTATGACTTTTGACGCTGGGATAAGTGTCCACGTCTTTCTATTTCTACAAAGGGGTAATGAGATTTTTATTGCAAAAATTCTTTATTATATTTCGTGTGCCCCCTTAGTGCCCTATATAAGTTGTTTCTATACTATGTGCCCCTATATCATCATCCAGTGTGTCTAGATTTCTGTATGTAAAAAATGTGATTTCATCATAATTTTCATTGTGTCTTATATATAATTAAATCCTTGTTCTTTCATTCTTAAGAATTAGTCATAACTGGGCCCCAGAGGAAGCGTCCTAAATACGCGAAACATGTCGGGCATGAAGGCAATATCAGCACCTTGTCATCTTTGATGTTTTACCATCTCATCATCTTTATACAAACCTGCGCCTATTTACCATTTGAAGACATCATCTTGTCACTCTTCAGGAATTAGATTGTTTAAGACGATAGAAATGATGGTAACATCTTCTGCTGACAAACTTTGGAGTATATATGACTTGTTCCTTCTTTTTAATATGTATTTATGTAAACATGTTCTTTTGTAAATAAAATTATACCTTTTTAATTAACTAAATTTAGTTTTTTGTATCAGTGCCTAAAAAGTCCATAGCCCCCCCCCTCTTTTTTGCTACTCTCATTGAATAGCAGACTTTTTTTTTACCTGTCAGAATTGTGTGACAGCACAACACCATGCCATGGTGGAAAACTACAAAATGTAGTTTGACAGATGAGACTGGATCGCAGGAGCATAAAATGTAAGTGTCATCTAGGGTTCTCACTCATGCAATGTGAGGGTCCCCAGGACATGTATTATATTAAGAGAAAACACGCTTGTTTGTTTTCTCAGGGTTTGGTAAGTCCTGGTTTGGGTACTGGGGCTTAGAGGCTTTATGTAGACCTGAGGGGGTGAGGCCTCTAATCCTAGTTCCATATTTTGTGAGCAACCACTAATTGTACCATGGTGTACAATCTATTTGAATTTGAATTTGGAAGTGAATATGTCTCAATGCTCCATCCTTCCCAGGAGTACTTGTGACTGCAAGGAAGCATTCAGAGGTGTATGTGTGCAGAAGAGAGTTTAAGTATTGTCTGGAGGTACAAATAAAGGCCTATGCCTATGGCCCAGAGCAACAACACTGCAAGAGCCAAGCAGGATCCTGAGTCTGTGTTTTGGGTATGCTGAAAACCCCTGTGTGGGCAGGAAAAGCCCTAAAAATAAAAATTGGTCTCGTTGGATGAGTTACACTTCAGAGAGAATATAATTATTTTTTCCTATTAAAGAATAGTACAGCAAATTCAGGCATCCCTGTCCTTTTAATCACTGACCTGCACTATGCAGTGGAAATAGAGGCACAGTACATGCTCAGTGTGCCGAGGTCCTAAATGGCTTCCATATACTACAGTATATATATATATATATATACACACACACACAGACACATACATGAGTTTCTAAATAGCTGAAAAATATGTTAACTCTTCCATATACAGCATCTCACAAAAGTGAGTACACCCCTCACATTTTTGTAAATATTTTATTATATCTTTTCATGTGACAACACTGAAGAAATTACACTTTGCTACAATGTAAACTAGTGAGTGTACAGCTTGTTCAACAGTGTAAATTTGCTGTCCCCTCAAATCAACTCAACACACATTAACATATACATTAATGTCTAAACGGCTCTTGAAAAAGTGAGTACACCTCTAAGTGAAAATATCCAAATTGGGCCCAATTAGCCATTTTCCCTCCTCGGTGTCATGTGACTCGTTAGTGTTACAAGTTCTCAGGTGTGAATGGGGAGCAGGTGTGTTAAATTTGGTGTTATCGCTCTCTCTCTCATACTGGTCACTGAAAGTTCAACATGGCACCTCATGGCAAAAAACTCTCTGAGAATCTGAAAAAAAAGAATTGTTGCTCTACATAAAGATGGCCCAGGCTACAAGAAGATTGCCAAGACCCTGAAACTGAGCTGCAGCATGGTGGGCAAGACCATACAGCGATTTAACAGGACAGGTTCCACTCAGAACAGGCCTCGCTATGGTCGACCAAAAAAGTTGAGTGCACTGGCTCAGTGTCATATCCAGGGGCTGTCTTTGGGAAATAGATGCATGAGTACTGCCAGCATTGCTGTAGAGATTGAAGGGGTGGGGGGGGGGGGGGGGGGGTCAGCCTGTCAGTGCTCAGACCATACCTCTTCTAAAGATGATGCACAAGAAAGCCCGCAAACAGTTTGCTTAAGACAAACAGACTAAGGACATGGATTACTGGAACCAAGTCCCGTGGTCTGAAATCAAGATAAACTTATTTGGTTCAGATGGTGTCAAGTGTGTATGGCAGCAACCAGGTGAGTGTCAAGTGTGTCTTGCCAACAGTCAAGCATGGTGGTGGGAGTGTCATGGTCTGGGGCTGCATGAGGGAGCTACAGTTCATTGAGGGAACCATGAATGCCAACATGAAACTGTGACATACTGAAGCAGAGCACAATTCCCTCCCTTCAAAAACTGGGCTGCAGGGCAATATTCACACGTGATAACAATCCCAAACACACCTCCAAGGTGACCATTGCCTTGCTAAAGAAGCTGAGGGTAAAGGTGATGGATTGGCCAAGATCTAAACCCTATTGAGCATCTGTGGGGCATCCTCAAATGGAAGGTGGAAGAGAGCAAGGTCTCTAACATCCACTAGCCCTGTGATGTCATCATGGAGGAGTGGAAGAGGACTCCAGTGGCAACCTGTGAAGCTCTGGTGAAGTCCATGCCCAAGAGGGTTAAGGCAGTGCTGGAAAACCATTGAGGACACACAAAATATTGACACTAAAATTTGCCTTAAAATTGTCTTGCATGTTTTGAATTTTAACTCCCTTTAACATTAATTGCGTGTACATTTATATAATTTATATTTCAGTTAATGACTTTGTTTCAACCTACACATAAAATAGTTGATCATGAGCCAACTGCTTGGTATAATTGCTTATTCATACACTTGACTCTAATCCTACAAAATCCCTAACTTTGTGCAAACGTAAGAATTGATGCTGTGTGTGTATATATTATACACTGCATTATGTCAGACATACTTTTTTAGAGCGGATCACTCCAGCAGCACTCTGTCACCACTAATGCTGCGTATACACGACCGGACTTTTCAACATCAAAGGTCCGACGGAAAAATTCCCGCAGACCATTCGATCGTGTGTGGGCTGCAGCGGACTTTTGATTTGCAAAAATCCGACAGACTTTAGAAATGGAATATGTTTCAAATTTTTCGTCCGGAACTCGGCCGGACCCAGTTCCTACCGAGAAATCCGCTTGTGTGTATGCTAGTCCGACGGACAAAAACTGACGCGAGGTCAGCTATTGGCTACTGGCAATGAACTTCCTTATTCTAGTCCGGTCGTACGTCATCACGTTCGAATCTGTCGGACTTTGGTGTGATTGTGTGTGGCCAAGTCCGTTCATTCGGAAAGTCCGTCAGAACTCTGTCAGAACTCCGTCAGAACTCCGTCGAAAGTCTGTCGGACCTAGTCCCTCGAAAAGTCCGGTCGTGTGTACGCGGCATTACAGAGATTTCATCAGCAGCTGGTCTTCTGGGTTTGTGGGCTCCGGCTGTCTGATTGACAAATCCACAATGACGTCACTCGCTGATTGGCATGCACGTGGGAGCCTCAATCACCCCACAGAGCTATGAAGGAACAGTACGGGTATGCCGTTCCTTCAGAGCCCTTGCGACTCTGACGTCACTGGCTGCTGCTTGCTGGAATATCTCCTAAACGGTGCACGTTTTATTTATTTATTTATTTATTCTGAGCTTACCTGTAGGTAAAAATGGCATAAAAGAGTTTACTACCACTTTAATGATCATAAAACTTGTAAACAATTCTCACTGAATACTCTAAAGCTGCGTACACACGTAGCGGTATGTCCGACGTACTTAGTCTGGCGGACTTTCCGCCAGACTGTCCGTCGGACTTTCCGAACGGGCTACTTGCCCACACGCGGCACTTTTTGAGCAGACTAATACGGCGTACTAAGTCCGCGGTACTATCCGCCCTACTTTTGAAATGTAGGGTACATTGTACCCCATACTCATTCACATAGGGTGGGGGGCCGGTATCCGGGGGCCCCCTTATTAAAGGGGGCTCCTGGATTCCGATAAGCCCCCCGCCCGCAGACCCCGACAACCAATGGCCAGGGTTGTCGGGAAGAGGCCCTTGTCCTCATCAACATGGGGACAAGGTGCTTTGGGGTGGGGGGGGCGCGCCGCCCCCCTCCCCCAAGGCACCTCCCATGTTGAGGGCACGCGGCCTGGTACGGCTCAGGAGGGGGGGCGCTCGCTCGTCCCCCTTTCCTGGCCGGCCGGGTAGCGTGCTCGGACAAGGGTCTGTTGTGGACTTGGGGGGGACCCCACGCCAATTTTTTTCGGCGTTGGGGTTCCCCTTTAAGTCCATACCAGGCGGCGGGGCCAGCGACGTCTCCTTCGCTGGACTTTTCTCCGGGCGGGAAAAGTACGCTCATTTCAAAAGTACGGCGGACTGGCATACACACGGCCGGATTGTTCGCCAAAATGCGAGTCCGGCGGGAAGATTGGTGTGCAACACGGCATTCTAAGTCCGCCGTACTTTCGGGTCAAAAAAGTATGCCGGAGGCTACACACGGGGGGATTGTTTGGCGGACTTGAGTTTGCCGGACTTTTCCACCGGATTGTTTGATCGTGTGTACGCGCATAATGCTCATTTTACTGTTTGAATGGATATTTTTGTTGACATGCTACACACGCTCACAAAAAAATATGAAAAATCGAAATAATCAGTTTTACTAAATACAAAACATAAACTTATATAATTTTACAGGTAAATCCATTTACAAAGACTTCCAAACAAAATCCAAACCCCTAATTCAAATGAAAAATCAACCCTTGTTAAATACATGCTCTAATTTAGCAGTAGTTAACTACTGCATGCTGCACATCCTAACCTATAACGTATTTAAGTGCTTCTGGACTGACACAATATAAGCTTCAAGCTTGAGCACGCAGACTATTCCACCTATTTACACAAACAGTGAGCTGCAGCACCACCATGGGACAATTTCGGGAAATTACCATTCATTGAAAAAATGTGGTGTGGCTCTGAATTTCTTATTTTATAGCTACAAAATGAAAGAACTGTAACATAGCTTTTATATCACAAATTACATACAAACAGCGAATTATTTATTGTATAGCCTTTACCTTATCACTAGTGTAGCCATGCCCCCTAGGGTTTGCTGAATTTTGTGGTTCACCTTTCACCCTGCCCAGCCCAGAGGACTGTATTAATTGTCATCAAAAGGCCCATCTATGTGCTTGCCCTATAAATTAGGGAAATTGTATTGCTAGCGCTAGCCGCGTACAGGACCCCAAAAACCAATCACCACCTTCAGGCTTTCTAAATTGTTGATTTCACTCCTCACTACCTATCACAGTTTCGGAGGCCCTGAAATGTCAAGATAGCACAAAATCCCAAATGACCCCATTTTGGAAGTAAGACACCCTAAGCTATTTGCTAAGAGGTACGCTGAGTCCATGGAATATTTTATATTTTGCCACATGTTTTGGGAAATGACAACCTCCCTTTTTTTTTATTTATTTTTTACACAAAGTTGTCACTAAATGATATATTACTCACACACGCCATGGGTATATGTGTAATTACACCCCAAAATACATTCTGCTGCTTCTCCTGAGTATGGGGATACAACATGACTTTTTGGGAGCCTAGCCACATACAGGACCCCGAAAACCAATCACTGCCTTCAGGCTTTCTAAGGGTGTAAATTTTTGATTTCACTACTCACTACCTATAACAGTTTCGGAGTCCAAAGAATGCCAGGATAGCACAACCCCCCCATGACCATATTTTGGAAAGTAGACACCCCAAGCTATTTGCTGAGAGGCCTGTTGAGTATTTTGCAGATCTCATTTTTTGTCACAAGTTTTGAAAATGTAAAAAATAAAAAATAAATACATTTTATTTATTTTTCCAAAACAAATGAGAGCTGCAAAATACTCACCATGCCTCTTAGCAAATAGCTTTGGGTGTCTACTTTCCGAAAAGGGGTCATTTGGGGTGGGAGGGGGGCTTGTGCTATCTTGGCATTTCATGGCCTCCGAAACCGTGATGGGTAGTGAGGAATGGAATCAACAATGTATGCCTTTAGAAAGCCTGAAGGCGGTGATTGGTTTTTGGGGTCCTGTACGTGGCTGGGCTACACATGTTGTATCCCCATACTTAGCAGAAGCAGCAGAATGTATTTGGGTGTAATTTCAACAACTTTGTGTTAAACAACACAAAAACCAAAAAACAAAACTTGTGGCAAAATATTGTGGCCCAATGTTAGAAGCTTATGCCACACATCACACACTCTTCTAACTACTTGAACCATCAATTCCTTTCTGATACTTTGTTTACATGACACATTTTTTTTGTTATAAATTTACATTATTATATATATATATAATTTTTTTATTTTTTTTAAGCAGAAGCCCTACAGATTAAAATTGTGCAATTTATTTACACAGTATTTGAGCCTTTACTATATATATTTATATATTTTTTTTACCATATATTACCATATTTCTGTATTTTACAGATCTTAGGCCGCGTACACACGGGCGGATTGTCTGCCCAACCAAGTTCGTCAGACAATCCGACAGACAGTCCGTTCAAAATTTGCATGAACGGACTTGACCACACACGATGAGCAGACAGTCCGCTGAAAGCGTGCGCGATGACGTGTACAACACGTACGACGGGACTAGAAAGACGACGTCCTATACACTGCAATGCAACCTTCGGCCGTGTAAATCCTTTCTGAGCATGCGCCATACTTAGTCCGTCCAACTTGCCTACACACGAGCGGACTGTCCGCTGAAACCAAGTTTGGACGGACAAAACCAAGTTTGAACGGACTGTCTTACGGAAATTCCGTAAGACTTTGTTCGTCAGATTGTCCGCTGAAAAAGTCCGCTGAAGCCCACACACGAGCGGATTGTCCGCTGAAACACGGTTCAGCGGACTAAGTTGGACAGACAATCTGCCCGTGTGTACGCGGCCTTAGAGTTTCCGTGTATGAAACGTTATGGGATTATCTTCTTAATTTTCCTCACTTCTCCTCATTTTTGTTTTCCATCACACCTCCCCTCACTTTTTCCATTTCTTCCCCTACTTTCTTTTGTGATCTTCCCCCTCCCCCCTTTAACCCCTCCCTCCCCTCCTCCCCCCTTCTCTCTCCTACCCCCCTTTTCCGTACCCTTCCCCCTATTCCCTCCCTTTTCCCCCTTCCCCCTTCATCTCCCCCCTTCTCCCCCCTTTCCCCCCTCCTCCCTTCCCCTCCCCCATCTCCCTTCCCCTCCCTTCTTCTATTCCCTTACCTAACTAAAAGAGGTGTCCAAAAAGTGTCACGCTTGTATAAAAATTGCCCACATATAAATGGTACCCCTTTCAGAATAAGGGTGAAACCATGTCCCAAACAATCTTGCGGCTCCTCCCTATGGAGTCTGGGCAGTTGGGGGGGGCTCCACACTGCTATATTTTCCCCTGTAAACCAGGAAACTATATGTAAAGCCTGTGGCCCTATCACAGTGCTTGTATATCTTGACTGCATATCTGGCACACTTGCTGCCACTCTTGCTGGGGAGAAACTGTTTGAACACAAGGCAGCCAGAAAACGTAATCAGGGACTCATCAATGCAGACATCTTGATTGGGGATAAACAAGGCTGCAAATTGTTGGTTGAAGTGGTTTTACGAGGAGACAAATTTTATGGAGCTGATCAAATTCCGGGTCACAGATGCACCCCATTGGGGTCTGGAGTGCACCGCAAGATAGTGGACCCTACGGCTGACTGCTGCAGATGGAGCTCTAGGTGATACATAAGAGTGGCTACTCTGTAGTACCAACACGAATGACATGGGGAGCTAGAGCATGAGATTTCCCAGCACGCGGAATCTAAGAGCCAACAGGTGTTTGCCAGAGGCCCCTAGTGGTGGGGATGGATTTAGCTGCAGTCTGACTCCAGGTCGTGACCCCTAGGGCCACCCAGCTCACGCTTGCAGTAGACCACAACAAGGTAGAGAGGAAGCAGCAGACTGCGACAACAAAAGAGAGTCAGGAGATAGCCAAAAGCCGGGGCAACAAGCATGTAAGGATAGTCAGCAGATAGCCAAAGGTGGGGGTAAAAAGCAGGTAAGAATAGTCAAGAACAAGCCAAGATTGGTAACTAGAATCAGATGTAGCACACAGAGCAAGTAGCACATGGAAGCCAAAACCACAATATTGATCAGCAAGGCTGGCTTGCAGTGCACAGGTTAATATAGTGTTCTCTGATAGGGGCCGGGGTGGAGCCATGCTTGGAGGAGAGATAACTTAAGCAGCCAGGTGAGAGTGGCTGGCCTCTAAAGCTAAACACATGAAGAGGTAAACATCACTGCATATTCATGACACACCCCTAGGACAACAGAGTTCATTGTCGTTGAAGTGCATGAACCGCAAGATTTGCCTGTGTCGAGTCCTTGCCAGGGCAACAGAGAACACGGGCATATGGTGCATTGGGTCAGTGGACCAATATGACCACAACTCGCTCTTTTTAGTGATGCCCATGAGGAGGGATAGGCCCAGAAAGGTTTTAATTTTAGGAAGCATTATATGTTCCCAGCCAAATTCTCTGGCAAGGGTCAAATTTGGGTATGCAGCGACAAATTGACCAGTATATAAATTGCTTTGGTCCACAATAGATCTGTACAGATCTTTCATAAAAAACCGCTCATAAAAGCCAAGGGAAGAAAAATCAGCTGTTTCCACCTGAATTCCGGGTTGGTCAGTGAATGAGGGAAGTACGGGCGCTGCAGAAGTGGTGGGCTGCCAATCAGGATTTGCAAGCGCATCAGGAAAGGCGTGTTCGAATTCTTGGTGGCTGGGGGACAATACTTGTGTTAATAAGCTTGAACTGCACTTATGGGACTTGCCATGTCACCAAGTGTTACTGCAGTGCTGTTTTATCTATGACCAGAACGTGCTAGGCTGCTGGTGCTTACCAATTCACCAGAAGGTTGAGCGGCACTAGTACTGGCTCTCTGCTGCATATGAGAACCATGTGGTTGTTGCACTTCAGCAACAGAAGAACGGGGTCGGGTACACCTGACCTTAGCAGGGACCTCTACGGCATCGTCATAGCGCCACTGCTCTCTACAGGTATAGTCATATAATTAGCCTGAATCAGATTGTGATTCTGACAGTGAGGCTTCCCCTGCGCTCTAATCTGTCATGCTCAGTATCCTGTAGGCCTCTTCACTAGTACCTTTCATTTGACATTTTGGCCAATAAATTTACATGTACAGCTAGTGTGACTCACAGGTAAAAAAAGAAAAGGGCTTCATGAGGGGAGATGACATCCCTTCCTCTGCCTGGGTTTACATTACACAGGTAGAGGAGGCTTTTCATTTACCAGAACCAATCAGCAGGTCCAGGCTTCCTAAATTACTACCACTGTTTCTTGCCGAACCTAGCACACCAGCTCTACCCATTACATCTCTTACTGGATGTAACGGTTAGAGCTGGACAGACAAATGTAAAGAAGCTTTTCGGCTTTCTAAAGAGCTAATTCTGTCCTCTCAGGTTCTGGTCCACTACAATTTAAAGAAACACGTCACCTTGGCTTGTGATGCCTCATCTTATGGACTGGGTGGTGTGCTTTCCCATGTCATGCCAGATGGCACGGAGTGCCCCATTTCTTTTGCTCCCAGGTCTTTAACCTCAGCAGAACAAAACAACTCTCAGATAGACAAGGAAACTTTTGGCCATTGTATGGGCCACAAAAAAATTTCACATGTACATCTATGGACGGAGTTCACACTTATCACTGACCACAAACCTCTGTTGTCCATACTGAATCCTCAGAAAGGAATTTCTACAACAACCACATCTCGCTTACAAAGGTACTCTTTATTCTTGGGAGCTTATACTTATTCTATCAGATACCACTTACGCGAGGCCCATGGCAATGCAGATGCATTTTCCAGATTGCCAATTGGAGACCACCCACCTAGAGACATATGCATAGTGGAAGTACACAGGCCACGGTCCTGCATGTCCACCTTCCTAATTGCCAGACATACAGCCACAGATCCCTTCCTGTCTCAGATATTCTCGTATGTTCAGACTGGATGGCCAGAGAAAGTCCCAGGTGAATTCCGTCCCTACTTTACCAGAAAATGTGAGCTTGTGACTAATGCTGGTTGCTTACAGTGGGGCAATAGAGTGATTATACCTCAGTATTTGCAACCAACCATGCTAAGGATACTGCATGAGGGCCATCCTGGTGTACTGTGCATGAAGCAGCGAGCCCAGAGCTATGTTTGGTGGCCACAAATGGATAAAGCAATTGAAGATTATGTGGCTCAATGTCCTGGGTGCTGTCATGCTCAGCAACCCCAAAAGAAAGGAACCCTGCTACCTTGGCCATGGTCGACAGACCCGTGGTCAAGACTCCATCTTGATTTTGCTGCCCCAATCTAGGGTAAAATGTATTTGATCGTGGTAGATGCACATTCAAAATGGCTGGAGGTATTTCAAATGCCTTCTACTACCTCAGCTGCTACCATTCTAGTCTAAAGGAAGCTCTTTTCTCAGTATGGCTTGCCAATAGCCATAGTCTGTTGGCAAGCCATACAATTTACATTGCATGAGTTTCATTCTTTCCTCAGTGGCTTGAGCATCCAACACTACAAAACAGCTCCTTATCACCCTGCCATGATTGGGCTGGCAGAACGGTTTGTGCAGACATTTAAGAAGCACTTACTGTCCACTCAGGACCAGATCGGACTGTCAGAGGAGAAGCTGCTGGATTTCTTGACCATGTACCGAAACACAAAACATGCTACTACGGGGCTTTCCCCTGCTTTTGGCAGGCATCTCCGCACCAAACTGCATTTAGTCCGTCCACAGGAACAGTCAACAACACCTTCTCCACCAGGCTGTCCTAGATTACATGCCGGTGATCTTGTATGGTTTCAGGATTACAGAGTCTTGCCTCATTGGCTTCCCAGCATAATTGATGGTCCTCTTGAAAGAAGAATGTACCTTGTTCACCTGGAGAATGGCGTTTATGTTTGACGACACCTTTCGCAATTGAGCAAGCGCATTTGTCGACCACTAGAGACAAACTCGACCCCTCTTTCTAACCAACCACCAGAGTCTACTCAGGGCTCTACTGGTGACATAAAGCATGGTGTCTGGCATGATCCCACAAGTTTACAACCAACCCCTGAAAAGGTTGATGACCATATTCCTGAGGAGTCCGGACATGTGCCTGGAGTCGCAGAGACTGATTGGTCTGTTGGAAACCCACTGACATCTCAATAACCCTTGACCGTCTCTATCCCTTCCAGTGCTGTTCCACTTTGTAAGTCTGCCCGCCAAAGACATCAAACTCCTCTTTGGCAAAGCACTGAAATCTTACGGGACAGGAAACTAAGAAAAAGGGCTCCTGAAGTGCTGCGGAAGCCACAGAATTGAGTTGGAGATACTACTTGCTGAACTGATCCTGTTTACCTTGTTCTTTATGTGCTGAGTATTTTATGTGTTGTGTATTTGTTCTCTTGTTATTTTTTTTTTGTTATGTTTTATCCATTTTTATTTTCTTTGAGAAAAAGAGGAGGTGTAATGTTTATACAGAATCACTGTGACCCTTAACCCCTTTCTCCTGATGCATGCTAGGGGAGGGGCTGTACCAGGAAGTTAGTCACTGTGTGTGGGGGACTGGAAGCAGCAACATGATACTAAAGCCTCATACACACGATCGGACTTTGTACAAACTTTCCCGTGGATTTTTGTACAAAGGGCATCGGAACTTGTTAAGCATACACATGGCAGGACTTTTCCAGCCAACTTTCACCAAATCACATGGTTTTTCTGCTCTTTACCGCCACCTTTGTTTTGGTGAACTTCTGTATTGTCTGATCTTTTGCATTGGTTCTGAGCATGCGTGTTTATACTTTGTACAAAAGTCCTATGGTTTTCTGTACACACGATCAGACTTTGCTCTATCAGACTTTTGTTGCCGGAAAGTTTGTGCGTTCGCACAGCCAACAAAAGTCTGATGAAAACCGGAAAAGTTTGTCCGATGGAGCATACACACGGTCGGATGTTGCCTTAAAACAGCTAATTTGCATGTTTGATGTCAAAAAGTCCTATCGTGTGTATGGGCCTTTAGAGGGAGACCTGTTGTATATGACTCCTCCATGTAAGAATGTACATCGCTTTCTGAGTGAGTAATAAACCTTTCCCTTGCATCCAGCCTGTGGGTAACTTGCTGAGCAGATACTGGCAGCATTGATAGCAACACCCTGAGAGACCCTGTGTCGACGGGACATAACAATTTCCGATTAAATGCCACCTCCAGAGGGTACCCAAAATGCGACACTTTATTATTTATTTAAGAATAAAAAGTGCAAGGCTGCTTTTATTCTTCTTTGCTGCCTATTAAGGTGATGTGTGCTGTTCTGATCTTATTCAATTTCTTTAAACATTTCCTAAAATCATTTTAAATGTTGGGAATAATTGGGGTATTTGAATGGGAAGGGTCTGGGGAATGTTAAGCTGTGGCTTAGAAGCTTTTTTGTGCAATCTATCTTGACATTTTAAATTTTGAAGATAATTCAGTGTAAGGCTTTGAGTTTTCATTTACACTATTATTATACAATCTGGAACTGAAGGAATTTATTCTTGTTCCCTACATGAATAACAATTCCCTTAACCTAGAATTTAGCATGGAAAATCATTTTAACACCATACATTTTTTGGATATTACTTTTGTAAGAAACATCACCAGTGGGGAGATCAATACTCATACATTTTGTAAGGAGTGTGCTGGAAATTCTTAATTCAAAATTGCAACCAGCTGTCACCCAGCACACACCATGCGATCGATACCTGTGGGGGAATGTGTCAGAGTCAGACGTAATTGCTCTAATGAAGCCAACTTTTCTAGAGAGTGTGAAAACATTGCACGTGGATAAAAAAATGTCAATGAGACAGAGCGATTCGTATTGCATCTGCCAAGGATAGGTCTATGCTTGTAAATGGTACTTCCCATAGAAAGAGGGATGCCAAACGTATTCCCAGTAAAAGCAATCCTGTTACATTCATGACCACATTATCTCAAGAGTTTTCCAGTTGCTGAGCTGACTTTAGGCAGCATTTTGTCCAATCTACATCAACAACATAGACCTTCAGCGCTAAAAATGACAATCATAAAAAATCCTTATCATGTCAAAGTCAATGGTGGAATTACTCTGGAACCCAGCGCAGCTGCTAACTTCTGGAAAAAAAGTTCACAAAAATATATGCAAAAAACAGCACTCAATAGGACCAGAGGATAATAAACTGATAGTAGTAAAGTAAATATATGTTAATTTAATAAGATGCACAGGAGATTAAAATTCACAACAGCCAGATGAAAAGATTCAAAATCAATTTGTGCTCAGTCAAATAAAATCAAATTCATTGTTGGAAAAAAAGTAATAACAATACCGCCATGGATCCTAAAGACAAGAAGTTAACCACAATGTTGAGGTATGATGAATCCCGGTCTGGAGGTTAAAGACTCTATAGTTCGGTCTGCAGGAACAGATGGCGATGGAGAGACTCCGCTCTCACACCTGCAGTCGCTGGCTTGATGACGAAAAACAATCACACTCTGCCCCGGGGATTGAATCGCAGAACCTCATCGGCCGGCACCAGATGACTGATGTCCTAGGGAGCACTCCTTACAGCGGAAGGGAAACCCGATAACTGGAAGACGGGGTCAGCCTCGGATCCAAAAGATGACACAGCGGTACGTAGCGACCGTGACTAACATGTTTCGCATGCCTGCGATTTGTCAAAGTCACGGGAGCCACTGGCAAATCCAGATATAAAGGCATACAAATTTAAAGAGGGGGAGGAATAGTAGGTGCTTGTAGTGTTAACCCCTTGTTTACACCTTAAAGAACTAGTACACACATGTTGTGCTAAACTAACAGATACAAATGCAATAATGCTGGCACACTTGGAAAAAAACAACAAATAGAAAAGATATATTAAAATATGTTATGATATCGTGTGAGAGCAGACCTGGAAAATAATGATTTTTTTTATATATAAAAGAATAATGATATTAAAAATAAAAATGCAAATAATAATCAATAAATATTAAAAAGAAAAAAAAAACCTTAACCTCCATACCGGGATTCGGCATACCTGAACATTGCGGTTAACCCCTTGTCTTTAGGATCCATGGCGGTATTGTTATTACTTTTTTCGCAATATTCCAACAATGAATTGGATTTTATTTGACTGAGCACCAATTGATTTTGAATCTTTTCATCTGACTGTTGTGAATTTTAATCTTCTGTGCATCTTATTAAATTAACTTAGATGTACTTTAATACAATCAGTTTAGTATCCTCTAGTCCTATTGAGCGCTGTTTGTTGTGTCCAATCTAGTCCATATCAGTTAAATTCAAAAACCTAGTTACATGCTACGGGATCATATCCTTGCAGCATGCCCACCTGTCGTTTTTGTGACAAACACATTAAAAGTAACAAAACTGTTAGCTCCCTTGTCACTGGTAAAGAATTTGCAATATGTGACTTTGTCAACTGCAACAGCAACAATGTAGTTTATTTGATAGAATGCAGGCATTGTAAATTGCATTATGTTGGCTGTACATCTAGACCACTCAGAATAAGAATCAGTGAACATTTTGGTAGGGCCTCCTACACCAAGGATAGGAAGCTATCTCATGTCCCTAGACATTTTAAATATGGACATTCTGGGAACATGATATCTTTTGTCTTCTGTGGTTTGGAGAAAGTTACAAAATTGCCAATAGGTGGGGATCTCCATTGTAAACTTTTTGAAAGGGAAGTTTAGTGGATTTTTAGTTTACAAACCAGGATACCCACAGGCTTAAATTCACGTTATGATGTTGCTTTATTTCTTAAATAATTGTCTTCCATAATGCATATTTTTTGCTGTTTGCCTCTCTATCAAAATGACTGTATAAATATATTTGTTCTATATTTATTTTTTGTAACAAACATTGTATTTATCTTTTACAACACTTGATCAGCTGATCACCCTTAACTGTGATGCTTGATGAGGTGTATCAATTGGCAGGTGGAGCTTAATTTGCACTATTATGTCCTGTTTTTTATTTTAAACTTGTGCTGTTAACAAGGCTTATCAGCCAGAATGCGTCAGCCCATTTTTATTTTTTACTCTTTCTCATGTATCAATAAAATTGATTAAGGATTATCAGAGTTGCTGGCTCTATCTTCTGGAATTGTGTCTATTCATTGATGTAAGAGGGAACATCTGAGCCGGAGCACCCACCATGGTTTTCCATTTCTAAACCTGTAAAGGGTTACACTGCTCTAAATGCAGCACCATCTATTCTTTCTGTTATAATTCAGTGTGGTATTGTGAAGAAAGAAGATCAAAATGATACTGGAGTGGCCCTGGCCAATTTGTATGAAGTTGAGGGCTTCAGAAAAATCAATTACACATTCAAAATATGTGACGCTAAAATATGGTGTCCCTGACGCTTTCCTTGAACGTTGTACTGTTCGTTAATACCATGTACATCCTAAAGGCATCTCTTGTCCATATAATTTAAATGATTGGTGTTTTTTTTTTTTTACCTTAACCACTTACCGCAAAATCATGTACCTGGTACGTCATTTTACTTCAAGTGGTTGTACTGGGGTGATGTCTGCAGCTGCAGTAAGAATAGATCACTCCTCACACTGAGACAGACACCGCCACCTCTTTTTTGTTTTTACCCTGTCTTTCCAAAAGAGAGCATAGCCAGGAATAATAATAGCCCAGTCATGTGAAGAATGAAGCCAAGATTCAGCAATACCAGTTAAATTATTGTTCTCTTCGTAAACCAACACTTCCAACTCACCATGTTTGCTTGCCAGACTTGTGGTATTGGAGAAAAAACACTTTAATGCATTGTCACATTTTCCACACGTATTTTGCATATTTTTTATTTTAGTACAAGTAATACAATTTCCATTGGTTGTTTGTAACATAGAAACCTTCTGATCATCTGCCATAACCCTCCACCATCTTTCCTTATTCTACCCACCAATAGGGACTGACCTCTGTCTGATAATCTAATTTTCCCTCCCCCCAATCCTAGTTTTACTCCTCCAGCCTTCCCATAAACCTCTCCCCCAGCACAACAGACTCCATTTAGGTGCAAGCCATCTTTAGCATATATATATACCTCAATGAAAAGTCAGCCCAGTTCCCTAGAAATCCAAATCCTACCCTCTTATACCAGGTCTTTGGCTATGCATTCTGTTCTCTAATCTCCCTCTGTCTTCCCTGTGTTGCACATGGTACAGGCAACATTTCAGGGTATATCACATTGGAGGTCCTTCCCTTCAACTTACAGCCTAGTTCTTTAAACTGATTCTTAAGGAGCCTCCATGTATTCTGTCATTGGTTCTGACATGGACCAAGACAACTGGTTCATGCCCAGCCCCTCTCAGTAATTTATCAACCCGGTCCACCACATGCCAAACCCCAGCAAACCGTTCGGTTAAGGCAATCTTGGCGCCAAATTATTCTATTTGAAATTCTGATTATAGTATTACCATAAACTGTCTAGGCCTACCTGCACTATCTTCACCACCCCTACTAGATGGGCTGCTCTCCCAGCTGTTAGCAGTATCAGTGATATCTAGGTCTGCCGCCTCTGAGATTGTCACCCCCACATCTTCACCCATCTTGGGACATCTGTTAGGGTGCTCAAACCCAGTGCTGGCCTTCCTTTTCTGTGATCTGCTACCACTACCTTTGACTACAGTAACCCATCTTCCAACCTGATAATCCTGGCTTACCCCTGCACCCTCCATCTCAACCCCATTAACCACCTGCTCAGTGAGCAGAGGCGACCCCTTTCAAGGTGGTCAGTTCTGCCCAGTGTTGCAATTTTCTCCTCCAGATCTCTAATGTGAGTTTCAAGAAGGGCAACCTGCTCACATCTGTGACAGCAGTATCCATCCTGGAACTGTTGCTTCATTGTTTTATACATGCAGCACACTGTGCACTGCACAAAACCTTCAGCCTTGCTAGCACTCATTATCCCAGTTACAAAATAATTATTACTAACAGGAAATATCAGGTGTTATTTACAGATTAGAAGACTCCTATTATATTCTTCGCTTTTAAAGTCTGTTGTTTAACTCACCATTTAGTCAAAGTTCCAGCAAGCAAAAAGGTGAGCACGCTCAGATAATCACTCACCTTAATTAGCAGACTAGAGAAAGGAAAGAAATAAAATGCTATTTAAAAAGTGACATAAAATGAGCATTCTCCCTGAGAATGAACAGAACAGATCCCTTCATATATTCATGCAGGAGTCCTTATTCGTAGCTAGACTGCTGGTGGCCAGGAAGTGGATGCGAGTTAACGTGCCGACATTCCAGGAGTGGGTGGCCGCGGTCAATCAATTTCTACCCTATAAGAGCATAGGGGATGCCCAACAAAATATCATAAAATTTGGGGTTGTTGGCTGGAAACGCCATCAACAACAATGGAACTGGGAGAAGAATGACTCTAACCAAGGGCATTGGAGGGGGGACTTTCACCACAATGCATATTTACCGTATTGGTAGCACTATACCCGGTTTTAATGAGATCAACATAATTGTAGACAAATGCCTTAATTATCTACTTGAGACTACTAGTAACAAGACACACTTTATACAATATGTATCTGTACATTATCTGTAGAAATCAATATTAATGCTGACCCATTTATTGTGAATACTATATGCTGAACCTCACACAATGTGTACACATGTTGCTATATTCTATTTCAAGTTGTTGTTATTAGGCAGAACCACTTAAAGCGGAGTTGCACCAAAAGTGGAACTTCCACTCATCTGGTCCCCCCCCCCCCCGGTGCCCTTACGGGGGGGGGGGGGTGGTGAGAGGACACCTGTCTTTCACGGGAATCCTGTCCCCGTTTCTGGGAGCCTGCAGTGCGGTCCTTGACATCACCGCTTGGCTCCCTCCTCCTACCCCCACCGCCGGGCCAATAGGGGGGTGGAGCGGTGGTTCGCCCATGCGCAGTAGGGCTCCCAGCGTGCAGCTGTAAGGCTACACTGCCGGGTTCCCTTACCCCCAATGCTGGCACATGCCTTTCTCTGCAGCCTCAGCTGCAAGGGGCAGTGAATGAATAGGGAGTACTCTGTGCTGAGCGGCCTGTTTATTCGCAAACTGAAGCATAGTAAACAGTGTACTATGTTTCAGTTATGAATGGACACAGAGCGAGTGTGTTCATTTAGAAAAGAAAGGGGCAGGTAAATTACATATTTACTAGCCCCTTCCCCCGCTCTACATCCTGAAACATCCTTCGCAGCAGCCGGGGGAAGAGGAGGGAAGCCAGCAGCACTGTGGGGCCAATCAAGAGGAGGGGAAGCCCGGGCAGTAGGTGGAATCCACACTGTACATAGTGATTAGGGTGTGCCCAGGCACACCTGACACACCCCCTGCGAACCTCTATATCAAAAGTCCATATGCCATGATTAGGGATGAGCTTCGTGTTCGAGTCGAACGCATGTTCGACTCGAACATCGGTCGTTCGTGCGTTCGCCGAATTCCGAACGTTTGGGCCGTTCGCGGCAAAATTCGTGTGGCCCACAATGCATTGCGATGGCGCAATGCATTGCTGTCTCACGATTGGCCAAGCATGCACTGTGACCCCGCATGCTTGGCCAATCGCAGCGCCAGTAGCGAGGAGAGCAATGGTTGGCCACAGGCATCCTGCCTGTGGCCAATCATAGCTCAGGCTGTGTAGTGCACGCCCCACACTATATAAAGCTGCCTTTCAGGCGGCCTCGTGTAGTGTTTGTTAGCATCTGAAGCAGTGGGTGTTCTGTGTACCTTCAACACAGTTACACACCAATCGTTTTTGGCTGATTTACTATTTTGCTCTTGTGTAGTGGTTACTGTCTGTGCCCTGACCGCAGTATACACCACTATATTCACCTCACCTATATAGCTAGTGATCTAGCTTTAATAATAGAGCTTGCAGTCAGTAGTGTTAGTGCGTGCTGTCTGCGTGCTCTGTACCCAGTACATACCACTATATACACCTACATAGCTGTTCTCTATTTGAGCCCGATTGTCATTTGCTGGAGTTATTGGAAGTTGTGTGTGCCTCCAGCACAGCACAGTATACATCTGTATATACCCCTTTAACTCTGCTGTTTTCTGGTTATTGTCTGCGTGCCCTGACCGCAGTATACACCGTGATATTCACCTCACCTATATAGCTAGTGGTCCATCTTTAACAATAGAGCTTGCAGTCAGTAGTGTCACTCAGGAGATAGTGCGTGCTGTGTGCCTGCTCTGTACCCAGTACATACCGCTATTATCCACCTACATAGCTGTTCTCTATTTGGGCCCGATTGGCATCTGCGGGAGTTATTGGAAGTTGTGTGTGCTTCCAGCACAGCACAGTATACATCTGTATATACCCCTTTAACTCTGCTGTTTTCTTGTTATTGTCTGCGTGCCCTGACCGCAGTATACACCGTGATATTCACCTCACCTATGTAGCTAGTGGTCCATCTTTAACAATAGAGCTTGCAGTCAGTAGTGTCACTCAGGAGATAGTGCGTGCTGTGTGCGTGCTCTGTACCCAGTACATACCGCTATAATCCACCTACATAGCTGTTCTCTATTTGGGCCCGATTGGCATCTGCGGGAGTTATTGGAAGTTGTGTGTGCTTCCAGCACAGCACAGTATACATCTGTATATACCCCTTTAACTCTGCTGTTTTCTGGTTATTGTCTGCGTGCCCTGACCGCAGTATACACCGTGATATTCACCTCACCTATATAGCTAGTGGTCCATCTTTAACAATAGAGCTTGCAGTCAGTAGTGTCACTCAGGAGATAGTGCGTGCTGTGTGCCTGCTCTGTACCCAGTACATACCGCTATTATCCACCTACATAGCTGTTCTCTATTTGGGCCCGATTGGCATCTGCGGGAGTTATTGGAAGTTGTGTGTGCTTCCAGCACAGCACAGTATACATCTGTATATACCCCTTTAACTCTGCTGTTTTCTGGTTATTGTCTGCGTGCCCTGACCGCAGTATACACCGTGATATTCACCTCACCTATATAGCTAGTGGTCCATCTTTAACAATAGAGCTTGCAGTCAGTAGTGTCACTCAGGAGATAGTGCGTGCTGTGTGCCTGCTCTGTACCCAGTACATACCGCTATTATCCACCTACATAGCTGTTCTCTATTTGGGCCCGATTGGCATCTGCGGGAGTTATTGGAAGTTGTGTGTGCCTCCAGCACAGCACAGTATACATCTGTATATACCCCTTTAACTCTGCTGTTTTCTGGTTATTGTCTGCGTGCCCTGACCGCAGTATACACCGTGATATTCACCTCACCTATATAGCTAGTGGTCCATCTTTAACAATAGAGCTTGCAGTCAGTAGTGTCACTCAGGAGATAGTGCGTGCTGTGTGCCTGCTCTGTACCCAGTACATACCGCTATTATCCACCTACATAGCTGTTCTCTATTTGGGCCCGATTGGCATCTGCGGGAGTTATTGGAAGTTGTGTGTGCTTCCAGCACAGCACAGTATACATCTGTATATACCCCTTTAACTCTGCTGTTTTCTTGTTATTGTCTGCGTGCCCTGACCGCAGTATACACCGTGATATTCACCTCACCTATATAGCTAGTGGTCCATCTTTAACAATAGAGCTTGCAGTCAGTAGTGTCACTCAGGAGATAGTGCGTGCTGTGTGCCTGCTCTGTACCCAGTACATACCGCTATTATCCACCTACATAGCTGTTCTCTATTTGGGCCCGATTGGCATCTGCGGGAGTTATTGGAAGTTGTGTGTGCTTCCAGCACAGCACAGTATACATCTGTATATACCCCTTTAACTCTGCTGTTTTCTGGTTATTGTCTGCGTGCCCTGACCGCAGTATACACCGTGATATTCACCTCACCTATATAGCTAGTGGTCCATCTTTAACAATAGAGCTTGCAGTCAGTAGTGTCACTCAGGAGATAGTGCGTGCTGTGTGCCTGCTCTGTACCCAGTACATACCGCTATTATCCACCTACATAGCTGTTCTCTATTTGGGCCCGATTGGCATCTGCGGGAGTTATTGGAAGTTGTGTGTGCTTCCAGCACAGCACAGTATACATCTGTATATACCCCTTTAACTCTGCTGTTTTCTGGTTATTGTCTGCGTGCCCTGACCGCAGTATACACCGTGATATTCACCTCACCTATATAGCTAGTGGTCCATCTTTAACAATAGAGCTTGCAGTCAGTAGTGTCACTCAGGAGATAGTGCGTGCTGTGTGCGTGCTCTGTACCCAGTACATACCGCTATAATCCACCTACATAGCTGTTCTCTATTTGGGCCCGATTGGCATCTGCGGGAGTTATTGGAAGTTGTGTGTGCTTCCAGCACAGCACAGTATACATCTGTATATACCCCTTTAACTCTGCTGTTTTCTGGTTATTGTCTGCGTGCCCTGACCGCAGTATACACCGTGATATTCACCTCACCTATATAGCTAGTGGTCCATCTTTAACAATAGAGCTTGCAGTCAGTAGTGTCACTCAGGAGATAGTGCGTGCTGTGTGCCTGCTCTGTACCCAGTACATACCGCTATTATCCACCTACATAGCTGTTCTCTATTTGGGCCCGATTGGCATCTGCGGGAGTTATTGGAAGTTGTGTGTGCTTCCAGCACAGCACAGTATACATCTGTATATACCCCTTTAACTCTGCTGTTTTCTGGTTATTGTCTGCGTGCCCTGACCGCAGTATACACCGTGATATTCACCTCACCTATATAGCTAGTGGTCCATCTTTAACAATAGAGCTTGCAGTCAGTAGTGTCACTCAGGAGATAGTGCGTGCTGTGTGCCTGCTCTGTACCCAGTACATACCGCTATTATCCACCTACATAGCTGTTCTCTATTTGGGCCCGATTGGCATCTGCGGGAGTTATTGGAAGTTGTGTGTGCCTCCAGCACAGCACAGTATACATCTGTATATACCCCTTTAACTCTGCTGTTCTATAAAAAAGGCATCTGCAGGAGTTAGTGGGTGTTGTGTGCCTCCAGCACAATATAAACTACCCAACTACTGTTTTACCCAACTCCCTTCAGGCCATTACCATGTCTGGAAGGCCAGCAAGGAGAGGCAGACAGGCGCGAGCCGATAAAAGAGGGCAAGCAGGCTCTGTGTCTAGAGACAACAGTGCTGGTCGTGGACGCGGTGCATTGTCATCAGCACGTGGCCATGGGACATGCTTGTCCTTCTTTTCTGCAGCTGGACATGTTGAACCGCAACATGCCAATGACTTGGTAGAGTGGATGACCAAGCCCTCTTCATCCTCCTCATCCTCTCTCACCCAGTCTCAGGGTAGTAGAAAAGCAGCTGCCAACACATCGTCGTCCCTCCTCTCAATGTCATCATCAGTGACTCCTTCCCTAGACCCACCACGTCCTCCTGAGGAGTCTCCTGAACTCTTTGAGCACAGTGTTGGGTACATGCTCCAGGAGGATGCCCAGTGTTTGGTGGGCTCTGATGATGACACTCAGCTAGAGGAAGGCAGTAGCGTGAGCACAGAGAGAGGGGATGCTCAAGAAGGACAGCAATCTGGCAGTCATGTTCCACAAGCTGCAGCATACTGCCAGGTTTGCTACAGCGATGAAGAGGGAGGGGATGATGAGGGCACTGACTCCACGTGGGTGCCTGGAAGGAGGGAGGAGGAGGAGGAGGAGGCACATGTCCAACGAGGCAGGATGCCCTCCGGGGGCCAGCTTAGGGGCAGCACACCGACTGAATCACACCGCAGAGCTCCGCCTGCGCAGAGTGCTTCCTCTGCGCAGAGCGCTTCCTCTGCGCGTTATTCTAAAAGTTCTTTGGTCTGGGCCTTTTTTGAGACGAGTGCATCAGATCGCACCGCTGCTATTTGCAACATATGTCTCAAGCGTATCTCACGTGGCCAAAACATCAGCCGCTTGGGCACCACATGCTTGACCAGACATATGTTGACCTGCCATGCAGCTCGTTGGCAAGCATACCTCAAAGACCCACACCAAAGAACAAAGCGGACCTCTCCTTGCTCCTCATCAGCTGGCATCTCCAACCCCACTAGACCTTCAGTCCTCTCTGAAACCTGCTCTGAGAGGAATGAAGGTGTAGAATTAGGTGTGTCACAGCCAAGTGCTTCCGGGAACTCTGCTAGTGGTACATCCACGTCCGATTATAGCAGACAAATGTCCCTGCCCCAGCTGCTGGACCGGCGGAAGAAATTTACTCCCAGCCATCCACATGCCCAGCGGTTGAATGCTAGCTTGGCTAAATTGCTAGCACTTCAACTGCTGCCTTTTCAGTTGGTAGACTCGGCCCCCTTCCGTGAGTTTGTACAATGTGCGGTTCCTCAGTGGCAGGTTCCCAAACGCCACTTTTTCTCACGGAAGGCGATTCCGGCTCTCTACCGGCATGTGGAAGGCAATGTCCTTGCCTCGCTGGACAGGGCGGTCAGCGGTAAGGTGCATATTACCGCTGACTCATGGTCCAGCAGGCATGGACAGGGACGTTACCTGTCTTTCACGGCCCATTGGGTCACTCTCCTGGCTGCTGGGAAGGATGCAGGACAAGGTGCAGTAGTGTTGGAGGTTGTTCCGCCACCACGCCTCCAAAATGCTACTATTGGTTGTGACACACCTCTCTCCTCCACCCCCTCCTCTTCTTCTTCCTCCATGGCCTCTTCCAGTGCTCTGTCCTCAGAACCAGCGGTGCTCCGTAGGCGTTGCAGGGGCTACGCAAGTACGCAGGCAAAACGATGCCATGCCGTGCTTGCGCTGGTTTGTTTGGGGGACAGGAGCCACACTGGGGCGGATGTTTTGTCAGCTCTGCAGGGGCAGGCCGAGAGGTGGTTGACGCCACGCCAGCTTAAGCCAGGAATGGTGGTTTGCGACAATGGCACCAACCTCCTCTCCGCCCTCCGACAGGGACAACTGACCCATGTGCCCTGTGTAGCTCACGTCCTTAACCTAGTGGTGCAGCGGTTCTTGGGCAGGTACCCCGGCTTACAGGATGTCCTGAAACAGGCCAGGAGAGTCTGTGTGCATTTCCGCCGATCATTTAATGCCTGTGCTCGGCTGGCTGAGCTCCAAAAGGAGTTGAACCTGCCCAAGAACCGCCTTATATGTGACATGCCCACCAGATGGAACTCAACATTGGCCATGCTGCAGCGGCTGCACACGCAGCAGAGGGCCATCAATGAGTACCTGTGCGACTACGGCACCAGGACAGGGTCAGGGGAGCTTGGTTTTTTCTCACCACGCCAGTGGGGCATGATCAGGGATGCATGCACTGTCCTGTCACCGTTTGAGGAGGCCACAAGGATGGTGAGCAGTGACAGTGCATGCATCAGTGACACTATACCTCTTGTCCACCTCTTGGAGCATACGCTGCGTGGAATAATGGACAGGGCACTTGAGGCAGAACAGAGGCAGGAAGAGGAGGACTTCCTTGCCTCTCAAGGCCCCCTTTATCCAGACAGTGTTCCTGCTGTGCCACCCATCACACAGGAAGAGGGTGAGGAGGAGGAAGAGGAGGAGGAGGATGATTGTGTCAGCATGGAGGTGGAGGCTGGCACTCAGCATCAGCAGCAGCAGTCTTATAGGGATGATTTACAGTCCCAAGAAACACGTGGACTTGTACGTGGCTGGGAGGAGGTAGCTGCGGATCATGTTGTCCTTAGTGACCCAGAGGACTCCGGACCGAATGCCTCAGCTAACCTACGCTGCATGGCCTCCCTGATCCTGCAAAGCCTGCGGAAGGATCCTCGTATTCTTCGGATCAAGGAGAGGGACCATTACTGGCTGGCCACTCTCCTTGATCCACGGTACAAGGGTAAGGTTGCCGACCTTATCTTGCCATCGCAGAGGGAGCAGAGGATGAGACATCTCCGGGAGGCCTTGCAGAAAGCTCTGTGCAACGCGTTCCCAGAGACTGGGAGGTCACAAACTCCTGGTCCTGGACAACGTGTTGCTGAGGCATCAGTCAGAAGGAGCGGTGGAGAAGGTGGCCGTCTGACTGATGCTTTCAGACAATTTTTTAGTCCGCAGCCCCAAGGTATGATTGGTTCCAGCACCCATCGCCAGCGTCTAATTTACATGGTGCAGGAATACCTAGGGGCAAGGTCAGACTTGGACACCTTTCCCACTGAAAATCCTCTGGCTTACTGGGTCTTGAGGATGGATCACTGGCCAGAGCTTGCACAGTATGCAATTGAGCTACTGGCCTGTCCTGCATCCAGCGTTCTTTCGGAACGCACCTTCAGTGCTGCTGGTGGCTTCGTTACCGATCACAGGGTGCGCCTGTCCACCGAATCAGTTGATCGACTGACCTTCATCAAGATGAATCAGTCTTGGATCACCCACAGCTACCAAGCACCTGAAGCTGATGTAACCGAATAATTTTTTTTGAAATACCACATCCCTTCAAGACTGCCTATGCTGATGCTGAGTGACTGTCCTGTTATGTTGATTGTCTATCCTCTTCCTCCTCCGCTGATATGTTGGAAGAACATTTTTGTTTCTGGGTGATGCCAGCAGCCCAATTTTTCTGCCCCTGTTTAACAGGGGCGTTTAAGTACAATTTTTGATGCAATGCTTTGCAGCAGGGCTAATTCCTGCAATAAAACTAGAGTATATGGCAGAGGTTGCAGTGTGATGGCACCAGTGCCTAAGGCCCAATTTTTCTGCCCCTGTTTAACAGGGGCGTTTAAGTACAATTTTTGATGCAATGCTTTGCAGCAGGGCTAATTCCTGCAATAAAACTAGAGTATATGGCAGAGGTTGCAGTGTGATGGCACCAGTGCCTAAGGCCCAATTTTTCTGCCCCTGTTTAACAGGGGCGTTTAAGTACAATTTTTGATGCAATGCTTTGCAGCAGGGCTAATTCCTGCAATAAAACTAGAGTATATGGCAGAGGTTGCAGTGTGATGGCACCAGTGCCTAAGGCCCAATTTTTCTGCCCCTGTTTAACAGGGGCGTTTAAGTACAATTTTTGATGCAATGCTTTGCAGCAGGGCTAATTCCTGCAATAAAACTAGAGTATATGGCAGAGGTTGCAGTGTGATGGCACCAGTGCCTAAGGCCCAATTTTTCTGCCCCTGTTTAACAGGGGCGTTTAAGTACAATTTTTGATGCAATGCTTTGCAGCAGGGCTAATTCCTGCAATAAAACTAGAGTATATGGCAGAGGTTGCAGTGTGATGGCACCAGTGCCTAAGGCCCAATTTTTCTGCCCCTGTTTAACAGGGGCGTTTAAGTACAATTTTTGATGCAATGCTTTGCAGCAGGGCTAATTCCTGCAATAAAACTAGAGTGTATGGCAGAGGTTGCAGTGTGATGGCACCAGTGCCTAAGGCCCAATTTTTCTGCCCCTGTTTAACAGGGGCGTTTAAGTACAATTTTTGATGCAATGCTTTGCAGCAGGGCTAATTCCTGCAATAAAACTAGAGTATATGGCAGAGGTTGCAGTGTGATGGCACCAGTGCCTAAGGCCCAATTTTTCTGCCCCTGTTTAACAGGGGCGTTTAAGTACAATTTTTGATGCAATGCTTTGCAGCAGGGCTAATTCCTGCAATAAAACTAGAGTGTATGGCAGAGGTTGCAGTGTGATGGCACCAGTGCCTAAGGCCCAATTTTTCTGCCCCTGTTTAACAGGGGCGTTTAAGTACAATTTTTGATGCAATGCTTTGCAGCAGGGCTAATTCCTGCAATAAAACTAGAGTATATGGCAGAGGTTGCAGTGTGATGGCACCAGTGCCTAAGGCCCAATTTTTCTGCCCCTGTTTAACAGGGGCGTTTAAGTACAATTTTTGATGCAATGCTTTGCAGCAGGGCTAATTCCTGCAATAAAACTAGAGTGTATGGCAGAGGTTGCAGTGTGATGGCACCAGTGCCTAAGGCCCAATTTTTCTGCCCCTGTTTAACAGGGGCGTTTAAGTACAATTTTTGATGCAATGCTTTGCAGCAGGGCTAATTCCTGCAATAAAACTAGAGTATATGGCAGAGGTTGCAGTGTGATGGCACCAGTGCCTAAGGCCCAATTTTTCTGCCCCTGTTTAACAGGGGCGTTTAAGTACAATTTTTGATGCAATGCTTTGCAGCAGGGCTAATTCCTGCAATAAAACTAGAGTGTATGGCAGAGGTTGCAGTGTGATGGCACCAGTGCCTAAGGCCCAATTTTTCTGCCCCTGTTTAACAGGGGCGTTTAAGTACAATTTTTGATGCAATGCTTTGCAGCAGGGCTAATTCCTGCAATAAAACTAGAGTATATGGCAGAGGTTGCAGTGTGATGGCACCAGTGCCTAAGGCCCAATTTTTCTGCCCCTGTTTAACAGGGGCGTTTAAGTACAATTTTTGATGCAATGCTTTGCAGCAGGGCTAATTCCTGCAATAAAACTAGAGTGTATGGCAGAGGTTGCAGTGTGATGGCACCAGTGCCTAAGGCCCAATTTTTCTGCCCCTGTTTAACAGGGGCGTTTAAGTACAATTTTTGATGCAATGCTTTGCAGCAGGGCTAATTCCTGCAATAAAACTAGAGTATATGGCAGAGGTTGCAGTGTGATGGCACCAGTGCCTAAGGCCCAATTTTTCTGCCCCTGTTTAACAGGGGCGTTTAAGTACAATTTTTGATGCAATGCTTTGCAGCAGGGCTAATTCCTGCAATAAAACTAGAGTGTATGGCAGAGGTTGCAGTGTGATGGCACCAGTGCCTAAGGCCCAATTTTTCTGCCCCTGTTTAACAGGGGCGTTTAAGTACAATTTTTGATGCAATGCTTTGCAGCAGGGCTAATTCCTGCAATAAAACTAGAGTATATGGCAGAGGTTGCAGTGTGATGGCACCAGTGCCTAAGGCCCAATTTTTCTGCCCCTGTTTAACAGGGGCGTTTAAGTACAATTTTTGATGCAATGCTTTGCAGCAGGGCTAATTCCTGCAATAAAACTAGAGTGTATGGCAGAGGTTGCAGTGTGATGGCACCAGTGCCTAAGGCCCAATTTTTCTGCCCCTGTTTAACAGGGGCGTTTAAGTACAATTTTTGATGCAATGCTTTGCAGCAGGGCTAATTCCTGCAATAAAACTAGAGTATATGGCAGAGGTTGCAGTGTGATGGCACCAGTGCCTAAGGCCCAATTTTTCTGCCCCTGTTTAACAGGGGCGTTTAAGTACAATTTTTGATGCAATGCTTTGCAGCAGGGCTAATTCCTGCAATAAAACTAGAGTGTATGGCAGAGGCTGCAGTGTGATGGCACCAGTGCCTAAGGCCCAATTTTTCTGCCCCTGTTTAACAGGGACATGTAATTACAATTCTTGATATAATATTTCACAGGAGGGCCCCTTCCTGTGCCCACCCAGAGTAACTGTGAGGACTTATAGTGTTGTGGCACCAGCACCACAACCACCAAAGGTCAATTTTTCTACCACTGTTCAACAATGGCATGTAATTACAATTCTTGATATAATCGTTCACAGCAGGGCGCTCCAGCGCCCACCAAGAGTCACTTTGAGGGCTTACAATGTTGTTGCAAAACCAACACCTTGTTCTGCCATTTCTGCAGAGCATATAGGGCAGGCCCCTACTTTCAAACATCCAATTTACAAACATCTCCTACTTGCAAACGGAAGGAGACAACAGCAAGTGAGATGAAAAAAGATGGACGACAAAACAAATTATACAGGGGTGATAACCCTTCCCTATGTTTTCCAAAAAGCTTAAAAATAGTTTTTTTGACTGGAGCTACACTTTAAAAATGTACCAGTTGAAAATTACAAACAGATTCAACTTAACACAACAAACCTACACAGTCCCTGTCTTGTTTGCACCGCCTGTATACTTCTGTTCTGAGTATATAGGGCCTGGGGGCCACACGCATTTCCTTTTTTTAATATGGGTACAGGGTTCCCCTTAATATGCGTACAAGACCCAAATAGGCTGGTAATGGGCAGGGAGGGCTACCCATGCCATTTTTCTGAATGATTTTCAACCATATTGCAGGAACCAGATATAACATTAAAACCGCAAGCAGTTTTAAATGGTGTTATTTCCGCTTAATGTCATTTTGTGCAGGGACTGTTCTAAACACGGGAAACACGTGGCACTTCACAGGCATACTACAGACACCCACCAGGCACCATATTTAAAGGAATATTTCACTTTTTTTTTTTCACTTTAATCGTCATTAAAATCAGTGCTCCCGCCAAAACGGTAGTTTTTAAAAGTTTTTTTTGCAGTGACCCATGTCCCCTGAGGCAGGAGGCAGGTCGCCAAACCCTTTTTAGGACACTATCTTGCATATTAGCCGTTAAAATTAGCACTTTCCAATTCGAACGTTCGAGTCCCATAGACTTCAATGGGGTTCTAACGTTCGTACCGAACGCGGGGGTCGTTCGCAAGTTCTGGTGCAAACCGAACCGGGGGGTGTTCGGCTCATCCCTAGCCATGATAATGAAAAAAAAATAAAAATGAAAAAGTTCAGACAAAGTCACCACCATCTCAATATGAACTACCTGCTCACCTTTCAGAAAGTTTCAGACAGAAATCCTTATAATGGTCAGCCTTTATATGTTCCGATCCTGGGTAATGGTACAAACAATTTTCCTGGAATTCTCTAAAGGTGATTTACCTTCTCCAGGGTAAGTTGATTCTCAAAATAATTAACACAACATTATCGTGCAAGATTGCTAATATCCTAATTGCTTCCACTTAGTATAAAATAAACACTCACATTTGACTCAACAAATACCGCATATTGAACGATCAGCATTATGATGTAGCTCTCCTCCTCACTGCACGTCCAGCGTGTTCAGTAAAACAAACACCCGGAAGTGTCATCACCGGCTCCTTCAGTTCCGTGTGGATACTGTGGATTAGTATTATAGGTTCTGGCGCACTGTTATTATTTTCATTGAATTATATGTGGTGATAAAGCACTTTAGAATAGCTGCAGCTGAATTTATTGTTATTATTTTTATATTCATATTAGCGCTTGAGTTTCCCATTAAAAAAACAAAAAAAAAAAACACCTGTAAATCAATTATATAGTGTGCTAGTAAGCATCACATACTAGCCCATTATACAATACTTACCTTAAAACAGGGGTGTCCAAACTTTTTTCAAAGAAGGCCAGATTTCATGAAGTGAACATCAATCAGGGGTGACCATTTTGCCCGACATTTTTTGAACCATTAAAATTAAATGCAAATTAAATATTTTATGCAAAGTTTATTGCAAATGGCATACTAATCATTTCATAACATCCAATATATGATGATATATAATATATATATCTTCTCTTCTCCACTCAGGGTAACGATGAGCTCAGGTGTGTTATGTTTAAAAAAATTAATATTAATATCTATCTATCTATCTATCTATCTATCTATCTATCTATCTATCTATCTATCTATCTATCTATCTATCTATCTATCTATCTATCTATCTATCTATCTATCTATCTATCTCTCTATCTATCTATCTCTCTATCTATCCATCTATTTATCTATTTATCCCTTTATCTATCCATCCCTCTATCTATCTAATTATCTATCTATCTATCTATCCCTCTCTCTTTCTATTTCTCTCTCTCTCAAAAGGAAAGGAACTGCTTTCTGGTTTGATGTGCCCCCCCCCCCAAGTATATACATCTGTGGCCCCCAAAGAAAGACAGAGGGAAGATGTCAGCCCTTCCAGCAGTGACAGCATGCCACGGGAGGGCTTTGTTCTAAGGCAGGCATGTCCAAAGTCTGGGCCGCGGGCCACAAATGTTCCGATTTGATGTGGCCCCCACTTGGAATTTGCCTATACATACATCTGTGGCCCCCAAAGCTCGAGCGTGTTGCATTTTTTATGCTATTAATATATCTATCTTCTTTAGCCTGACAAATCCCGAGCGCCACGCTCATTCTTAGTATGAGCCGGGGCATGTGGCTGAGCATGTTCACAAGTCTATGTGCCCAAGCCCGCAAGGAAGCTGACAGCGTGCAGTGCCACCGCCAATCACAGGCGCTGTGACATTTCCCCGATCTCTGCATCAGCAGTCCACAGATGCAGAGATTGGGAATAGTCACGGTGCCTGTGATTGGCTCCTCACACTGTCAGCTTCATAGCAGCTCGGGCACATAGACTTGTGAACACGCCCAGCCACACGCCCCGGCTCATACTAAGAATGAGCATTGCGCTTGGGATTTGTCAGGCTAAAGAAGATATATATATTAACAGCATAAAAAGCATAACACACTCAAGCTTTGGGGGCCACAGATGTATATATATGCAAATTCCAAGTGGGGGCCACATGAAACCGGAACGCGGGCCGCAAATGGCCCACAGGCCAGACTTTGGACATGCCTGCCTTAGAATGAAGCCCTCCCATGGCATGCTGTCACCACTGAAAGGGCTGACATCTTCCCTCTGTCTTACTCGGCTGTGTGATTGGCCGGAGCCATGATGACGTCACTCCCGCGCATGTGGGCGAGAGCCCTTGGTTCTGGCACGAAGCTTTGAAGTTCCACCAGACCTTCAGAGCGCATGCGCCAGTGATGTCATTGGCTGCATGCAGGGTGAATATCTCCTAAACTGTGCATGTTTAGAAGATATTTATTTTACCCTCAGGTAAGCCTTATTGTAGACTTGCCTGTAGGTAAAAATCACAAAACGGACTTTACAATGCTTTAATTATTAACGGTGGCTTTAGAATTCTTGCTCGCACATGTTTTCATATGCAGACACAGGTAAAGTGGTTTTAAACCCTTACAAACCACTTTGACCTACAGGTAAGCCTAGATTAAGGCTTACCTGTAGGTCTAAGAAATATCTCCTAAACCTACACGGTTTAGGACATATTTGCCAAAAGACAGGCACCGCTGTCTACGGCACATGCGCCGTAGACAGCGGCGTGCAGGCGCACTGAGCGAGCCGCTGTCAACGGTGATATGCTGCGAGTGGTGGCTCCCGTGCGCATGCGCGGGAGTGACATCTTTGCGGCTTCGCCGAATGACAGCGGCGGAGCAGCCAGTCCTACCAAGAAGATGGAGGCTCCGGACTACAGGGGACAGCGGTGACTTCGCTGGCTCCTGTGTCAGGTAAGTGACACATAATGGATTACTATGCAATGCAGGGAGTCAAAGAGGAAGTAAACCCATCAGGGTTTACTTCGTCTTTAACACGTGTGCTTACATTTGTGTCTGCATGTGTGTGTTTCATCCAGTGCCAAGAACCCCCATGCCAAAATGTCACTGTTGCTGCACAGAATCCTCATAATGCTCAAAATATACTCATATATTATATGAGTCATTGACTGTGTTCTTTACAGCAGTAGCTTATTCTGAAAGCAGAGTAGTGAGGTTTCCATTGGTATATATAAAGGTATCACTCATAAAGACGCATTCCTAGCAAATACTACAGTTTTTCGCTGGTTTAAACAAATGGCCACTAGATGGAAGTGTTGTCTTTTAAGATATTTGGAATTCATTGCAATGCTGTTTCTCCAGTGAAAATGGTGAAATGGGTTATTGTGTGCTTTCTTGGTCTTTTGGAATTTCAGTTTCCATGTCTAAATAACAGCTACTCCATGACAGTAGCATCCTTAATAAACATTTGAGAACTTTTAGGTGTCCCAATGACTTGATTTTCAGATATGTGTTTGATAGGGGAGCCTTAGATTTTTCAACCTGGATCCAGAATTTAATGATCCTGTGTCACATAGCAGAGAAAGACACAAAAAAAGGTTAAGTGTATTAAAAAAAAATAGCATAACATACAGCATGAAGGAGCCTCCAGTGTGGGGAGGGGGAGACCCCTAATGGGAGACCAGAGTTGGGTTTTAACATTGCTTCCTGTGGTGATAAACCAGTTAAGAATGACAAGATTAGGCCCTTACATGACCAATAATTTAGGTTCTCACATCTACGAAGATGTTAGAAAATAAAAGTAAATATTTCCCTCATTAGCGACAAGGATTGTAAATAAAATCCCAAGTCCAGACAAGCATTTTCTTTCTCATAAATGTGCTACAAGCTTGAATGATTCTTATTTAGTAGCTACAATGTTTAATAACCCTATTTTGTATTACCATTCTCTTAACTGAAAAAAAAAATATTTTTTGCAATATCCCAAAGGCTGGCTTAGGCTTGGTTTCCCCTAGTGCGACTTATCATGCGACTTGGGACTGCAAAGTCTCTTTACAAGTTGTTCCCCATGATTTCCAATGGGTACCGTTCATATCTGTGCAACTTCAAGTCGCAGCGATTTCAAAGTAGTCCCTGCACTACTTTTATCCCACTTTGACGCTACTTGAGGTCCATAGACCTCAAGAATGCACAGGCATTGTTTCCAGTCGTAGCAAAATTGCGCGATATTCACAATAGTGGAAACCTAACCTTATGGCCCCTACACACGATCCGAAAATCGGACGACACATCGTCCAACTTTTTACGCCTAATAGTTGCAAGTAGAAATTGAATAGGTAACTAAAGTCAATTCTCATACAATAGAAAAAATAAATCGCAAGTGATGTCATGTGTAGTAATTTGTATTGTATTTCTGGACAACTACTGTACTGACTAAATGAAAATCGTACAATCTGGTATCGTACGAGGAAAATTTTCGTGCTTGTCCCTGCTTGTATTTGTATTGTATTTCTGGACGACAACTGTACTAACTAAATGAAAATCATATGATCTGGTATCGTATGAGGAAAATGTTCGTGCTTGTCCGTGCTTGTATTTGTATTGTATTTCTGGACGACAACTGTACTAACTAAATGAAAATCGTACGATCTGGTATAGTATGAGGAAAATGTTCATGCTTGTCCGATCTAATAATATCGGATGAATTGTCGCGATTGGCTCTTGAAAGCTCTGTATTAACAATCGTATTATCGTACGATCGCGTCGAAAACTGTATTTTTTTGTCCGATTTTCAGATCATGTGTACAGGCCATTAGTCAGGTCCAGAAATTACTTTGTGAAAAAATTATTAAAATATGATTAGGGCGTGATTATTGAGCATGACAGCAAAAACTACCTTTCAACATCACACAGAAATGTTCTAATTAGGACTAATCTGCCTCCGAAATTAGAATTCTACAACCATGTATAATTGTTGAAAAATATTGTATCATGGCAGTATATTAAAGGCTCGTTTACACTGGTGTCAGACACAAAAGCATGTAAAAAAAGATACTAAATCGTTTAGCACATGTATGTATGAAATACACCTACCCATTTGTTCTCATTGACTCATATAAAAGAATATAAGGAAACAAAGTCATGTATTACACAGCAAATGCAATAAATCTAAGTGAATACTGTTCTAGAAAATCTGTGAATTTAATCGTTTCAGTGCTGAAGCATTATTTATTTTTTTACTTTTTCGCACAAATACAAAAATTCTAGCTTTTTTCACAAATTAACCTAAAAACTTTTTATTTTCTGAAGGCAGACAATCCATAAACAATGCAGTTCTTTGTCAAACAATATTATCATATTACTATTTACTGTTTAGTAAAATTAATATTTTTAGCCCAAAAAAATAAAAATAAATTGAAATGAGTTTTATTGCACAGAAACACAATTCTGTAAACTTCTGTTAATTATGTAAGATGAGACTAAGACAAGAATTGTCAAGACTCACAATTGTGTGTAGCTGCAAATTAGTGTTAAACTACGAAAATTTTCCATAGGCGACATATTAAAAACATTGCCTATGTATTTATATCTCATCAATTTAGAGTTAACCATAACCACCTAAAGTACCGGTATTCCTTTACTACAGTGTGTGCAGTGAAATGTAATAAATTGTCACACATGTCAATGTTTGTGCACCTGCACACGATTGTCTTTGTATGTGGGTACATATGAAGGCGAGTTGGCCATAAAAATTCCAACTTTGTATTTTTTTTTAAATTTTAATTAATTTTAACACTTTTTTTTTTGTTTTACTTTTTTTTATATGATTGCAAATAAGGAGTTGCAGATACTCTTTACAGAGGCATGAGGACCTCTTGAACCCAAAATGCTTCCTCTATGAAGGGCATGCTGGGACTGTGCCGTCATAAGGGGCGGGGTCACCCAGTGACATCACGTGTGATGACGTGTGAGTGTGTAATGTATGTGTGGAGCACTGTGTAAATTGACAGCGCTATATGGGACAATTGTAGACACGCACCCACACTCACTAAGGGTGGATTGGTGCCTTTATTCAACCTTACCAACTATTTAACTATTTAACCCTCAGTAAAGAAAAACATATGCTTTTATCCTGATGATATATACAGTTGTGCTCATAAGTTATACCCTGGCAGAATGTATTTGCATTAATCAGCCAGGAAGCTGCGCATGGTTCGTACTTGGACATTCTAACATGACAATGATCCAAAACCCAAGGCCAAGTTGACCTGTCATTGGATACAGCAGAATAAAGTGAAGGTTTTGGAGTGGCCACCTCAGTCTCCTGACCTAAATATCATTGAGCAACTCTGGGGAAATCTCAAATGGGCAGTTCATGCAAGACAGCCCAGGAATTTACAGGAACTGGAGGCTTTTTGCCAAGAGCAATGGGCAGTTTTACCATCTTAGAAGATAAAGAGCCTCATCCACAAATACCACAAAAGACTTCAAGCTGTCATTGATGTTAAAGGGGGCAATACACGGTATTAAGGACTGGGGTATGTAAACTTTTGGTCAGGATAATTTGGTAGTTTCTGTTGTGATTATGATTTAAAAAGAGTAAACACAGTTGATTTATAATAAATGGCTTCAGCCACACACTAACCATGAGTGAAAGAAATGTTTTTGCGTTATCATTCATATTCTCTGAAAAATGGCCAAGAAATCATAAATGTAAACTTATGAGCACAACTAGGGATGAGCCGAACACCCCCCGGTTCGGTTCGCACCAGAACTTGCGAACGACCCCCGCGTTCGGTACGAACGTTAGAACCCCATTGAAGTCTATGGGACTCGAACGTTCGAATTGGAAAGTGCTAATTTTAACGGCTAATATGCAAGATAGTGTCCTAAAAAGGGTTTGGCGACCTGCCTCCTGCCTCAGGGGACATGGGTCACTGCAAAAAAAACTTTTAAAAACTACCGTTTTGGCGGGAGCACTGATTTTAATGACGATTAAAGTGAAAAAAAAAAAAGTGAAATATTCCTTTAAATATGGTGCCTGGTGGGTGTCTGTAGTATGCCTGTGAAGTGCCACGTGTTTCCCGTGTTTAGAACAGTCCCTGCACAAAATGACATTAAGCGGAAATAACACCATTTAAAACTGCTTGCGGTTTTAATGTTATATCTGGTTCCTGCAATATGGTTGAAAATCATTCAGAAAAATGGCATGGGTAGCCCTCCCTGCCCATTACCAGCCTATTTGGGTCTTGTACGCATATTAAGGGGAACCCTGTACCCATATTAAAAAAAGGAAATGCGTGTGGCCCCCAGGCCCTATATACTCAGAACAGAAGTATACAGGCGGTGCAAACAAGACAGGGACTGTGTAGGTTTGTTGTGTTAAGTTGAATCTGTTTGTAATTTTCAACTGGTACATTTTTAAAGTGTAGCTCCAGTCAAAAAAACTATTTTTAAGCTTTTTGGAAAACATAGGGAAGGGTTATCACCCCTGTATAATTTGTTTTGTCGTCCATCTTTTTTCATCTCACTTGCTGTTGTCTCCTTCCGTTTGCAAGTAGGAGATGTTTGTAAATTGGATGTTTGAAAGTAGGGGCCTGCCCTATATGCTCTGCAGAAATGGCAGAACAAGGTGTTGGTTTTGCAACAACATTGTAAGCCCTCAAAGTGACTCTTGGTGGGCGCTGGAGCGCCCTGCTGTGAACGATTATATCAAGAATTGTAATTACATGCCATTGTTGAACAGTGGTAGAAAAATTGACCTTTGGTGGTTGTGGTGCTGGTGCCACAACACTATAAGTCCTCACAGTTACTCTGGGTGGGCACAGGAAGGGGCCCTCCTGTGAAATATTATATCAAGAATTGTAATTACATGTCCCTGTTAAACAGGGGCAGAAAAATTGGGCCTTAGGCACTGGTGCCATCACACTGCAACCTCTGCCATATACTCTAGTTTTATTGCAGGAATTAGCCCTGCTGCAAAGCATTGCATCAAAAATTGTACTTAAACGCCCCTGTTAAACAGGGGCAGAAAAATTGGGCCTTAGGCACTGGTGCCATCACACTGCAACCTCTGCCATATACTCTAGTTTTATTGCAGGAATTAGCCCTGCTGCAAAGCATTGCATCAAAAATTGTACTTAAACGCCCCTGTTAAACAGGGGCAGAAAAATTGGGCCTTAGGCACTGGTGCCATCACACTGCAACCTCTGCCATACACTCTAGTTTTATTGCAGGAATTAGCCCTGCTGCAAAGCATTGCATCAAAAATTGTACTTAAACGCCCCTGTTAAACAGGGGCAGAAAAATTGGGCCTTAGGCACTGGTGCCATCACACTGCAACCTCTGCCATATACTCTAGTTTTATTGCAGGAATTAGCCCTGCTGCAAAGCATTGCATCAAAAATTGTACTTAAACGCCCCTGTTAAGCAGGGGCAGAAAAATTGGGCCTTAGGCACTGGTGCCATCACACTGCAACCTCTGCCATACACTCTAG
Organism: Lithobates pipiens; assembly: GCF_037356315.1. Classification (NCBI taxonomy): domain Eukaryota; kingdom Metazoa; phylum Chordata; class Amphibia; order Anura; family Ranidae; genus Lithobates; species Lithobates pipiens. The sequence goes on from NW_027507790.1 coordinate 141,343,337, forward strand.
TTTTATTGCAGGAATTAGCCCTGCTGCAAAGCATTGCATCAAAAATTGTACTTAAACGCCCCTGTTAAACAGGGGCAGAAAAATTGGGCCTTAGGCACTGGTGCCATCACACTGCAACCTCTGCCATATACTCTAGTTTTATTGCAGGAATTAGCCCTGCTGCAAAGCATTGCATCAAAAATTGTACTTAAACGCCCCTGTTAAACAGGGGCAGAAAAATTGGGCCTTAGGCACTGGTGCCATCACACTGCAACCTCTGCCATACACTCTAGTTTTATTGCAGGAATTAGCCCTGCTGCAAAGCATTGCATCAAAAATTGTACTTAAACGCCCCTGTTAAACAGGGGCAGAAAAATTGGGCCTTAGGCACTGGTGCCATCACACTGCAACCTCTGCCATATACTCTAGTTTTATTGCAGGAATTATCCCTGCTGCAAAGCATTGCATCAAAAATTGTACTTAAACGCCCCTGTTAAACAGGGGCAGAAAAATTGGGCCTTAGGCACTGGTGCCATCACACTGCAACCTCTGCCATATACTCTAGTTTTATTGCAGGAATTAGCCCTGCTGCAAAGCATTGCATCAAAAATTGTACTTAAACGCCCCTGTTAAACAGGGGCAGAAAAATTGGGCCTTAGGCACTGGTGCCATCACACTGCAACCTCTGCCATATACTCTAGTTTTATTGCAGGAATTAGCCCTGCTGCAAAGCATTGCATCAAAAATTGTACTTAAACGCCCCTGTTAAACAGGGGCAGAAAAATTGGGCCTTAGGCACTGGTGCCATCACACTGCAACCTCTGCCATATACTCTAGTTTTATTGCAGGAATTAGCCCTGCTGCAAAGCATTGCATCAAAAATTGTACTTAAACGCCCCTGTTAAACAGGGGCAGAAAAATTGGGCCTTAGGCACTGGTGCCATCACACTGCAACCTCTGCCATACACTCTAGTTTTATTGCAGGAATTAGCCCTGCTGCAAAGCATTGCATCAAAAATTGTACTTAAACGCCCCTGTTAAACAGGGGCAGAAAAATTGGGCCTTAGGCACTGGTGCCATCACACTGCAACCTCTGCCATATACTCTAGTTTTATTGCAGGAATTAGCCCTGCTGCAAAGCATTGCATCAAAAATTGTACTTAAACGCCCCTGTTAAACAGGGGCAGAAAAATTGGGCCTTAGGCACTGGTGCCATCACACTGCAACCTCTGCCATATACTCTAGTTTTATTGCAGGAATTAGCCCTGCTGCAAAGCATTGCATCAAAAATTGTACTTAAACGCCCCTGTTAAACAGGGGCAGAAAAATTTGGCCTTAGGCACTGGTGCCATCACACTGCAACCTCTGCCATATACTCTAGTTTTATTGCAGGAATTAGCCCTGCTGCAAAGCATTGCATCAAAAATTGTACTTAAACGCCCCTGTTAAACAGGGGCAGAAAAATTGGGCCTTAGGCACTGGTGCCATCACACTGCAACCTCTGCCATATACTCTAGTTTTATTGCAGGAATTAGCCCTGCTGCAAAGCATTGCATCAAAAATTGTACTTAAACGCCCCTGTTAAACAGGGGCAGAAAAATTGGGCCTTAGGCACTGGTGCCATCACACTGCAACCTCTGCCATATACTCTAGTTTTATTGCAGGAATTAGCCCTGCTGCAAAGCATTGCATCAAAAATTGTACTTAAACGCCCCTGTTAAACAGGGGCAGAAAAATTGGGCCTTAGGCACTGGTGCCATCACACTGCAACCTCTGCCATATACTCTAGTTTTATTGCAGGAATTAGCCCTGCTGCAAAGCATTGCATCAAAAATTGTACTTAAACGCCCCTGTTAAACAGGGGCAGAAAAATTGGGCCTTAGGCACTGGTGCCATCACACTGCAACCTCTGCCATACACTCTAGTTTTATTGCAGGAATTAGCCCTGCTGCAAAGCATTGCATCAAAAATTGTACTTAAACGCCCCTGTTAAACAGGGGCAGAAAAATTGGGCCTTAGGCACTGGTGCCATCACACTGCAACCTCTGCCATATACTCTAGTTTTATTGCAGGAATTAGCCCTGCTGCAAAGCATTGCATCAAAAATTGTACTTAAACGCCCCTGTTAAACAGGGGCAGAAAAATTGGGCCTTAGGCACTGGTGCCATCACACTGCAACCTCTGCCATATACTCTAGTTTTATTGCAGGAATTAGCCCTGCTGCAAAGCATTGCATCAAAAATTGTACTTAAACGCCCCTGTTAAACAGGGGCAGAAAAATTGGGCCTTAGGCACTGGTGCCATCACACTGCAACCTCTGCCATATACTCTAGTTTTATTGCAGGAATTAGCCCTGCTGCAAAGCATTGCATCAAAAATTGTACTTAAACGCCCCTGTTAAACAGGGGCAGAAAAATTGGGCCTTAGGCACTGGTGCCATCACACTGCAACCTCTGCCATATACTCTAGTTTTATTGCAGGAATTAGCCCTGCTGCAAAGCATTGCATCAAAAATTGTACTTAAACGCCCCTGTTAAACAGGGGCAGAAAAATTTGGCCTTAGGCACTGGTGCCATCACACTGCAACCTCTGCCATATACTCTAGTTTTATTGCAGGAATTAGCCCTGCTGCAAAGCATTGCATCAAAAATTGTACTTAAACACCCCTGTTAAACAGGGGCAGAAAAATTGGGCTGCTGGCATCACCCAGAAACAAAAATGTTCTTCCAACATATCAGCGGAGGAGGAAGAGGATAGACAATCAACATAACAGGACAGTCACTCAGCATCAGCATAGGCAGTCTTGAAGGGATGTGGTATTTCAAAAAAAATTATTCGGTTACATCAGCTTCAGGTGCTTGGTAGCTGTGGGTGATCCAAGACTGATTCATCTTGATGAAGGTCAGTCGATCAACTGATTCGGTGGACAGGCGCACCCTGTGATCGGTAACGAAGCCACCAGCAGCACTGAAGGTGCGTTCCGAAAGAACGCTGGATGCAGGACAGGCCAGTAGCTCAATTGCATACTGTGCAAGCTCTGGCCAGTGATCCATCCTCAAGACCCAGTAAGCCAGAGGATTTTCAGTGGGAAAGGTGTCCAAGTCTGACCTTGCCCCTAGGTATTCCTGCACCATGTAAATTAGACGCTGGCGATGGGTGCTGGAACCAATCATACCTTGGGGCTGCGGACTAAAAAATTGTCTGAAAGCATCAGTCAGACGGCCACCTTCTCCACCGCTCCTTCTGACTGATGCCTCAGCAACACGTTGTCCAGGACCAGGAGTTTGTGACCTCCCAGTCTCTGGGAACGCGTTGCACAGAGCTTTCTGCAAGGCCTCCCGGAGATGTCTCATCCTCTGCTCCCTCTGCGATGGCAAGATAAGGTCGGCAACCTTACCCTTGTACCGTGGATCAAGGAGAGTGGCCAGCCAGTAATGGTCCCTCTCCTTGATCCGAAGAATACGAGAATCCTTCCGCAGGCTTTGCAGGATCAGGGAGGCCATGCAGCGTAGGTTAGCTGAGGCATTCGGTCCGGAGTCCTCTGGGTCACTAAGGACAACATGATCCGCAGCTACCTCCTCCCAGCCACGTACAAGTCCACGTGTTTCTTGGGACTGTAAATCATCCCTATAAGACTGCTGCTGCTGATGCTGAGTGCCAGCCTCCACCTCCATGCTGACACAATCATCCTCCTCCTCCTCTTCCTCCTCCTCACCCTCTTCCTGTGTGATGGGTGGCACAGCAGGAACACTGTCTGGATAAAGGGGGCCTTGAGAGGCAAGGAAGTCCTCCTCTTCCTGCCTCTGTTCTGCCTCAAGTGCCCTGTCCATTATTCCACGCAGCGTATGCTCCAAGAGGTGGACAAGAGGTATAGTGTCACTGATGCATGCACTGTCACTGCTCACCATCCTTGTGGCCTCCTCAAACGGTGACAGGACAGTGCATGCATCCCTGATCATGCCCCACTGGCGTGGTGAGAAAAAACCAAGCTCCCCTGACCCTGTCCTGGTGCCGTAGTCGCACAGGTACTCATTGATGGCCCTCTGCTGCGTGTGCAGCCGCTGCAGCATGGCCAATGTTGAGTTCCATCTGGTGGGCATGTCACATATAAGGCGGTTCTTGGGCAGGTTCAACTCCTTTTGGAGCTCAGCCAGCCGAGCACAGGCATTAAATGATCGGCGGAAATGCACACAGACTCTCCTGGCCTGTTTCAGGACATCCTGTAAGCCGGGGTACCTGCCCAAGAACCGCTGCACCACTAGGTTAAGGACGTGAGCTACACAGGGCACATGGGTCAGTTGTCCCTGTCGGAGGGCGGAGAGGAGGTTGGTGCCATTGTCGCAAACCACCATTCCTGGCTTAAGCTGGCGTGGCGTCAACCACCTCTCGGCCTGCCCCTGCAGAGCTGACAAAACATCCGCCCCAGTGTGGCTCCTGTCCCCCAAACAAACCAGCGCAAGCACGGCATGGCATCGTTTTGCCTGCGTACTTGCGTAGCCCCTGCAACGCCTACGGAGCACCGCTGGTTCTGAGGACAGAGCACTGGAAGAGGCCATGGAGGAAGAAGAAGAGGAGGGGGTGGAGGAGAGAGGTGTGTCACAACCAATAGTAGCATTTTGGAGGCGTGGTGGCGGAACAACCTCCAACACTACTGCACCTTGTCCTGCATCCTTCCCAGCAGCCAGGAGAGTGACCCAATGGGCCGTGAAAGACAGGTAACGTCCCTGTCCATGCCTGCTGGACCATGAGTCAGCGGTAATATGCACCTTACCGCTGACCGCCCTGTCCAGCGAGGCAAGGACATTGCCTTCCACATGCCGGTAGAGAGCCGGAATCGCCTTCCGTGAGAAAAAGTGGCGTTTGGGAACCTGCCACTGAGGAACCGCACATTGTACAAACTCACGGAAGGGGGCCGAGTCTACCAACTGAAAAGGCAGCAGTTGAAGTGCTAGCAATTTAGCCAAGCTAGCATTCAACCGCTGGGCATGTGGATGGCTGGGAGTAAATTTCTTCCGCCGGTCCAGCAGCTGGGGCAGGGACATTTGTCTGCTATAATCGGACGTGGATGTACCACTAGCAGAGTTCCCGGAAGCACTTGGCTGTGACACACCTAATTCTACACCTTCATTCCTCTCAGAGCAGGTTTCAGAGAGGACTGAAGGTCTAGTGGGGTTGGAGATGCCAGCTGATGAGGAGCAAGGAGAGGTCCGCTTTGTTCTTTGGTGTGGGTCTTTGAGGTATGCTTGCCAACGAGCTGCATGGCAGGTCAACATATGTCTGGTCAAGCATGTGGTGCCCAAGCGGCTGATGTTTTGGCCACGTGAGATACGCTTGAGACATATGTTGCAAATAGCAGCGGTGCGATCTGATGCACTCGTCTCAAAAAAGGCCCAGACCAAAGAACTTTTAGAATAACGCGCAGAGGAAGCGCTCTGCGCAGAGGAAGCACTCTGCGCAGGCGGAGCTCTGCGGTGTGATTCAGTCGGTGTGCTGCCCCTAAGCTGGCCCCCGGAGGGCATCCTGCCTCGTTGGACATGTGCCTCCTCCTCCTCCTCCTCCCTCCTTCCAGGCACCCACGTGGAGTCAGTGCCCTCATCATCCCCTCCCTCTTCATCGCTGTAGCAAACCTGGCAGTATGCTGCAGCTTGTGGAACATGACTGCCAGATTGCTGTCCTTCTTGAGCATCCCCTCTCTCTGTGCTCACGCTACTGCCTTCCTCTAGCTGAGTGTCATCATCAGAGCCCACCAAACACTGGGCATCCTCCTGGAGCATGTACCCAACACTGTGCTCAAAGAGTTCAGGAGACTCCTCAGGAGGACGTGGTGGGTCTAGGGAAGGAGTCACTGATGATGACATTGAGAGGAGGGACGACGATGTGTTGGCAGCTGCTTTTCTACTACCCTGAGACTGGGTGAGAGAGGATGAGGAGGATGAAGAGGGCTTGGTCATCCACTCTACCAAGTCATTGGCATGTTGCGGTTCAACATGTCCAGCTGCAGAAAAGAAGGACAAGCATGTCCCATGGCCACGTGCTGATGACAATGCACCGCGTCCACGACCAGCACTGTTGTCTCTAGACACAGAGCCTGCTTGCCCTCTTTTATCGGCTCGCGCCTGTCTGCCTCTCCTTGCTGGCCTTCCAGACATGGTAATGGCCTGAAGGGAGTTGGGTAAAACAGTAGTTGGGTAGTTTATATTGTGCTGGAGGCACACAACACCCACTAACTCCTGCAGATGCCTTTTTTATAGAACAGCAGAGTTAAAGGGGTATATACAGATGTATACTGTGCTGTGCTGGAGGCACACACAACTTCCAATAACTCCCGCAGATGCCAATCGGGCCCAAATAGAGAACAGCTATGTAGGTGGATAATAGCGGTATGTACTGGGTACAGAGCAGGCACACAGCACGCACTATCTCCTGAGTGACACTACTGACTGCAAGCTCTATTGTTAAAGATGGACCACTAGCTATATAGGTGAGGTGAATATCACGGTGTATACTGCGGTCAGGGCACGCAGACAATAACCAGAAAACAGCAGAGTTAAAGGGGTATATACAGATGTATACTGTGCTGTGCTGGAAGCACACACAACTTCCAATAACTCCCGCAGATGCCAATCGGGCCCAAATAGAGAACAGCTATGTAGGTGGATAATAGCGGTATGTACTGGGTACAGAGCAGGCACACAGCACGCACTATCTCCTGAGTGACACTACTGACTGCAAGCTCTATTGTTAAAGATGGACCACTAGCTATATAGGTGAGGTGAATATCACGGTGTATACTGCGGTCAGGGCACGCAGACAATAACCAGAAAACAGCAGAGTTAAAGGGGTATATACAGATGTATACTGTGCTGTGCTGGAAGCACACACAACTTCCAATAACTCCCGCAGATGCCAATCGGGCCCAAATAGAGAACAGCTATGTAGGTGGATTATAGCGGTATGTACTGGGTACAGAGCACGCACACAGCACGCACTATCTCCTGAGTGACACTACTGACTGCAAGCTCTATTGTTAAAGATGGACCACTAGCTATATAGGTGAGGTGAATATCACGGTGTATACTGCGGTCAGGGCACGCAGACAATAACCAGAAAACAGCAGAGTTAAAGGGGTATATACAGATGTATACTGTGCTGTGCTGGAAGCACACACAACTTCCAATAACTCCCGCAGATGCCAATCGGGCCCAAATAGAGAACAGCTATGTAGGTGGATTATAGCGGTATGTACTGGGTACAGAGCACGCACACAGCACGCACTATCTCCTGAGTGACACTACTGACTGCAAGCTCTATTGTTAAAGATGGACCACTAGCTATATAGGTGAGGTGAATATCACGGTGTATACTGCGGTCAGGGCACGCAGACAATAACCAGAAAACAGCAGAGTTAAAGGGGTATATACAGATGTATACTGTGCTGTGCTGGAAGCACACACAACTTCCAATAACTCCCGCAGATGCCAATCGGGCCCAAATAGAGAACAGCTATGTAGGTGGATAATAGCGGTATGTACTGGGTACAGAGCAGGCACACAGCACGCACTATCTCCTGAGTGACACTACTGACTGCAAGCTCTATTGTTAAAGATGGACCACTAGCTATATAGGTGAGGTGAATATCACGGTGTATACTGCGGTCAGGGCACGCAGACAATAACCAGAAAACAGCAGAGTTAAAGGGGTATATACAGATGTATACTGTGCTGTGCTGGAAGCACACACAACTTCCAATAACTCCCGCAGATGCCAATCGGGCCCAAATAGAGAACAGCTATGTAGGTGGATTATAGCGGTATGTACTGGGTACAGAGCACGCACACAGCACGCACTATCTCCTGAGTGACACTACTGACTGCAAGCTCTATTGTTAAAGATGGACCACTAGCTATATAGGTGAGGTGAATATCACGGTGTATACTGCGGTCAGGGCACGCAGACAATAACCAGAAAACAGCAGAGTTAAAGGGGTATATACAGATGTATACTGTGCTGTACTGGAAGCACACACAACTTCCAATAACTCCCGCAGATGCCAATCGGGCCCAAATAGAGAACAGCTATGTAGGTGGATAATAGCGGTATGTACTGGGTACAGAGCAGGCACACAGCACGCACTATCTCCTGAGTGACACTACTGACTGCAAGCTCTATTGTTAAAGATGGACCACTAGCTATATAGGTGAGGTGAATATCACGGTGTATACTGCGGTCAGGGCACGCAGACAATAACCAGAAAACAGCAGAGTTAAAGGGGTATATACAGATGTATACTGTGCTGTGCTGGAAGCACACACAACTTCCAATAACTCCCGCAGATGCCAATCGGGCCCAAATAGAGAACAGCTATGTAGGTGGATAATAGCGGTATGTACTGGGTACAGAGCAGGCACACAGCACGCACTATCTCCTGAGTGACACTACTGACTGCAAGCTCTATTGTTAAAGATGGACCACTAGCTATATAGGTGAGGTGAATATCACGGTGTATACTGCGGTCAGGGCACGCAGACAATAACCAGAAAACAGCAGAGTTAAAGGGGTATATACAGATGTATACTGTGCTGTGCTGGAAGCACACACAACTTCCAATAACTCCCGCAGATGCCAATCGGGCCCAAATAGAGAACAGCTATGTAGGTGGATAATAGCGGTATGTACTGGGTACAGAGCAGGCACACAGCACGCACTATCTCCTGAGTGACACTACTGACTGCAAGCTCTATTGTTAAAGATGGACCACTAGCTATATAGGTGAGGTGAATATCACGGTGTATACTGCGGTCAGGGCACGCAGACAATAACCAGAAAACAGCAGAGTTAAAGGGGTATATACAGATGTATACTGTGCTGTGCTGGAAGCACACACAACTTCCAATAACTCCCGCAGATGCCAATCGGGCCCAAATAGAGAACAGCTATGTAGGTGGATAATAGCGGTATGTACTGGGTACAGAGCAGGCACACAGCACGCACTATCTCCTGAGTGACACTACTGACTGCAAGCTCTATTGTTAAAGATGGACCACTAGCTACATAGGTGAGGTGAATATCACGGTGTATACTGCGGTCAGGGCACGCAGACAATAACAAGAAAACAGCAGAGTTAAAGGGGTATATACAGATGTATACTGTGCTGTGCTGGAAGCACACACAACTTCCAATAACTCCCGCAGATGCCAATCGGGCCCAAATAGAGAACAGCTATGTAGGTGGATAATAGCGGTATGTACTGGGTACAGAGCAGGCACACAGCACGCACTATCTCCTGAGTGACACTACTGACTGCAAGCTCTATTGTTAAAGATGGACCACTAGCTATATAGGTGAGGTGAATATCACGGTGTATACTGCGGTCAGGGCACGCAGACAATAACCAGAAAACAGCAGAGTTAAAGGGGTATATACAGATGTATACTGTGCTGTGCTGGAGGCACACACAACTTCCAATAACTCCCGCAGATGCCAATCGGGCCCAAATAGAGAACAGCTATGTAGGTGGATAATAGCGGTATGTACTGGGTACAGAGCACGCACACAGCACGCACTATCTCCTGAGTGACACTACTGACTGCAAGCTCTATTGTTAAAGATGGACCACTAGCTATATAGGTGAGGTGAATATCACGGTGTATACTGCGGTCAGGGCACGCAGACAATAACCAGAAAACAGCAGAGTTAAAGGGGTATATACAGATGTATACTGTGCTGTGCTGGAGGCACACACAACTTCCAATAACTCCAGCAAATGACAATCGGGCTCAAATAGAGAACAGCTATGTAGGTGTATATAGTGGTATGTACTGGGTACAGAGCACGCAGACAGCACGCACTAACACTACTGACTGCAAGCTCTATTATTAAAGCTAGATCACTAGCTATATAGGTGAGGTGAATATAGTGGTGTATACTGCGGTCAGGGCACAGACAGTAACCACTACACAAGAGCAAAATAGTAAATCAGCCAAAAACGATTGGTGTGTAACTGTGTTGAAGGTACACAGAACACCCACTGCTTCAGATGCTAACAAACACTACACGAGGCCGCCTGAAAGGCAGCTTTATATAGTGTGGGGCGTGCACTACACAGCCTGAGCTATGATTGGCCACAGGCAGGATGCCTGTGGCCAACCATTGCTCTCCTCGCTACTGGCGCTGCGATTGGCCAAGCATGCGGGGTCACAGTGCATGCTTGGCCAATCGTGAGACAGCAATGCATTGCGCCATCGCAATGCATTGTGGGCCACACGAATTTTGCCGCGAACGGCCCAAACGTTCGGAATTCGGCGAACGCACGAACGACCGATGTTCGAGTCGAACATGCGTTCGACTCGAACACGAAGCTCATCCCTAAGCACAACTGTAGATATATAGGTCCTCGAGGGGGATCAGGTAGGGCACCAGCAAAATGACCTGAGAAAGAAGAAAGGGCTAAACCCATCCAGCAGTAATTTGCCCAAAAAAATATATATATAGTCACTACCCTATAGGAGTTTTCAATAATTTTAGAAAAAATGAAAACTAAAAGTGGAACAAACAATTGGAATCAAAATCATCTAATATAACAGTTATATGAAAAGCCAATATAATTATGTGAGTGGTGTGGATCCTAATTTAGTTTGATTAGAGTGGTCCTTGTGGGGGATCAGATAGTGCACGAGTAAAATAACCTTAAAAAAGAGAAATAACTAGACACGACACACCACATCCAAACCAGCAGTAATTTGCCCTGGAAAAAATAATTGTGGTCACTACCCTTTGAGGAGCTTTCAACAATTATAGAATGAAAAATAAAAGGGGAACAAACACTTGAAAACCATCAAAATCACACAGCAAAACAATTATATGAAAAGTCGGGCTAGGGCAACATTATTGTCTGCAGTTACTGAATCATAACCACTAATAGAGAGGCTAGCATACAACAATCTTAGTACATAAGTATAAATCCCAACACAAGTGCCTAATTCAGGAAATGCAGATCTACCTCTTCTTTTTTGCGCCAATAAACAAATAGAAAAAAAAATAACAATGTATAATATATGTGACAGTTTTTATACACAATTACAAATCTCAAATGTCCCAAAACAAGTACTAAAGTTGGTGCAAAGTGCTCCATGCTCCTATGCAGATCCATTGCCTCTACTTTGCACCAATAGTGTGTTTGTGCATTGGCCACAGGTGTGCCCACACTAACCACAAGGTATAAAGCTAGAGAAGCCAAATAACATGTAAGATATTTTCCAAGGCCTTGGCTAAGCTCCTAAATGGATTCTCCGCTCATAAACTTCTGCTCTTATTCTCCCCTTCTGTTGTAAGAGATTTCTATATTTTCTCTTGTGATCCTATCATAGTGCAATATGGCAATTTATTATAAAAAAAATGGCAGTACAAAAATGCACTCACATATAAAACATAATAAGTCAGTATATAAAGCAACTGTTAACAGGAACCCGGAAGCATGCGCTCCATGGGCTGGATGCAACGTCACCGGAAACCAGAAATATGGACACGTTTCTGCTTGTGCTCGCTCTTTATATAAAGCCAGTGCTCCAGACACCAGTTGGTTCACCCTGCCTTAAAAGTCTACACACATTATATACACATTTAGGGGTATGTGATTGACCTCTTTCTGAACATGATAGCTGTTTTTCTGTTTTATCCACTTCCTGAATCACTGACCTAGACAGACAGGCAACGTACAATTGCACCACAAATATGTCAAAGGTGGTATATGTTAAAAATTAAACTATAGATATGAAATGCTTACCTATATTGCTTTGTATAATGCTGCTTATACTAAACACCTTGAAAAGTCTTGATCATTCTTTAATTATAACTGGACTATATGTTTATGCTTTCTTTTTTGTGTGTTCCAGTTTTCTCATAAGTTAAATATAGTCAGTCTTAGGCGTGAGTCGATTTAATGCATATTAATTCTCATAGCTCAATTAATCATGCTAAAGAGAGCATAGCATGTAAAATAACAATGGTCTTCTGGGAAATGAGCCAATGACACAGGGGTGTATATAAACCAGGTAAGGAGTAATCTTTTGCCCTTCTATGATATCACTATTATTCAAGACTTTTGTTGGGAATTTCCTATAAGTTGAAAAATGCTCTAAATGAAAATGTTCATCGCTCTGTTTTTCTGGATACCATAACCCAAGCTTTGTTAGTGAACTTGTTATAATATGGGTAAAGAAATATGGTAAAGAAATATGGAGGCTACTTTTGCTGACTTCTTTCTAAAAATGCTAGTGTCCTGGCTGTCATGCCGATCCAAAGGTAAGGTAAATATCTCCTAAACGTGCACCGTTTGTGAGATATTTACTCGTGAAGCCACCCATGACATCAATCGCGCATGCACAAGGAACGGCATAGCCCTGTGCCATGAACAGTGACATTGTTGCGGCTCATCCAATCAAAGAACCGGAGCCTGCCAACCCAGAAGGAAGACCGGGTGAAGATGGAAGCCCTGTCAGCGGTGGAGTGCTTTGTTTAAAGGTACATTTCAAATAATGAATAGGATGCATTTGTGGAGCAGAGCTGAATGTGGTAGGTGAGGGAGCCAGAAAAGAATGCTCTGTAAGCAAAGAGTGAGTTGGATGGTAAGAATGTTCTGTGACCAGGGAGGGGAGGTGGCTGGATTGGGATGCTCTGAAGCCAAAAACGTGTGTAGGTAAGGTGTCTGGGGTAGATTGATCTGTGACCCTACGTTGTTCTTACAGGTTGTGCCTGCACACACCCTTCAGGAAATAGAGAATATTCATATTTCATGTACAGGGCACTTCTGGGGCAAGGCTTTTTGTGACAGCCATGTCAGAGGTTCAATTGGTCAGATTTACAGAAAAAGAAGGAGCTGTTTCCATCAGCATACAATGGAGATCCAGTTTTCCTAATGAAGATGAAAATCCTACAACACATATAATTGCTGAAAACTTTTTTTCTTTTGCTCTTTAATGTAAACCCACTTTTTGGACTTCCACCTATAGGTAAGCCTAGAATAAGGCTTACCTACAGGCAGTGGAAATATCTCCTAAACGTACGCCGTTTAGGAGATATTTTACTTGTATTCCGACAGCGCATGCATTGGGAAGAAATAAAACTAAGAGCTGTTTCTTCCCTAGACTGTGCTGTTAATCGTGGCTCCCGTATGCATCTGCGGGAGTGATGTCACATGGCTCCGGGGAATCAAAGAACAGGAGTCTGCGGCCCGGAAAGGAAGAGGGGCCAGAAGATGGGCGCTGCCTACACAGGGGACATCACTGGATTCTTTTGCAGGTAAGTGGCACATGATGGGTTAGTATGCGATGCTTTTTATTTGCAGGCTTCGCAATGATCAAAAGAGGAAGTAAACCCCATCAGGGTTTACTTACTCTTTAAAGTGTTTAACCACTTCAGCCCCGGAAGATTTGGCTGCTCAATGACCAGGCCATTTTTTGCGATGAGGCACTGCGTCACTTTAACTGACAATTGCGCGGTCATGCGATGTTGTACCCAAACAAAATTGATGTTCTTTTTTTTCAACAAATAGAGCTTTCTTTTGATGGTATTTGATGATCTCTGCATTTTTTATTGTTTGCACTATAAACAAAAAAGAGCAACTATTTTGAAAAAAAACACAATATTTTGTACTTTTTTCTATAATAAATATTCCCAATTTTTTAAAAAAAAAACTAATTTTTTCCTCAGTTTAGGCCGATTTGTATTCTTTGACATATTTTTTGATACTAAAAATCACAATAAGCATATATTGAATGGTTTGCGCAAAAGTTATAACATCTACAAAATAGAGGAAAGATTTATGACATTTTTATTATTATTTTTACTAGTAATGGCGGTGGTCTGCAATTTTTATCAGGAATGCGATATTGCGGCAGACCGATTGGACACTTGGGAACATTGCCATTTATACAGCGATCATTGCTATAAATAATGCACTGATTACTGTGTAACTGTCACTGGCAGGAAAGGGGTTAACACTGAGAGGCGATCAAGGGGTTAATTGTGTATACTAGGGAGTAATTCTAACTGTGGGGGGATGGGACTGACTGAATGAGGAGAGCGATCTGTTGCTCATACTTTAGTATGAACAACAGATCGCTCTCCTCACCCCTTGACAGCACAGGGATCTGTCTGTTTACATTGACAGATCTCAGTTCTGTCTCTGTGTGGACTGATCGCGGGGGCCTGGCAGTCATCGCAATCGGCTCCAGGTTCGTGGACACACGCCTACAGCAGAGCGCACACAGTGGTCAAAAGGCGAACCGGCATAAGGTAACGTTGTTTCGCCCAGGGGAGCCAACCTGCAACAGTACAACTGTGGCGGCTGGTCGGCAAGGGTTGATAACAATTTTGAACAGAGCAAGATAACATTTTGAATGTTTAACCAGCCTTGGACCCTTAACATCCAATAATGACATGAGCAATTGAGGGGTGATGGTGATAGTGATATGTGATGTGAACAGGAGAATTATGCCACACAAGATTTGTTTTTTTTAAACAAAATGAGATGAAAATTAGATTTTGCATTCCCATGAAATTTGCAGTAAAGAGCCATTAGACATTTATAATTATACAAATCTGCTGCACAGCACATAGCTTTGCAGCATAGTTACATTCTATAAAATAAAAGAACTGCCCTAGTTATTGTAGACTAGAGAATGGCATGAAACTGACAGGTTCATGTAGCACAAGACCTGAACTACATGTTACTGTCTTTTTTTTGGTATGCATTGTGGAAGCTCTGTGACTGCTGTCTTTAAAAGGATCAAGTATTGAAACGACAATTTCTGCAAAGTAAAATAGATGACAAAATCTATTACAGACAGGGCCAACCTAAAAAATGATTGATCTTAGGGACAAGGTCACCCTGGGGGCTCCCTATTGTTAAAACAAAGTTTTACTTTCGAAATGCGCACCTTATAAGGCTTCCTAACATTGTACTTATTTTAATATAGTCCTATTGGAACTCACTAAAAAGTTATCACTGTTACATATAGGCTTATAGGCAGATTGAAAATAAAGAGTTTAACCACTTTCAGACCGGACCAATTTGCTGGTCAAAGACCAGACCACTTTTTGCGATTCGGCACTGCGTCGCTTTAACTGACAATTGCGTGGTCGTGCGACGTGGCTCCCAAACAAAATTAACGTCCTTTTTTTCCCACAAATAGAGCTTTCTTTTGGTGGTATTTGATCACCCCTGCGGTTTTTATTTTTTGCGCTATAAACAAAAATAGAGCGATAATTTTTAAAAAAACGCATTATTTTTTACTTTTTGTAATAATAAATATCCCCCAAAAATATATAAAAAAACATTTTTTTCCCTCAGTTTAGGCCGATACGTATTCTTCTACATATTTTTGGTAAAAAAAATCGCAATAAGCGATTATTGATTGGTTTGCGCAAAAGTTATAGCGTTTACAAAATAGGGATAGTTTTATAGCATTTTTATTAATAATTTTTTATTATTTTTTTTTTACCAGTAATGGCGGCGATCTGCGATTTTTATTGTGACTGCGACATTGTGGGGGACCCATCGGACATTTTTGACACATTTTTGGGACCATTGTCATTTATACAGTAATCACTGCTATATAAATGCAGTGATTCCTGTGTAAATGACACTGGCAGTGAAAGGGTTAACCAGTGGGTGGCAGTGTAGGGGTTAAGTGTTCCTAGGGGTGTGTTACTAACTGTGGGGGGGTTGGGCTTTCATTTAGTGTACACTGATCTCTGCTCCAATCACATGGAGCAGAGATCAGCGTCACTAGTTGCTAGGCAGAATGGAAAAATGTTGTTTATACAGCATTTCCTCCATTCGGCCGCTCCGTGAGACGATCGCGGGGATGCCCGCGGCGATTGAGTCCGCGGGTCCCACGACCGGACTCACGGGGGTCCCGACCAGCGCGGGAGCGCGCCGCCGGCGGCGCGCTCCCGATGGCACGGCGGCAACGAATATTGGACGTACATGTACGCCAATATGCCTGCCCGTGCCATTCTGTCGACGTACATCGTCGTGCGCTGGTCGGGAAGTGGTTAAGTAGACCTATTCCCTCAGGTAAAGTGAAAAATGTACCTATGTCTTGTAGTTCTTCTAGCTTTAATCTCCTCTAGTATGGCCAGTTTGGCCATGTGCTAAAGAATGATGATGGTTTAGAGAAGAAAAATTACACCTCTCCTCTATCTTTCACGTTTTTTGTCTATGAAATCTTTGACTCTTTACAAAATACAGTGTCTCACAAAAGTGAGTACACCCCTCACATTTTTGTAAATATTTTACTATATATTTTCATGTGACAACACTGAAGAAATTACACTTTGCTACAATGTAAAGTAGTGAGTGTACAGCTTGTATAACAGTGTAAATTTGCTGTCCCTTCAAAATACCTCAACACACAGCCATTAATGTCTAAACCACTGGCAACAAAAGTGAGTACACCTCTAAGTGAAAATGTCCAAATTTGGCCCAAAGTGTCAATATTTTGTGTGGCCACCATTATTTTCCAGCATTGCCTCAACCCTCTTGGGCATGGAGTTCACCAGAGCTTCACAGGTTGCCACTGGAGTCCTTTTCCACTCCTCTATGATGAGATCACAGGGCTGGTAGATGTTAGAGACCTCGCGCTCCTCCACCTTCCTTTTGAGGATGCCCCACAGATGCTCATGTAGCGCCGGCTCCTGAAGAGCACGCGCTATGTTTTTTGAAAGTTAAGGTTACACCTGAATTGCAGTTTGGTTTGGGTACAATTGTTCTAAATGTGGACCTCAGCATCAGTCTGACTGGACTATAGGATGTTCAGGCTGGCCACAGGGGGCACTGTCTCTTCTGGCAGGCATGGAACCACAGTCTGGTTGGGTGCTTTAAGGTTACCTTCTCTTGGAGCCCGCCCAGTGGGAGTGTCACTCTTGCTGTGCTTTCTGGGAGAGGGTACGTAAGATGCGGATGTCATGTGGTTCGGGGGTTCCGGTCCAGAAGTATGTTCTGACTGCATGGTCCTGGAAAGCCTATGGCCTGGGGTGATGATCCACCCAACTTATTGTCTTGGGGCTGGCTAGCCCGAGGCAAGGAAACTAAAGAAGGATTCTGAGGTGGTTCGGTGCCATCTCCGGTAGTTGGAGAGGCCCAGTAACTTCGTAGCTATCCAGGGGAGGACTCTTCAGAAAAAGGCCACGTATGGGTTGGCTTCTTAGCAAGAGCCTGGTGGGGCTGAAGTACCTAAGTGAATCCAGTCTTGTGGGTATCGCCAAGCTGGCTGAAAGATCCAGGTACCACACGAGTCTTCTACAAGTTTTAGTTTCCTGAATGTTCCACAACAACGTCTGTGGCAGAGACTTGTTTCTGAGTAAAGCACCTTGTTGGCTGCTAGGCCTTGTGAGAGAAGGACTCTCCAACTTGAGTGAACATCCAGTTGTGAATGGATATTCTCTGGATTTTGTCAAAGTCAGCGAGTCCTTTATTATTGACTTTGACACTAAGAGTACCTGAACTTCCTTCCTAACCCTCTGATCCTATTTTAAGAGACTGTTCGTTGTCTATGTTTTTGCAAATAAAAATTCCTTTATGCGGATCTGTCGTCAGTCTCTCAAGTTACTGGGCCATCTACCACGGGAAACCCCTAGACACAAATCGAGGAGAAGAAGGTATCGTTAAGCCCAATTAAACTAGCAGCTCCTTCGGGGGTTAGTGCTACACTCAATAGGGTTGTGTGTATTATGTGTGCATTATGTGTGTGTGTTTATATATGTGTATGCATGTGTATGTGTGCGCATACATGTGTGTTTACATGCATGTATGCACATTTTATGTATGTGCTTTTATTCCTGATCCCCTATATGTGTACAATCAGAACTGATTTTTTTTTTCCCGCTTGTTCATAGCACCAGCAAAAAAATGCTGTTCCACTGAAAAGTGATCCATGCTCAGTTTGCTTTTCAGAGGTATTTCACAGCCGGTAAAGAGGCAATATGTTGCCTCCTGTCCGCCTGTTTTAACCCCCTAAATGCATCATCACTATGCTGCAACAGCGTGCAATGCACACAGTTGTTAAGTGGTTTCAGTGCAGCTCCATTCACCTAGCGGTATACGTCAAGAGTGCCCTGACTGGAAAAAGTTTGAGAAACATTGGCATAGAGGAATCGATCTCTCCATTTTCCTCCTGTAGCCACTAAATGCCTGTGGCAGGAAGAGGAGGAGAAGCTGGAGGGAAATGGGGAAATTGGTTCCTTTATATGCAGCCACTCACCTGCAACCGGGCCTTGGAGTTTCCCGGCTGGGCTTGGAGGAAAGGGCTCTGTCCAGGGGTCAGGGGAGCCTTCCATGGTTTTTTGCATAGGGGCCCTGAAGGTTCTAGTTATGCCACTGCACTATATGGTGTGGCCACAGTGCTACCAGCTCAGTTTCAGGGTCTTGCCGATCTTCTTATAGCCTAGGGCATCTTTATGTAGAGTAACAATTCTTTTTTTCAGATCTCAGAGAGATGCCATGAGATGCCATGTTGAACTTCCAGTGACCAGTATGAGAGAGTGAGAGCGATATCATCAAATTTAACACACCTGTTCCCCATTCACACCTGAGACCTTGTAACACTAACGAGTTACATGACACCAGTGAGGGAAAAGGGCAAATTGTGCCCAATTTTGACATTTTCACTTAGGGGTGTACTCACTTTTGTTGCCAGCGGTTTACACATTAATGGCTGTGCGTTGAGTTATTTTGAGGGAACAGAAAAATTACACTGGTATACAAGCTGCACACTCACTACTTTACATTGTAGCATAGTGTAATTTCTTCAGTGTTGTCACATGAAAAGATATAATAAAATATTTACAAAAATGTGAGGGGTGTACTCACTTTTGTGAGATACTGTGTGTGTGTGTGTGTGTGTGTGTGTGTGTATGTATGTATGTGTGTTCGGGTGGTGCCAGCGGGAGGTGGATCTGGCAGAGGCAGTGCCTGGGTCTGTCGTATGATCCCATATTGCAAGGGAGCCAAGCGGATTGGCTGGAGCCTTGTGTGCGGGTCTGTGGTATGGGATCAAGGCAAGCCGGGAATGGGATTGTCAGGGCTGTTTGGACTGGAGTGGTCTGAAGGGATCACCTGGCTTGGAGACAGACTGTCACTGTGACTCAGGAGGGAACATGTCAAGGAGGTGAGGTGTCATCATCATCATCTGTGCTGCTGCACACTGCTGTCATTGTGAGAGTCAATTTCATGTGTGTGTGCCTGCCCATTCTAATTGCTTACCCTCTTGAGTCCTGTGCCTGAGCTACTTACTATATTAAAAAAATATATATATGTTTTTTGCCTTATTATCTACCATTTATAACATTGCTAGTTGCATATTGTACTTGTTTGTAGCCTAAATACTGAAATTTGCACTTAAAACTATCATTTTGTAACTTTTGGAAATGCCAGTAGATTGATAACACTGGTGGAGGACGAGGTAGGGAGCTATGTTGGTTCACACCTAACGCTGATGTGGCTACTAGTAGGGGTCCTGTGAGTCCTGTTTCACCGTTTCAGGTCCAATTTCAGCCTGAATTTTGGGCTGAATTCGGATCTGAAACTGACCAATAGACACACAGGGGTCCTGTGCAAATTCGCACGGGAGCCTAATCGGAGATATGTGAACTGACTGCTATTGCGAATTGGATGCAGGGAGAGAGTTAAACTAAGAAAAACTAAGAAAAAGGATTATTGGACAGGTTGCACAGAGTGCATAGATAGGAGAAAAAGTCAAGGGGGTTGCAGTTAGAGAGAGAGAGTAGAAGCATGTATCCATTGCTTCAGGTCAAAGGAGGAGCTTAAACTGAGAAGCTTAGAAGTAGCAGGAGTGTTAATGTTAAGAGGGATGTTGAAGTCACTGAGAATGATTGCGGGGACTTCAGAAGAGAGAAAGTAGGGTAGCCAGGCAGAGAAGTCATCAATAAAAGCTGATCCTGGTCAAGGGGTCTAGTAGGTTACAGCTATCCTTAAAGAAACTTGAGAGAAAAGACTAATGCAATGTGAGAGTGACAGTGAGGGAGGTGGGTGAAGTACCTGAAAGGTGCTATGCAGGGCTAGAAGGATTCCCACTCTCCCTCCTTTCCATTAGGTCTGGGGAAATGAGTCCAGTGTAGCCCATCATGGGAGAGGGCAGCAGGAGAAGCAGTATAGGCTTCATGAAGCCAAGTTTCAGTAAAGAAAAGCCCGGCGCCGCAAGGGTTAACAAAACCCCGTAGGCAGAGGGCTGGCATGACTGTGTGAACAGTGCATGTCAGCCCTTCATGATAGGGGGCAGGGGATTGGCTGAGGGGAGTAGGGGGTGGGTTATTCAGTGCAGGGAAGCTGATCCCGCCCCCTCCATGAGGCAGCATTCAAGAAAAAAGTTTCCCACCCTCCCTCCCTAAGCTTGGGTTGTATATGTCGAGGGGTGTTTTTTCTGTGTTGTGTGTTTGTGTTTTTCTCTTTCAGGACTAGAACATGGACCGTCGTGGCAGTAGCTGGTGTTTGGTCTTTGTGGGTGAGGAAGAGAGTTCTGAATGAAGAGGCAGGATCTGTCGGTGGTACGGGTCCTGTGGGTGGTACTCCAGTTAACGGAGGTTATCTGGTAATTGGTTATGGGGGCATTGCGGTAGGTGGGCGTCTCTGAGTCAACCTGTCGGCTTGAGGCCCAATAACCCACGTCAGAGGGACCGCAGTGTCATAATTTTTTGATATAACCTGAGTGTTATTGATGTACCTGCAAAGACAAACACTAGGGGGAGCTGATGTTTTTGTCATAACTGATGTTGTTATTGTTTTGTTACTGTTTTTATTATGGTTTATATTATTTAAAGAGTTATATATTTTTGGATATTTTATACAGTTTGTTTAATAAATTAATGGCTGCTACGGCCTATTTTACTCCAAAAGTGGTATGGTCTTATTTATTATATAATGGGGAGGTAAGTGGAGTATAGGTTGGTAGCAAATGCATATATGTTATACACTAGTCATGGTGATGGTGAGTAGATTAAATGGGTTAGCGATAAAGAGGACATGGAGAGAGGTGAGTTTGTTACAGACAGAGTGGGCATTTCAATGGGCACAAGAGAAGGGGAGTCTTGGGAAGAAGAGGAATGGAGACTTAATTGTGTGCTGGAGTAATTGTGTGCTGATGGGGTAATCAAGGTCACCTGTGGTCTGTTTGATGTTTTTCAAAGTATTTTAAGCTCCATAATTTTGAGCAGTTGACCAGCTGTATAAGGCATGTGAACACTTTACTACTGATTACAGTGTATTCGGCACCTCATTACAATGAAAAAAAAAAAAAAAAAAAAAAAAAACCTAAGCAACAAAGTGCATGCTTTTGCATGGCAATCTTAATGTACCATCACTATTCTGTAATATACAGTAGAGAAAGTGCTGCTGAGAAGTACAGAAAAGCTACAAACAGAAGGTGAAGTCGGGACCTATACTTAACATAAATGGACGTACTTCACAGGTGACCTCTGCATAGCGTCCCTGTAGCCTAAGGCTACAAAGGTGTGCTTTGATCATTTCAGTCGTTTCCTTGTTTAGTAGTAATGCTTTTCAACTGCACATCATAGAATGAATTCAGAAGCACATCGCAGGCTGCAGGCTAAATTATTCATCCTTGCCCAAATTGCTTATCCTTGACATTTTTTTGATAATTGTAAAACACTCCTCAGGGTCATTTGTATTTTAGTGTATATCGTCTCTTTATTACTTAGAATTTACTTCAACTTCATCACAATATAATATTATACTGTGGTTTTAGGTTTCTTATCACAGGTTGTGCTGTCAGTTACTTGATTAGTAAGTTCATATTAATTATTAATATTGTTATTATTTTTTTGAATGTCACTGCTGTGCCAGTCTGAACAATTTACACCAATAATAATACATTTTGATGTACGTTTATTATTTTTCTGTGGTTCATCTATGCTGGGACCTGCCATCTACTTCATGATTTACAATCTACAGTTGAACTCCAGGTACTAGAACAATATGGGACATATTGGAGCATTTTAGGCCCCTGGGCAATACAGTGCACAGGGGCCCTGTCAACACAATCACGCACGAGAATAAAAATGCAAATTATCAATAAGGCTATATTTATTGGTACTTCCAACAAAATCAGTGTTTAAACATTAACACAACCTTTGGACAATATAACACAAACTTGAAAAGCAAGAAATTGTAAAAAAACAAGAAATTACAAATTGAAATGAGACAGAACAAAAGCACCAATTTTGTGTAAGGAGATATTTGTAATCTAGAGGTGCTGGGGACTTCTGGTCACCCTAAGCTAGTGGCCAGCAGGACACACAGGTCAGTGGCCAGCCGGACCCACAGGTCACTGGCCAGATCCCAGCAGGACCCACAAGCGGCGGATCTGTGGGTCCTGCTGGCCACTGACCTGTGGGTCCTGCTGAGAGCGGACAATAGCCTATGGGTCCTGTTGGCCATGGTCTGTGCATCCTGCTGAGAGACAACCATGGCATGTGGGTCCTGCTGGCCTGTGGGCAGTAGGCAGCTCCCAGCAGGGTTCACAGGCCATGGGCAAGGTAAATTAGGTGTACGGGAGGCAGATAGATGGGATGATTGATCCTGTGGGGGTGTCAGGGTCTCTCACCTCAGCTTGCTTGGCAGACTCAGTGCTCAGAAGCAGCAGGACGGGTCCTCTCTTCCTCCTTCTCCACAGCTTCCTCCAGTCCTGGGGGGTGGGTGATAAGGTTGCTCCTGGCCGGGGGTCACATCTACTCTAGAGTACTGTTACTGTACCACCAGCCAGCAGCGGCGCACCCAGGTCAGCCATGTCACACGGTGTTTTTACACAGTGTCCAGCTGAGCAGAGGCACTGGGGCAGGCAACATATCCTGGATTCTGACAACGGCCATGGGAGTTGTAGAATGCAGTAGGCTGGCTGCGCTGCTCTCCTCAGACTGACTCCACTCCCTGGGAGCAGGGAGCTTGAGCACGTAGCTGCTGCTGTGGATTACAACTCCCATAAACAACAGCGGCGGCTGGCGACGGTCACACGACGTCACCTGACAGACTGCCACTCAATAAGGAGTCATTCAGCGATCAGCGGGTGGACACTTGGACAGCCACGGCGCCGGCCATTGTTATGGTTATATAAAAATAGTACAGCACTTAATTTGGGGGGGAACAGTGTAAAATTGGGGGGGTTGTGGCCCCATCAGGCCCCACGATGGTGACGCCATTGCACAGCACTGGCACAATGTGGCAATGAACTTTGTGACATCTGAATGATGCTTGGCTAGTGGGGCCCTCCATGCAAGTGGGGCCCCTGGGCAACTGCCCAGCGTGCCCAATGCGAAGAGATGGTCCTGCATGCACAACCCTTTAAACATCATTTAACATAAGCAAACAAGCTGAAACTAGTAGAAGTATAGGTGCTAGAACTAAATAGCCTATCCTCAGAGTACCTCTAACTGTATGGTAAGTAAAAAAGTCAGCATATCAAAACAGCTTAGATTTTTAACTATGCATACATTTTGTGATATGGGAGATGTTTAGCTCAGTGGTGGTGAGCAGTTTAATGAGTCATTCCAGTCCAAACTGTGGTTAAAAGCCTTCCGGCCCATGTGTAATAAACTATCAAAAAGAAAAGTCCAACCATGCGGTTGCTCACGCAGGGGTGTCAGCTTCACACAGTAAAAAAAAGTCAGCTGAAAATTCTAAAACACCTGGCTCTCATCAACAGCACTGCTGCTGTTGGTACGTGCCCCTCAGACCCAGCTCTCTGCCTCTCCTGGCTCACTCATCCTTAGTTACAGCACCTTCGCTGCCCAAGCCTACTCTTGGCCTCTAAATAAAGCTCTCTTAGCACCCCAGGCTTTCTCACTCTTCTAAGAATTTCAGATTCCCTCCAGCCCCCTAGTTGCCTCAGCTCTCCCAGTCCTATAGGCTTGCTCAGCTGTCCCAACTTTCCCAGTCTTGCAGATAAGCAATCTCTCGTACATTGAATTCTGCCTTTTGAGTGGATCACCTCTTCTAACTGGAGCACATAGCTCTCCAAACAAGGGCACTGAGCTATGGCCAGCTCCTGACTTATAATGAGTGTTTACACCTGGACAAACAAACCTGCAGGTCTCCACAGAGACCTGGACACAAAGGATTGAAGGCTTTGTCTCACCCAAGACAATTTTGGGTGGTAGGAAGCCCTTCCTGGAGGCACAGGAGCAAGAGAGGACAGAGTGAGTAGATAAACACTGTTGGGGACTAACAGGGGGAGAGACTGCCATATGTACCCAGTCTCCCTGAAAACAGCAGTGTGCTTAAGTCTTCATCTTTCCCTAAGAGATCTCCTAAGAGTCAGCCGGGTGGGCTGGTGAAGAGCCAGTCTAGTGGACTGGCATGGAGAGTTAGCCAGCAGGGCTAGTTAAAGGGGCAGCTGCAGCCAGGTGGTTTTGCGGTGCCAGAAGAGGTGGTGCTGGGATCAATGGCCACAGAGAAAAAGTTACAAGCTGTTTCACTACACTGTGCTACACAAAAAAGGGTTAGGAGATTTATTATTCTGCAACAGAGGTACATTAATGGTATATTGGTACATAGGGGAGTTGGAATTTAAATGTGCAATGTATAATTCAAGGTTAATAGCCCTGCAACTCACAAGATGATGTTGAGGAAAGAAATACAAAAGCTGAAATTTATGATGTAGCACCCTCTAGTGTGCTAGAAGTGATAGTACAGTTTTTAAGAGTAGGTCAATTTCCAGGCTTGGCTGGCAGCCAACGCGGGGTCTGTTGTACCCTGGGTTGGGAGTGGCTCAGGGTAGTTCTGGGTGACTCACAGGTAACATCACCAGGACCTCCCACTTCTTTCCAGAATGTTCTGGTGTTTTCTGGAAAGAGAGGTGGAGAGGGGAGGTGGAGCTGCCTGGGGTGTTCTGAGGAGCCCTGACCAATCCCAAATCTGGATTGGCAGGGGGTAGGCATCCTTAAATACCCAGGGTCAGCCCAGCACAGTTGATCAGGTGGAAGATGGAGAAGGAGTGCTAGGCCTTTGAGGGAGCTCCCCAGTCTGAGGGGAGGGGGTGACCTTGGGCCTGGGCTCGTGTGTGGATGGGATCCTCTTACAACCCACAGAGGTGTCCTGACCAGGAGGCATGGGAGGAGCAAGATAGGACAGCAGGAGAACACTGCTGGGCAAGTCTCCAAGATTTCCACAGAGGCAGTCAAGAGGGCTGGTGGGTGTTCACACAGTCTGAGAGGACTGAGATGCAGCAGTCTGTAATGGGTGTAGAGCCCGTCTGAAGGATTATGGTGACATGAGCAGTGGAAAGGGGCAGCTGCAGCCAGGAGGGCTGGCAGTGCCTAAAGAGGTGGTACTGGGAACAGCTATCACTGGGACTTTCTATTTTTTGCTACACCATAGGGGCCTGTGGTCCCTGCCTGCAAAGGACATCTGCTTTAGGCCTGGCTAAACCAGTGTCAGGCCTACCAGTAAGTGTTAGCTGGCCTGGGAAATGCAAGCAAGTGATGTGCTGGAGGTTTTGAGGAGAGATAGTCTGCAAGCAAGTAAAGTGCTGGAGAGAGAGAGGAGATTCTACATACTATGGTGTATATAGTTGGTCCCAATTTTGACTGTCAATTATTTGGGCATCTCATAAATTTCCTATCCAAGTTAAATTTCCCTCAATAAAATACAAAAAAAAACAAGTGCAAGGATTGCTTTCATGTCTCTGAATGCTTGAAAAGTGTGTGCCTGGCTGGGTGAAAGACTGACAACTACACTCAGCAGCCACTATGGGGTACCGCTACATTTGGGGGCTTGTCCAGATCGTCTGTTCACAGGTAACCTGCCAGCGATTGCCCCTAGCAACTGAAATTGACAGAGCCGGGGATCTGCATTTTGTTCCACCAATTGGGAAATTGAACTCTGGGGAAAGATTTATGTGCTCTACTTGCATTCAGTATTACGGCATCAAGTGCCATTGTACATAGTAACCAGTGGGAGCTGCTTGCCAAGTTATTGCTTCCCTGCTTACCCAGTTGCCCAACCATGGAGTTTCAAAATGTGTTTCTCCCTAAATTTTGCAAGATCGGACTGGCCTGCTGAATGGACCTTTCCTATCAATGGACACTGGGTGAGGTCTGATCCCTATTTTAACTCTTTAAAAGAGCCTGTCAGTTCGGGGAGGGGCCCCTCCCACCACGAACTCCAAAGAGAACTGTTCACTTTTATGCTGTGTTTCTTTTCCAATTTGCTTCTGTCAGAAGGCCATAACCCCTGTCCTGTCAGAACAAAAGAAAAAAAATTTGTTAAAGTGAAGTTGTAGTCCCAAAAAAAATTGCTGATCACCGCTAAAGTGCTAATTTTAAAGGCTTATATGCAAGTTATTGTCATAAAAAGTGTTTGGGGACCTGGGTCCTGCCCCAGGGGACATGGATCAATGCAAAAAAAGTTTTAAAAACTGAAGTTTTTTTCAGGAGCAGTGATTTTAATAATGCTTAAAGTGAAACAATAAAAGTGTAATATTCCTTTATATCTCTTACTGGGGGGGGGGGGGGGGGGGTGTATAGTATGCCTGTGAAGGGGCGCATGTTTCCCATGCTTAGAACTGTCCCTGCAGTGTAATTTCTGCAGGAAAAAAAGTAATTTAAAATCACTCGCGGCTATAATGAATTGTCGGCTCCCCGTAATACAGAGAACAGTCATTGAAAGTCATTGATTAAAAAAAAAAAGTGTGGGGTTCCCCCAAATTCAATTACCAGGCCCTTCAGGTCTGGCATGGATATTATGGGGAACCCCGCATCAAATTAAAAAAAAAAGGACGTGGGGTTCCCCCCAAATATCCATACCAGACCCTTTAGGTTTGTTATGGATTTTAAGGGAAACTCCACACCAAATTTGATGACGTGTGGGTGACCCCGCTCCCCTCTGATGTAACGGAAACATGCATTACATCAGAGGGGGCGGGGTCACTCACACGTCATTGGGGAAGCCGGGCTTTCCCCTTGCGTCAGAGGTGGGCGGGGTCAGGTGATGAGTAGCCCCACCTCCTCATATAAGTATATAAGAAGTGTCAGGCTGCCGGGATCCCTGCAGTGTCTTCGGTGGAGACAGAAGATGCACTTGAGGAAGAGATCACCTGTTGCTGGATCAAATCAGCCATCGCTGGACCCTGGAGAGATGATCATCCGTCCCTGGATAGCAAGAGTGGATTACCAACGCTGGCATCTTTTATTTTATTTATTTTATTTTTAATAAGGGATTTTTGCAATGGTTTTTAACTATTTTTTACACTTTCTTTGTGCAATGGTAGGGGTACTTTTACCCCCTTACCATTTCAAATGGGGGCGCAGGATCTGGGGGTCCCCTTGTTTTGAACATTCAAGTCCCATAGACTTTAATAGGGTTCCAAAGTTCACATGAAGTTTAGGTCTGTTCGCAGGTTCTGGTGCGAACCGAACCGGGGGTGTTCGGCTCATCCTTAATCACCGCCATTACTAGTAAAAAAAAATAATAATAATAAAAATGCCATAAATTCTTTCCCCTATATTGTAGATGCTATAACTTTTGCACAAACCAGTCAATATATGCTTATTGTGATTTTTATTACCAAAAATATGTAGAAGAATACACATCGGCTTAAACTGAGGAAAAAAATTTGCCTTTTTTTTTAACCACTTCTATACTGGACACTTAAACACCTTCCTGCCCAGACCAATTTTGAGCTTTCAGCGCTGTCGCAAATTGAATGACAAATTGCGCGGTCATGGTACACTGTACCCAAATGAAATTTTTATAATTTTTTTCCCAAAAATAGAGCTTTCTTTTGGTGGTATTTGATCACCTCTACGGTTTTTATTTTTTGCTAAACAAATAAAAAAAGACCGAAAATTTTGAAAAAAATATGTTTTTTTTTGTTTCAGTTTAAAAACTTTGTAAATAAGTACGTTTTCTCCTTCACTGATGGGCACTGATGCGGCTGCACTGATGGGCACTGATAAGGTGGCACTGATGGGCACCGATGAGGTGGCATTGATGGGCACTGATATGTGGCACTGATAAGCGGTACTGATGGGCACTGATAGGTGGCACTGATGGGCGGCACGGATGGGCACTGACAGGTGGCACAAATTGGCACTGATTGCTGGTACGGATTGGCATGGATAGGCGGCATGGATGGGCATGTCAGACTGACACCCCGCAACAACTATCGCCGCGATGTGCGCCCCCCGGGTGTGCGCAGCGGCTCAAAATCCTGAGGATGTCATATGGGGCCCGGTCAGGATTTTGAAACCACTTTGCCGCCGTCATTCTGCTATAGGGCAAGTGGTTAAAAAAAATGGGGATATTTATTATAGCAAAAAGTACAAAATATTATGTTTTTTTTGAAAATTGACGCTCTTTTTTTGTTTATAGCGCTAAAAATAAAAACCGCAGAGATGATCAAATACCACCAAAAGTCACCGCTGTCCCCTGTAGTCCGGCGCATCCATCTTCTCGGTGGGTCTCGCCGCTCCGCCGCTGTCATTTGGCAAAGCCGCGATGACGTCCCTCCCGCGCATGCGCACAGGAGCCGCCACGCGCGGCATATCGCGTTGACTGCGGCACGCTCAGTGCGCCTGCGCGCCGCTGTCAGCAGTGCCTATCTTTCGGCAAATATCTCCTAAACCGTGTAGGTTTAGGAGATATTTCTTGGACCTACAGGTAAGCCTTAATCTAGGCTTACCTGTAGGTCAAAGTGTGTTGTAAGGGTTTACAACCACTTTAAAGTGGCGCAGTGCCGTATTGCAAAAAATGGCCTGGTCATTGAGCAGCCAAATCTTCCGGGGCTGAAGTGGAGAACTGATTAAAGGAATAAAAAAACAACTATACAGTTTAAAATGTTTAATGCATAGTATGTCAAATTGAGAAATTGTTAGGAAATCACAGTGACCTCCATTCTATACATTTGATCAAACAGTTATTTTTAGTTTGCACAGACATAATTGGAAACTATGTTGTACCATACACAAATTACTTTGAATATTTGAAAGTATAGAGAACAATGTAGAATTAAATGAATGAATCATTAATCATACATTTGCCTGGTAAATATAATGCAGAGGGTTTAGCAAACAGCATTTATTATTAATGGCATATCTCAGCAAAATATGCTATACAGTCATACAGTGCAGTTTATTGTGATTTTATAACTGTGGAAATACTATACAAATATTTTTATGGGATCAGTTTACTTGGTGATGAAACTTTATGTACGGCAAATGGCTTTATATGGATTTTAGACCAAAGCTTTAAAACCCAAGTCTAATGTGGGGAAAAAAAATATGAAATGGATCCTCAGCTTTGGCACCTCCTCTACACGACTATCCCCAGTCCAGGACACTTCTTGCTCAGCAATGCAATGCCAGTCCTCTTCCAGAATGAATGATGCCTGGCATTATTCAAACCACTTCCTGTGAGCCCAGGACGTTAAAGTATAACTAAAGGCAAACATTTTTTAGTTTTGTATATAGAGGAGAGAGATTAAAACACCTGTCAGTTATTATTGCTGTCCATGCCCCCGTTATGTAGACTCAACCTCTGTATTTGTTCTGTTTACTGTTATCTTCAAAAGTGAAAGAATATCAAAAATTTTGGGTAGACACCAGAAAAGTAACAGAGGGGAAATCTTCCCATGGGGACACTAGTTCTGGTGACCCTGGTAACATCCCAGGGTTCCCTCACTTAGGAGGGATTTTCTTTTACTTCCTATTTTGACTAAGAGACTGGAAGGAAAGGAATATCTCCCTACTGGGACACAGATAGCAAAGAAAAAGGCAAAAAATGTTTGCCTTTAATTCAACTTTAAGGACTCACACCTGCACTGGACTAACAGGGGAATACTGCAGAGTGCAGTGTTATGTTATTATCCAACAGTGCTCTCTACAGCACTAGTGTTCATGCTCACAGGTACGCAATAAGCTACATTAAAATTCATAATCTTTTTTGATAACTTTCTATTTCATTGAAAATTATTTTTAGCATACAGTAGAGAAGGACAATCCGCAGTATATGGCAAGTATAAAAAACAATGCTTAGACAAATCAGCGCACATTTAGGCAACATAGGTTCTATGGGTTATTCTGTGGAATGAGCAGTCAATGACAGAGATAGTGAGTCAAGCTTCTAAAAGTGTGAGCTTGAGAGTAACCATGTCAAATAGACTACCCGGTCAACAAGTGCCACTAGAAACATGAGAAACATTAAGCTGACAGTAGTAGTAGTAGTAGTATTCAGTTAACCACTTCAGCCCCAGAAGGATTTACCCCCTTCCTGACCAGAGCACTTTTTACAATTTGGCACTGCGCTGCTTTAACTGGTAATTGCGCAGTCATGCAATGCTTTATTCCCCATATAACCATGTCATGTTTCAACAATATATCATTTAGTGACAACTTTGCGTAAAAAAAAAAAAAATAATAATAATAATTTTCCCGAAACTCGTGGCAAAATATAAAATGTTCCATGGACACAACAGGCCTCTCAGCTTGAAGTGTCTACTTTCCAAAATTGGGTCATTTGTGGGAGTTTTGTGCTATCTTGACATTACATGGCCTCCGAAACTGTGATAGGTAGTGAGGAAGTGAAATCACCATTTTACGCCCTTAGAAAGCCTGAAGACGGTGATTGGTATTCCGGGTCCTGTACACAACTAGGTTCCCAAAAAGTCACACATGTGGTATCCCCGTACTCAGGAGAAGCATCAGAATGTATTTTGGGATGTAATTCCACATATGCCCATGGCATGTTAGAGCAATAGATAATTTAGTTACAACTTTGGGCCAAAAAAAAAAGTTTGCAATTTTCCAGAAACTTGTGGAAAAATAAAAAATATTCCATGGATTCAATATGCCTATCAGCAAATAGCTTGGGGTGTCTACTTTCCAAAAAGTGGTCATTTGGGGGGTTTTGACCTGTCCTGGTATTTTATGCACAACATTAGACGCTTATGCCACACATCACCCACTCTTCTAACCACTTGAAGACAAAGCCCTTTCTGACACTTTTTTTTTCTTAATGATTTATTTTGCTTTTTATTTTGCTTTTACACTGTTCCTTTCATTTATTTATTTTGTGATCACAGAGAATGTAAATTCCCCCTATGATAGCAATAGGTGTTTGATAACAGTGGGGTCTATTAGACTCTAGATCTCTCCTCTGCCCTCAAAGCATCTGACCATACCAAGATCGTTGTAATAAGATGCTTCCCAATTTCCCAATGACACTGTTTATATCCAGTCAAACCGAAGTCATGAAATACTTGTAGCTTCTGGTATCTTAGGCCATAGAGATGATTGGAGCCATTCTTCGATTAGCTCTCTGGACAGCCGCTGGCTGCATTATCAGGTTCCCCGGTGGGACAGGACAGCATGAGAAAATCAAGGAAGACAACAGGAGGGGGGTGTCTAATTAGCCGCTAGGATTGCTTTTACAAGAAAGCCGACTGCTGGCTAAAAGGAACAATACCAAGATGATACCTAAACCTGCAGGCATCATTCTGGTATAACTGCTTAAAGTCCAGCAACATACCAGTACGTTGCTGGTCCTTGTTGGGCATATACTGTATTGTAATGTTCTATTTTTTCATGCAGCCTGTGGGCTGAGCAAAAAAAAGATATTGATTGGTAGGTATGCCCACCATCAGAATACTGCCCTGCATCCACCCACTTCTAATAATGGGCATACATGCACCATTTTTTTTTTAACTTTGGTGGTGAAATCATCTCCTACAGTGCTGGCGTCGCTGATTTATCATGAGAGCAAACGCTGTTGCTGTCAAGATAAATAAATCGGTGCTGCGGGAATGGTGTACCTGAAAATAAAATAATGGTTAACAATAAAACAATAAGTAAGCTATAAAATAATTAAATATCTGAAAAGCAAACATGATAAAATATAGTAAAAATTGTTAAAAGAGGAGAACAATAGAGAGAGAGCAATAAAACGACAACTGAGGTGGGGGGGGGGGGGACCTGTCAAAATGAGGTTTCGTCTAGGGTGTCAAAAATCCTTGCACCAGCTGTAAGAAGATTGCCAAGACCCTGAAACTGAGCTGCAGCACGGTGGCCAAGACCATACAGAGGCTTAACAGGACAGGTTCCACTCAGAAGAGGCCTCGCCATGGTTGACCAAAGGAGGTGAGTGCACATGCTCAGCGTTATATCCAGAGGTTTTCTTTGGGAAATAGATGTATGAGTGCTGCCAATATTTCTGAAGAGGTTGAAGGGGTGGGGGGTCAGCCTGTCAGTGTTCAGACCATACGCTGCACACTGCATCAAATTGGTGTGCATGGCTGTCGTCCCAGAAGGAAGCCTCTTCTAAAGATGATTCACAAGAAAGTCCTGCAAACAGTTTGCCGAAGACAAGCAGACTAAGGACATGGATTACTGGAACCATGTCCTGTGGTCTGATGAGACTAAGCCCCTGTACACACAGTCGGAGATTTCCACAACCAAATCCGTCGGATTTTGCCCGTCGGATTTTGTCCGTCGGATCTTGTCCGAAACTGTTGCATACCACGGTCGGACAAAGTTGGCGAAAAAATCCGATCTTTCAGAACGTGATGACGTAATTTCGTTACGATGGGACTACATTCAGGCTAGTAGCCAATAGCTTTGATGTAGTAATTTGATCTGAGCATGCGTGGCACTTGGTCTGATCAAAATTCTCTACACATGATCGGAGTATGTCCAATCGGCCCAGTTGGTCGGGAAATATTTCCAAAAATTGGGTCCGATGGATATTTTCAGACGGAATCAGTCCGATGCATACCACACACAGTCGGATTATCCGACGACACGGTCCAATAGGACACATTCCGACGGATTCTCCGACTGTGTGTACAAGGGCTTAGATTAGCTCATTTGGTTCAGATGGTGTCAATCTTGTGTGATGGTAACCAGATGAGCAGTACAAAGATGAGTGTGCCTTGACTACAGTCAAGCATGGTGGTGGGAGAGTTCTGGGGTTGCATGAGTGCTGCCGGCATTGGAGAGCTACAGTTCATTGAAGGAACCATGAATGCCAACATGTACTGTGACATACTGAAGCAGAGCATGATCCCTTCCCTTCGGAGACTGGGCCACGGGGCAGTATTCCAACATGATAGTGACCCCAAACACACTTCCAAGATCACCACTGCCTTGCTAAAGAAGCTGAGGGTAAAGGTGATGGACTGGCCAAGCATGTCTTCAGACCTAAACCCTATTAAACATCTATGGGGCATCCTCAAACGGAAGGTAGAGGAACGCAAGGTCTAACATCCACCAGCTCCGCGATGTCATCATGGAGGAGTGGAAGAGTACTCCAGTGGCAACCTGTGAAGCTCTGGTGAACTCCATGCCCAAAAGGGTTAAGGCAGCGCTGTAAAATAATGGTGGTCACACAAAATATTGACACTTTGTGCCCAGTTTGGACATTTTCACTTAGGGGTGTACTCACTTTTGTTGCCAGCTGTTTAGACATTATAGGCTGTGTGTTGAGTTATTTTGAAGGGGCAGTAAAATTACACTTTTATGCCCTGTACACACAGTTGGACATTCCGACAACAAAATCCCTCTGATTCTTTCCAACGGATTTTGGCCGAAACTATTCTTGCATACACATGGTCGCACAAAGTTGATGGAAAATCCACATGTTCGGAAAGAGGTGACATTCGTAATGTACGACGGAACTACGGCCAGTAGCCAATAGCTTTCATCTCCAAATTTTTTCTGAGCATTTGTGGCACTTTGTGCGTCGGAATTCTCTACACACGATCGGAAAAAGTCTGATCGGATTTTGTTGTCGGAAAAATTTAGATCCTGCTCTCAAACTTTTTCTGCCTGAAATTCCCACAGAAAAAGTCTGACAGAGCCCACACATGATCGGATTTTCCGACAACATAATCCGATCGGACTTTTTCCGTCTGAATTTCCGACCATGTGTATGGGGCATAATACAAACTGGACACTCACTACTTTTACATTGTAGCAAAGTGTAATTTCTTCAGTGTTGTCACATGAAAAGATACAATAAAATATTTCCAAAAATGTGAGGAGTGTACTCACTTTTGTGAGATACTGTGTGTGTATATATATATATATATATATATATATATTACACTTTTATTTGTAACTGTAACGGTTACAGGTTCGGGTCTCTCAAAATGTGATGCCATCTTTGGAGACCCTGTGAAAGTGTCTGCTAGTCTGTGCAGTGCTGTACCCTACACTAATACTTCACAAGTGTGTGGTAGCATTCAAAACATTCACCAATGCAAAGACCAGGATGGTCAGGACAGGAGGGACAACAATAACGGGTGTCACACGTATATCCGCGCTTGCTACAGACACGACATCTTCTTTGAGGTGATTGTTGGGTAGGGGTACCAGGGAGGACATACGGAAAATGTTTCTCATGCAGCTGGCTTACATTTGCATTGGGAATGGGCACAGCACCGTCCGGAAACAGAACGGCTGTGACGATCACTTCCTGGAATTTAAGGAAGGCTCCAGTTCATCGCGACGCTTTGTATAGCACATAAGTGCTCAGTAGAGCCAATTGGAATAAGTATACAGACACTTTTTTTTTATACCAGCGTCTGGCCTTATGGGCAATTAAGTACGGTGCCATCAACTGGTCGTTGAGGTCCACCGTTCCCATATTAAGGTTGTATTTGAGGACACAGAGGGGTTTCTTCACAACACCAGTCGCCGTTTGAATTTGGACTGTCGTGTCTGCGTGAAGGGAGGACAGAACAAAAACATTCCGTGAAACCCTCCACTTCACTGTGAGCAAATTATTACTTCTCAAGCAGGCTCTCTCCCCCAGCCTAAGACAGGAATCTACAAGCTGCTGGAGTGCGCCCCGCCGATTAGATCGCATGGTGCCACATGCACCAATTCCATGATCAAACAAGTGACTAAAAACGCTTGTGTAATAATTGTCCACATACATGTGGTACCCCTTTCCGAATAAGGGTGACACCAAGTCCCATACAAGTTTACCAGCGCTCCCTATGTAGTTTGGGCAGTTCTCCGGCTCCATGTGACTATCTTTTCCCTCGAAAACCATAAAACTATATGTATAGCCTGTTGCCCTGTCACAGAGCTTATACATCTTGACCCCATATCTGGCGCGCTTGCTGGGAAGATACTGTTTGAATGACAAGCGGTCAGAAAACATAATCAGGGACTCATCAATGCAAACAACTTGATCGGGAGTAAACAAGGCAAAACTGTTGGTTGAAGTGGTTTACGAGGGGCCAATTTTGTGGAGACAATCATATTCAGGGTCCCTCCCAAGGACGACAGAGTTCATTGTCTTGATGTGCATAAATTGTAAGATCTACTCGTAGCTAGCCTTGGTCATGGAGGTAGAGAACATGGGCATATGGTGAATAGGGTCAGTGGACCAATATGACCGCAACAAATTTTTTTTAGTTCTGCCCATGAAGAAGGATAGGCCCGGAAAAGTCTTAAATTTGGAGGCTGTGATAGGTCTCCAATCTCTGGCAACAGTCAACTGGGGATTAGCAGCGATGAATTGACCAGCATACAAATTGCTTTGGTCCACCATAGCTCTATAGAGATCTCCCGTGAAAAACAGTGAATAAAAATCAAGCGACATAAAATCAACTGTTTCCACCTGAATTCCGGGTTGGCCAGTGAATGGGGGAAGTATGGGTGCTGCAGAAGTGGTGGGTTCCCAATTTGGATTGGCAAATGAAGCAGGAAGGGCACTATGGCCTTGATGGGCCTGTTTTTGTCTTCTTGGTGGCAGCTGGACACTAGTTGTGTTAGCCACCTCACCAGCTTGAACTGCACTTATGGGACTCGCCACGTCACCACGTGATAGTGCTGGTTTGACTATGACCAGGGTGTACTAGGCCACTGGTGCTTGCCAGTACACCAGAAGGATGAGCGTCACTAGTACTGGCTCTCTGCTCCATATGAGAGCCCTGCGGTTCTTGCACCTCAACAGCAGAAGAACGAGGTTGAGCATGCCTGATCTTGGCAGGGACCACTACTCCGTCATCAGAGCTATCTGTCAGGGTGTCGCTGCTGTCTACAGAATCGTATTCTGAACCTAAATCTGACAGATGGGTGGCTTCCTCTTCACTCTCATCTGTCTTGCTCAGAAACATGTAGGCCTCTTCACTAGTGTACCTTCAATTAAATTTACTGGCACAACTAGTGAAACTCACAGGAAAAATGAGCACCTGACTGTCAGCGACTGCTTCAAACGTTATAAAAAAAACTGTTAGCGTTCGCAGGGATCAGGCCTGTCTCTGCGAACGCTGCAGTTATGTGTTTTGTAAGTGACAGTAATCAATTGATACTGCACTTGGGTGGGCTGGGCTGGGCTGAGCTGGGTGGAGGGGCTAAACGCAGGTGCTAGCAGTTATTTGGACTGATCCCACTAATGCTGCATTTTTGGGAACCTTAAAGCGGAGGTCCACCCTAAAATGGACCTCCGCTCATCGGAATCCCCCCCCCTCCGGCGCCACAATCGGCACCTTTCAGGGGGGAGGGGGGTGCAGTTACCTGGATAATCCAGGTAACTGCACCCACTTCCGGGCTAGCTGTCTGCGGAACGAGCGTAGGTTACGCCCCCGTTCCGCAAGCGCCCGCCCCCTTCAGCAAGTGCCCCGCTGCCTGCTGGGAAACACACAGCTCCCAGAGGCAGCGGGGACCGTCCGGATTGCGCCGCGCGGCTTGCGCATGCGCAGTAGGGAACCGGGAAATGAAGCCGAAAGGCTCCATTTCCTGATTCCCATACCCAAGATGGCGGCGGGACCCGGCAGCCGAGCGAGCGATCGGCTTCGGGTGCCGACATCGCGGGCGCGCTGGACAGGTAAGTGTCACTATTTAAAAGTCAGCAGCTGCAGTATTTGTAGCTGCTGGCTTTTAAAAAAAAAAAAAAAAAACGCGGAGTCCCGGTGGACTCCCGCTTTAAACTATCGGAGATGCTAGTATAGATCTGATCAGATCAGATATTGATCCATTCAGACACTATACTACTAAGGGAGGTGTATGGTGCATGCGTGGTGTTAGCGCTACTGGCACTAATCCGACACTACCTGGGGCGACGCAGACCCTGGCTGACACTAAAACCCGCCGGATGATCAGGGGGTTAAACCTTTATTTAGGTAATAAATTGTGGGTTCCCTGATGCTATAAAAAAAAAAAACTAACTAATTAACCAGCATCACCCATGACATTAATATGGTGATCACTGGTGACAGGGGGTGAAAGTGTTAACTAGGGGGCAATCAGGGGATAAAACCTTTATTAGGTAATATAGGGGGGTACCTGACGCTATAAAAACCTGATGGGGAATCAAATCAACTTACTGGCTAACTAGCATCACCGTGACACTAATACAGCGATCAGAAAAAAGATCTATTAGTGACACTGAGACAAGGGGGGAAAGGGTTAAGTGGGGGGGTGATCAAGAGGTTAAATCTTTATTAGGGGGGTTTGGGGGGTACCCTAGACCTAACAGGGCCTACTACTAATTGCCCTAACACTGATTAGAGTCACATGTGACAGCAATGCAGTGATCAGTGAAAAATCTGAAAACTGCAATTGGTGGCACAGTGACAGGGAGTGAAGGGGTTAACTGGGGGGGGGGGGCGATTGGGGGGTGACAAGTGTACCTACATGTACTGGTGTTAGTGTAGTGTAGTGCAACTCACAGTAATATGTTCTTTCTCCTCTCTCTGGAATAGAAAATAATTCCAGAGAGGGAGATGACATCACTTCCCCTGTTTGTGTTTACACTTACAGACAGGGGAAACATTTTCATTCACTAGAACCGATCAGGAGGTCCAGGCCAGAAATCATTGACCTGAACTTGAAGACTGATCGGTTCTGCTACAAATCCAAACACCGCGGGCAGGCCGCGGCCAGGCCTCGAGCGACGTACCGGTATTGATTATGCACCACTTTGCCAACATATATATCGCTGTGAGCCGGTCTGCAAGTGGTTAAGATGGAAGCATAACAGAAGGAGTAAGAGCGGAAAAAAAAAACCCCATAAATATAACAGTACAAAAGTAGGTTAGGGAGGATACTTCTAAACATGTCACAGTTTCTAAACCTCATTGTATTTATCAACAGAGTCACTTAAAGCGTAACTCCATTTTTATTGAGAAAAAAACATTCCCCTCTGGGGGATCTATGTACATTGCAATGATTATAACAACCTTTGTTGCAGATTCCTACCTTTTGTTATTCTGAAGAAATTCATGTGTGTTTGTCTGTGCCTCTGGGTTGAGTAGGTCTAATGGGAGTGTTTTCAGAATTATCTAGCAGCTGTGGCAGCTGCAGGGCACTAATGAGGAATGCTGATGGGCCTGCATCCCGTTAGACGTGTTCCTATTGGAAATATCTCACCAAAAATAAAATTTCTGTTGCAGGGGATGCCTGAAATCTGACTTGTATCTTAGGCAGACTTCTGAGAAAATTGGTGAGTCAATCACACAAGCAGGAAATTATCTTTCTGGGGAGTGGTCAGTACACACTCTGTGTACAAAACAACTCCTTGTAGCCATATTGCTTTGCATTGATAGAAAATTACAGTCGCTGCAGATTAAAAAGGAAAGGTAATTTTTAATAACATTCAATTACATAATGACTTGTATCGCAATTGTACACGGTATATTATGCGGTGGTCCGGGGGTGCCACTCCAGTGCTGATCCTCAGCCATGGTGCTGGCACTGCCTGCTGATTGGCTTCTCCGCTGCTATCTCCCTCACTGTCTGAAACCAGCACCGCGATAGAGACTGAGCACTGACACCAGCACCGTGATAGAGAGCACTGACACCAGCACTAAGATAGAGAGCACTGACACCAGCACCAAGATAGAGAGCACTGACACCAGCACTGTGATAGAGAGCACTGACACCAGCACCGAGATAGAGTGCACTGACACCAGCACCGAGAAAGAGAGCACTGACACCAGCACCGTGATAGAAAGCACTGATACCAGCACCATGATAGAGAGCACTGACACCAGCACCGTGATAGAGAGCACTGATACCAGCACCGAGATAGAGAGCACTGACACCAGCACCGTGATAGAGAGCACTGACACCAGCACCGAGATAGAGAGCACTGACACCAGCACCATGATAAAGAGCACTGACACCAGCACTGTGAGAGCACTGACACCAGCACCGTGATAGAGAGCACTGACACCAGCACCGTGATAGAGAGCACTGAGACCACACCAGCACCTAGATAGAGAGCACTGACACCAGCACCGTGATAGAGAGAAATACAAAAAGCTGCGCCAACAAGAAAATAATCTATACGTTAACTACCCAAAATAAAAAATAAAAAATAAAGGTTATAAATAGTTGATATATTCAAAACTTATAGATAAAAAATGACAATTAATATGAATTAATAATTAAAGAGTTCATGAAAGAGTCCATAAATAATCCACAATTGCGATCCTATGTAAAAAACCCACGGTGGTTACACACACTCGAAATGCGCACAAGTGCCTGTCACCTTATAGTGAGTGCGCTTACCAGATGGAAGCTTAATTAAAGCGTTGTAAATATATCCTCAATCTCCTCAGAATACTCCTCCTTTTAATGGATCAGCTCACCAAAATGAAAAGCAGTATTCACATATACACATCTTATTCCACGATCCCAAAAATTACTATCAGTGGCTCGAGGGAAGAAGAGGAAACCAACATAGTGTAACACTGTTTGGAAGTTTTATTAGAGCAGAAAGTAGCGCACTTACATGAGCATCGAATCAATACAGCATGCACAATGGAACATAAAAAGCTCCAAGATAGAGAGCACTGACACCAGCAACATGATAGAGAGCACTGACACCAGCACCGAGATAGAGAGAGCGCACTGACACCAGCACCGTGACAGAGAGTACTGACACCACACCAGCACCGTGATAGAGAGCACTGACACCACACCGGCAACGAGATAGAGAGCACTGACACCAGCACTGATACCAGCAACTCGCTGCGGGACCCAAAAATATGACACTGCTCAACCTCTTCAAACAGGAGGGTACGGTCATATAGTACGGTGTGTTTTTTTTGTATAAGGAAGTGAGCCAAAGGTAGAAAAAAGGTCCGTGTGCTAGATTAAATAAATAGTTTATAGAGTTATGCATATACATGGTCTACTGGTCACATGTGTTGAATTCCTCCGAGGTCCATGCCTCATTCATTTTTATTAAATGTGAGGTAGTCAACACTGTCGTGAGCTAGGCAAGTGCGCTTATCGGTCACGATCCCCCCTGCTGCGCTGAACGTCATTTCGGACAGGACACTGGACGAGGGGCAAGCCAACAGTTCCATTGCAAATTGAGCAAGCTCTGGCCAGAGGTCAAGCCTGCCCACCCAGTAGTCCAGGGGTTCATCACTTCTCAGAGCGTCCACATCGTCTGTTAACCCGATGTAGTCGGACACCTGTTGGTCTAGGCGTTCCCTGATGCTGGATCCGGATGAGACCTGTCGATGGGTCAGCTGACAGAATGATCTCATATCAGAAGTCACCAACACATCTTCAAACCGCCCTCTTCTTGCAGGCACTGTTGGATTGGTACCTGCAACTCTTTCACTGGGAGTGGGAATTCCTCTGCCAGCTCACGCTTGAAGCAAGGCCTGTAAGTGCTCCATTCTGACAGCCCTCTGTGATGGTGGTAACATTTCCGCCATTTTGTGTTTGTACCGGGTGTCTAAGTACGTTGCCACCCAGTACTGGTCCTTGACCTTTATGCTTTTTATACGGGGTCCCTGTTAAAACACTGGAGCATGAAGGCCCCCATTTGCACTAAACTGGAAGTGGTGTGGTGGCCTGGCTCCTGCTCATCATCCAGGATAATGTCGTCCTCCTTGTTCTCCTCTTCCCATCCACGCACAACAACAGTGATCCCAGAAAGGTTTAAAGCATGCTCTTCTTGCTCCTCCTCATCCGCCCCGACACCATCCTCCTCTGACTCCTCTTCAGACTCCTGTTGACTTGTCTCCTGCTTCTCCACGGCTTGATCAATGACACGATGCAATGCACGCTCCATAAAGAAGGCATAAGGTACGATGTCACTGATGGCGCCATGGCTGCGACTGACCAGTTTGGTGATCTCATCAAATGGCCACAGAAGTCTGCATGCGTCACGCATGAGCAGCCACTGGCACGGTAAAAACAAAAACAAGCTCCCAGAACCTGTTCTGCCGCAACGCTCGTACAGGTAGTCGTTAACTGCATGTTTCTGCTGGAGCAGCCTATCAAGCATATAGAAGGTTGAGTTCCATCGCAAATAAGACGTCTGACCGGCAGATTGTGTCGCCGCTAGGGATGAGCCGAACACCCCCCGGTTCGGTTCGTACCAGAACTTTCGAACGGACCCCACGTTCGTCACGAACGTTAGAACCCCATTGAAGTCTATGGGACTCGAATGTTCGAAATGAAAAGTGCTAATTTTAACGGCTAATATGCAAGATACTGTCCTAAAAAGGGTTTGGGGACCTGGCTCCTGCCCCAGGGGACATGGATCAATGCCTAAAATGTTTTTAAAAATGGCCGTTTAGGCGGGAGCACTGATTTTAATGACGGTTAAAGTGAAAAAAAAAAGTGAAATATTCCTGTAAATATGGTGCCTGGGGGGTGTCTGTAGTATGCCTGTGAAGTGCCACGTGTTTCCCGTGTTTAGAACAGTCCCTGCACAAAATGACATTTAACGAAAATAACACCATTTAAAACTGCTTGCGGTTTTAATGTTATATCAGGTTCCTGCAATATGGTTGAAAATCATTCAGAAAAATGGCATGGGTAGCCCTCCCTGCCCATTACCAGCCTATTTGGGTCTTGTACGCATATTAAGGGGAACCCTGTACCTATATTAAAAAAAGGAAATGCGTGTGGCCCCCAGGCCCTATATACTCAGAACAGCAGTATACAGGCGGTGCAACAAGACAGGGACTGTGTAGGTTTGTTGTGTTAAGTTGAATCTGTTTGTAATTTTCAACTGGTACATTTTTAAAGTGTAGCTCCAGTCCAAAAAACTATTTTTAAGCTTTTTGGAAAACATAGGGAAGGGTTATCACCCCTGTATAATTTGTTTTGTCGTCCATCTTTTTTCATCTCACTTGCTGTTGTCTCCTTCCGTTTGCAAGTAGGGGATGTTTGTAAGTTGGATGTTTGAAAGTAGGGGCCTGCCCTATATGCTCTGCAGAAATGGCGGAACAAGGTGTTGGTTTTGCCACAACATTGTAAGCCCTCAAAGTGACTGTTGGTGGGCGCTGGAGCGCCCTGCTGTGAACGATTATATCAAGAATTGTAATTACATGCCATTGTTGAACAGTGGTAGAAAAATTGACCTTTGGTGGTTGTGGTCCTCACCGTTACTCTGGGTGGGCACAGGAAGGGGCCCTCCTGTGAAATATTATATCAAGAATTGTAATTACATGTCCCTGTTAAACAGGGGCAGAAAAATTTGGCCTTAGGCACTGCTGCTGGTGCCACCACACTGCAACCTCTTCCATATACTCTAGTTTTATTGCAGGAATTAGCCCTGCTGCAAAGCATTGCATCAAAAATTGTACTTAAACGCCCCTGTTAAACAGGGGTAGAAAAATTGGGCCTTAGGCACTGGTGCTGGTGCCACCACACTGCAACCTCTGCCATATAATTACAAATGACATTTGTTCTGCCTATGAAGCAATAAAATATTAATTTAAGTGGGAGTTTAATGTAGTGGTACTGGAGAAAAGAAAGAAGAATGCAATAGGAAAATAATTAGAATGCATAATTTGCTGGATCCATTGGGCTCCCAAAATGTTTTCTCTACCTCTTCATTATTTGACTTAAATACCCACTATCTTTTTCTATTAGGCCTTTTCCCCCTTACTGTGTGAAGCCAGATATACCCACGTAAATCCCCAAACTAGATCCCACATCCCCACTGTTAGGAGTACCACCGACCCAGGGGACCACCAGTCTCCTCCAATCCTCTCTGCTGACGTCCACCTTTTTTTTACCATAGCCCATCCAATAGGAAGTGGCTACAACAGGCAGGGGTGTGGATTTTATCTCTGAGAGGGGCTTTAAATGAAAAGTATAACATACAGTGGCAGTGCGTCCGTAAAGGGCGCAGGAGCGCTGCCCCCTCTCTTCTGTCACCGCTCTATCACCATAGATAGATTCATGCCTTGCATGAATCTATTTATAGTCCCCGCTGACACCCCCTATTCAGGTGCCTGGCCCCTTTTCTGGCGCTGGGCACCTGAATTATAGTGATGTTTTTTTTTTTTGGAAGCACCTGATTAGAGCCGTAGACTCTAATAGGCACCCAAAAAGGTGAACAGCGGGTGCAATGCTGTGCGTTTGCTGCTCACTCAATTGTTTGTTAGCAAAGCGAAGGAATTCACTTTGCTAACACTGAACCACCTCTCAGCCAATCAGGTGCTCGGGTCTGTTATCTGTCACCTGATTGGCTGAAACATCAGACGCTGTGATTGGACGCCTGATAGAGAGGACGGAAGAAGACATCAAGGAGCACGCAGGACACCGCCATTGACCCGCTGTGAGACAGGCAAGTGCCGGGGTGATACACACTGCCAGCATTTGATGGGGCACAGTTGCAGCGGCAAATGATGGGCACACTGGCAGCATTTGATGGGGCACAGGAGCGGCAATTGATGGGTACACTGGCAGAAATTGATGGGCATACTGGCAGCAATTGATAGGTATGGTAGTTGGCACAATGGCTGCTCTTGATGGGCACAGTAGCTGCCTTTTAAGGGCACAGTGGCTGCGTTTCATGGGCATAATGGCAGCATTTGATGGGCACAGTGGCTTGCGTTTGATGGCACAGTGGCGGCGTTTGATGGGCACAGTGGTTGCATTTTGATGGGCACAGTGGCTGCGCTTGATGAGCACAGTGGC
This sequence comes from Lithobates pipiens, assembly GCF_037356315.1. Taxonomy (NCBI): domain Eukaryota; kingdom Metazoa; phylum Chordata; class Amphibia; order Anura; family Ranidae; genus Lithobates; species Lithobates pipiens. Next base: position 141,387,254 of record NW_027507790.1, read on the forward strand.
TGCGTTTGATAGACACAGTGGTTGCATTTGATGGGCACGGTGGTGGCAATTGATGGGCACAGTGGCTGTGGTTGATGGGTACAGTGGTTGCATTTGATGGGCACAGTGGCTGAACTTGCTGGGCACAGGGGCACAGTGGCTGCGTTTGATAGACACAGTGGTTGGGCTTGATGGGCACAGTGGCTTAGTTTGATGGCACAATGGCCGCAATTGATTTTCTTTTTTCAGTTTGTTTGCGCCTCCCCAAAAATTTTAAGCACCAGCCGCTAGTGGCACCAGTAGCTGCGTTTAATGAGCACAGTACTTGCGTTTGATGGGCACAGTGGCTGCGCTTGATAGGCACAGTGGCTGCGCATAAAGATCAAGTAGGCTTTGTCCATTTAAGGGGTACATGAGACAGCATTTGCAGAGCGATCCAATTGATTGATATTGCAAAATCCTACTCTAACTCAGCACGCACTATCTCCTAACACTACTGACTGCAAGCTCTATTATAAAAGATAGATCACTAGCTACATAGGTGAGGTGAATATAGCGGTGTATACTGCGGTCAGGGCACACAGACAATAACCACTACACAACAGCAAGATAGAAAATCGTCCGAAAACGATCGGTGTGTACTGTGTTGAAGGTACACAGAACACCCACTGCTTCAGACGCCAACACACTACACGAGGCCGCCGCGATGGCGGCCTTATATAGTGTATAGTGTGGGGCGTGCACTACACAGCCTGAGCTATGATTGGCCACAGGCATCCTGCCTGTGGCCAATCATGGCTCTTCTCGCTGCTGGCGCTGCGATTGGCCAAGCATGCGGGGTCACAGTGCATGCTTGGCCAATCATGAGCCAGCAATGTACTGCTCCATCGCACACGAATTTGACGCGAACGGATCAAAATGTTCGGATTTCGCCGAACGAACGAACAGCCAATGTTCGAGTCGAACGTACGTTCGACTCGAACACGAAGCTCATCCCTAGTCGCCGCTGAATGTCAGCATGGCGAGCCATGGCTGTGTAAGATCCTCTGAAATGGGCCGAGATTTTCCTTGCCTGCCACAAGATGTTCTGGACCCCAGGGTATTTGACTACAAATCACTGCACGACCAAGTTTAAGACGTGTGCCATGCATGGCACGTGTGTAATTTTGCCCTGTTTCAATGCGCTAAGCAGATTGGCACCGTTGTTACACACCACTTTACCAACTGTCAAATTGAGTGGTGTTAGCCACTGATCTGCCTGTGAAAGCAAAGCTGAAAGGAGTGCAGGGCCAGTGTGACTCTTGGCTTCCAGGCACAACAGACGCAGCACAGCATGGCAATGTCTCACCTGGCATGTCGAATAGGTTCTGGGGATCTTGGGAGGCACAGCGGAAGAGATGCTAGCAGCGGAAAAGGAGGAGTCAGCTGAGGAGGAGAGGGAGGATGGAGTAGGAGGAGGAGAAGAAGAGGCAGGCCTGCATGCAATCCGTGGCGGTAAAACCGAATCTACATGGATGCCACGGGTTACATGCTTGATATAGCTCTGGGATGCCCTTCTGTGAGAAATACTTCCTTCCTGGGATCTTCCATTGTGGGGTTCCAATGGCCACAAATTTTCGAAAGGCCTCTGAGTCCAACAGGTTATATGGCAGTAGTTGGCAGTCTATCAGTTCTGACAAGCCAGCAGTCAACCGTTGGGCAAGAGGGTTATCCGGCTTCATCATTTTTTTATGCTCGAACATTTGGCCCATGGAAGCCTGCCTTTTTCTAGAAAAACGTGAGGATGGCATGATGGAAGGTGGAGTGGAGGACAATTCTGAGGAGAGAGGAGAAGGAAAAGTAGAAGTTTTCAAACTAATAATACTAAACTCTCTAAATCTAACCACGTTTGTGACCTAGTAGGATGACATGTTCCATGACTATCTTTCTTTGATGGAATTTGAATCAGCAACCAGCAGTCTGAAGGAGGCTCCCATCCCAGATGCTAAGAACCTTTTTGTCAATGGTTCCAGGTATTAAAGCCTAGATGGTAAGCCATGCACAGGTTATGCAGTGACCACAGTCACTGAGTTCCCACATGTCATTCTCAGCTGATGGGGTGGGTGCAGTCACTGTAAAGTGAACTTCAAAAGTTCCACCACAGGGTTCATGAGTCCCTCCTGGACCCTGACACAATAACTGGCTTACATGTTACATGTTTTTTAGGGGTTACTCCAAAAAAAGGATTTGGTTGATAATTTAAAGGCCAACTGTTAGAGTCTGTGCAGTGCCTTTAAGAAAAAAAGTATAATTAAAAAATACATTAAAATATGGTGTGTTTCCAATACCGGACAGAGGGTCCAACACTCAATTGGGTTTATTAATTTATTTATTCACTTCATTTTTATACACCTTTTTAATTATTTAACACTGTATTTATTTATTAATTTATCCATTGATTTACTTCATCCTATTTCACTTTTTCATATATTTTTATATTTTTGAACCATCACTTAACTAGTACACACCACATTTTAAATGAATTTTTTGATTATACTTTTTTTCTTAAAGGCACTGCACAGACAATAACAGTTGGCCTTTAAATTATCAACCAAATCCTTTTTTTGGGGTAACCCCTAAAAAACATACCGGGGGTCCAACACTATAAAACCATCCTTCCTTCTAGGTTTTCTTTTAAGTTTAGTATAAGCAGATACATCTAGGCAAATATAAGGAGAGGCTTGCCTATGTTTTGCATTACTTTTTTACCTTTTTTTTGTAGTAATTAACCACTACAGCCCCGGACCAATAAACACCTTAAGGACCAGAGGTCTTTTTCCAATTTCGCACTGCGCTGCTTTAACTGGTAATTGCACGGTCATGCAATATTGCACCCAAACGAAATTTGCGTCCTTTTCTTCCCACAAATAGAGCTTTCTTTTGATGGTATTTGATTGCCTCTGCGATTTTTATTTTTTGCGATATAAATGGAAAAAGAGCGAAAATTTTGAAAAAAATATATATTTTCTTCTTTTTGTTATAAGAAAAATCGAATAAACTAAATTTTAGTCATACATTTAGGGCAAAATTTATTCAGCCACATGTCTTTAGTAAAAAAAATGTCAATAAGCGTATATTTTTTGGTTTGCGTAAAAGTTATAGCGTCTACAAACTAGAGTACATTTTCTGGAATTTACACAGCTTTGTGCTAAAATGGCAGGGCAGTACAAATCCCCCCCAAATGACCCCATTTTGGAAAGTAGACACCCCAAGGAAATTGCTGATGGGTATGTTGAGCCCATTGAATATTTATTTTTTTGTCCCAAGGGATTGAATAATGACAAAAATAAATAAAAAAATTTACAAAAAGTTGTCACTAAATGATATATTGCTCACACATGCCATGGTTATATGTGGAATTGCACCCCAAAATATATTCCGCTACTTCTCCCGAGTATGGGGATACCACATGTGTGGGACTTTTTGGGAGTCTAGTCGTGCACGGCACCCCGAAAACCAATCACCACCTTCAGGATTTCTAAGGGTGCAAATTTTGGATTTGACTCCTCACTACCTATCACAGTTTCGAAGGCCATAAAATACCAAAATAGCACAAAACCCCCCAAAATGACCCCATTTTGGAAAGTAGACACCCCAAGCTATTTACTGAGAGGCATGTTGAGTCCATGGAATATTTTATATTTTGCCACAAGTTGCGGGAATATTACAAACTTTATTTTTTTTGCACAAAGTTGTCACTAAATGATATATTGCTCACACATGCTATGGGCATAAGTCAAATTACACCCCAAAATAAATTCTGCTGCTTCTCCCGAGTACGGGGATACCACATGTGGGGGACTTTTTGGGAGCCTAGCCACGTACGGGACCCCAAAAACCAAGCACTGCCTTCCGGATTTAAATATAAAATGCTACCAAAAAAACTGTTAGCGATCGCAGGGATCAGGCCTGACTCTGTGATCGCTGCAGTTATGTGTTTAGTGTTTTGTAAGTGACAGTGATCGATCGATACTGCACTTGGGTGGGCTGGGCAGAGGGGCAAAACGCAGGTGCTAGCAGGTATCTGGGCTGATCCCGCTAACAATGCGTTTTTTTGGAACCCTGAACTGCTGGGGACGCTAGTATAGATCTGATCAGATCAGATATTGATCTGTTCAGATTCTATACCACTACAGGAGGTTTATGCTTTGCGTGTGGGTGTTAGCAGTACTGGCACTAACCTAGCGCTGCCTGGGGCGACGCAGACCCTGACCCTAAAACCTAATTGATATCACCCGCCGGGTGATCAGGGGGTTAAACCTTTATTGGGTAATAAATGGTGGGTGCCCCGATGCTATAAAAAACAAACTAACCAGAGTCACCCGTAACACTTATACGGTGATCAGTGGTGAAAGGGTTAACTAGGGGCAATCAGGGGGTTCAAATTTTTCTTAGGTAGTATATGGGGGTCCCTGGCACTATATAAAAACCTGACGGGGAACCTAAATAACTAACTGGCTAACCAGCGTCACCAGTGACACTTATACTGTGATCGCTGGTGAAAGGGTTAACTAGGGGCAATCAGGGGGTTAAAACCATTATTGGGTAGTATATGGGGGTACCTAACGCTATAAAAACCTGGCGGTGAACCTAAAAAAATAACTAGCTACCTAACGACACTAGTGACACTAATGCAGCGATCAGAAAAACGATCGCTTAGTGACACTGGCAAAAGGGGGTGAAAGGGTTAACTAGGTTCAATCAGGGGGTTAGTATATCGGGGTACCTAGCGCTATAAAAACCTGGCGGTGAACCTATGTGTACCTATGTGTACCTATGTGTACCTATGTGTCAGTGTAGTGTTTTGGTGCACTTACTTTTAGTCTTCTCCTCGTAGTCCGGTCAAAAAGACCGCCCCGAGGAGAATGACATCACTTCCTCCTTCCTGTGTAAACAATACACAGTGGGAGGAAGTTCGTCATTGGTCAGGAGCGATCCAGAGGGGGTGGCCAGAAACCAACGGCCATTCCCTCATCACGGATCGCTCCTGGAGGGAAACGGACCGCCGTATCCAGCGGGAGGGGGTCCGATCGGACCCCCCACCCGCTGGAAGGCAGGCACGTACATCTACGTGCTTGTGCCTGCCTGTGCCATTGTGATGACGTACAATGGCAATACGGCGGTCCTTAAGTGGTTAAGGTATAGCGCCACGCCTACCTTCTGCTTTTCTCACTATTCCGTTCCATCCATTTTGGTTGGAAATATGTGGTAGAGGCAGCTCTTACCCTTAATAGCATACACCAATTATCCATAGCGCAATCCTACTACCCCCCCCCCCCCCCTTTTTTACCTGTGTTATATATGATGTTCAGATTGATATGAGGAATTTTGAAAAACGAGTAAAAACTCCAAACAGACACTTGTCAATAGAACTTAACAATACATTTATAGAGGGTAACATTAGTTACAGTTTTAACAATAGCTCTAGTTCTTGCCAGTTTGGGTATCGGACAACTAGGTAGCCCACAAGTTTGCTTCAACTTTACTTTGGTACTTATGCAGTTCTACAGCTTATAAGGTAACTCCCCCTAATGCAAGAGGTTCATGCTTCCTGGTGAAGCACGTCCCAGCACCATATGTTGCAGCTGATCGTGAGAGTCTAATGGCGCAAGAGAAGGTAAGAGTGGCTGGGACAGCTAGAAGAGAATTGTTCCCCATCCCCGACCCCGGCCTGGGCATGGTTCTTGCTAGTACAGGGGGGGAGCTTGAGCTTATGAAATTATTGAACAATTTCTCATCCATTGTGGATGAAATGTTCACTGAAACTGTTGAAGCTGCAAGGAAGATCCCACAGGAACAACAGCAGATCAAGACCCTTTTTTTTTAAAAGATGGCCCATGATTATCTGTTGGCATTCAGGGGGGGGGGGGGGGTTGTGAATTAATAGGTATAGATTGTTCTACCTTGATTGGGGATACTAGTGACAAGGTTCAGGCCCATATGGATAAAGTTAGATCCCTGCAAGGTGTCCAGAGCCAGAGCTATAGCTAGTGAAGTTTGGAATCCTTTTAAGGGTCTGGAAATCATTGGGGATTTGTTTTATTTTTCAGTGGATCATGTTTGAAGGAAGTAGGGGTATATATACTCATGATGTTTTTGTTTCTATTACTTCTATATTCCATGATGAGGTGCTACTGTTGCCTGATTAGACCAATGAACAGAGCCTGAGCAGATGACCATATCTTCCTCGCTGAGAAGCCCGAAACCCAACCCATGTCCAATACACACAGGATCCCAGACCGACTGGCCTTCGTGTCCTCCTCTAAGTCATCCCTCCTGAAAAATAGAGTCTACAAGTCAAGCCATGTTATGAACTCATATGGACTGTAAGGACTGATTCATTTCCAGGTGTAAGAAGAAGATCAAGATTCATCGAGGGACACATGGGAGCATATGACAAAGAGGAGGGACTTTTGTGGAAATTCAGATCAGCAAAGGCCGGAATATGGTAGGACAACCATACTTTTGCCACCTAAACACCTGTACATGGCCAAATGGGAAAAAATATTGGGAGAGAAACTACCCATAGAAAACTGGAAAGTTTTATGGTCTCCAATGATCTCTTGTAATTTATATGGATCTGAACACAGCACTATTCTATGGGCCAATTCACACCATTTTGGTTCATAGCACTGACGTGTATATACCAAAACTATAAACATTTTCATTTGTGCCAACCTTTACATACATATAGTCATTCTGAATGACTGAAGGTTGGGGTCATTCTGTGCCTGTGCTGCCGCTACAGAAATGCCCAGTCTTGTGTTCAATCCAAATTCACACAGGAAGGTTGTTTTCTGTCTACTTTAGTTACTGTTGGGAGCCTGTGGGGGAAAGGTCTATAATATCATACCTTCTAACTTTTTGAGATGGGAACAAGAGACATTTATTAGCGAAAGCATGTAGGCATAGAACATACCCCTTTCATGCCCCTTTTAATTAATCAAAAAAATAGTATTCAACAAAGAAAGAAGATCAGCGCTAGTAAAGATTAGAGCTGCTAGCAATAGAGGAAAAACACACCACCCTCTAGTGAAAAATAAAAATTGCAGTGCTGATAAATAGCACAGAAATAAATAAAGGTGACCAATGCAAAGAAGTGCTGAATCAGTCCAAAATCTGTGTAACCCTATGATAGTCCATATTGTAGAAGTATGATAGAAGTGGCCACTCACCAGACGCAAGAAACAACTCGCATGTAAATCACATTCAAGGTGCTCAAGTAGAACTTCTGAAGGCGAAAAGGCAAATCCACTTGCACTGCAAGTGCACTGGAAAGTTCTCTGAAAGTGCACTTGGAAGTGCAGTTGCTCTAAATCTAAAGCTCCATACACACTATCAGATTATCTGCTGATTTTTTCCTTCAGGTTTACCAAAACCATGTAGTAGAAGGCCCTGCCTGATTGCATACACATTGAAACTCCTAAGGTTTGACCTCATATTATGTGGTTTTGGTAAATCTGAAGGAAAAACTCAGCAGAAAAAACTGATAGTGTGTATGGGGCCTAAGGGGTAGATCTGAAATGAGTGGAAGCTCTGTTGATTTTACCATCCAGTCATCTGCGAGCTAAAATGCTGTTTTTTATTTCCCTTGCATGATTCCAAGTGCACTTTCAGTGCACTTTCAAGTGCACTTGCAGTGCAAAGTGGATTTTCCTTTTCTAAATAACCCCCATAGTGTGGTAGGTTACATCAATGTGAAGGGTGAGTAGGGGAGGAACACACGTGCTGATGACAAACCAACAGACTCAGTGCCACCCTCCAGCTTCCCCACATGCAGTGCAAACTCACCAGATCACATATATTAACATGCCAAATTATCATTCAATGTGCCCAAAAAGGAGTATTCGGATCGATCACAGCATTATCACCAATATCCAACAATACTCAGGATCTAGACAACAGATGTTAGGGGACATTCAGTTGCTCCAACCACTACATGATACCATATAAATGAAACAGGGCATCATAGTGCAGTACTGTTTATTAAAATAGATTATAAAATCATGATACATGAAATTCAAATCGCAATAAATCCACTCACATGCAAACGCCACCACGATTGACAATTGCGGCAGCGTGATGTCCTCAGCAGCCTCTAGCGTGCGATGTGACTGGCCCTATATATCGAGCCTATAGATGGAGTGTCATATGACATCACTTCCGCCCAAAACTTAATTTTTCCGTGCACAAATACGTCACTTCTGGTTTCAGCACCATTTTGCCATAGGCTTCCAATATTAAAGGCAAAACTGCATCATTTTGTTGTAGATAAGAAACAAAAAAGTGAAAAATTAGGTTGTGAAGTAAAAAATGAATGACCCCAACCAAAAATGTACTACAACAGTACACAAACGCTATAATTACAATTAGCAAAAGATTATTATGTAAAATATTCTAAAAAACAACAAAACAACCAATGTTCCCAACAAATAATACATAATATTTGAAGATAAATCCATCCATTAATCTCATGAAATCCTCTCAAATACATAGTACAATTGCAGAGATAAAAAATGTTTAACTGAAAATGAACTAAACCGAACCACTAATGCAGAGACAAAATATCAAGATCACTAAAATCAACTATTATCTAAAAAACAATATTATGGCCAGAGGAAAAGTACGTTTTAAGTTCATATAACCAGTACATTTCCATATTAGTTAAACACACAAGTGCTTTTTTTTACCACTACTATACCTTCATACTGGCTTTTGAAATGTACAAATGCATCACTGAGAACCACTTTTTGAAAGATAACAGTGCATTTTATATATAGATCAAACAAAATGAGGGACAAATGAGGGGTTTCAGAGACAGTCCCTCAAAATCTGAAAAAGTTGGGAGCTATGAAATATAAACATTTCTATATTTTTTATAAAGATCTACAGAATTCTTGAAAGCTAAATAAATCATTATAATACTTAACATTGCAAGCCCATTTAGAGGGCAAACCACACACAATGTTTTAAAATCCTGAGGATACTATTCACCGCAGACTTCACTATACTTTTGAATAATCAGATGCAGCTTTCATGGCCTTTTATGCACAAGAAAAAGACTAAAATATAGCTGACTTTCATCACAAAAGACATAACCTCAAGCAACAGTTACTCAGACTAAAGTGTTAACAATTGGTATTCAGTTTTGCATGATAGACCCACTCTAAACAATCTACCGGGCCATTGAGCTTGCACTTTTTGTTACTTTTTGCCTTTTATTTTACTTATGCTCAGTCTGCAAATTTCCACTCAGTGATTTGTAATGGAGTCAATGTCGTGTAAAAGGGGTATTAGGAATATAAATAAGCTACATTCAGGGACTGGGCCTCAATTAATCAATCACTAAATGTGAACAAGTATGCCTAGCACTGCTGCTTAATGGCTCAGTGATAACATTTAGTACTGCTGTATAATTTTTGTGAAGTTTGTGCTTCATCTTTTACTAGACTGCATGAGAAGATGTATTTTTTTCTTTATTTGTGATGTTTCTGTCACCTTGAAAAATGTACATCTTTAGAAATCACTCTTATCTGAGCTGTGATGTATTTATTTACCCTGGCATTGCCTGTTTCTTTGGAATTAAAATTGATGACACTAAACTGTAAGCTTAAAAATGTATATTTTAAGTGAAATGTATCTGTGATGTTTGCTTTGTCTGTGGACTTGTGTCTGTGCTGTCTACACAAGTAAAAGCTTAAAAGGCCTAATTACTGACAGCAAGGCAATTAACAAAATCAGTGATATTGCTGGGGTATTGATTTAAATAGGGGTTCCTTGGTGAAAAGTTTGATTCCCTTGGAGTGCATCCAGATGAGGGTGCTCTAGGACTGCACAGAATCACATACATTACAGCTATGCAGGTTCCCTTGCAAAGTTGCAGCACACTTTGCTTGCAGTGGTGCAGGAGCACCAGCATAGCGTAACCTGGCAGACCTCCGATCAGAGTGGTGGTAGAGAATCAAAGAACTTTCTAGGGTCTGATGTTTCACATGACACAGCTCAGAAGAACACTTAGAGAGCTTCCATCCAGTCTGGGTGCTGCTCTGAGTAAGGTTTATGTAGTACATTGTGGGGAGTGGGTTACAGTATATTTGCTGCTACCTGCATTTTGTAACAATTGTATGTTTGCTACCTGTGCATGGGCGTCCGCAGAACTTTTTCCAAGGGGGGGCATCATTTTAAGGCCGCTCATGCTCCGCCCCTTTTCGTCAATCTCATGAAAATCTTTCCACTGGTAATACATATGTGTTATATAATAGATAATTCATCTTCACTTTGTATTGGAAGTTACTCTGGTGGCTGCGTACCATGCCCATATAGCCTAGAGAATGTACATCTTTTTACATTGCAATACATCTGTTGTGGCCATATTTTGATCTCATACTGTCACTGTATAGGCTTTTTTCATAAAGATAAAAATATGGCAACAACAGATGTATTGCAATGTAAAAAGATGTACATTCTCTAGGCTATATGGGCATGGTACACAGCCACCTGAGTAACCTTGCGGACACATACATTTTACCAGTTAATAGTGGTAAGTGATCAATCATCAAGGGGGACCCCAGGAACTCAGAACAAGGGGGGGGGACCACCTTCTGCAGAAAGAATACTCGAAGGTAAAGGGGGGTGGGTTACTAATATAAGGAGGAAACCCCTTATATCAGTGCCCCTTACATTATCGTATTCACCCCCCCCCCCGACTGGCCTGGCGGTGCTTTCACTGACCTCCTCTCAGGTGCACTGTGCAGGGCTCAGTCAGTCGGCTCCAGCTTGGTGGCTCTGGTTTTATCCTATAGTCTCCTGTCCACAGTCCACAAGTCTGACTTCTCCCATGACCCCCATCCTGGCGGTGCTCCCACTCTTGACTCCTCTCCAGACTCTCTACAGGAGATGGTCAGAGACTGCAAACTTGATGCAAGAGCTCAATGCAGCCTCACCAGTGCCCATCAAATGCAGCCTCACTGTGCCCACCAATGCAGCCTCACTGTGCCCATCAAATGCAGCCTCACTGTGCCCATCAAATGCAGCCTCACTGTGCCCAACAAATGCAGCTTTACTGTGTCCATCAAATGCAGCCTCACTGTGTCCATCAAATGCAGCTTTACTGTGCCGTGAATGCAGCCTCACTGTGTCCATCATTGCAGCCCCTCCTGTGCCCCATGTCCCAGTCTGCAGTCCCTGTCTGTGGGAAGGTGTGTTGTTGATGCTTGGTACGGTACCTTGCATGCCAGCAGGATATCCATGATGGCCAGCAGCAGGCAGGGTCTGTTCTCGTTTTGGATGGGGACGGTGCTCCTTCCAGAGGATCTGTCTCATGTGAGATGGCGTGGTCCCTGGCCACCTGGACCTTCAGCTGTCCTCATTTTCCAGCCCCAGTCAGCCTGTCCTCTGGTTCTGGGGAAGTGGAGAGCACTGGGTGGGAGTTGGAGAGAAGGGGGAGCAAAGAGTACTGGCGGGGTTGGAGAACACATGGGTGGGGGCAAAGAGCGAGGGGGAGTGGAGATCACAGGGGTGGGGAGCGGAGAGCGCTGGGGGGGAACTTGAGAGCACTGGGGGGGCAATAAGAACAGGGGTAGAGAGCACGGTAGGCTGAGAGCACTGGGGGGCTAAGAGTGTAGGGTGGTGAAGAGCACTGGGGGGGGCAGAAAAACAGGGGTGGAGAGCACGGGGGCTGGAGAGGACTGGGGGGGGTACAAAGAGCAGGGGGAGTGGACAGCAATGGGGGGGAGCTTGAGAGCACCAGTGGGGGCCAGAAATAACAGGGGTGGAAAGCACGGGGGACTGGAGAGCACTATGGGGGGGTGGAAAGCACTGGTAGGGTTGGAGAGCACATGGGTGGGGGCAAAATGCAGGGGGAGTGGAGAGTACAGGGGTGGGGAGTGGAGAGTGCTGGGGGGAGCCAAAAAGAACAGGTGTGGAGAGCATGAAGGGTAGAGAGCACTGGGGGGGGGGGGGGCTGGAGAACACCAGGGGACAGAAATAACAGGGGTGGGGAGAATGGGGGGCTGGAGAGCACTGGAGTGGGGGCTGGAGAATGATGGGGAGAGCTGAAGAACAGGGGAGAGAGCACTGGGGGAGTGGAGAGCACTGGGGGGGGAAGAACAGGGGGAGAGCACTGAAGGGTAGAGGAGAGCACTGGGGGGGAGAGCAGTGGGGGAGAGCAGTGGGGGAAGTGGAGGGCACTGGGGGGGGGAGAACAGGGGGGAGAGCACTGGAGGGAGTGGAGAGCACTGGGGAGGAGAACAGGGGGAGAGCACGGAGGGCAGAGGACTGGGGGAGAGGAGAGCACTGTGGGGGGGGGAGCACTGGGCGGAGTGGAGAGCACTGGGGGGGACAGGGGGAGAGCACTGGGGGGGGGACGGGGGGGGCAGGAGGGGAGGGCACTGCGATGGTGGCTAGAGAAGGATGGGGAGAGCGGGAGAGCGGGGGGGGGCAGCAAGAACAGGGGAGGAGAAAACTGTGGGGGGGCAGGAGAGTGTGGTGGAGGAGAGCACTGGGGGGGGACAAGGGGGAGAGCACTGGGGGGAGTGGAGAGCACTGTGGGGTGGAGGAGAGTGTGGTGGTGGAGGAGAGCACACGGGGGGGCAGGAGAGTGTGGTGGTGGAGGAGAGCACTGGGGGGGCAGGAGAGTGTGGTGGGGAGGAGAGCACTGGGGGGGCAGGAGAGTGTGGTGGTGGAGGAGGACACTGGGGGGGCAGGAGAGTGTGGTGGTGGAGGAGAGCACTGGGGGGGGGGGCAGGAGAGTGTGGTGGTGGAGGAGAGCACTGGAGGAGGCAGGAGAGTGTGGTGGGTGGTGGAGGAGAGCACTGGGGGGGGCAGGAGAGTGTGGTGGTGGAGGAGAGCACTGGGGGGGGCAGGAGAGTGTGGTGGTGGAGATGAGCACGGGGGGGCAGGAGAGTGGGGTGGTGGAGGAGAGCACTGGGGGGGGGGGCAGGAGAGTGTGGTGGTGGAGGAGAGCACTGGGGGGGCAGGAGAGTGCGGTGGTGGAGGAGGGCACTGGGGGGGGGACAGGAGAGTGTGGTGTTGGAGGAGAGCACTTGGGGGGGGGGGCAGGAGAGTGGTGGTGGAGGAGAGCACTGGGGGGGGGCAGCAGAGTGTGGTGGTGGAGGAGATAGCACTGGGGGGGGCAGGAGAGTGTGGTGGTGGAGGAGAGCACTGGGGGGGGGCAGGGAGCACAAGGTGAACTGGGGACAGTAAAATAAGTTGGATAGGAGAATTGGCAGGGGGGGCCCCCTGCAGCCCCCCCGATCCTCCTATCCAGGCACTGTGGCACACAGGGCAGGCTGTACCTGCAGCATCTCCTCCTATGGATAAAAGCGCTGGCTGGCTGTGTACGGCGGCCATTCTGTAACATGGCCCCGCCCCCCGACCGACTCGTGTGATAGGCGGAACGTTGATTCTCTCTACTATCACACAAGCAGGTCTGGGGGGGCCATGTTACAGAGCTGCCGCCGAACACAGAGGCAGCCCACTCTGTGATCCAGAGGAGAGAGCAGAGGATGCAGCCGCCGACGGACTCAGTAAAAAAAATGCAGCATGGCGGCGACTGCAACACCTTGGGGATTCCAGGGGGGGGCACTTGACCCCCCTTGCCCCCTGCAGCGGACGCCCATGTACCTGTGTAACCAGTGGCGAAGCTAGACATTCTTTCACCTGGGGCAAAGACTCAGTTTGACGCCCCCAGTAGTGGGACAAGTGGTCACTTAGTACCCAAGGTAAAAATGCCAAACTGCACCCCCACCGACTGGAAAGACTAATGTGCAACCCAACTACAACCCCCCCCCCCCAATATTCTATTCATAATACATGGAATTTAAATAGTGAGGCTGCTGTGGCCATCAAAATATAGCATATAGACTTTTTTAATACTATTAATATATGCTATATTTCAAAGGTCACAGCAGTCTCATTCTTTAAATTTCATGTATTGTGAATAGAATGTTGGGGGGGTCTGTGGGGCTCTTATCAATTTTTTTTGTAGTTGGGTTACATCAAAGTTAACCCTACACCTGCTGGAGGTGGAGCCCAGTGGGAGTCAAACCCTACAGCTGCTGGCTGCATCTATACCAGGGGTAGACAACATTTGAAAGGTGGCGATCAACCTAAACAACATGAAAGAGAACAAAGATCACTGTGGATCAGCACCCCACCCCTCAACCTTTTTTTAAAAAGAAATTGACTAGCACGGCAAGACAAGTAATAGTTAGGAAAACCTAAAAACATAATAAATTAAATGTCACTGTAAAAATATAAACTTAGACTTCCTTAAAAGTAGACAGTGTCAGTCAGTAGAGCAGTGGATGGTATGTGGACATTATCAGTAGGGCAGTGGACGCTGCCAGTAGGGCAGTTGGGGGCTTTGGTGAAATATCAGCAGTTTAAACAGACCTCTGATGTCTCTCTGTTGAGACAGAGAAAGGAACTGAGGGCACAGATTCTTCAATGTATTTCTCTGCAGCCTCAACTGCACTGAAGAAGTACAGAGGCTCCTGTTCATTTACAATACAATACAATAACCAAAGCATAGTAAATGCGGTACCAATTGCTCACTGTGTTCATTAAGAAAAGGACGGGGCCAGTTAATTACATATTTAATAGCCACTACGACCACTCTCCATCCTGAATAGATCCCCTGCAGCACCTGGCAGGGATTATGGGAGCCAGCAGTGCTGTGGAGGGGGGGGGGGGGTAAGACAGCAGTGGATCAGTCGATCAGTGAGGGGCAAAGAACGGTGGTGTGTCAGTCAGTGAGGGGCATAGGACAGGGGTGGGTTAGTCAGTGAGGGGCATAGGACAGGGGTGGGTTAGTCAGTGAGAGGCATAGGACAGGGGTGGGTCAGTCAGTAAGGCATAGGACAGGGGTGGGTCAGTCACTGAGGGGCAAAGGACAGAGGTGGGTCAGCCAGTGAGGGACATTAATAACCAGTTCAGTTTCATTGCTGTATACTCCCTATGAAACAATTTTTTAACATAGCTGTCTTAACATAGCTGTCTTAAAGCTTTGTCAATAAAACAGATAATATATATTTCCTTTCTATATCTTGTCTTACAAAAATTATTTTATATATTTTCACTTTGATCAGTGTTAGTTAAAACACATTATTATTATTATATAATTTGTCCAGTTTAAAAATTACACTAAAATTGATGATTCTAATCAAAGCATTGCAAAAGTAGGGAATGCAGGCTTTTTTTAATTTAAGCTTTTTTAATGCAACATAAAAAAAAAAAAGAAAGAATAATATGAATGTAATAAGTGCCTCAAATAGATAGCAACACTTCGCTCAAAAAACAGATAGGGGGAAGGTACCATCATCCAGGGTTGACTATATGAAAAAACAAGGGGAAATGACCCAAGACAGATTAAATGGACTACCTCGGGACCCATTAATAACACATTTGAAATGACATAAAAAATAATACCTTTATTGATATAAAAACGAAAACGTTTTTTCCTTGTACTGTACATGAATACATAATTAAAATCACACAAGTTATATTATGTTGGAATACACAAGTCACAGATAATGTAGCACCCCTGGATGATGACAACCATGGGGGTGATGCTTGCTCCTCTACATGTTCCATGGATCTATCCACTTCTTCAGATGGAAAGGGCAAAATCTGAAACAAAACATCATATCAAATACAGTAGCATAATATGAATAACGAGTAATAGGTGTAATAATCAAAATGATACACTGGGATGGTTGACTGGTTGCTTATCAATGTTGACTCGTGTCTCTAGGGGGGCCAAACAACAAACTTCCCCCACAACGGACACGTGGGGGGGGGGGGGGTGGAATAGTGCACGCACAACTCAGCGCACTGCCCTTATAGTAGAACTATAGGCAATTTTTTATTTTTTTTTCATTTTGGATAGAGCAAGGGAGGGTTTTTTCTTCACCATCTGTGTCCCATTGCAGAGAATTTCCTTTACTACCTGTCTCATAGCCAAACAGGTACTGAGAGAAAATACCTGCAAATTAAGTGGATTCCTCCCAGGTCATCAGAACAAGTGTTCCCATTGTAAGATTTCTCTTCTATTACTAAGAATGACGCATGCTCAGAAGCAAGTATGAGAAGGAAGCTATTGGCTACTGGCTATTGAACTTCCTTTTTCTAGTCCCGTCGTACGTGCTGTACGTCATAGCATTAGAAATTGCCGGACTTTGGGAGTGTCCGTGTGTGGCCAAGTCCGTTCGTTAGAAAGTCCGGCGGATTGTTTGCCGGATTGTTTGCCAGACTAAGTCCGCTGGACAATTCGGTCGTGTGTACGTGGCATTAGGCTGCATGGTGGACACAGTTAGGCTGCATGGTAGACACAGGCAGGCTGTATTGATGGACACAGGCAGGTTGCCTTGGTGGACACAGCAGGCTGCGTTGGTGGGCACGAACAGGTTGCATTGGTCAGGAGCACGAGCAGGCTGTGTTGGTGGGCACGGCAGGCTGCTTTGGTGGGCATGTGCAGGTTGTGTTGGTGGGCATGGTGAGGCTGCATTGGTGGGCACAGGTGAGGCTGAATTGGTGGGCACCGATGAGGCTGCATTGATGGGCACAGGTGAGGCTGCATTGATGGGCACAGGTGAGGCTGCACTGATGAGCACGGATAAAGTTGTTGTTAATATTTATTTTTAGAACTTAATTCTGCATAAAACATTTAAGTGTCATTTTATGAGATAATTTATGAGGGTGTGTTTAGGGGCGGAATTAGTGGCGGGGCAGGGTAAGGGATGGGTGGGGCAACTGGTGGCAAGTAACCATTGAGGCCTGGCTAGTAGCTCAGGACTTGAAATTTTGAGCCCTGTATATAGTTTTTAGATGCAACAGAATACTTTTTGGCCTAAATTTATGAAGAAATTTGATTTTATTGGATATGTTTTATAACACGTGTAAGGTGTTAGTACATAAAATAGCCAGCAGCTGAGCACTATAACCTAGATATCAGGCACAAATAAAAATGTTTAAATAAAAAGTGCAGCGCTAGGGCAAAAAGTGAAATTCATGCAAATCACACAACACAATGTGATGTGCATACATCCAAAAATGGTATAATAAAGTGTAATTGTGTAAAAAATAATACAGTTTGAAATGAAATAAATCATAACATATGTGCAAGATAGTATCACAAATGCAAACAATGTGCAAACAAAAAATAAAAAGTTCATATGCAGCTGATTTTCATCAGAAGGAGTCCCATGAACAGGGGATGTATTGAAACTGATGATCAGATGCTTGGCAGCATGATACCCATCACCACAAATAAAATGAAGGCTTGCCAGAAAGCCAGTGACCCCCCCTTATTCAGGGAGGTCAAAAAGCGCTTTGTTGGATCTTTGATCCACAGAAAAGATGTCCTGACATCTCTCCCCAGTAGTCTCAGAAGATATACAACAGGAACTTCACAGCTGATCAGGACATGGCGTTTTAGAAGAGCCTCAGAGCCAGAGTATATAGAGAGACTAAAAGACTCCCTTCGAGACGGACATGTACACACACTACTGCACATATGCGATCGCTGTCTGGATTTTAAGGATATTTTAAGGACATTTTTGGATTGTTTGAATTGAGACATGCTCTCACCTTGAATTGTTGCTATCCTGTGTATATGCACTGTTGCTAACAAACTGAAAAGAATAGACAATATTACACTATGTGGAGTCTTTTTGTCTCTCTATATACTCCGGCTTTTCTAAAACACCATGCCCTGATCAACTGTGAAGTTCCTGGTGTGTCTGTTCTGCGTACCCAAGCTTTTTTATGGCTGTAAAGCACTTCTATATCAGCCTATGTGGCCAAGCATGTTGGAAAGAACAACAGCATAGTTGCTAATAAACTGACAATACTGAATGCATTATACATATCTAAAGCCGCGTACACACGTAGCGGTATGTCCGACGTACTTAGTCTGGCGGACTTCCCGCCAGACTGACCGTCGGACTTTCCGAACGGGCTACTTGCCCACACACGGCACTTTTTCAGCGGACTAATACGGCGTACTAAGTCCGCCGTACTATCCGCCCTACTTTTGAAATGAACGGACTCGCCCACACACGCGGAGGAAAGTCCGCTCATTTCGAGCGCGTCTCCAGGTAGATGGAGGCCCGCAAAGGAGACGTCGCTGGCCCCGTATGAACTTAAAGGGGAACCCCGACGCCGAAAAAAATCGGCGTGGGGGTCCCCCCCAAGTCCACAACAGACCCTTGTCCGAGCACGCTACCCGGCCGGCCAGTAAAGGGGGGGCGAGCGAGCGACCCCCCTCCTGAGCCGTACCAGGCCGCGTGCCCTCAACATGGGGGTGCCTTGGGGAAGGGGGGGGCCGCGCGGCCCCCCCACCCCAAAGCACCTTGTCCCCATGTTGATGAGGACAAGGGCCTCTTCCCGACAACCCTGGCCATTGGTTGTCGGGGTCTGCGGGCGGGGGGCTTATCGGAATCCGGGAGCCCCCTTTAATAAGGGGGCCCCCGGATACCGGCCCCCCACCCTATGTGAATGAGTATGGGGTACAATGTACCCCCTAACCATTCACCTGTAAAATAAAAGTACAAAAAAAACACAACACACGAGATAAAATACTTTATTGCACAGCTCCGGGGGTCTTCCGTCTTTGGGGGTCTTCTCGACGGACTCCTCCGCTATCTTCTTGTAGCTCTTTTACTAGCGGAGGAGCCCGGCTTTCTTCCTCGCCGCCGGCCTCTTCTTCCGACTTCGGGGGTCTTGTCCCCTTCTTCGGTTCTTCTGCCGGGCCACCGCGCCTTCTTCTAGCTCTTTTACAGGTGGTGGCCCAGTCTTCTGTCAGCGCCGCCGCCACCGCCTTCCGTTCTTCTTCTTCTTCTTCTTCTTCTCCAGGAGATGTTGACTCGACGATCTCTCCGGCCGCAATGCCAGGGACGCGCTGCGCTGCCACTTATATAGGGACAAGGGGCGGTGTCACATGGGTTTATATCACATGGGTTGATGTCACATGGTGACCCCGCCCCCTTACGATGTCACAGTCCCGGAGGATGCTGGGACTGTCGCCATGTGACATCAACCCATGTGACTAACCCATGTGACATAAACCCATGTGACACCACCCCTTGTCCCTATATAAGTGGCAGCGCAGCGCGTCCCTGGCATTGCGTCCGGAGAGATCGTCGAGTCAACATCTCCTGGAGAAGAAGAAGAAGAAGAAGAACGGAAGGCGGCGGCGGCGACAGAAGACCGGAAGAGGGGGACAAGACCCCCGAAGTCGGAAGAAGAGGCCGGCGGCGAGGAAGAAAGCCGGGCTCCTCCGCTAGTAAAAGAGCTACAAGAAGATAGCGGAGGAGTCCGGCGAGAAGACCCCCGAAGACGGAAGACCCCCGGAGCTGTGCAATAAATTATTTTATCTTGTGTGGTTTTTTTTTGTACTTTATTTTACAGGTGAATAGGTAGGGGTACTTTGTACCCCATACTCATTCACATAGGGTGGGGGGCTCCCGGATTCCGATAAGCCCCCCGCCCGCAGACCCCGACAACCAACGGCCAGGGTTGTCGGGAAGAGGCCCTTGTCCTCATCAACATAGTTCCCCAAGGCACCCCCCATGTTGAGGGCATGCGGCCTGGTACGGCTCAGGAGGGGGGGTGCTCGCTCGCCCCCCCCTTTCCTGGCTGGCCGGGTAGCGTGCTCGGACAAGGGTCTGTTGTGGACTTGGGGGGGACCCCCACGCCGATTTTTTTCGGCGTTGGGGTTCCCCTTAAGTCCATACCAGGCGGCGGGGCCAGCGACGTCTCCTTCGCGGGCCCCGCCTACCTGGAGACGCTCTCGAAATGAGCGGACTTTCCTCCGCGTGTGTGGGCGAGTCCGTTCATTTCAAAAGTACGGCGGATAGTACGGCGGACTTAGTACGCCGTATTAGTCCGCTGAAAAAGTGCCGTGTGTGGGCAAGTAGCCCGTTCGGAAAGTCCGACGGACAGTCTGGCGGGAAGTCCGCCAGACTAAGTACGTCGGACATACCGCTACGTGTGTACGCGGCTTTAGAGGAAGTACCTTCATTCCTAAGTGTGTGTAGTTGTATTCTCCTAGTTCTTGTTCCATGAAAAGACATGTTCTGATATTTTCCTATAAAAGAAAAGCTATTGCTGCAAATAAGAAGCTTCCAGCACATAATTTCAATACTCTGCACGGCAAAGCATGCATAAACATTTAAACGAGTGTTTGAAGAGGAGGAAAGAAATAGAAAGGAATAGGAAGAAAAAAAAAAAAAAACACCAAAGGCACGTTCTAAGCCCTTGTACACGCGGTCGGAGATTCCGACGGAATGTGTCCGATCGGACCGTTTTGTCGGATATTCCGACTGTGTGTGGTCTACATCGGACTGTTTCCATCGGAGTATCCGACAGACCAAGTTTTACAAGTTGTTGGTAAAATTTTCCGACAAAATGCTCCGATCGGACATACTCCGATCATGTGTAGAGAATTCTGATCGGACAAAGTGCCACGCATGCTTAAATCAAATTCCTACACCAAAGCTATTGGCTACTAGAGTGAACGTAGTCCCGTCGTAACGAAATAACGTCATCACATCGGATTTTCCCACAACTTTGTCCGACCGTGTGTATGCAACAGTTTCGGACAAAATCTGTCGGACAAAATTCGAGGGACAAAATCTGACGGATTTGGTTGTCGGAATCTCCGACCGTGTGTACAAGGGCTTAGAGGAGCTTTTGAGCAGAAAAACATGTACATGTATAAACACATCTAAATGGACCATTGGTGTGTGCAGCCTGTTGCATTAGGGTGTGCACCTCAGAGCACAAACGCACATGCATGTATATCAGCAGAGCAGTGGACAGTGTCATTTGAGCAGAGATTGGTGTCAGTAGTTTTTATTCTTATTATTTTCTTGCTTTTGAGATAAAGGGACTGAGGACAGAGCTTCCCCAGTCCCTTACACTGCAGCCTCAGCTGCACTGGACAGTGAACTAATGGGAAGGGCTCTGTGCTGAACTGGCTTCCTGTTTATTCATAAACCAAAGCATAATAAACATAGTTTACTATGCTTCAGTTAAGAATTCACAGGGAGTGACCAGTACAAATCACTCACTGTTCATTCAGAAAAGGAAAGGGTCAGTAAATTAAATATTTACCAACCCCTCTCTATCCTGAAACATCTCCTGCAGCAGCCAGTGGGAGAGAGGAAGCAGGGAAAATCAGCACTGCACAAGGTGATTAAGGTGAGCCCAGGCACACCCGGCACCCTCTGTGCGCATGCCTATGAAATGGACATAAATTAGCTTATGTGCATGTAAATTTATTGGTAAGTACTAATTATTATTCTTGCCTATTATGCTCAAATGCCATATACACAAATGCAAGTAGATACATGCATAAATGTGCATACATATTGTAACCAGACATTTTTGTCTGCAAAATCCTGGCAGAACAAACACTACTTATTTTCATAAGCCCATGTGCATGTGGCCTTAGAGCCTAACTCCAGGCACAGCTATTTTATTTTACTTTAAATCTTACATTTTTTCATGATACTCTCATTGTGGTATTACATCATTAGCTCTCTAAGCTCAGATGAGAACCAGAAGTATGGCACCCTGCTGTACATATAAATGAGAATGCTAATAGAAGAATCAAAATGTAAAAAAATAATAATAAAACATAGGGGTGCCTGGAGTTGGGCTTACCTCCTCTATTTTTCAGCAAATAATTAAAATCAGCCTGACAAACATGTGATAGAAGCCTACAGCTCCCCTTTATTTTTTGCAATTCTTTGATTTTCCAGGAAGTTGCAGTGTACAGTCAAATAGAAAAGTAGAGAACAAAACATAGTCAAGTAATAATGATAGTCTCACATATAGATGAAAATGCCAACAGGTCTAGCATACAGCTCCTCTTTTTTGTCTAGAAACAGGTAAAAATATAAAATACTCACAAAGAACATTTCATATTTATCTGCCGGATTAGAAGAAATAAAGAAAGTATATTCAAAACAATATTGATTACCTTTAAGAAAGCAGAAGCAGCACAAAGGAGACTTGAATTAGTAAAATACAGATGGCAGCAACAAATCCCAAAGGAAACGCTACGGGGGAGGAAATAAAAAAAAGAACGTGGCAGACACATATTCCTGATTTTAAAAGTCTCCTTATAAGAACTGTCGGTGTTACTCACATCCTTTAATATAATTCAGATTTTCTGATCTCAGATAACAGTAGGCAACAGACAGATGGCGTTTCAGGCATCTTTATAAATGAGGACCTAGGTATGGGCAGATTTATATATGTTGTTTTAAATGTAAAAGGGTAAGAAAAGTAAAAATATAAAAAAGCAGGTAAGTGTCCTCTTCTTAGAAATAATTCTAAGTGTGTCTCTATCATTTTGCTCTAGTTTTAGAGGGTGAAGGAACCATATATGTTGCCATTGTCTGCTGAAAATACTAGTTGCCTTTCTGCCACCAGATTCCTCTTTTTTAAAACTTTGAGTAAAAACTGAGTACTTGACCTTGAAAAAATGTGGATCAGTGATTCTAACTTGTCTTTGGCATCAGGCACTTGTCCCAGATCAGCACTGTCACTAATGCTACAGAGTGAATAGGGGCATGTCCCCATGACTGCCTGTAATAAAAACAATTTTGGGCTGTCTGACTGGGTTTCTTCTTGTTACATGGCATCATGAAGTCAATTCACTAAGAGTTAAAGGCTAATAAAATGCGGTAAAATACCGCACACAGTAAAAATTGAATGCGGTATTTGAATGCGGTATTTCTTCGATTTATCGGTAATTATCACATTAGTTAATGCGGTAATTTACTGCATTGAGCTGGTTGCTAAGGGGAAGCTGGCAGATGAGTCCTTAACAACAGATGACTCATGAGCAGGTTCCTGCTGACAGCTGAATGTAAATAAAAACCATAATATATGATTTATATAGGATTAACTTCTCTTACCTATCCCCGCCGCAGGAACTGCTGAAACAGACAGGTTCCAGCCTTCACCCATAATGGCGGGCAGAGTTGTGCCAACCTTCAGGATTTTTTGGGTTCCTTCTCAGAGGAACCTCTTACCTGGACCTTGTAAAAGACTCTGCCAGAAACTTTCGTGCCACTGTTTAAATAGTACACCAAGTCTGGTTTTCCCAGAGCCCAGTCTTCCAAAGGAGAGGACTTACAGGCAAAACCTTGTTTCTTTGGATGACGAGGCCCGGGTACCATATCATCTTGGGAGTCAAATATCGGCCTGAGATATGGATCCGGTTATCATAGCCCTTAGACCCTTGCAGGGACCTGCATAGAGCTTTCTTCATAGCACATGTTTTACGTGACTAACCACCTTAGACACTGGCGAAAAAACTGAGGTGCCTCCCATATGGGAGGGGTTATATAGGGGAGGAATTCTCCTTAATTGGGGTTAGCCAGTGTCCAATCACCAGAGGTGCCTATATAACCCACTATGTAATGAAGCTCCTGTGTCCCGTGATGTATGATCAAGAAAGTCTGTTTTTACAAAGCTCAGGCTTCACATATGCACCAGTGAATAAATTAGAGCAGTGACTTTTCTCACTTAAGCCTAGTACACACTATCC